>NC_137900.1:31143463-31743463 GCF_963455335.1 Martes martes
CCTCTCTAGCTTGCTCACTCTATCAAATAATATACAAAATCTTTTTAAAAAAGAAGCCAGTTTAATAAATGGAAGAAGAGGGGCACCTGGGTGGCTCAGTGGGTTAAAGCCTCTGCCTTCAGCTCGGGTCATGATCCCAGAGTCCTGGGATCGAGCCCCGCTTCAGGCTCTCTGCTCGGCGGGGAGCCTGCTTCCTCCTCTCTTTCTCTGGCTGCCTCTCCGCCTACTTGAGATCTCTGTCTGTCGAATAAATAAATAAAACCTTAAAAAAAGAAAAGAAAAGAAATGGAAGAACAGACAAGGGCAGAAGAAAATTAAAGTCATTTACTGAGTACATCCTGGGTAGGCACTTTACACACATTATTTCATTTTATTTCTCACCACAATCTATGATACACTACCACTATCACCTCCATATTACAGACGGGACGCAGTGCAAGGAAGAATAAGTAACTTGCACAACTTGTAACAGTGGGGTAAAATAAACTTTTAACAAATATAACCAATGTATCCAGAATTAATTCATATATAAAGTAGCATATATACCAGGAATTGCCAGATAGCCTATTTTTTAAAGCCCCTTATTTCTCATTTTTATATTGCATTTGGGCTTCAAGGAAAGCCTATGGAAAAATAATTAAGTGGCTCAGGTAGGTGACTTCCAAAACTGCTTATTTTACATGATATGGCTTTCAAATTTTAATATTTTAATTTTTTTTTCAAAAGGAAAGAGGGGCCAAAAACACTACAAACTGCATCATTTGAAAAAATGCTTTGTTTGAGCTTTTCCAGGCTCAATTCCCTTCAAAGCTTTGCTTCCTTCAGGGGAGCTGTGACACCAGAACAAACACTCAGGGGTGTCTAAAAGGAGCACTGGAAGCAGCACAAGTTTGTGGAAATCTAAGAAAGAGAGTGGGATGTTCACTGAAAGCCCTCAATTAACCCAGCCACATAGCACCACTCAGCAAAGGAGCATTCTGTCTTGCTTACAGGTCATTTTTTGACACAACGGATTTTTCACAGCAGTAACATTTAGCTCTCTACTGCAGCTCTACATGGAACAGTAAACCTAAGGATCTTAAAAGAAACTTGTTTATACTTTGAAGTTGAGGAGGAACTAGCTCTTGTTTAATGTAACTTTGAGGTGGTTTTATGTTTTTAAAGTTTTTTTTTCTAAGGAAGTTTTAGGAAGTCATTAAATATCGAGGAATTTAATGTCAATGCTAAATTATACTTATTATCTACTTTACAACAATGTGATTTTTAAAAATTATTTTAGAAAGAGATACAGTGCAAGCAGGGGAGGGGCAGAGAGAGAGAAACTCAAGCAGACTCCCCGCCAAGCGGGATCCCCAGTGCAGGCTTGGTCCCACAATCCTGAGATCACAACGTAAGCTGAAACCAAGACTCTTTACCTACTGAGCCACCCAGGCACCCAACAACGCGATATTTAGATTATACCTATGAAGCAGCTTTATGTTTTACAGCACTACTTAAGTACTTATAATTGAAAAACACTGCCTGAAAGCAGAAGTAAAATCCATAAAGTGCTATAAATAAAATTTATACCTAAGTATATTTTGTTTTTGTTTAAATTGAATGGATATGTACAAGAATTGTTAATGCTTAATCACACATTCTCAATTTTCCTCAACAATTCTAATTTCAAATATTCTGTTCCACCCCTAAAACTAACCCTTATATTTGTCAGATGCACTTATTTGCTTAAGATACAAGTAAAACAGTCTCTGAAATCTGGATTCTTGATCTCCAAGGGCCTAATATATTCCAGAGGAATACCTACACAAATAGCAATATTAACATCAATCAACAAATAGAAACAGATGTGAAACTTATTTTTTTTTAAAGATTTTATTTATTTATTTGACAGAGAGAGATCACAAGTAGGCAGAGAGGCAGGCAGAGAGAGAGAGAGGAGGAAGCAGGCTCTCTGCTGAGCAGAAAGCCCGATGCGGGACTCGATCCCAGGACCCTGAGATCATGACCTGAGCCGAAGGCAGAGGCTTAACCCACTGAGCCACCCAGGTGCCCCTGAAACTTATTTTTTAAGAACTGTGTATGGGTGTGATCAAAAACAGCATAACACAGGGATACCCAGCTGGCTCAGTCAGAAGAATATGCATCTCTTGCTCTCAGGGTTTTGAGTTTGACCCCCTAGTAGAGATTACTAAAAATAAATAATTTTTGAAAGACCTCATTAATAACTATAATCAATCAGATACAGATTTAACAAACCAACATAACAGAGAATTCACCATCTTAACCATTTTTAAGTGTACAGTAGTGTTAACTATGCACACATTGTGAAACAGATCTCTAGAACTCTTTCATCTCAAAAAACTGAAACTCTATATCCATTAGAACAGCAACTGCCTTTTTCCACCTCCCCCAGAAGGGCAACCACCATTTACTTTCTGTCTCTAAGAGTCTGACTGCTTTAGATACCTCATGTGTAGAATCATACAATATTTGTCATTTTGTGACTGCCTTATTTCACTTAGACATAATGTCCTCAAAGTTCTTCAATGTTTTTGTTTATGACAGGACAGCCTTAAAGACTGAATAATAGCCCACTTTATGTACATACCACTTTTTTTTATCCATTCACTTGTTACGGACATTTAGGTTGCTTTCAACTCTTGGCTATTGTGGAAAAATGCAGTGAATGTAAGTGTACATGAATGATTTCTTTGAAATCTGGTCTTCAGTACTTTTAGATCTATACCCAGAAGTGACATTGCCAGATCACACAGTAGTTCTAATTTTAATTTTTAAAGCCCTTCATACTGTTTTCCATATAGCAGCTGCACCATTTTACATTCCCATCAACAATGCACAAAGGTTCTAGGGATGCCTGGGTGGCTCAGTTGGCTAAGCACCCGACTCTTGATTTTAGCTCAGATCTTGATCTCAGGATTGTGAGTTCAAGCTCCACATTGGGCTCCATGCCCCTGTGGAGCCTACATTAAAAAGCAAATAAAAGCCTACATTAAAAGCAAACATCAATGAGAGAAAAAGGATGCTGGAGTTTTATCACCACTTTGATCATTTAAAATTTTTGAGGCACCTGGGTGGATCAGTTGGTTAGGTGTCCAACTCTTGATCTTAGCTCAGGTCTTGATGTCAGGGTTGTAAGCTCAAGCCCCATGTTGGGCTCCACACCCAGCATGGAGCCTACTTAAAAACAAAGAAAGTGAGACACCAAAAGGGGTAGCCCTGGCACTTTTGTCAAATTTCTCCACATCCTCACCAACACTTGCTATTTTGGCTTTTTTCTTTTCTTAAATAGTGCCCAACCTAACAGGTATAAAGTAGTAACTTACTGTGGTTTTGACTTGCATTTTCCTAATAATTAGTGATGGTGAGCATTGTTTCATATGTTTATGTGACAGGAAACATACATACTGGTCTCTGCCCCAGTTCCTGGCACATAGTTCCTAAAACCGTCATCATTTCCTAAGTGATAAGAACACTAGGAATATTTTTTTTTCTAGTATTTGGTCTCTGATCCTGGTTCCTGACATAGGATCCTAAATTTCTAGAAATTTCCTGGGTGATAGGAATGTCTTTTGTTCTAATGAGATGACTCTGGATTAGGACTGGTCCCCAGAAAGAGCAAGCCATATTACAAGCTTGGAATTTTCAGCTCTGTCCTGAATTCTTTAGAGAGAAGAGTTAGAAATGGAGTTGATAAATTGATCATGCCTACATGAGGAAGCTCCATAAAAATCCCAGTAGTATGGGGTTTGGGAAGCTACTAGGTTGATGAACACATAATAGTACTAGAAGAATAGTGGGCCCAGAGCAGGCATGGAAGCTCCATCCCATCCCACATACCTTGCTCTATGTATCTCTTCCATCTGGATGTTCATCTGTATCCTGTCATATCCTTTTATAATAAACTGGTAAACAGTAAGTTAACTGTTTACCTAAATTCTTTAAGGCCCTCTAGCAATTAATCAAACCTGAAGAGCAGCACAGGTAACAACTTGAATTTGTGACTGGCATTTGAAGTGGGGGGAGGGCAGTCTTGTGGGACTGAGACCTTCATCTGTGAGATCTGATGCTATCTCCAAGTTGACAGAGTCAGAATAAAAGTTCAATTATAGGACATCCATCTAGTGTCACAGAATTGCTTGGTGTGGGGAAAATCCCCACATATTTGGTAACCAGAAGTATCAGAAGTGACATGTTATCTATAAGAGTAAAGGAAACATACAGGAGGGAAACCAGAGAGGTCTTTTTCTAATATAGCTTATTGGCTCTTTGTCTTCTTTGGAGAAATGTCTATGCAAGTCTCTTGCCCATTTTTTAGTTGGATTTTTTTTTTTGATGTTGAGTTCTAGTTCTTTATATATTCTGAATAACAAACTGCTTATATCAACTCATTTATCAGATACACAGTTTGCATATATCCTTCTCATTCTATAGGTTTCACTCTCATGACCTTTGATGTGCAAAATTTTTTATATCTGATATAGTCCGATTTGTCTACTGTTGCTTTTCTTGCTGTGCTTTTGGTACCATTCCCATGAAATCATGGTCAAATCCAGTGTCTTGAAGCTTTTCCCCTGTGTTTTCCTGTAGGAGTCTTAGTTTCTGGTTTTACATTTAATCTTTAATCCATTTTGAGTTAATTTTGTATATGATGTAATATAAGAATCCAACTTCATTCTTTTGCATGTGGACATACCCTTTTCCCAATGCCAGTAACTGAAGAGACTATCCTTTCACCATAGTGCAGCCTTGGCACCTTTGTCAAAGATCATTTTTTAAAATTTTTTTTAAAGATTTTATTTATTTATTCATGAGAGACAGAGAGAAGGAGGCAGAGGCAGAGGGAGATGCCGGCTCCCCACTGAGTAGAGGGAGCCTGATGAAGGATTCGATCTCAAGAGCCTGGGATCATGACCTGAGCTGAAGGCAGACACTTAACTGACTGAGCCACCCAGGCACCCAGTCAAAGATTATTTGACCATATATGTAAGGGTTTACTTCTGAGCTCTATTCCGCTCCATTGGTGTATGTTTTAATGACAGTACCACACTGTTTTGTAGCTTTGTAGTATGTTTTGAAATCAGAGGTGTGAAGCCTCCAGCCTCCATCTTTCTCAAGATTGTTTTGGCTGAGGTCCTTTGAGATTCCATATGAATCTTAGAATTTTCTTCTATTTCTGCTAAATATACCATTGTTTTTGATAGACTGTATAAAATCTGTAGATCACTCTGGGTAGTACGGACATTTTAACAATATTAAGTCTTCCAATCCACAAGTATGGAATACTTTTCCATTTATTTGTGTCTTTTTTTTTTTTAAGATTTTATTTATTTATTTGACAGAGAGAGAGATCACAAGTAGGCAGAGAGAGAGAGCGGGAAGCAGGCTCCCCGTGGAGCAGAGAGCCCAATGTGGGGCTCGATCCCACGACCCTGAGATAATGACCTAAGCCGAAGGCAGAGGCTTTAACCCACTGAACCACCCAGGCGCCCCCGTGCCTTTAATTTCTTACAGCAATGTAAAACCGTAAGTTTTTAAAAGGCCATTTTGCTTCTCATTTATCAAACAAATCTATGATCACCATTAGCTATACCAACTTACTCAACAGAGTTCAAAAACAGGTAGTTAAAAAGAATATTAATAGTGTTATTTACAAGAGCTGAAAGATAAAATACCAACACAATCAGAATGATCAACTCCTAAATTTTAATAATAAAAAACAAAGGCATGAGATAATCATCTACGATGTAAACGTAGTATTAATGAAGTTATAGTTAACTCCTGAGTCTTTATTCTAACATCTAAACAGCAAGCGCAGTCACTTCTATCTTCTAAACTCCATGGTAGGCACTGTAGAGTCAAAGTTAAATAAAATTAAGATGGTTTCCATAATGAGCTCAGTTAAATGTTCAGGTACTGTTTATACATGAAATAAAAGAGAAAAAAATCCTATTTATAACAGCAACAACAAAGATTAAATACCTCGGAAAAAGTTAAACAAGTGTAAGACACTGTATGGTATAAAATTTTAGCACATTAATGAGTTCCTCAAAAGAAGACTTGAGCAAACAAGACATATTATGTTTGTGGACAGAGTGTTATCATCCTAAAGACTTTTTTTCCTTCCAAGTTAGTTTTAAGTAACCAGCAGGATTTTTTTTGTTTATGGATTAGGCAAGTTTATCCTTAAATTCATATGGAAAAATATGCAAGAATAAACAAACAATAGCTGGAAGGTTTGGTTTTTTTATTTTTTTTAAGACCAATGGATTTTTATTTAAGGAACTTCACATGTGATTCCTTTCACTGCCAATCAATCACCTTAGCTCCTCCAAAGCCTGGTCAGAATCTTCAAGACTGCCCTTTTTATAAAGAATTTTTGCTCAATCCACAATTGTCATTGTCCGTCAGCCCACAATTCTTTTAGCTG
The DNA here is from genome assembly GCF_963455335.1 of Martes martes. Taxonomy (NCBI): domain Eukaryota; kingdom Metazoa; phylum Chordata; class Mammalia; order Carnivora; family Mustelidae; genus Martes; species Martes martes. The sequence continues at coordinate 31,149,912 of NC_137900.1, forward strand.
AGCTTCTCTGATCATCACTTAAATATCAGCACTTCAAAAATTCACCACTTGTGGGGCACCTGGCTGGCTCAGTCCATACAGCATGCAAATCTCGATTCCAGAGTTGTGAGTTCAAGCCCCACTTTGGGTATAGAGGTTACTTAAAAATTAAATCTTAAAAAAAAAAAAAAAATTCCCCACTTGTAATCTTTAGAATTCCAACTTCTTCAAGCAACTTACTTCAGAATCATAAAAGTTAAATTGTAGGAACCACACTGATTGCTATTTTGGCAAATCATCTAAAATGTATTATTATTCCTCGGGTTGCCTGGCTGACTCAGATGGTAGTGCATGTGACTTTTTTTTTTTTTTTAAGATTTTATTTATTTATTTGACACACAGAGAGATCACAAGTAGGCAGAGAGGCAGGCAGAGAGAGAGGGGGAAGCAGGCTCCCTGCTGAGCAGAGCGCCCAATGCGGGACTCGATCCCAGGACCCTGAGATCATGACCGGAGCTGAAGGCAGAGGCTTAACCCCCTGAGCCACCCAAGCGCTCCATACATGTGACTCTTGACCTCACAGTTGTGAGTTCAAACCCCACATTGGGTGTGAAGTTTACTTTAAAATACATACATATATAAACACACACACATATATAAATATATATTTATAATATATTTTCCTTAACCATTTCTAATATTGAAAAGTCTTGTTACATTCACTTTTTACCCATGGTCCTAGCAAAAACTGTTAATAGGTTTCATTGTCACCACTGCAATAAATGTAACTGTGATGGGAAGTATAACCAGTATCTCAAGGTAGCCACAAAAAGATTTTTTTTAAAGAGCTCTGAAAAGGAGCTAGCTCTCCCAGATATTAAAATACATTAAAAAGCCTCCATTACTATCATTGACTGTTCCTAGCAACTGACAGACATATATACATAGAACAGAAGTTCTAAAGTAGGACCAGACACATACAGGAATGTTATATACGATAAGGATAATAAATCAAGATACATGTCAAGTACACAAGTGCCTGTATTAGGTAGTCATCTGAAAAAATAAATAAAAGTGGCTCCATGTCCTCACAGCAGAATAAATTTCAAGTGGAAAATGTATTTAAATGTAAGAAACCGAAAACATAAAATACATAAGAAAACAGAGGATTTCTACATCTAGCCAAGATAGAGTAACAGGAACCAGACTTATCATTCCTATTTAAAAAAAAAAAGTTTTTTTTAAAAACCAGACAAATTACATTAAATAATGGTTTTCAAGACTGTGGCTATTAGGCAATGGAGGACAATGATCTGACACATAGAAAACAAAAAAGGTGAGCCCTGTAACTGCCCTAGCAAAGAGGTAAAATGGAGGCAGAATCCAGCAGACTCCCCACATTGAAGAGATGGTGCAGACTGCAGGAAAACCAAGGCAGCAAGAGTTCATAGGACAGAGTACCAAAGAGAAGGAAACGGCACAGAGAGAGAACTCCAGAGATTTGGAAGAGTCCTAAGTAATTAACAGAATAAGTAAGTTAGGAAACTAGAGGCCCAGGAGAGAATCCTCTGAAAGGACTGGAGCATTAAGTATCTGGCACTTGTTTTCACAGGCCATTATGTAAAAACTCCTAAGTCACATTGGATAAGAGTACTCAGGAAGGTATTGTCTCAATAATGAATAATTAGCCCTGGACTTAGCATTGATGCAGGCCTGCCTAACAAATACAAAAATATCTAGCACCCACTGAGGTAAAATTCAGCATCCAACAATTGCCAGGGGTGCAAGGAAGCAGAAAAACATGACCCATATGAAGAGAATAATCAATCAAAATAGACCCAGAACGGATGCATAAGTTAGAATGAGCAGAGAAAGACACTGAAAGTTATTGTAACTGTAGTCATATGTTCAGTAAGTTAAGTAATGAAAATATATGTCCACATAAAAATTTGTGTATATATGTTCATAGCAGCATTACTTACAACAGCCTAAAAGCAGAAATAACCCACATGTCCATGAAGAAAAGATAAACAAAATGTGATATTATTCAGTCTTAAAAAGGAATAAAGCACTGATACATGCTACAACATAACAAACTCACCAACATTCTGCTAAGAAACCAGTCACAAAAGATCACTAATCATAAAATCCCACTTATATGAGATATCCAAAAATGGGAAATCTATAGCAACAAAATGTAGATTGCCTAAGGGGAAAGGGAAAGGAATGGAGTAACTTCTATTAGGTAAAAGCTTTCTTTTAGGGATAATGAAAATGTTCTAAAAATAGATTATGGTGCCAGCTGCACAATTCTTTAAGTATACTATATACCCCTGAAACACAATTTTTTAAATATTTAAAGTTTAAATGCTATTTTAAAATACACTATTGCAAAAAAATACACCATTCAAATGTGCACTTTAAATTGGAGGACTGGAGGCACCTGGGGGTGGCTCAGTTAAGGATCTGACTTCCGCTCAGGTCATGATCTCAGGGACCTGATCTCAGGGTCCTGGGATGAAGTCCTGTCTCCCACTCCTTGGCAGAGAGTCTGCCTGTCCCTCTCCCTCTGCTCCTCTGCCATCTCATGCTATCTCTAATAAATAAAACCTTTAAAAAATAATAAATTGGAGGATTGTATAGTAGTTGAATTATGTCAATAGAGCTATTATTTTTCAAATAGAGTAAAAAATATAAATAGAGTAAAAAAAGTAGAGATACATAAGATATAAAAATGGCCCACTCCAAGCTTTTCTGAAGATAAAGACTAATCTATAAAATGAGGAACACAATGGATGGGATTAATGGCAGATAATAGGAGAAGAAAACATTAAGTGAGCTATAATGCACATTAGCGAACCTATCCAAATGAAAGAGAAAAAAAAATCCCCCCAAATGAAAAGAGATCAGTGAGCTGTGGGACAGTTTAAATGGCCTAATATAAAGGTAATTATAATATTAAGGAAGTGGGGCAGGCAGAAAAAACATTTAAAAAAATAATGTCCAAGGGATGCCTGGGTGGCTCAGCTGGTTAAGCATCTGTCTTTGGCTCAGGTTATGATCCTAGCGTCCTGGGATGGAGTCCCACAACAGGCTCCCTGCTCAATGGGAAGCCTACTTCTCCCTCTGCCTGCCGCCCTCCCTGCTTATGCTCTCTCTCTGACAACTAAATAAATAAAATCCTTAAAAAATAGTAATAATGGCTGTAAACTTTCTAAATCAATGAATTCTATAAACCCACATTTCCAAGAAGTTCAACGAATCCTAAGCACAAGAAACAAAGAAAACTACACTGTAAGCAAAATACCCCAAACCAGTTATAAAGAGAAAATCGTGAAAGCAGCCAGAAAAAAAATTACATAATACACACAGAAACAAAGACAAGGATATCAGATTTCTTGTTGGAACCAATTTAAGTGATAACACAAGAGAGCAACATCTTTAAAGTACTGAAATTAAAAAGAAAATGCCAACCCTGAATTCTATACTAAGCAAAAATCTATCAAAAATGAAGTCATAATGAAGACCTTTTTAGATATGATATTCAAAAGATCAAAGAATTCATCACTAGCAGACCTGCACTATAAATAATGTTAAAAAAAATATCCTTCAGGCAGAATGAAAATGATACCAGTTGTCTGGATCTATACAAAAGAATGAAGGGGGGGCACCTGGGTGGCTCAGTGGGTTAAAGCCTCTGCCTTCGGCTCAGGTCATGATCTCAGAGCCCCGTGATCGAGCCCCACATTGGGCTCTCTGCTCGGCAGGGAGCCTGCTTCCTCCTCTCTCTCTGTCTGCCTCTCTGCCTACTTGTGATCTCTCCTTGTCAAATAAATAAATAAAATAAATAAATAAAATCTTTAAAAAAAAAAAAAAAGAATGAAGGGTACCAGAAATGATAATTATGTGGGTAAATATATAGTATTTTTCTTATTTAAATCTTTTTAAAAGATGATTGTTTTAACAAAAGTAATAATGTACTGTGGAGTTTTTGTAATATAATATATGTATAAGTAAAATGCATGAGAACAATAGCATAAGGGCCAAGACAGGAGAAATGGAAAGAAACACATAGGAAGTTCCCTAATAACTTTGTTGAGTCCAACTATGACTTAAAATACAGAAACCTTAAGAGAAAAGATTATCAAGTTTAGCTATAAACTTTGCATGGTAAACACACATCTCACCACAGCTGTAAGAAAATTAAAAAGCGAATGACAAATATAAAACTCATTTGTGAATCTTAACACATTAATAACTTCCCTAATGTTTAAAGAGCCTAATGCAATGCATATAAACTGGAAACAGCAAACAGTCCAATAAAAAAATGGGTGAAGAATATTTATGGCCAGTTTTGGGAAACTCAACCTATGCTCATGAATGAAAACATTGAGACTATAATTTTCCAGCTGTCAGAGTGGCAAAAATCCAAAAATTTGGTAACCCACCCTGTTGGTGAACTTTTAAACAACTCTTCTCACACACTGCAGGTGAAATGGTAAATGGGTATAACTTCTACCAAAATTACAAATACATATACCTCTAACTCAGCAATTCACTTTTGAAAAGTCATTCCTATACACATCTGTACATATGACATATGTAACAGGTTATTCAATAGAGCATTTTATTTTTTTATAGCTAAAGACTGAAAGCAATCCTAATGAGTATGAATAAGGGCTTAAAGATCTTATGTGCATTATAAAGTGAAATTCTATGCAACTATAAATATGAATGAGGAAGTCTTTATGAAATAAAATTGAAAGATCTCCAAGATATATCCTATTCCATCAATTCTAACGTGTATATTTTTTCACATTTGAATATCTCTGAAATTATGCTGTAGCTTAAGATCTGTGACTTTGTTATAATTGGCAGCAAGTCTCCTTTCTTTGAAGTATTTAATATATTCTGTTGTGTTTAAAAATCAGTGAAATGTGATATCAGTGGAGAACAGCAAAGTGCAGAAGCATGTGTAGAATATGCTATCTTCTAGTTCAAAAAGAATCTATTAAATACAGTGTAGTCTTCTGGCGTGTATCCTAAACAGAAAAAAAAGTTGTTTATGTGAGGAAATCTAAATAAAGTCTGGAGTTTAGTTAACATCACATCAATGGTGGTTTCTTGGTTTTGACAAATCCTATGGTAATGTAAGGTAGCATTAGGGAAATGGGGGAGACATATACAGAAGCCCTCTGTATTATCTTTGCAACTTTTCTGTAAATCTTAAATTACTCCACAATAAAAAAGTTCATTGAACTGGTAATTTTTAGAAGCATCCATATTTTATGAATTTTTAAAAACTCAAGGCAAACATAACAAACTTAAGTCCCTGGGGGATGGCAGGGTGAGGAGAAGCAGACAAATACGGACAGAGAGGGGCTGATGGGAGACTGCTCACTTTACATTTGTCTCAGAACCATATGAATGTGTTTACCTATCTAGATATCAAGTTTAAAAATCATAACACAAGAAGTAACACAAGGTGTTGACAAGAATGTAGAAAAAAGGAACCCTTGTGCACTACTGGTGGTTATGCAAACTGGTGCAGCCACTGGGGAAAATGGTATGGAGGTTGCTCAAAAAATGAAAAATAGGGGCACCTCGATGGCTCAGTTAGTTAAGTATCTGCCTTCGGCTCAGGTCATGATCCCAGGGGATGCCTGCTTCTCCCTCTCCCTCTGCCACTCCATCTGCTTGTTCTCTCTCTCTCTCTGTGTCAAATGAATAAATAAAATCATTTAAAAAAATTAAAAACAGAAGTACCACATGATCCAGTAATTTTACTACCGGGTATTTACCTAAAGAATACAAAACACTAATTCAAAGGGGTAAATGTTTACTGCAGCATAATCTGCAAAGGCCAAATTATGGAAGCCGCCCAAGTATCCATCAACTGACGAATGGATAAAGATGTGATATATATATAATGGAGTATTAGCCACAAAACAGAATGAAATCTTGCCATTTGCAAAAAACATGGATGGATCTACAATATAAGGCTAAGCAAAATAAGTCAGTCAGAGAAAGACAAATACCATACTTCACTCATATGTGGAATTTAGGAAACCAAACAAAGGGGAAAAAAGATACAAACCAAGAAACAGACTCTTAACTATAGAGAGCAAGCAGATGGTTACCAGAGGGGAGTTGGGGGTGGGGGACGGCAAAGTAAGTGAGGGGGATTAAGAATACACTTATCATTTTTGTTTTTTTAACATTTTTTTCAGTAGGCCAGCAAGAGACTCGAACTCACAATCCCAAGATCAAAAGTCCCATGGTCTACCCACTGAGCCAGCCAGGTGTCTCCAGAACTACAGCACTAAGTAATAAATGAAACTGCTGAATCACTATATTGTACACGTGAAACTAATATAACACGTACGTTAACTACACTGGAATTAAAATTTTTAAAAATACATATGTATTTACCTGATATTAATAATGTGACAGTGACAAGAAAAAAATGAAAACTATAAAAACGTACTTTATGAGAGGACAAAGGGGATAAAGAGAGGTTATTCTAAATAAAGCTTATATTTATAACCGAAGAACCGTGACAAGAATCCATGGCTTGGCCGGGGAAGGTCTACAACCTAAAATCCTCTACCCAAATTTTATGTAAATGAATTCATAGACATTTTCCTCAGTAGAGGGACTATAAGGAAATAAATACCTTATATATCCATACACTAGAATATGCATCTACTAAGAGATATACATTTGGACACATACTTAGAGGACAATGAAAGATTCCCCTATAATATATAAAGTGGAAAAAAGTAATGATAGTATTTACAGTGTTTACTTTGTTAATGTAAAAACATCTCTCTCTCTATAGTGATGTCTATGTATATAAATATGCAATGAAAAGGCTAAATGTGGTAACCATTAATGCTGTTCAAATATTTCTGGCTTCCTGTCCCTCAGTGTTTGGGTGGGACCTTGTGATTAATTCTGGCCACAGAGTTATGAGTAGAAACAAACATTTAATTGTTGATTCAAGACCCTCCATAGGTACTCTTTCTCTTCTGGTATAGGAACCAACAATGTTAGAGACGATTGATGCTCATATGCCTAGGTCCCTAAGCAATTACAACAAGCAGAACCCCCTGCTAGCCCACAGTGGATGTGAAACAGAAAACATTTAAATTTATCTTTTAAGCTGCTGAAATTGGCCAGGGGGTGAGGGGAGGCTTGTTATTACAATATAACCAAGCCTAAACTAACTGATAAAGAAAACATCCTTCCTAGTAGAATATCTGGCCATTTTCTTCCTGTGTGGTCTTTTTTAAAAATAAGCCCCTGGGGCGCCTGGGTGGCTCAGTCAGTTAAGCTTCCTACTCTTGATTTCCCCTAAAGTCATGGTTTCAGGGTCCTAGGATGCTGCATAGGACTCCATGCTCAGTGGGGTATCGGCTTGCAATTCTCTCTCTCCCTCTGCCTCTCTGCCTGCCCTTCCCCTGCTCACGCTCTAGCGTGTGCTCTTTCTCTCAAATAAACAAATCTTTAAAAAAAATTAAAAATAAAAGTAATGAGCACCTGTATCTTAGAAAACTTATCTGGGGATAGAGGAGAGACACAAGTCTTAGCATGGCCCTTGCATCAAGCAGACATTGACCATCAGAGATTATTACTATCACATCTCAATCTAGAGCAGCCTGAAAACATCCTCCGTTAGGATCCCTCAGCTCCCTTTGTTTCATTCCATGCTCACTGAGCAACCTAACAGCAGTGAAAAAAGCAAAGAACAGAACAATGAGAATAAAGTGCTGTATTTTGCATGAGAAGATACAAATATACATGTATCTGTACACACATATATACATGTTTGTAAATACATAGCAAATCTCTGGTGAGACACAGAAAAAGTTATGTCAATTTATTCTGAAAAGGAAAGAGAAGTCGCTAGGTGACAAGAGAAAGTGGAAATCTTACTCTGTGCCATTTACTCTTTTGTATCTTTTATTTATTTTTTTAAGGATTTTATTTTTAAGTAATCTCTATACCCCATGTAGGGCTCAAACTCATGACCCTGAGATCAAGGGTCACATGCTCCACTGACTGAGCCAGCCAGGCGCCCCTCTTTTTTATCTTTTAAATTCTGAACTACACACATGTATTATCTATTTAAAAAACAGATAAAATGGGGGACACCTGGGTGGCTCAGTTGATTAAGCAACTGCCTTCAGCTACGGTCATGATCCTGGAGTCCCATCCTGGAGTCCGGGGCTTGAGTCCTGCATCAGGCTCCCTGCTCAGCAGGGAGTCTGCTTCTCCCTCTGAGCCTCCCCCTTTCAAGCTCGCTCTCTATGGAGTAAATAAAACCTTAAAAAATAAAAGAAAAAAGGGAAAAAAACATAAAATGAAAAGACTTTTAAAAAACACAAGCAACTCTAAGTGATGGAATATACTAAGTGTTATTTAGTGGGTCATATTTCAAAAATATAGAAAGTGTACTAAACGGGCTTGCATGGACCAACGATGAATGTGTCATGAACCCAGAATCATAAATGTACCTCAATAGGATAGAACATGATTAAAGGGCAAGAAAGATCAGCAGCTCTGCTTTTGCAAATAAGCTCTATGAGCTGCCCACTGATATTCAGGAAAATGAAGAAAAATTATTTCTAATGCTTCCAAAGTCAAGGCTTTTTTTATAACTGAATCCTGATCCTATGTGAAAGCTTCAGCATTGTTAAAGTCCACCTCATAACATGATTAGCAGTATGACTTATTTTTTCTCCTTCACTAAGAACAACAGACTGAATTACTGTTTCCAAAGAAAAATGAAAATGGACTGTACAAGGCTTTAATATGGGAAAAGCGGGCACCTGGGTAGCTCGCTTGATGAATCGACTTGATTTCAGCTCAGGTCATGATCTGAGGGTGGTGAGATTGAGGCCCGCACTGGGTGGCGTGGAGCCTGCTTAAGATTCTCTCTCTCCCTCTGACCCTCCCTGTTCCCCTGCTTGCTCTCTCTCTTGGGGTGAGGGGCGGGGGGAAGACCACAATAAACCTCATACATACATTACTAACATTAATTAATTCATTAATTAATTTTAAAATGGGTAAAGTATGTCAAAAGGTAGGAAAAAGGACTGACTTACACTATATATGGTAAACTGTGAGTTCTCTCATTATATCAGTGTAATGTTTTACACAAGCAATTAAATTAGTATACAGATGTGTTTTGCAACTTTCCCAAGAGTACCTGGCCTTATTAGAAATAAATGACAGAGGTGCCTGGGTGGCTCTGCCAGTTAAGCATCTGCCTTCAGCTCAGGTCACTATCCCAGGGTCCCAGGATCAAGGCCCCCGTTTGGCTCCTTGATGAGCAGGGACTCTGCTTCTCCCTTTGCCCTTTCCCCTGCTCCTTTTCTCTCTCTCTAAATACTCATTCTCTCTCTCAAATAAATAAAATCTTTTAAAATTTTTTTAGAAAAAAGGAAGAAAAGAAGAAAGGAAGAAAGAAAAAGAAAGAACGAACGAACGAACAAATGAACATAGGGGCAGTTGGCTGGCTCATTTGGAAGAGCATGTAAGTCTTGATTTCAGGGTCATGGGTTCAAGCCCCAGGTTAGGTATAGAGAAATAAATGAAAACTTTTTAAAAAAATAATAAATGACATAAGGTGGTTGACTTCACATTCTTGCACGAACTTCATTTAGCTGGGGATCAGGAGTTTCTGGAAACGGAACTGCACAGACACCGCGGAGTCTCCATGGAGATCCAGTCCTGGCATCCTACATTGGCAATGGCTCAGCTCCTCCAGCTACTTCACATTCACTGAATTCAGGACTGTCTCTGGCGCTAATCACACAGTTGTTAGTCAAACATCCAAGGTACAGTGTTTATAAAGCCTTACGTAAAAATGACAGAACTCCCAATCATCCGTAACTGTATGCTGATCTTTACCTAGTTTCCTTACACATTTCCCTCCGAGGGTCTCTAAACTTACGTCCAGCTCTCCCACTGCTTCTTTCTAACAAACCCACCCTGTCCCATGCATGCATTTTCTCAACATCTGCTATCAAAAACACCTCATACCCCAACGGGACACAACAGAGTGACAGTCATACACTCAACTCAGGGTAACAGTTGAGCACTAACTAGCTGAGAACTTACAATAGCACTAGGAGCACACACAAAAATTTAACAATAGCCTAGCTGACTCTGGAGACACACTGAAGAGCTCCACTTAGACCCTTCCCCCACCAACACTTTCCAATTGTACCAGCATCTCCTGCAGGGCTTTCTCCTGACTATAAGGCGCATTTTGGCCATCCTCACAGCACTTCAAAATTATCACTCACCCCCCACTCTAAGCTACTGGTTAAAAAATATCCCAGTCCCCTCAATCCTCGTATGTTCTATACTGCTGTCAGATTTCCTCTATGGGATCAAACTCTAGTTAGTACAGAAGTAACCTGCCTAATATAATGAGCATTCTTTCCCACTCGTAACACTCTCACTTCCCCACTCCCTCTGGAGAGTTTTCTGGGATCATAACCCAAAGAAATTACTGTGTTGGAATCTTTGATTCAGTCTGTGCTGGGGAAGCCAAAACAAGACATTGACCACTTTTATATATGCCTACTTATTCTTAGTAAAATTATTTTGAAGACAATATAATTACAAAAAAGCAGCACTGCATAGGGTTATGTTAAATGGGGTGTGTAATAGGTACATAAAAAATTGACATTATTTAAAAATTGCTTTTGTGGCATAACCAACAAAACTTATTAATCCTATTCATAAATCTCTATAATTAGAATAACATTTCTTTTCTGGCCATTTTAAAATAAAGCCCTTAATCCAAAGTTTTGATATGAAGAAAAAAAATGTTTATGGCTTAGCCTTCAAAAGCATCCCACATACTTTTGGAAATTCCCAAAAGTATCATATTACCAAAAAAAAAAAAAAAAAAAGACTCCTCCTTGTGCACTGCTGGTAGGAATGTAAATTGGTGCAGCCACTGTGGAAAATGGTATGGAGGTTCCTGAAAAAATTAAAAATAGAACTACTGTATGATCCAGCAATTCCACTACTGGGTATTTACCCAAAGAAAATGAAAATACTAATTTGAAAAGATAGGTGCACCCCTATGTTTATTGCAACATTATTTATAATACCAAAGATATGGAAGCAACCTGAGTACCCATCATCCATAGACAAAGAAATAAGGAAGATGTGGGGTGTGTGTGTGTGTGTGTGTGTATAGATATATACATATATATACAATGGAATATTATATGGCCATAAAAAAGAAATGAGACCCCTGCCATTTGGTAGAACATGGATGGACCCAGAGAGTAGTATGCTAAGTGAAAAAAGTCAGACTGAGAAAGGCAGAAAATTTTAAAAAGAAAAAGAAAAAAATTCCTTTGCTGTTGTGCCTAGAAATGGCTGTCTTCTGAATCCACACGTTTAACCCCTAAAAATTTATTTGATCAAGATAATCTCAATAGGTTCTAATAGATAAAGATGCTTTAAGGTTTACGATCCTTTTCCTGCTCTCCTGAGTAAGAGAGATTACATTAAAGTACTTCTTCACTTTGGAGCAGAGCCGTTGTTTAATTTAGGTTAAGTACCACATCTTGATGCTTGTTACTGGCAGAATGGGAGAGCACTGTGAGATAGGTCGAGGGGGTAGAAGAGGGTGTTTCCCCTCAGACTGGAGTGCAGTCCTTCCCCAATCCCAGCAGTCACCAACCCTTGACAACTGCCACCACAGTAAGGACAATGGTGCTGTCAGCAGGAAGAAAGCAGACTGGTGTTACAGTGATCAAGAAAGTTCCTGCTGGTCCTGGAGGGAGGGGGCGGGTGGGGGAGGGGGGAAGTGAGCTACAGGGCTTTCAAGCCTCTTTTCTCATTCATTCAGACATCCATCTTTGATCCTTGTGACATTCACTGATAAGTCCTCTATGTGGCAGATTTAAGAGATACATCACCCTGTTCTATGGTCTCCTATCACTTCCCAGAGATCTGGGTCAAGTGTGAAATCTCTGCTGCAGCCCTAGAAGCAGCCACTGCAAGGATGAGACCATAAAAAGCACTCACACATATCCTGAGTGAATTTGTGCTTTGAGCCCTTTCAGTCACAATAGTTTAAAATTAGAGTATATTAATAGTGAAGTTAAAATCCCAACTCAATTGTGTTTGCTAGTTAAATCCTAAGCTTTTATTTGACAGTTTATTGTCAAAAGGAACTAAATGCATGTTAAGATGATTCAGTTTCATGTATAAGGTGCTTCCAACAAGCTACCTAATGACAGTATTACAATAAAAAAAATTCTAAGAGCAGACTGAGAACAGTCTGAGCTCCCAAAAATGTAAAACCATAACGTTAATTCTGTTATACATTCACGTCAAAGCAATTCTTCCTCAGCACCTATAAAAGAATGTGAAAATTAAAATGTTTTTCAGTTCTCAGTTCAAGTCACACAAACCAAATCTAGTTCTTAAAATATTTGGCAATCTTTGTCCTTAGTGCCTTCAATTCAAGAAGCAATACTCAGCTTAAAAGGTGCGCTGTAATTACTTCCTACCAATAAGTAATGTATTTTTAAAAAACAAACGAGGTATCTCATTTTAAATTACATTGTCTGGGATGCTCTTGAGATTCAAATTAGAGATACAGAATTAATTGGAATGGAGACCTTTAACTTTGGCTGTGTTTTAGTAGAAATAAGGTTTTCAGTATATTAACAATATGTATATTAACAATATATATTTATACATTTACAGTATTCATAGATATAGTGCACTCACATATGGATATGACTAGTTATATACCACAACTAAGCTTTTTCCTCTTGTCTCTTTTAAGGTTTAAAACACACACCTACGCCCACACCTCCCACACTCCCAAGAGAAAGACACCTTAAGACAGATCGTTTTCACCACACACTGGAAAAAATAATTCACTTTGTGTAGGAATTATGGAGTGACATTTGCATCACAAAATTCTCTCAAACTGACACTGTGTAAATGAAGAGAGCAAAACTACATAATGACTGATTCCTTCATTACCTGTCATCACTGAGATGCTGACTTAATAGTCTATGCCTTCTCATTCTTTCACGGATGTTGCAATCAATCTTCACATCTCCTCCCTTCCTCAATAACACCTGGCCCAATGCCTTGTTCAAGGTGGTTGCTCAATAAATATTTGTTAAATGAATATACTAATTAATTTCATAGCACAATTCGTACAACTATAAATGAGTATAAATGAGCAAAATGCAGAGAATGATTCAGCTGTGATGGTCCTAAAATGGAGGGTTTTGCAGAATTCAGAATCTGTAATGATATTATAACATTATGGATTGGGTATAAAAAGATCAATGTCATAAACTGCAGTGCCAAGAAAGTAATTTTACTTTCAAATTAGAACTTGAAGGAACAACAAATACCATCGACATTGGGAACAAGATGTTTTTCTTTTGTGAAAAGTACACTGGCAACCAAATTTTAATAGTATGAAAGTGAGCTACCTGAGAAATGAAGTCAATATGTGATATTACACAATTGGAATAAATTTACCCAGCCTAGCTTCCTCAGCTTTTCAGACTCCAAGACAATGGGACCAAATCTTTCAACTGGTGAATAAAGCCCTCTAAGGGAACTACTCTCTAGAATGTAAATAATACTAAGAATTAAAGGAGCTGAATAAAAGACCAAGAGAATAAAAGCAGAAATTTTTTAAAATTAGAATTATTATATATATGGAGCCATATAGATTTGTTCTTTTGATAACTGGCCTTATCTGAAGCACTTGAAAATGAAATGGAATCAGAATACTTTTAATTTTTTAATAGAATTATGAAAGAGCTTCCCTATTTCCAAAGTTTAAGTTGGCATTTCATGAGATTTCCCTCTTGCCCAAAACAATAAATGAGATATAAGCCTGTCCATTAAGCAAAGAAATGCCTAGAAAGAACTAAGTGACCTCGCAAAAGAAAAAACAAATCAAGAATAGCTGTTTAGTTTTAACAACTTATTCTAAGCATCCTTTCAGCAAGTCTACAAAAGTGAGATTCAATTATAACAGAAAAAGTTCAGTATTACCAAAAATATCCACCATCAAAAACATAGTATTAATAATTAACCCAGTAAAATATCAGACAACTGTCAGCATTACCTATACACAGAAACCAACAAAACTTTTCATATAAAGACAAAGTTCAACTTAAGTCATAAACATACAAAGGATACTCTACAGTTATAGAAAACTGAATCTGCTACCCAAGACTAAATTTAAGACAAGCAAACAGGAAGGGACGGAACCAAGAATGACAACTAACAGATTAAATCTACAATTTTAAAATCATCAGAAAGCACTGCAAAGTAGAGTCAATGATCTGAATACCTTTGTTGGAGCAGTATCCATGAAAAGCTATAGAAAAAAGAGAAAGAGAGAGAAGGGCGTAAAACTTTCATATAAACTAGAGAATCCAGATGAGATGCACACATTCCAGTTAAATATCCTTGCATTTAGGAAATTAAAATCAATTTTATTTTAGAAAATGTATTCTAATGTAATCCCTAATATGGTAGTCAGCACTTCTAGAAATTAAGTGACTAACCTCAGAAGCTAAAAATCAAATAATATAAAGAAACCATACTTGAAGATTGGTTAGCTCCTGCTTCCGTGTCTCTGTATCAATCTGACCACTTTTTTGCCCACAACCCCTGTGCCTACTTACCTCACTCATAAAGGTGCCTGTCCTAAGTGAGGAATGGCTTTGAAATGTTTGAAACCAGTCTATCCATGTTTTTCATTCAACTGACAGATAATTATATATAAGTAATTTTAATGTGAAAGACCTTAAAGGACTAAGATTAAAAATACTCTGTAGCTAGTATGGAAAGGAAAATAAAATACTGGCTACTGAAATTATTTTGTTCTCAGTGTAATTAAAGGAAAAGATTTAAACAAGTAATTTCTTATTTATGTCTAACTTCCACCCTTTCCAAATACATTGGGTCTCCATACCACAAATTAAGCATGGAAAGGCCCACTGAAAGGCAATTTTGTTTTACTCAAAATAAGAACAACAACAAAAAATGTCCTACTGCCTATAATACACACCACCAGTATCAAATCTTTTGGATCTGTGAAATACTCTTTTAAAATAATATTCTAGGGCATAGTCATGCTTTAAACTAACCACTCTGAAGAGTTTTTATTCTACCAGTAAAGAATTTAATATATTTGTTTTATTTTCCATAACCTTCTACCTGAGGCTCTCCCATGAGGCCTTTTCATCTTTACAAAGATACACCCCCTAATAAGCTTAGCTACAATTAAATATAAGGCTATATACAAACTCTTCAGTGTAGTAAAAATACATAACAGCCTCAAAAAGGAAGAAACAGCTCGTTTATTCTTCCTCTTACAAGGAATCTTTAAAGAGAAACGGTAACATTTTTCCCAAGGCAGAAAGGATTGTCAAGGCAGTGCTAAATCTCTTCCAGAGCTTTGACAAATACTGAACCAGCCTCATCTGGAGCGCTTCTGCCCTCAAGATCACTCTTAGAAGCAGAGAAAGGAACATACTTGCATTTTCACTATGCTGATTCACTGAACCTTTTGTGCACATACACATATGGGGGTAATGTTTGCTTCGGAGCTGGAAACCTTTCCAACCATGGTGACTGTCTCAGTCTGCCCTTGGTATCCTGGGCCACTGCACACACACTTGTAATACTAGAGACCATTTATGGAGCCCTGGCTGTCAAAGAGGCACCAAGCCAAGCACTTCACACACATCTGCTTCAGTTCTTCCAACAACACTGTGCACTTTTAACTTTCAAACAGATGAGAGAAAAGAGGCTCCAAAAGGTTATTAATAATCCAGCTGTGTTCAGTCCCCCCAAAGGCCGGCACTAGCTGTCCCTGGTATCCTCATGCCTAACCACCAGAATTAACTCTTCAAATACCCTATGAACAGTTTTATATCCCCAAGGATTTCAACCACGACATGGCTCAGCCCTTTCTAAGCTAGTTATTTCTCAGACCCTCCAAGTTTAATCTAGTTTACCCACAGACCTTCCAAGTTTCATTTTCTCAATTAGCACAGAAAACAAACTCCATGAGACCAGGGATTATCTCCAGCAGTGACCTATTTTTATCACTTGAGGGGGAAAAAAAAAAAGCCTGGCAGAGTAGGTATTCATTACAATTTGGTTGAATGAATGAACTATCTAGAAAATCTGGGCCGTGATGACAGCCAATTTGGACAACAGCATGAATGGAGGACTTGAATTGTGTATGTAGTTTGCTCATATTTCCATAATGACTAGGTAATTATCTAAATTTAACTTTACAGATACAACTTACGAAGTATCTACTAGGACATCACCTACTAGTCTTTGTAAACACAGGACTAAATAGTACATGGCCAATGAATCATTTATGTACAACTCAGTTGAAATAGCTTTATCTGTTGGAAAGAGTAAGAGACAGGTAGGACGGCTTTGCCAAAAAGAAGGTGCATCAATTTGGCCAAAATTACTTATCTCTTGTGTTAAGTTCTGAGGGAGAAGTGGATGGTTGTGGTATTTCAAGGTGATCTCTTGAAATTCTTTCAAATAACAAAATACCTGTCCTGTCAATTCAGAGATCCCCGAAGACTATCTCACAAACTTTCAGGAAATGCCACTGGTACGCACGCAATGCCATCCTTCCATTCTAAAAATCCACAGTGTGGTTTCATTCCAGCTCTCCCCTCACAGGAATTGGGGAAATTCATTCCCATTATTCAAAGGCGCAGAGAAAGTACAGTGTGCACCGACTGGCAACTCCTAGCATTAGTACCATCTCTGTGACCCAGTACTCCACTTTCCCTTCATCTCCGTGCCCAACCATTCTGTCCATTGAAATAGTAACAACACAACTATGTTAAGTTTTTGTGTATGGTGCCCCAGTGCCTAAGGATTTAGACCTAAAACAGGTAACTAACATGACACCATCGGAAGTAAAAGATGTTCAAGAATTAAGCATATAAATCAAGAAAATAAATTAGAACTAAGTCATAAGCAAGAAGGAAAATGAACACTACATACTTTGATGAGCTTCAATTATTAAAACTCTAAATAATCTACTATGTGAAAGTCTTGAAGAAAAATGAATTTCCTCCTTGAATCAGTGCCCCAGGTAACCGTATTCCTTTTTTATCTAGAAAAATATACTTTGATCACAGCAAACAATGAATATGCAGGACTATTTTACATAGTAAGCATTCAATTAAATACTTCCTGAATTAATGAATAAATTTTCCCTGTCTAATAATGTCTAGTGTGAATTTTTTAAATCCTAAAAAGAAAATAAGGCAGGGTAGAGGCAGTGCTATATCTGTTTAATTTGATGAGTATCTGATATACCATTAATTGGTGCTTTTAAATGACAATCCTGACCTCAACTAGAGCTTCTCCAATAAAATTATTTAGATTTATAATAGACAGTCTTAAAGAGGTAGACTATCATGACAGACACTGAAAAAAAATTTTTTTAACCACTAAAAATCTTTTTTAGCCAATAGTTAATACCAATTACTTTCACTAGTCATTAAGTTTAAAAAAAATAAAGAAGTAAAATAAATTTAAGCTCTGTACCAACTATTAAATCCATCAATTATCAAGCATAGGGATAATACAGTAATTTCATAATCTTTAACATTTTTTCCTATATTAATGAAGAGGAAAGGAGAATGTACACTGTCATTTATGGCCCTATTTAAGGAATAAGAATAAAAAGATTCAGACTTCTGACTGCAAGGAGTTTCATAGGAAAATAAAAAATCTATGTCCAACATTTTTCCTTTGGTACTCCTCCCATCTTGGGAGAAATCTAATTCCAAAGCCAATCAGAAACCCTCTTCTCTTCCCTTCTTCCCCAGCTTCCCTGATTGATCATAACTCATTCTGATTATACCTTTACTCAGTATCTCTTTCACATTAATGTATACACTTTACAGTTTTATTATCTTTTTTTAACATAATACACTGTAACTGCAGCAGGAATACAGCTTATGTAAAAATCCACATCACTGCACAGGGCAAGAGCTGAGTGAATGGCCAATGAGAGGTGGATGGGGTCCACATGGGAATAAACATCAGTCAGCTCCTAGTAAATGGCCAGTGTAGCCAGATGGTTGGCTGCACACTAAAAAAAAATTGTGACCACATAACAAAGGACTATAGGGAACAAAAATAGGCATTAAGCATCCTGTATTAAATATATACACTGGGGTGCCTGGATGGCGCTCAGTCAGTTGAGAGACCGACTCTTGATTGCGGCTGGGGTGGAGCCCCAATGGGTTCTGTGCTCGCTGGGGAGTCTGCTTGAGATCTCTCTCCCTCTCCCCACCCTTGCAGGCACTAGAACTCTTTCTTAATCTCTCTCTCTAAAATCAATCAATCAATCTTTAAAAAAAAATGTATACACCTCCATGAAATACACTGCAATCTATGGGAATGGAATTTGACTTAACAGATGAAATAGTTGTAATAAAAATAATAAGGGACTAAAGTGAAAAAAATTAATGTATTTAAGGACAGAGGGGCAAAAGTGATAATGTGCGTTAATTTTTACAAACCAACTCCAATGGGAAAGAATCTTCACAATCCTGTAACAAGTGTTGGTGAGGATGTGGAATAAATTTCTGGTGGAAAATGCTGCTGGTACAGCAGCTTTGGAAAAGTCTGGCAGGTTAAACATGGCATTACCAGGCAACCCTGCAATTCTACTCCTAGGTGTATATATGCAAAGTAACTGAAAACAACTCCATGCAAAAACTGGTACATCAATGTTCACAGCAGCATTATTCATAATCACCAAAAAAGTCCACCAATGAATGGATAAACCTATATATATTTTGGCCTGGCCTCTTCACTTCTACTTTACTCTGCAGATACAATCATACATGTAGGTAGATATATACACTGATGCTACTGCTGCCATTTGCAGGGACTGAAAACCCC
This sequence comes from Martes martes, assembly GCF_963455335.1. Lineage (NCBI taxonomy): Eukaryota > Metazoa > Chordata > Mammalia > Carnivora > Mustelidae > Martes > Martes martes. Next base: position 31,168,881 of record NC_137900.1, read on the forward strand.
CCACATAACCATTTATTTATTACCATTAGATAAATCACGATTCAGCCATACAATGCAATACCATATAGCCATTAAAAGGGGACTCTCCCTGCTGGTATGGCACAGTTTATAGAAACTTAAGTATGCACAGAAAAAAAGAAAGGAAATATTACTGAAGAGACAAATTATATTTATATATCTCCTTTCCTAATGCTCAACTTGAAAAATATTAAGAAAAACTAAGAGAAAAACAAATTGGGGAGGACGGGACCAGGTTGCCACTTGCTGAGGATGAGGTTTCAAGCCTTCCCTCCAAGCCCAATTAAAAGTAATCTGTACCCTGTATCCAAAGTTACTTTTTTTTTCACTCCATTACCCCGAAGTTAATTTGTCTTATTTATCACCCTGAAACAGACTGATTCAGCATCATTTTTCTAAGAAGCCAAGACTGTCACTAAGAGATACCTGGAAAAATTCCAGGCAAAGTTGACTCCCTTACTTCCCATCTTACACTGAGACTGGACCCTTCCATTATCTGGGCTTGTAATCTAAATAACAGCATTTTTTATTTTATATAATGCACCAACTCCTTCCTCAATATTCGGCTTAGCAATATTTTCTGAAATTAAATCACTCTTGTGATTCAGGAAAGCCCTCCATGAAGGAGGAAGAAGATCTAGCCCAATGACTTGACTTTACAGAACTTCCTTTTTGATGGAGACAACGTAAATGCTTATCCATAGGGAGCTGTCTAAACAAATTATAAAACTTATGTATTTAGAGGGCTCCTGGCTGGCTCAGTCTGTAGAGCATGCGATTCTTGATCTCGGGGTTGTGAGTCCAGCCTCAGGCTAACTATAGAAATTACTTAAAAATAAACAAATACAATGAAATCTAAACATATTTTAAATCCACATGTACTCTATAGTTTTATTTTCTAAAACCCTATCTACTTTGGCCTAAGCAGTAATTAAAATCGAATGAAGCAGTTTTGCATGTACTAACCGTTCTAAGAGATAACACTGCGAAGAATAAACAATGTGCAAAACAACATGTAAGCTACCATGCTTGCGTATGATAGAGAACACACAAGTGTACACACATACAGTTTCTTTCTGGAAGGATTCATAGGAAACTTCAGTTGCCTCTAGGGAAGGCCACCAAGTGGCTGCGACCAACTTTTCACTATCAACTCCTGGCACCTTTGTAACGAAGCATGCGTTACTTGCCCTCAAACTAAATGCTATGAGGCAAAATGCCTTTTAGGAGGTATAAAGAACAAAGGCGTAAGGAATGTGTGGTGTCTCGTCACCCACCCAGAGCCCTCCTTGGTGAGGCTATCTCCCTGGGACTGCACAGCCTGGTGGGACCCGGTCTCGGCCTCAGAGAGCTGGCTTCATCTCCACCAGCGCCCCACGCTACGGGGGACCCCGGCAGGTGCCAGCCCGCCACCCGCATAAGGCAACCTCTTCCTCCCTCCACAGTTCCCAGGGGTCTATCCACCCCGCGCCAAGAAACCTTCCCCTCCACTCGCAGCTTTATTAAAATGGACCTTAAGTTTCCAACCGTCCATCAAGCTAGAAAACAATTTCTACTAAATTTGTGTTTGCCTGGACACTTTCTAAATTAATATTCTGACCACTCCAGCTCACCTGGCTTATCAATGGCTAAGGGCGGGAAACTGTTTATAAAAATCCCACACGCCAAGGTTCACACATGCCGCGCCACAGAAAGCAGACTGAGAAGTCCCTCAAAACCGTAGACAGCGATGCTGTTTACAAAGCGTTTCCACATACATCATCACGTTCATGCCTTCACAGGCTTTAGTGTCAATCCGGGCAAATCCAACAGCTGCCAAATTGGATTTATTAGTCTTCAAGAACTGTAGAATCAGCACTAATTAATAAAACCGCTATCAAAGGGCTGCTTTTCTACCTGCTCCGGCTGGCTGCGATTTCTCAGAAGTGACACCTCTGGGCATTCGGCACGCAGAGCGGCTCCCAAGCCACCAGTGTGACACATTCCTTGTGGAAGCGAGGGAGAGGAGACAGCCCTACGAGGTCCGGGTGTGCTCGCGCGCGCGCTGGGGAGGGGGCGAGCGCGGAGCGGACCCGCGCGAGGACGTGGGAACGCCGCACGAGGCGGGACTCCATTTCTTCCACAGCGGCCGAGGTTGGGCGAACGCCCAGCCAACAGGGCAGCTGCTCCCGTGCCGGCGCGTTCCGCGAGCTCGGGGAATCCTCCGGGGTGATTCAGAGGTTCAGACTCCTGTGAGGGCCAACCGAGCTTGCAGCCCCGGGAGGCGCTATCAACCCGAACTCAGAAAAAGCCCGAGGCGCCGAGCTGACGCCAGCAATTTAGAAAGGTGACCCTCGGCCCATCATGCCGGGGTAGGAAAGCGCAAAATGGATAAAGTTACAGCTCGCTAACACCCGCAGAGGGAAAGTCGGGGTGGGGGGCGCTCCCAGGGAGTCGGGCTGCTGAAGGGGGTGTGGCCGGTGGGGCTTTTTTGGGAGTGGGGGTGGAGGCGTGTCAGCCGGGCCCAGGGAGGCGCCTCCACTGCCTGGGAGGGTGGGCTAGGACCCCCGCGCGGGGTGCCGCGTGTCTGCGGCGCCCGCCACGCGCTCGCTCGCCGGCTCACCGGTGATGTCTAGGTACAGGTCGTCCTGGTGGTCCAGGCGGTGCAGTTCCTGCGACGTGGAGCTGCGGCTCTTCTTCACTCCCAGCGAGGACGCCGAGCAGCGCCGCGAGCAGGGGGGCGCGGCGGCCCAGCTCGGCCGCCGCTCGCTCTTCCGCTTCATGGAGGCGGCCGCGGCCCGTCAGGGGGCCGCGACCATGGCCCCGCGCGTCCGCTCGCCCGCCGAGGCCCCCGCCGGCCCCGCGCGCGGGCGCTCGGGGCGGCGGGCGCGGAACGGCGCTGCGGGGACGGCGGGCGCCGGTCGAGCCCGGCGGGAGGCGGCGGCGCAGGAGTCGGAGGAGGGGCCGGGCCCACCGCGCCTGCCCCGCTCCCTCCTGCGGCCGCCAAGGGACCCGCGCCGCAGCCCTGGCTACAGCGCCTCCTGCCGCCGCCGGCGCCCCCCAGCCCGCCCCCAGGTGCCCGCAGCCCGCTCGGGCGGCCGAGGCGACGGTGCTGCCGCCGGCGGCTGGGGCTGCCCGGGGTAACCGCGCGCGCCCACCGCAATCGCGGACGCTGCTGCCGAAGCGCCGAAGCACAGTCGGCCGGGGCTCCCGGGGACCCCAGGAGGGCTGTTCCGTGGAGCTTCATTCACAAAAAAGGGCCCACAACCCTCCTCGGGGCCCGCAGAATGGGGCTTTTCATTGGTCAGTGGTGCGTGACGTCACGGAGACGGGGCCTTTCTACAGGCAGGTACCCGGTGACGCCATAAAGAAAAGTCTGAGTGGTTCCGCCAATCAAATATAAAAGTGTGCTCGCGACCCTCCGCCAGCCCCCAACTTTTGTTTTTTTCTGTGTTCCTCCGGTGCCGAGACCCCAGGTCCCAACTTCCTTTAGTGAGTCGCCGAAGCTGTACACAGCCCCACCCTAGTAACTTGATTCCAGTTCTTTGGCATGTGTATTTTTAAAACTATTTCAGGGTTTTCCTTGTAATCGCGCCAAGTGAGAAGGATTCTTGCCACGGCTGCTGGCTTGGAAAAGAGTATGGACTGATTAAATTGTCCGCCGCTCTGTAGACTTAAGGTAAAGGTGATACCACAACCGACCCACGATCCAAATCACCTACACTCTTTACCGACCTATGGTATGCCCAGCATTCAAAAAGACTAAGCGAGGGCTTCTTAGGGGGTCGATAAACCTACCATGGAAACATGATATACCGTACGGTTTGTCTCGTAGTTCCTCTTGGAATCCAGTACCCGCATTTAACTCAGTAATTTTATACACCAGTTGCTGAGTTTTTCTTACCTAAGGTGTCTACAGATCCAATTACTGAAGTATTGAAGCAAGTGGCGAATTTAATTCTTGAACTTTCATCCTGCAAACTGGAGTCCTATCTTTTTCTTCTGGGTTAAAATAATGCCAGATATTTCTGGAACTTAACCAAAACTCTAATTTTGGAGGGACTTTAAACAAATTTGCATGGTAGCATCTAAGAAGGTGAATAGACTGGAGGGCAATCTTTAGATTTCATAGCCCCGAACTTTACGTCTTGCAAGCTGTTCCTAATTTCTCACCAGCATTTTAACGTTTTATTCTGCAGTTCCGCAATCACTGCCAGCCTCTAGAAGAGAAAGATGAGTTTGAGTCAGTCGCCCTAGAAGCGTCTCAGAAATGCAAATTTTGATGGAAGTACTTCTCGGGTGGGGGGCTATTTGACTTCTATTGTTGAAGGCCTTTACCCTTTAGCGCTGCTAATTAAGGAGGAAAGGGGGCTGAGAAAAGAAGGTTCTGCATCACTGACTCAGCTGAACAGTCTGGAACTACAGATCAGCCACTTAGACCGGAAGCTTAGTAATCATGTTCTTTCATCCCCTGTTGCCCCTAAGGAAATCAGTGAAGGCCTTAAATAAAAAACGGTCTACCCCTTTGTCTTCAGGGGCAGCGATGAAGGGAAAGAATTGGGAGCTTGTGGAATGCTATGCAAATGAGTCGAAATTCAACGGAAACTTAATCTCCCAGGTCCTCTGCTTTGACCGGAAATAGGAGGCCTTTCTGGCCTTAGGGGCTCAACAGTAGAAAGGCCACCTTTTCCCATACTATCTGGGATTTTGCAGAAGTCTTTTGTTTTGTTTACTGAGGTATAATTGATATATAATGTTATATTAAGTTCAGGTGTAAACAATGCTTTGCTTTGCATATATTGCAAAATGATCACCACAGCAAGTCTAGTTAACAATGAGTAGGTCTTGTTTTGAATAGATAATACATGAGAATTTTCTTCATCCCTAGCATGAAAGAAATTCAAATACCCCATAATATTCTATTTATTTGAGGGTGACTTATCTAAATGTCAAACTAAGATTGAATGCCAGTAAGTTCACTTAGAGCAGTTCATTTTCTCTTTCAAACTTAAGTGTTAAGGCTGGAAATTCTAACAAAATGTCTATGATTACAATAAAAAAGAAAATATAATAAATACAAATAATTATGTTGTTTAAGTATTTTCATGTTTTAGAAACAGAATTTTATGGTTTTGTTACTATAACATCATTAAGAGAGAAAATATATAATTACAGTTGGTAATTTTGCCAGAATGTCTTCCATTCTTGGGAATAGGAAGTCCATATGCAAGTACATACATCAAAATTTTAAACCCTATTTGTATTTTGTTTTTAGGTCATGTTTAGGTAGTGGTAGAAAAGTGGTATTTCTTACTGATACTTGTGTGTTCACTTGAGCAATTTGAGTCTTCCTGATGTTCAATAAGCCAATCTCTAGGCTCAGAAATTGGCCGTAGGAAATGTAGTTTAGTTCGCTTGGTTGATTGGTTAGTTCCTTGTTCACTGTTTGACCATGGATCATAAAATTTTAGAGCTAGAAAGCACTTTACACAATATTTGGTCCAAGGCTTCCCTTTCACGGTGAGTATATGGGGATCCACAGAAGTGACAAGGGCAGGCAGGGCTGGAGTGAGAACCTAAACACTGTCTTCAGGATTCCAGCTTGTCTTTCCCCAGCCTGTCTGAGCTTAGAGAACAGATGCATCTGGTTGTGATCCTCAGCATTGTGGGCAGCATGGTGAAAAACAAAACAAGGAGGGAAGGGATTCTCTATATTCCTTTCTCCCAGGTAAATTCACCCTGAAAAGAATTCAGTTATGGAACATTTACTTTTCTTTTTTTTGGAACATTTTCTGATATGTATATTTAAAGATAAGTCATACTCTGAAAGTTTGAAATCTTACCCTAAAATGTGGAGAAACATAGATACATTATGTTAAAATTTCAAGGCTTCTCCGGGTACCTGGGTGGCTCAGATGGTTAAGCCTCTGCCTTCAGCTCAGGTCATGATCTCCAGGTCCTGGGACTGAGCCCAGCATCAGGCTTCCACCTCAGTGGGAAGTCTGCTTCTCCTCCTTCCCTCTGCTTGCTGCTCTCTCTCTATCTCTCTCTCAAATGAATAAAATTTTTTAAAAATCTTTAAAAAAAATTTCGAATGATGAGGGCACCTGGCTGTCTCAGCGGGTAGAACATGTAACTCTTGATCTCAGGGTTTTAAGTTTGACCCCATGTTGGGTGTAGAGATTACTTAAAAATAAAAATCTTAAAAAAACAATTTTTTTTAATGGTACTAAGTTTCAATTTCAAATGATAAGTAAATTATAGCTTAATGATATGAAGATAAATAATTTATATAAGGTCAAATTTCCATAAAGCTAGAGGGTTTAGGTAGCAGGTATGTAGGAAAAAGGACACACACTAAAATCTTCACTAACATTTTTTTTAAAAATTGGTTTGGGGGCACATGGCTGGCTTAGTCTGTAGAGCATGCAATTCTTGATTAAGCTCGAGCCCCAAGTTGAGTGTAGAGATTACTTAAAAATAAAATTTTAAAAAAGAGTTGGTTTTATTTCATTGGATATTCTGGTATTCTCAGCACTAATCTGAAATCCCCCATGTTCCTGACCCTGAGACTGAAATTCTCTTAGAATTGTAAAAAGGGGAGAAAATGGATATTTATTAAGCTATCACCACATGCTGTACACAGGTGATAGGGGCTTCACACAAATGCCCTGTTAAATATTATCATTTTTATTTTGTAGGTGAGGAATCCCTCATTTGTCAGGTCAAGCCAGTTATCCTAGGTCCTACAGTGAGTTTGGTTTGGAAAACCATGGCTCTTTCCTGGGGTCAGCACCATTCTTCACAGGTTAAGGACAGGGTTTGAAGGGACCTTTCCTTGTAGGTCCATTTCTGAAATAACCTGTATAGTTGTGTAAATGTCATACAGTTTGATGATTTTTTTTTTTCTTTTTTTGGACCTCAGATCACATGTTAACGTTGTAGGGTTTTTTTTAAGATTTTTTTTTTTTTTTTTTTTTTTTTGGTCAGAAAAAGGGAGAGAGAGAGAGAAAGCACGAGCAGGGGGAGGGGCAAGCAGAGAGAGAAGCAGGGCAAGGAACCTGAAACAGACTCAATCCCAGAACCCTGGGATCATGACCCCAGCCAAAGGTAGATGCTTAACCGACAAAGCCACCCGGGTGTCCCATAACACTGCAGATTTTTAAAACAATATTCCGGATATTAATTTGGGATTTGGGGTTAGGTACACTTCCTCCCACACAAAAATAATAATTATAATAATGGAATGCTGGGATCGAAGGGGCTGGAGAATGGTGAGGATTCTTGTTATACTGAGTCTTGAGATTAGAGAATGCTAAGAATGCTTTCACCCCAAAGCCTAGGCCTGTGCCTGGGACACCAAGCAAGTAGCACCTAGCTCATTCTCACTTCACCTTTTGAAAAATGCTAACACACATCTGACAATAACACACATCTGACTTATTGTCAGATGTTCAGTGTATCAGTACAATAGAATTTAGTAACCTGGGAGAAATGGAAAAGCATGCATGAGGATCAGCAGGCTGTCCTTAGCTAAATGTTTCTACCAAGACTGAATGAATATACATGCTCACCCTCCTCATCAGTAGCTTCTTAAATGTAGGTATAACTTTGTGATAGTGACTTTTTAACTCAAAGATTCTTGAATAGGGAGTTTTTCTTTTTCTTTGTTTTTATCCCAAATGACCAAATAATGCATGAATGTGTCTGTATTTTTTAGAAATGTAAATAAAAATCAAATATATTTGATATTTATTTATATATATAATATATGTATAAATATTTAATATATATATATTGTGTGTGTATGTGTGTATATATATATATACCAAAAAAGTTCTCCTTCACCCCCATACCCCAACCCTATCCTCATAAATAACCACTTTAACAGTCTGTATTCAGGGGTGCCTGGGTGGCTCAGTTGGTTAAGCGTCTGCCTTTGGCTCAGGTCATGATCCCAGGATCCTTGGATTGAGCCCTGTGTTCCTTGGGCTCCCTTGCTCAGTGGGGAGTCCGCTTCTCCCTCTTCCTCACCCTCTGCCCCTTTCCCGGCTCATGCTCTGTCTCTTGCTTTCTCTCTCTCTCATATAAATCAAATAAAAATAAACAATCTGTATTTAGATTTAAAAGATTTTTTAAATAAATTGTTTCATAGTATGCATATTATTCTGTGAAGTGGGGTTTTTGGGGGGTGGGGTTGTTTGTTTTACTTAATACTGGATCCTGAACATTTTCCTTGGCAATCTTTATAGCCAACTTCATTCACTCTAATGGCTGCATGGATTTCCCTTTTATGTTTTCCATAATTTATTTTCCTGTGGATGGACACTCAGGTTGTATTCGATGGGGGCACTATTACAAACAGTCCTGCATTGGATATCCTAAGATATGTATATCCACAGAAGGTGGAATTGCTGGATTGAAGAGTATCCGTTTTTTAAATTTTGCTGGACACCGATAATATTTTAGAGTACCTGTTTTTGTACACCCTTGTGATCACTAGATATAACCAATATTTTTAAGTTTGAGAAGAAAAAGTAATGGCTTATTATAATTTTCATTGCATTTCTCTGATCACTAGTAAAGCTGAGCATGTTACTATATTCATGTTACTACTAAAGTTTTTTTTTTTTTTAAAGATTTTATGTATTTATTTGACAGAGAGAGAGAGATCACAAGTAGGCAGAGCAGCAGGCAGAGAGAGAGGGAGAAGCAGGCTCCCTGCTGAGCAGAGAGCCCAACGCAGGGCCTGATCCCCTGAGATCACAACCCGAGCCTAAGACAGAGGCTTAACCCACTGAGCCACCCAGGCGCCCCCTAAAGTTTTATGTGTTTTAATGTCTGATCAATTCAACCAGTCCTTTTTTTTAAGATTTTTTTTTCAAGATTTTATTTTTAAGTAAGGTCTCCACCCAGTGTGGGGCTTGAGCTAATGACCAAGAGATCAAGAGTCACAGACTCCCCTGGACTGGTAAGGGAAAAGTCTATCTTTGAATTTATTTAAGTCCTTTCTTACTTCAATAAGTAAACCACCATAGGCTTATTATGAGCATGAATTTTTATATTGTTCTTTGATTCTACCACTGTTACTGTTGGGTACCCCAATAATGGGTCTGTGATTAAAGGAGCTTGACTGATACAAAGCGAAGGTCAAGCAAAGCTTTATTTCCAAGAATCAGACCGACCGTCAAATAGACCGATCGGGGTCGCCCCTTACAGAGGACGACCCCTCCCTGCTTTCCAGACTAACTTTTATAGAGCAAAGGCCATGTGGCTGGGCCTGGCCACGCACAGGTGGCCAATGAGATTGTAACACACAGAGAAAGCTGCACAGTCATGCTAGGTGACCAATTGAATTACAATTTACCCTAGTAGACATTTGATTTAGCCTATCACACCTTGGTTAGGATTGGTGCCAAAAGGCTCCCAAAGGGCGGGGGGAGGGGCCCATACTCCTTGGTAGCTAGGAGACAGTATGCGCCCCCACTGATTGAATACCTCCACCTGGCCTGACCCACCTTTGTATTTGGACTTTGTTAACTGGGACTGGTTTCCCAGACTTGCTTTTAAATAAGTTCCCCTGGGGAGGGGGGCAAGTTCAATTTAAGTTTTACAACAAAATGGCAGTTCAACCGGGGTGGGGCCACTCTGGCTGAATAGGCCCTTACATTACTAGAAGACAGTACAGCCTCAATTCATAGGAATGCAAACAATTTTCATTAAACATAGACTTCTCAGCTTCTTTTGTTCACAAGGGAGATAGTATTTTAAATTACTGTCCAGACTAATTTCAGTTCCTCCTCTTCACTTCTTACAAGGCCCAGAGGCCTACTGGGGCAAAAGAAATTACACCTATTACTGGCTGACCAAAGCAAAATCTACTACATCTGGGACACTTTCATTTACACCAAGGCCCAACAGAACTTTGGAACTAAACTAAACTAACTCTTTTCTTTATTTTAGTCTGGAGTTTGGGGCAGTGCAGTCTCTCATTACCTCATTTTGTAAGCTCTAGGGCACCATAAGATTGTGATTTCAGCTACAGTAATTTCCTGCTGTATTTACTTCCAATGGGCTTTTAAAAAATTGAGATATAATTAACATGCAGTAGAAGCTAAGATCTGGATGTTAGTTCAGTGGGTTTTAAAATTATATGCACCTGTGTAACCACCACCCAAAATAAGATACAGAATCAGTGGTCCTTACAGAAATACCATCCATGCAAATGTAAGCATGAGTCCTATGCCAAACCCATGCCCAGACCATCCCCCTTGCCATTCCAATCCATCTGCCACCCTTCCTTTGTCCCTGCTTGCTGCCCTCCATCTCACCCCTGACACCTCTTTGGCACCATAGCTCAACTTCAGAAAATTCCCTCCCAATCACCCTGACTGAATGGGACAGGCTGTCCTGGCTGGGGTCTTGGTCCTGTTCCTCAGACAACACTGAGCTACAAATTTGTTGCAGACCCAAGTTGGTGGGTCTAAAGCAAATTGTCCCTGCATTTTGGCCCTAGCTGCCGGCCCCTCTCCACCAGACCTCCTCCCATGGGGCTTGAGAGTGGTAGAACTGAGCGGGCTGCGGGTAGTAATCAACAGAGATAATCAGGTAATGTGAAGTAGCTAATAGCCTCCTTCACCTTCACAACACACATTTGTCTTTCCAATTGTTGCAGGACAAGAAAGACATCCCTTGTCTGACTCTGCCCTTATCCACACAGTTAGAAGTAAATTAAAGGCATCAATTTCAAGTCACTTCTGTAGCTGCAGAAGTGTAGAAGCAATTTATTCTTTATCTCCTGTTGTGGCTAGGAGAATATTCCCTGAAAAGACTTTGGAAGAGAACTAGCCAGCAATTCCAATATATTGAGTGATTTTTCTGTCTTTTTTTTACAAATTTTCTTGTCTATGAAGAGATCCTAGCCCAGTCTTGTTTTTCCCTCTCACCCACTATTTTCCATAGGAATAGGGAGGACAGTAAAAATTAAAATACACATTCTTATTTGGTGGGAGGTTTTTACTATCTTTTATTTTCCCTTCTTCAATAATACCAGGGCACAAATGGACAAATTAAGTTGGATTCTCCATCAATTTCATTTTTTAAGATTTATTTATCTATTTGAGAGTGGGGGGAGGGAGAGTTTCAGGCCTACTCCTTGCAACACAGGACTTGATCTCATGACCGTGAGATCAGGATCTTGAAATCACGACCTGAGCCGAAACCAAGAGTCCTGTGCTTAACTGACTGCACCACCTCAACGCCCCTAATTTCATTTTTAAATGCAGATTCAACTGATCAGTCAATTGTTTTATCCAAAGTTAGGGCTATGCAAAAGACAAAAACAGAAAGCTGAAATGACCCATAATATAGGCAGTCGGCTTCTAGAAATCGTCCATAAAAGTGAATTATCATTTAATAATATTTATGGAAAGAAAAGCAATTATGTTTTCACATTTAATGTATTAATCCTTTTAGCTTATGTACTACTGAATATTATATAAAAAAGAACATGTTTCTGACTTCAATCTAGCTGCCAAAATAACAGTACAATATGTTTATAAGTGAAGAGTTTGCAGATCAAACTTGTCCTTTGGCCAGCATGTCCATTTCCTGGACCATGCTCCATGCTGTTCCATAGTAAACTTTCAAAATGGCAAATCTAATCATATCATTTTATCAACTAAAATGTTCTAACAGCTCCCTGCCCCATTTAGAGAGTCTTGAATTTATCTTCTGAATTTATGAGAGTCATTGTTATTATTTTAGTTTAGTTTGAAAATTTCAAAACTATAAGTTAATTTAGGGGGGAAAAGCTTAATATCTGAACCATTTGAGAAAATGTTCCAGACATCATGACTGCTCCTCTAAGAATGGGGACATTTTCCTACATAACCATAATGTTATTGTCAAATTCAGGAAATTTAACATTCCTACAGTACAGTTATCAAATATTTCATGGTCCGTCTTCACAATTCACCAATTATCCTAATAATGTCCTTTTGAGCATTTTTCTCCCTGATCCAGGAAGCAGTCCTTTTCCTAACAATTAGCTCAAGGGTGTTCATTTTTGCAGTTTCCAGCCCTGATGGTGTATTCTCGGTGTGTCAGGTTAGGAGACCCAAGATGAAGTTTGCCTTTTTCTGGATAATTATGGACTTTGATCACCGGGTTCATTAAGGTGTTACCTGCCAGTTTTTTCCACTAAAAAGGTATACCTTTTCCTCTTGTAATTAATAATTTGTGGGGGGATACTTTAAGACCACAAACTTCCACCCAGTGATTTAGTATACATTGATGATTCTCAATCAGTTGTTACTATAATGGTACAGACTGGTGACTTTCTAATTATGTTCTACATTTATTAATTGGCATTCTTTGGGAAGAGGAGTGCTTTTTTGTTTATATGTATGTACAATGTATGTATGCATATGGATGGATGGATGGATTATTAATTATTCATATCCTGTTTTCTATAATGGGTCCCATAGTGTCATTATATATTTTGATGTTTAAATTGTCCCAGATTTGACTAGTGGATGGCACTTCATATTAGTTTCTGTGTCCTGTTGACATGTCACCATCAATTTTTTAATGTGTTCTTACTTTCTGGCACAAGATGTTCCAGGTTTAACTTGTCCTTTCCTTGACTCCACCCTGGAATCAGTTATTCCTTTAGGAAGGTCTGGCTTTCTCCACTGGGATCACGGTATTTAGAAAGCATTCAAGGTCTCCGAGACCTGACTCTGGCCTCATCTACAACTTCTCCTGCAATTCCTTCCCTGCCTTGTGTGCTCAGCCACATACCTTCCCAGAGTCCCCAAAGGGCTGTGCTCCTATCTAATCTTGCACTTTCTGTGCCCTCTTTCTGGAGGCCCTTGCCACCACTTTTCTTACACTTTTCTTACTCTTTTTCACAACTATTCAAGTATTAACTGCTGTGTGATGTTCACTGACCACCTTAGAATCCCACCTGACCTGTGCTCCTGGCAGCACGTACTCCGTAACCCCCTCTCACATGATAGGAAAATAGCATCTCGTTTTTGTTTTGTTTCTAAATATCTTTTCTTTTCCTTTCCTTTCCTTTCTTTTCTTTTTTCTTTTCTTTTTAAATAATCTCTACACCCAACATGGAGGCTCAAACTCAAAACCCTGAGATCAAGAGTCACATGCACTACCCATCTCATTGTTCTAATTTACATTTGCCAGATTACTGGTGTGAGCCTATTTGCTTTCTGTGTGGGAAATAGAAAATAATACTGTTCAAGAGGACAGGAGAACTGGCATTATAAAGCAATGAGGTTGATAGTCTTTGCTGCACTGGGTTTTTAGTTGAGTCCTCTGTAAGTATCAACTAATGTAGAGAAGGTTGTAATGCAATGACAATTTGATTATTACTTATAAAAATAACTATTTATTAAGTAGATAATACATCCACTGGCTCAAAATTCAGTATTTTTGTATCCAGGTATAGTCTCACATCTGTTATTATATACCCTATGGGTGGTTCACTTTTATATCTTAAAACAAAATAACATAAGCAAACTTACAGAATGAATTTTATAATTTTTAATGGAGATGTGTATGATTACACTGTAGCATATAGATTCTATGTAAATATTAGAATAATTTCTCAATGGGGTGCCTGGGTGGCTCATTTGGCGTCTGCCTTTGGCTCAGGTCATGATCCTGGAGACCAGGGATTCAGCCCCCCACCATCAAGCCCCGCATGGGGCTCCCTGCTCAGTGGGGAGTCTGCTTCCTCTGCCCTTTTCCCTGCTCCTTCTCTCTGTCTCTCTCACTCACTCTCTCTCAAATAAATAAATAAAATCTTTTTAAAAAAAGAATAATTTATCAATATTAGTAAATAAATACCTTTTCTTTCCTCAAAGTAGCAGAAAGATGCTTGAATTATTTCTCTGTGGTCAAAGGTCTCTTTGCCAGAATGGTTCTAATACTATATTTTATTTTCCTAATTACACGACATACATGGATCATGGTTTCCAATATTTTTTTTATTAAGGTATAACTGACATAACATTATATTAGTTTCAGGTATATAATATAATGATTTGATATTTGTGTATACTGCAAAATGATCATCATAATCAGTCCAGTTAACACTATCACCATACATAGTTATAAAATTTGAATTTTCTTGTGATGAGAATTTTCAAGATCTACTCTCAGCTATTGTCAAATATGCAGTAAGGTGGGGTGCCTGGGTGGCTCAGTTGGTTAAGTACCAACTCCTGATTGCAGCTTGGATCACAATCTCAGGTTGTTAGGTGGAGAATCAAGCTCCACATGGAGCCCCACATCCAGCCCTTCATTGGGCTCTGCCCTGGGCGAGGAGCCTGCAGCTCTCTCTCTCCTTCTCCCTCTGCCCTTCCCCCCTTCTCTCTCTCCCTCTCTTAAAAAAAAAAAATGCAGTAAGGTATTATTTAAAGATTTTCTTTATTAATTATTTTAGAGCAAGAGAGTGGGGGAGGAGGTGGGTAGGGAGGGGAGTGGAGGGAAAGGCTGAGTGGCAGGGAGGGAGAGGGACAAGGAGGCTCCACACTGAGCATGGAACTGGCACAGGGCTCGATCCCCTGATGGAGATCATAACCTGAGCCTAAATCAAGAGTCCAGCACTCAAGAGACTGAGCCACCCAGGTACCCCACAGTAAAGTATTATTAACTACAGTCATCTGTGCATTACATTCCTATGACTTATTTATTTTAAAACTGGAAATTGTACTTTTTGACCCATTTCACCCATTTTGCCTACTCATGCCACAGGCAACCAACTGTCTGCTCTCTGTATTCATGAACTTGGTTTTGGGTTTTTTTGGTTTTTTAAAATATTTTATTTATTTGAGAGAGACAGAGATAGTGAGAAGGAGCAAGAGCGGGAAGGAGGGGGAGAAGAAGACTCCCCGCAATGTGGGGCTCGATCCCAGGACCCCAGGACCCCAGGACTATGACCTGAGCTGAAGGCAGACATTTAACGGGACTGAGTCACCCAGGTGCCCTGAACTTCGTTTTGTTTTGTTTTGTTTTAAAATTTTACGTATAAGTGAGAGAATGAAGTATTTACCTCTTTTTATCTAACCTATTTCACTTAGTATAATGCCCTCAAGTTCCATCCATGTAAACAGCAAATAGCAAGATTTCATCCTTTTTATGACTAAGTAATATTCCATTGAGTATGTGCATGTAGATGTGTATACACACACACACACTAGATGCATTTTCTTTATCCATTCATCCTCTGATGGACACTTTAGGTTGCTTCCATGTCTTGACTATTGTAAATCATGCTACAATGTATACAAAAGTACAGATATCTTTTTTTTTTTTAAGATTTTATCTATTTATTTGACAGAGAGAGATCACAAGTAGGCAGAGAGGCAGACAGAGAGAGAGGAGGAAGCAGGCCCCCGCTGAGCAGAGAGCCCGATGCGGGGCTCGATCCCAGGACCCTGGGATCATGACCTGAGCTGAAGGCAGAGGCTTTAACCCACTGAGCCACCCAGGTGCCCCAGTACAGATATCTTTTTGAGTTTGTGTTTTCATTATTTTTTTTGGATAAATAATCAGAAGTATAATTGCTGGATCTTATTATAGCTCTACTTTCAGTTTTTTGAAGAACCCCCATACTGTTTTCCATAGTGGCTGCACCAATTACATTCTCACCAAGTACTTGAGAGATCCCTTTTCTCCACATCCTTGCCAACACTGTTACTTCTTGTCTTTTTATTTTAGCCATTCTGACAGGTGTGAGGTGATATCTCATTGTGGTTTTGATTCCATCTCCCTGATGATAGGCGATGTTGATCATCTCTTCATGTACCCATTGTCCATCTGTTTGTCTTTGGAAAAATATATTCTGCAATGTACTTATTATTTTTTTAAAAAATTTTTAAAGATTTTTTTTTATTTGGCAGAGAAAGAGATCACAAGTAGGCAGAGAGGCAGGCAGAGAGAGAGGGGGAAGCAGGCTCCCTGCTGAGCAGAGAGCCCAGATGTGGGGCTTGATCCCAGGACCCTGAGATCATGACCTGAGCTGAAGGCAGAGGCTTAACCCACTGAGCCACCCAGATGCCCCTATTATTATTATTATTATTATTTCAATTTTGTTTTTACGTAATCTCTACATCCAACATGGTGTTTAGGCTTACAAGCTTGAGATCAAGAGTCACATGGTCTACCAATGAGCCAGCCAGGCACCCCTCCAATACATTTTTTTGGTTTTGTTGTTGTTGTTGTTGTTTTGTTTTAGTATTAGTTTCAGGGGTAGAATTTAGTGATTTATCACTTGTGTATAACACCCTGTACTCAATAATAACAAGTGTTCTACTTACTTAATCCCCATCACCCAGTTACCCCATACCCCACCCACCTCCCCTCTAGCAACCCTCAGATTATTCCCTAGTTAAGAGTCTCTTACAGTTTGCCTCCCTCTCTGTTTTCCTTCTTGAAGATTTTTTATTTTATTTATTTGACAGATCACAAGGAGGAAGAGAGGCAGGCAGAGAGAGAAGGGAAAGCAGGCTCCCTGCTGATCAGAGAGCCCGATGCAGGGCTTGGTCCCAGAACTCTGAGACCATGACCTGAGCTGAAGGCAGAGGCTTCAACCCACTGAGCCACCCAGGCACCCCGGATCTTGTTCCTTCTTCTCTGTATCAAAACTCATACTGAGCCATGAGTTCTGGGTTGCAAAAGAGGATTTATTTTTTGCACTTTGTCTAAGTCTTTGTTCACAAACTAAACAAAAACAGCGAAAGTGCGATCTCCCTCTCTGTTTTTATTCTATTTTATTTTTCCTTCCCTTCCCCTATGTTCATGTGTTTTGTTCTTAAATTCCACATATGAGTGAAATCATATGGTATTTGTCTCTAATTTATTTCACTTAGCATTATACTCTCTAGCTCCATTCATGCTGTTGCAGATGGCAAGATTTCATACTTATTGATGGCTGAATGATATTCCATTGTATACAGATACCACATCTTCTTTATCCATTCATCAGTCAATGGACATTTGGGCTCTTTTGGCTATTGTGGATAGTCCTGCTATAAACATTGGGATGCATGTGCCCCTTCAAATCACTATTTTTATATCCTTTGGATAAATAGTAGTACAATTGCTGGGTCATAGGGTAGCTCTATTTTTAATGTTTTGAGGAACCTCCATACTGTTTTCCAGAGTGGCTACACCAGTTTACATTCCCACCAACACTATGAGAGGAACGTTCCCCTTTCTCCACATCCTCACCAACATCTATTGTTTCCTGAGTCGTTAATCCTCCAATGCATTTTTTAAAAAAGATTTTATTTATTTATTTGACAGACAGAGATCACAGGTAGGCAGAGAGGCAGGCAGAGAGAGAGGAGGAAGCAGGCTCCCTGCTGAGCAGAGAGCCCTTTGCGGGGCTCAATCCCAGGACCCTAAGATCATGACCTGAGCCGAAGGCAGAGGCTTTAACCCACTGAGCCACCCAGGCGCCCCCCTCCAATGAATTTTTGAAAGCATTTCTTTTGCTTTGTTTTCCTTTTGTGTAACATACAGCATTAATTCACAGGAGGCCCTCATACTGGTCAATACAGATATGAACAACAAAATATCAAAATATGAGCTTTCAGTCTAGAAAAATGGAGAGAAAAGTATACTAGTTTAAGCACAAAGAATGATGAATGTTGTGCTTATGAGAGATTTTTGCATGTTTTTGGAATTATGAAGCTTTGTTTACATCAAGTTAGTAAATACATTCACATGTGGCATTTTAAGTCTTTTAAGAGTCAAAGTCTGGAAATGTCAGTGATTACAGGCTGCTCTCAGAGTAAAGTTAAATAATAGAACTGGAGTGATTTTCTTTTTCTTTTTTTTTTTTTTTTTGGAGTGATTTCTAAAGAAATCTTAAAAATTCTCTGAGTGCTTACCTATTTTTAAAAAGGGTATAGAAGATTGGCATAATATTAAAAATAATTTTTTAGAAACAAGTTTTACTTCCATAAGAGCTTTGATCAAATGCCTCATCATGATGAATAAGGCTAATTACACTTGTGGTTCTTGTGAGCTGCTTTTAAAAATTCATGTGCCAACCTCCGAGCACTCCAATCTCCTGCCTTCCCCTCCAAGACCTTCAAATCACTGGGAAGTTTTCTGCACCCTGTTTATCATTTATTACCCCATTTGACTAGTTGCCCTGATGCTCTTCCCGCCTTCCCTAAATATATTCTGAATGATTAAAGGCAAAGATTCTGCCGTATCTGTCCTTTAAATCTCCCATAATACCTAACGTAATTGGCCCTGGAAAACATCTTCTCCCTGACTATCAGACCATATCACCTGTAAGGCAGTACTGCAGCCCAGATCCCAAACAAGAAAGACACTCCTGTGTTGCCGTTCTAGGCGGGAACTGAACGTACAGCTTAGTAAACCTACATGTTTTAAAGGTGTAAAATTTGCTTTTCCACTTTCCATGTATAAATGTAAAACTGTCAGGGTGCCTGGGTGGTTCTGTCAGTTAAGCGGCTGCCTTCAGCTCAGGTCGCAATCCCGGAGTCCTGGATCAAGCCCAGGGGTGGGTTCCCTGCTCAGTAGGGAGCCTGCTTCTCCCTCTCCCTCTGCCTTCCCCCTCTGACCCCCCTACCTCGCTTGTGCACACGCGCTCTCTCTCTCGCGCGCGCGCTTTCACTGTCTCTCAAATAAATAAATTTTTTTAAAAAAATGTAAAATTGTGGACTGCCTTCTTTTTCAACATTTGTGCTGTAAAGGCAATTATTGGACAGTAAGGTACAACCTGATTAATACATCTACAAAACAGGCTATGATATATTCATATGTGTGTATATGTGTATGCATATATATATGTGTATATATATATACACACACACAGATATATATATGTATATCTATACACACACACACACACACACAGACATATATATTCAATTTTCAAAATACTATACACCATTTAAGACTACAAAAGGTACTGGGGCTCCTAGGTGGCTCAGTCAGTTAAGCATCTGCCTTTGGCTTAGGTCATGATCCTGGGGTCATGAGGTTGAGCCCAATGGAGAGCCTGCTTCTTCCTCTTCCTCTACCCCTTCCTCTACCCCTGCCCCCCGCCACTCATGCTCTCTCTCCTTCTCAAATACATACATACATGCATACATACAAACATACATACATACAAAAGGTATAAAGAATGATGCAACAGATAACCCTGTACCCAACCACATCACTTAAGAAATGAAATTTTGCCAACCCAGCCAAACCCTCTTCCCCCTTCATTCCCCTGAAGATGTTAATTTTCCTTAATTAGCTGTTTACCACTGCCTTGCATTTCTTTAAAACTGTAAGACATATGTAGGTATCTGTAAACAATATATACTTCTTAAAACTTTATGCCACAATTAATTCATCTATTCTCTTGGTAATAGACATTTAGGATGTCTCCAGTTTATAGTGATGACAAACGATGTCATTGTGGATATTTTTGTGCATTTCATCTACTTTATATAGGACTGACTCTAGAGCTATACATGTTTTCTATTTTACTAGGTATTGTTAAATTGCTCTGCAAATTGTTTCTCTAGTTTATGTTCTATGAGTGTGTGAGAATACCCATGACTCTATCCTCAACACTTGTTTTCATCATACTTTTTATTTTTTGCCAAACTCCGGAGTATAAAATAGTTTATCACTGTGGTTTTAATTTGCAAGTCTTAATTACTAGTGAAGTTGGACATTTTTTCATGTTTATTAGCCACTTCTGAGATTTTTCCCTATGAATTTATAGTTGTGTACCAAAGAATGTGGTCTTCCCTCAAAGAGGTCTGGCCTTTGCCCTTAGCTTCTTAGAGATAATCCCTAAACTCTTGGAATGTCACTCCTGATAGGAGTGGACTTGCCTGAGGTCATGCCAGACAGACTAATGATACTGTGATTGAAAAAGAGTGGTTTACAAATATTATACTCATGTATTTGTCTTTTCTTGTGGATAATTAACTATCCCAGCACCACTTATTAATTAATACTCTATCCTTTTTTTAAAAAGATTTTTATTATTTATTTATTATTTATTCACTTGATAGACAGAGATCATGAGTAGGCAGAGAGAGAGAGAGGAGGAAGCAGGCTCCCCCCAGAGCAGAGAGCCCGATGTGGGGCTCGATCCCAGGACCCCGAGATCACGACCTGAGCCGAAGGCAGAGGCTTAACCCACTGAGCCACCCAGGTGCCCCTAATACTCTATCCTTTCTCCAGTTATCTGCAGCATATGTTAGGTGTGTCTATATGTGTTTGTCCGTTTCTGAGCTTTCTACTCTATTCCATTCCTCTCTATATATACATATGCCCTGCCAATTTCACACCATCTTCATTGCTATGGCTTTATTCTGCACTTTGATTTCTCATAGAACGTGTCACCTCTTGCCTCTTGTTCTTCAGGAATGTCTTAGCGTTTGCTCTTTTTTTTTTTTTTTAAGATTTTATTTATTTGACAGAGAGAGATCACAGGCAGGCAGAGAGAAAGGGGGGAGGAAACAGTCCCCCTGCTGAGCAGAGAGCCTGATTTGGGGCTTGATCCCAGGACCTCGAGATCATGACCTGAGCTGAACATAGATGCTTAACTGACTGAGCCATCCAGGCATGCCAGTTTTTTTATTTTTAATTGAAATTATTATTTTTTAACTTTTTAAAATTTTTTTATAATCATATAATATATTATTAGCCCCAGGGGTACAGGTCTGTGAATTGCCAGGTTTACAGGTTTACACACTTCACAGCACTCATCATAGACATACCCTCTCCATGTCCATAACCCAACCACCCTCTCTCTACTCACCCTCCCCACCGGCAACCCTCAGTTTGTTTTGTGAGATTAAGAGTCTCTTATGGTTTGTCTCCCTCCCGATCCCATTCTTGTTTCATTTATTCTTTTCTTATCCCCCAGCCCCTCCACATTGCATCTCCACTTTCTCATATCGGGGAGATCATATGATAGTTGTCTTTCTTCGATTGACTTATTTCGCTAAGCATAATACCCTCTAGTTCCATCCACGTTGTCGCAAACAGCAATATTTCATTTCTTTTGATGGCTGCTATCTATCTATCTATCTATATGCGCCACATCTTCTTTATCCATTCATCTGTTGATGGACATCTAGGTTCTTTCCATAGTTTGGCTATTGTAGACATTACTGCTATAAACCTGTGCCCCTCTGGATCACTACGTACGTTTGTATCTTTAGGGTAAATACCCAGTAGTGCAATTGCTGGGTCATAGGGTAGCTCTATTTTCAACTTTTTGAGGAACCTCTATGCTGTTTTCCAGAGTGGTTGCACCAGCTTGCATTCCCACCAACAGTGTAGGAGGGTTCTCCTTTCTCCACATCCATGCCAGCATCTGTCATTCCCTGACTTGTTAATTTTAGCCATTCTGACTGGTGTGAGGTGGTATCTCATTGTGGTTTTGATTTGTATTTCCCTGATGCTGAGTGATGTGGAGCACTTTTTCATGTGTCTGTTGGCCATCCGGATGAATCCTTTGCAGAAATGTCTGTTCCTGTCCTCTGCCCATTTCTTGATTGGATTATTTGTTCTTTGGGTTTTGAGTTTGATAAGCTCTTTATAGATTTTGGATACCAGCCCTTTATCTGATATGTCGTTTGCAAATATCTTCTCCCATTCTGTCAGTTTCTTTTGGTTTTGTTGATTGTTTCCTTTGCTGTGCAAAAGCTTTTGATCTTGATGAAGTCCCAATAGTTCATTTTTGCCCTTGCTTCCCTTGCCTTTGGCGATGTTCCTAGAAGAAGTTGCTGCCGCTGAGGTGGAAGAGGTTGCTGCCTGTGTTCTCAAGGATTTTGATGGATTCCTTTCTCACATTGAGGTCCTTCATCCATTTTGAGTCTATTTTTGTGTGTGGTGTAAGGAAATGGTCCATTTCATTTTTCTGCATGTGGCTGTCCAATTTTCCCAACACCATTTGTTGAAGAGGCTGTCTTTTTTCCATTGGACATTCTTTCCTGCTTTGTCGAAGATTAGTTGACCATAGAGTTGAGGGTCTATTTCTGGGCTCTCGATTCTGTTCCATTGATCTATGTGTCTGTTTTTGTGCCAGTGCCATGCTGTCTTGATGATGACAGCTTTGTAATAGAGCTTGAAGTCTGGAATTGTGATGCCACCAACTTTGGCTTTCTTTTTCAATCTTCCTCTGGCTTTCGAGGTCTTTTCTGGTTCCATATAAATTTTAGGATTATTTGTTCCATTTCTTTGAAAAAAATGGATGGGATTTTGATAGGGATTGCATTAAATGTGTAGATTGCTTTAGGTAGCATAGACATTTTCACAATATTTGTTCTTCCAATCCAGGAGCATGGAGCATTTTTCCATTTCTTTGTGTCTTCCTCAATTTCTTTCATGAGTACTTTATAGTTTTCTGAGTATAGATTTTTTGTCTCTTTGGTTAGGTTTATTCCTAGGTATCTCATGGTTTTGGGTGCAATTGTAAATGGGACTGACTCCTCAATTTCTCTTTCTTCTGTCTTGTTGTTGGTGTAGAGAAATGCAACTGATTTCTGTGCATTGATTTTATATCCTGACACTTTACTGAATTCCTGTACAAGTTCTAGCAGATTTGGAATGGAGACTTTTGGGTTTTCCCCATATAGTATCATAGCATCTGCAAAGAGTGATAGTTTGATTTCTTCTTTGCTGATTTGGATGCCTTTAATTTCTTTTTGTTGTCTGATTGCTGAGGCTAGGACTTCTAGTACTATGTTGAATAGCAGTGGTGATAATGGACATCCCTGCCGTGTTCCTGACCTTAGCGGAAAAGCTTTCAGTTTTTCTCCATTGAGAATGATATTGGCGGTGGGTTCTTCATAGATGGCTTTGATGTCATTGAGGTATGTGCCCTCTATCCCTACACTTTGAAGAGTTTTGATCAGGAAGGGATGCTGTACTTTGTCAGATGCTTTTTCTGCATCTATTGAGAGTATCATATGGTTCTTGTTCTTTCTTTTATTAATGTGTTGTATCACATTGATTGATTTGCAGATGTTGAACCAACCTTGCAGCCCTGGAATAAATCCCACTTGGTTGTGGTGAATAATCCTTTTAACATACTGTTGGATCCTATTGGCTAGTATTTTGGTGAGAATTTTCGCATCTGTGTTCAAGGATATTGGTCTGTAATTCTCTTTTTTGATGGGATCCTTGTCTGGTTTGGGGATCAAGGTGATGCTAGCTTCATAAAATGAGTTTGGAAGTTTTTCTTCCTTTTGTATTTTTTGGAACAGTTTCAGGAGAATAGGAATTAATTCTTTAAATGTTTGGTAGAATTCCCCTGGAAAGCCTTCTGGCCCTGGGCTCTTGTTTGTTTGGAGATTTTTGATGACTGTTTCAATCTCCTTACTGGTTATGGGTCTGTTCAGGTTTTCTATTTCTTCCTGGTTCAGTTGTGATAGTTTATATTAATTGAAATTATTTTTAATTTACTTTAAATAAAATTACCTTTAACCTTCTCTAACATTGCATTTTGTAGTTAATTGACTTGGAATTGTAGACCTCTTCATTTGATTTTTCTCTGTAGTCCATATTTTATTTAAATATTTTATTTATTTGACACAGAGAGACACAGAGAGAGAGGGGACACAAGCAGGGGGAGCAGGAGAGGGACAAGCAGGCTTCCGGCTGAGCAGGGAGCCCCATGCGGGACTCGATCCTAGGACCCCAGGATTGTGACCTGAGCTGAAGGCAGACGCTTAACGACTAAGCCACCCAGGCACCCCATAGTCCACATTTCAAATGGATAATATCCTGTCTCTTCAGGTACTGAGGTGCTTGTTAAGCTCAGGAAAAATTCTGTTAAATGGAGGATACTTTTGGGGTGCCTGGGTGGCTCAGTTGGTTAAGTGTCTGACTCTTGGTTTTGGCTCAGGTCTCAGTCTCAGGGTTGTGAGACTAAGCCCTGCATGGGGCTCCACACTGGGCATGGAGTTTACTTTAAAAAAATTATTACTCAACATCAACTGCTCATAGACTTTTTTCCTTTGGCTATTGTGTATACATGTTTAAAAATTGATAAATTTTGTCAAAACTACAGTAAGATATCACTTCACACCCATTAGAATGGCCATTATTTTAAAAAAGGTAATAATAATAGGGGTACCTGGCTGGCTCAGTAGAGCATACAACTCTTTGATCTCCAGGTTGTGAGTTTGAGCCCCATGTTGGATGTAGAGATTACTTAAAATAAAAAAATAAACATCTAAAAAAATAGAAACAAGTTGGTGAGAATATAGAGAAATTGGAACCCTTATACATGGCTGGCAGGACATAAAATGATGCAGCTGCTCTGGGAAACAAACAGTCTGGTGGTTCCTTAAACACAGAGTGCCGGTATTATCCAGCAGTTCCACTTCTGGGTATATACACAAAAGAACTGAAAGCAGGGAATCAAACATATAT
This sequence comes from Martes martes, assembly GCF_963455335.1. Taxonomy (NCBI): domain Eukaryota; kingdom Metazoa; phylum Chordata; class Mammalia; order Carnivora; family Mustelidae; genus Martes; species Martes martes. The sequence continues at coordinate 31,193,340 of NC_137900.1, forward strand.
ATGTACACCAAGGTTGACAGTAACATTATTCATAGTAGCCCAAAGGTAGAAATAATCTAAATGTCCATTGAGGGATGAATGGATAAATAAAATATATATACGTACAATGGAATATAATTTAGCCTTAAAAAGGAATGAAATTCTGGTACATAAGACAACACACATGAACCTTGAGGACTTCATGCTAAGTGAAATCACACAGATATAAACAGGTAAATATTATATGACTCCACTTATATGAGGTTCCTAGAGTCATCAAGTTTATAGAGGCAGAAAGTTAGAACAGTGATTGCCATGAGAGGTATTATTTAATGGGTACAGAGTGTCAGTAAGACATACTGACAAAATTCTGGAGATGGATAGTGGTGATGGTTGCATAATACTATGAATATACTTAATGTCACTGAACTGTACACTTAAAAATGGTTAAAATGGTAAATTTTTGTAATGTGTATTTTACCACAATAAAAAAAAAGTTTTAAAAAATGTATTAAATTTTAACAATTATAATATCTATTTTGACTGACAGCTTGGACACAATTACAAATTATATGTATACACAACAAATTCCAAGAATACTCTGCTCTAGAGGTTTCTTATTTTAGTATGGACATTATTTTTATACAATAGGTAATCATTGAAATTTATATAACACGGATATAAAACTGGCATCTTGTACCTATTTTCAAAGTTTTCTGCTAACAGAGCCAGCATATGAATAGCTGCCACTCCACTTTTTATATGGGTACAAGAAAACTTGGAACTGAAAATGAGCAAAATTAATTTAAAAGAACTCTGTTCTAAATGAAAACTAGGGGTGCCTCTCTGGCTCAGTCAGTAGAGCATGTGACTCTTGATCTCAGGGTCATGAGTTCAAGCCCCATGTTGGGCATGGAGGCTACTTAAATAAACTAAAACTAATTTTTCACAGAATGATATGTAAGTGTACCTTCTGCAACTGCACATCTTTAATTATTTTCTGGAACACTTTTTAAAAAATAGTATCTTCAGAGTAGATGATACTGCTTCTTTAGAAAGTTTGTCCCTCAGTTTCACATGGTCCATGTTATCACTCTGGCCCCAGTGGTAGATGGTAATATAAATAAGCATTTTATGCAGATTACTAGCTTATCATCAATCTTCTTGAAAAACAAAAATATTTACTTTTTAAATTAAACATGCACTTTCATTTTATTAAAATTTTTGTTGCCTCTGATTCATTGTAGAAGTCTTACAACACTTCCTCACTGGGCTCCTTGGTCTATGGATGGATCTGACTGCGGTGCAGCTGTAGCTCTTAGAAGCTCCAGGAAGTCTCAGCTTGCAGGCTTAGGTCACAGGCCATACTTTAGGCAGTGGTCTTAGTTTTAACCCTCTACTGCACAAGGCCTTTCAGTTGGCCAAGGAAAATTCCTGGGATGAGCACAAACCAGAGAGCAGCCCACAGCTTCAGGGCATGGTCATCAGCATTGTTTCTACTTCTGCTTTTGGCCTTGGTCATTTCCTCACTTTTTTATTAAAAGTTCAGCTTAAAAAAAAAAAAGTTTCTTCTCTGTGAAATGGGCATGATGACCATGTCAGTTCTATAGAGCTAATGAATGTTCAGCACTTGGAATACTACCTGGCAAATAATCAGCACCATGGAAGTTATAGATTCTTCTTCTTCTAATAGTATTTCTATGTATTTATTGTAGGAAGGTTTTTCAAAATTTTGAGTCTAGTACATTATTTGGTACAGCTCATGTTTACATATTTCACAGTACCTGGGAGAAATAATTTTTGTATCAGGGTGCCTGTGTAGCTCAGTCAGTCAGGCATCCAACTCTAGATTTCTGCTCAGGTCACGATCTCGAGTTTGTGGGACTGAGTCCCTCATCTGGCTCTGTGCTCAGAGCAGAATCTATTTATCCCTCTCCCTCTGCTCCTCTCCCCGCCAAAAATAAATAATAAATAAAAAATAAATAAAATCTTAACCAAAAAAAAAAAAAAAGACTTTTTGCATTAAATAGGTTTGTTTGGGTTGGTGATTTACCACTGCACTGTGTTTGCATAACTGTATCTCCCTGAAGCCACATAAAGAACATTTATGGATCTTAGGAAAATGTGCTATACATTTATAAATACATAAAGTTTTGTGTAAGCTATGATTCAGCAGTTTTAAGCCTAAAATCAGCAAATGGATCTGGGTCACCAGTCCTTCCTTACTATAAAAAACAGCACAAAATTGCTTAATTTTAAATTTCATGAGAAATTTCATTTTTATTGATTAAAAACATGACTTTTTACAAACATACATTAAAATATTTGGATACTTGAAATGTATTTGTGTGTGACCTCATATGCTTGATATAAAAGCTTCTAAGTTCAAAACAGTACATACTTGCTAATAATTACCAAGATTTTGATCTTACTGTACTTTTCAAAAGAATTTCTTTCCAACTAAACTTATGAAAGAAGACAACAATACACAAAAGCAATCTGGCAGCCAAACCAGTGTACATTTAAGCTATAAAGCTTTTTTAGTTTAAACAATTCTTAGAATTCTTTCAAAAAGCATACTGAAGCATATCTTAAATATGTAAGAAATTTTTTTCTCCTTTTACTCCTACCCACAAAAATTCTAGTGAAATGGGTAATGGGTGTTCAAGGTGCTCTGAACATAGGCTATGCAGAAGGCTTGGTCTGCCATATTTCCTTTGAGTAAAGCAAGAAGGATAGAAACATGTGGACAGTGGCCCATATAAATGCAGCTTTGTGGAACTTGTTATGTAGGAATATATTCTTCCTATAATTTTAAAAGAACTTTTCCTGGCCAAAAAAATGAATCATGCTCATTATAGAATAGTTCAGAGATAAATGTATGGAAAAGAAAATAAAGACACCAGTAATCCTACCACATAGAGGTACCTCCTGGCAATATTCTGGTGTGTTTCTCTTTTTTCCTAAGCATACAAAAATATAAACATATAAAAATGATTATATTCACAGACCTGTACCTCTGGGGCTAATAATACATTATATGTTAACTTAAAAAAAAAGAAAAAATGATTATATTATTTATAGAATTTGATATCCTGCTTTTTTCACTGGATAAAATGGTGGTGAGTTGCTTACCTTTCCATTTATATGTTCTTCAAAAGAATTTATTATTTTAATGGCCAACAGAAACCTTCATTTAATGGATATACCATAATGTAAAATAAAGAATAGTATTTCCAATTTTATAGCTTTTAAAGTTTTATATAAACAAACTGTAATTTTACATAAAATTTAAAAAGCTACAGAATTATAAATATATATCACATTTTTGACAACTGATGCTTCCCAGCACAAAGTAACTGGTACATGGTCTCTTCATGTTTTTATAACTCCTCAAAGGTTGGGAAAAGCCAACCAATATTCCAAGGGTCCACAGTCTATACCATCACACATGGATAACCAAAGGTCTGCTTGTGAAGTCCACGTGCCGAACTCCTACAAGCTGTAAAACAGAGTTGATGGGTTTGTGATCCAACCTATTTTTATCACGGTGTATAAAATGGATGTTGTTACCTAGGAGAGAATAAAAGGCAATGGTTGGCATACAGTATTATTCATTAGATTTATTGCTTATTAGAACCAGGAATCTTTTCAACTTTTAATTAGTCTAAAGGGAAAAATTAATTGCCTGGAGTTCATAATATTCTCTATATAATGCCCTAATAATTTTTAATTAAGGTAATAAAGCATGACAAGAATTATGGTTAAATAAAAGTGATACTTAATGTTTTATGAGATCCAAGGGAAAAGATTCTTAAATTATAACCTCTGTTAGGTTTTATTAGGTGTAATTAAATAAAATGTCCTGTCAAACAGACAGGCAGAATATGGAACTAGCATAAATATCAAAGCTGGAAAATCACATCTGTTTCTTAAATGTAATAATGGAATAAATCACTTGCTTCAAAAAAAAAATTTACTGCCAAACACTGATTTAATAGCCTATCTGCATTATAACCATAGACCAAAAGAGGCTGAAAAATCAGGGCATTGAGACAGTCAGTTACAATACACTTAGACATTCATAATCCTTTTATCCGCTCAAATTGAATTTTATAATTTATAATTTATAGGTCTAGGGTCTTTTTTACTTTGATTCAAGACCAGAATTTTAACTTAAAACATAAGATTAAATATTATAAGAGGCATGTTTTTGGGTGCTGGGTGGCTCAGTCAGTTAAGCATCTGCCTTTAGCTCAGGTCATGATCCCAGGGTCCTGGGAGATTGAGCCCCACATCTGGCTCCCTGCTCTGCAGAGAGGCTGCTTCTCCTTCTGCCTGCTGCTCACCCTGCTTGTGCTCTCTCTCTCTGTCAAATAAATAAATAAAATCTTAACTAAAAAAAAAGAGGCATGTTTCCTGCATTGTACCTATGTGCTGTCTATAGTAATCACTGTAGATTTAATATCATAAATTGGCTTATTATCAAATAAAGTGAAATGAAATACAGGTTTAACCATGAAAGGTTTCTGTAAATAAGTACACCCAGCTCTCTCCTTAGAGAAGCTACATTTCCTCCAGCAGATAGTATAAAATATTCTCCTTATTGAGTATGTTCTCAACTTGGCACACAAATGATGCCCTCTGTGTGCTTGTCACTCTTACACACCTGAACATGTAGTCAAATGATGCTGAGACATGGAGATTAGGGACTCAAAACCAGTTTGAAGATGGAAACAAGCCATCCAAAAATATGGCTCAAGGTCATTCAGGGCTAATCTAGAGGACTCATTCTCATAAAACAGGGTTTATTTTTTTTTTCTAGTTTAACTGGTATAAATTCACAAGCGAGGGAAAGAGAGATTTAATTACAGGTTTTAGCTAGCTAAAGTGGTCCAGCTGCAGAAAGCCAAAAAGCCACAATGCTTGGTCAAAAACCTCCTTCTAAAGACTTTTAGACATGTGGAGTTCATTAAAGTAAATGTTTATTTTATAAATCTTAGAAGCTATGCTCGCTTATGCGGACAATTTTAAAGAGGAAGACGAACCAAGAAAATCAATTTACACCTTAGTGATTTACACTGTTATATGTGAGTGCCTGTCCCTGACTGTAACACTTGACCATGGTAGAGATCCAACACTCAACTATTTAGCAGTGTGGAGCCAAAGAAATTTCAGGTGGTCCAAACTAATCAATAAAGCTATTAAAACTATGTTGCTTATAGTAATTGTTACTGAATGAGTTGTCCCTGGGGCTGACTTGCTTTCTGACACTGAGTAAGTCTTCTAGCCTTGTTAGATACAAGTAACTGGACTGATTCTTCTGTTGAGGAAAAAAAAAGAAATAAAAGGGGTGATGGTTTGTTCTATGTAGAAATGTTCACTTCTGTGAACTTTTAAAAAAAAAAGATTTATTTTAGAGAGAGAGCATGTGAGTGTTGGGTGGGGGTGGGAAGGGAAAGAAAGAGAGAAGATCTCAAGCAAACTCCCTGCTGAGTGCAGCCCACACAGGGCTCAATCCTAGGACCCTGAGATCATGACCTGCACTGAAATCAAGTATCTGGCATACAAGCGGCTGACTCACGCAGGCGCCCCTCTTCCATGAACTTTTTAAAGAGTTTTATTGACACATACACTTCACCCAACCACCACTGACTTTCCCATCCCAAATACCTGAAATCACTCAGGCACAGAGTAATGGGCACATTATATCCAGTAAACAGGCACCAAAATACACAGAAGCCTTTGCAAACAAAGGTGACCTCTACAAGCACAGAATCGTGACTATTACAATGCCAAATTGTCATTTTTACATGGAATCTGTTTCAGGAAGAAACTGTGTGGCCTCCTAACTTCTAAAAGGCACAAAGAGTGTGTCACTGGACCCAGGCTTTGATGCTTACCTGGACCTAAGATGAGGGTTCCACCTTGCTGAGCAGGGTCTCCTTGAAAATCAAAAAGAGGGCCAGTCACTGCCCTCCACAGACTCCGAATGCTTCCTGAGAGTATATTCGATTTTATGTGGGGGCTGTTTCCTGAAATATTGAGAACCATCTTTAGATATTATCATTTTATATTCAATTAGATATCAGAAGATAATGTAGTGCTTCTATAAAACATTCTTTTTTTTTTGAAGTAGACACAGAAAATACACGGGTTTCGGGTGTATAATGTGGTGATGCCCCAGCTCTGTACTTGGGCTAGGCTCTCTACAAGCATAGCTGCCACCTGTCACCATATGATGCTCTTACAATAACACGGACCACATTCCCTTTACTGTAGCTGTCATCTCTATGACCTAATCGTTCCATAACTGGAAGCCTGTACCTCCCACTCCCCTTTACTCATTTTTGCCCATTCCCCTTGAAATAGTTTCGTTCTTGTGTTATCTTGTGTTAACTTGTTTTCTTTTCCCCCTTCAGAGAGAGGTTTCTCAGCCTTTCACAACTGACATTTTGGACCACATAAGTCTTCAGCCAGTGCACTGCAGGGTGGTGAGCTGCATCACCGTCCTGCATACCCACCAGATGCCACAATAGCTTCACCAAGTTGTCACAAACCAAAAAAGTCTCCAGATAACACCAAGTGTACCCTGCTTGAGAACCACTACTTTAAAGTGATGATATACCCCAATCATCTGCCACAGAAAAATGTCTGCTACAGACTTCTCAAACTGATAGTGCTTTCCCCCACCTTTTTTTTCTTTTTTAAAAATCTTATTTATTTATTCATGAGAGAAAGAGAGAGAGAGAGGCAGAGGCTGAGGGACAAGCAGTCTCTCCGTGGAGCAAGAAGCCCAATGTGGGACTCAATCCCAGGACTCTGGGATCATGACCCTAGCTGAAGGCAGAGGCCCAAGTGACTGAGCCACCCAGGTGCCCCACCTTTTTTTTTTGTTTGTTTGTTTTTAAAGATTTTTAAGTCCTCTCCATAACCAACATGGGGCTGGAACTCACAACCCCAAGATCAGAAGTCACATGCTGTACTGACTGAGTTAGCCAGGTGCCCTTAATGCTTTCCCTTTTAATACATCATTTATCCTGTTTAATCTCTCACCTACTAATAGGTAACTATTAGTTTCAACTATTTCAAGAGCCACTGCAGCACAGACTAATATATGCTTATCAAAACCCATTTCCTCTTTCTGGGCCCACAGCTAACCTATATTTCCAGTCTTCCCGGCAGTTTGTTATGGCCATGTGACTATGTTCTAACACATGAGTAAAACGATACAGGCCACTTCCAGGCCTGCTCCTTATGACCTCCATGTTCCTTCTATATTCTTGGAAGCCCTGGGCTGAAAATGACAGAGCAACAAGATGAAAGGGGCCTGGGTCCTTCCCCCTGTGTCCCTGCCTGGACTGCTACTCGGAGGAAAGGCATCTGAATAGATACACCCATCTTGATCAGAAAAAGAACTAACCTCTACCGTGCCATGCCACTGAGACTTTGGGAGTTGTCTGTGACAACGGCTACTCCAGCTGCCTATCTTCCTCAGCTGTCAGTTTTTCCACCTTCTTTCCCACAGTGACTAATACTTCACTTCCGCTCCCTCTGAGCAAAGGGACCCACTCTCTTTACCCTTCTTGTAACTTACCTTTCTCCTATCCCTGACTTTTATGTCTTGCTTTTGGCTTTTTGTTTTGATGGGTATGGGGCCTTTAACCTACCTGAATCCTTAGTATTTCCAGATACCTATCATTTCCCTTCCTCTCTTCTATTTTTCTCATGTTTCTATCATGATGAACATTTATCTGACCAAGAAACAAATACAGGCCTGTTACCTTAGAGACATGAGTTAAAAACTAAATTTTACTGTTTTCTAAGATTCTGTGTCTAAAATAAATATTCAGAAACCCAAACTATCTCTTCATATCCAAAGAAGAGATCATTTAATATTTCTAAAATTTTAGAAATTCAATTGGAGATTCCATTACCTAGAATTTAACAATCTTTGCTTCAAACACAATCTAATTTTGCCCATTTGAATTTAGTTCTTATGTCTATACTCCTGTTTTCCAGTCTTCTACAAACACATTACTCCCTGGCATTTATGGGCTTTATTTTCTTATTCTTTGTTTTTATAAAATGTCCACTAATTTAAAATTATTATTATATTTTTTAGAGTCTTAATTTTCAAGTGGGACTATTCTGAGACTGATTCTGAAATTTCTGCTCTTTCAGAGAGGAACTTTTATTTTATTTATTTTTGTAAAAGATTATTTATTTATTTATTTATTTGACAGAGAGATCCTAAGTAGGCAGAGAGGCAGGCAGAGGTAGAGGGAGAAGCAGGCTCCCCGCTGAGGAGAGAGCCCGATGTGGGACTCGATCCCTGGACCAAGATCATGACCTGAGCCAAAGGCAGAGGCTTAGCCCACTGAGCCACCCAGGTACCCCAGAGAGAAACTTTTAAAAGATGATTTTATGAGAGAATATTATTTTCTGGTTGGAAATACAGCCCTTGAACACAGGTCACAGGAGTTTAAAAGATTTGACTATACCATCTCTAATAATTACAAGCATATATTTCGTTTAGAATTCAACTGTTTTCTTTGTAATTCTGTATTTTTATTGCGCCGATGAACTGTGAAGTGTTACTAAGGTGAAACTCGCAGTTTAGATCTAAAGTGCTAAATGATAAACAACTTGCACATGCTGGGACTGTTACAACAAAGAAACCGTCTACCATTAAGTAAGGTTCACAAAATATACATTGCAATTTCCTATACCAGGAAGAAAAAGAAAAGAGCACACTCAGTGTGTTTATGCTAGCTCATTAGTTTTAGTAAAGTTTAGGCTGCTTTCCTTAAAAACATCAGTAAAGGGATCATGTCAACTCTATTTCATAAATAGCTCCTGACCCATCCCCTCCTCTCCATCTCTGCTGACATTTCTTTCTAGCCTATTACTACAATCTACTACAACCGTATCACTAGCTCGGGTTTGGTGAGTTCCGATTACTCATCCACACTGGACACAGGATTATCATTTCGCCACTTCAAATGCTTGTATGACATCCCCACTCCTCCAGAACAAATCCAAATTCCTTGGCATGTCACCCCAGACTCTGCCTGAATTAGCCACAACTTGTTAAAAATACAAAGGCCACTTTTCTAACTTCCATACCTTGGGGTAAGCATGGCAATATCTTCTAAAACCTTGTTCATTACACACACATGTACTCTCAATCTTTATGAAAATGATTTTTATTTCCACAAAAATAGAATCATACCTAAAACACTGTTCTGCAACTTGCTTTTTTCACACATTTAGTACTTCACAAATAGACTTCTATGTCATTACACCCAGGAAATAAATCTTTGAGAGCTTGGTGAATCCTGGCCCACTTACCAGAATCATAAAAAGCAGCCTGATTTACGAATTTACCATTTGTTTCCCTATGCATACATACAGAAATGTGCAAATGCACCATCAGCGTTTTCTGATGAGACATGTCATGTCTTACCTGAGGGGGCAATTTCTTCACCTCTTTTCATTCCCAATTTTTTATAAATTTCTCTCTCAGGGTCAACATAGATTTCATGAGAATACCCAGTCAGTTTGCAGAAAGGCTAAAAAAAAGGTATTTGGAATTTGTTTAAGTAAAAATGAGAGAAAAGTAATGATAACCTACATTTATTTTAGCAAATTTAACCTACACTTAGTGGTTCAAATAAAATAAATTTTATGTCTGAAACAGATTTGTTAGTTTCTCAATTTCTGATATATTTACCTCGATATGATGATAGGATGACTGTCCAATCACTATTAGAGTGACATCTGCTTCCTTCAGGAGAGGAAAGGGACAAGTACATATTAGCAGAAATTATATATGTTTTATAAAACCTCCCCCTGTCCAACTCTTTTGCTCCATTCTAATGCCACCTACAGGCTTATAGAAGAATGGAATAAACAGCAAAATTGTGTGAGTCAAAGCAAAGCAATGTATGCTAAAATGTTCAGTTAATTCAGTCAATCTCTTGCTAAGAACTTCAAAATAATATACTCAATAATTCTCAAAAAAATCTATGCTCCTTCCAAAGGCGTACACTAAACAAGAATAAAAATTATTGAAGTAGGGCTAATCAGACAGTTTTATTTTTTCCACATCCCTATTCATAACACCTGATGAAAACAGATCTTAGTTTTACAAAGGTTGTCCAATTCCTTCACCGAAAAGCTCACCTGGGGACAAATGTATATGTGCCTGACAAAGAACATATGTACGTGGTTGTCACAGGAATGTGGGAGGCACATCCTAACAAATACAAATTTCAACCCTTAAGCTATATTTGTATTTTCCTATAATGAAACATTTGGAGTGTTCTTACTTAAAAAATAAGGGAAATAAAATAATTTCTAGCGTTTGTGCTTCTGGTCATTATCAACATTTGCCAACAGGTTACTAACAACGAAATTATTAGTTAGTATATTTATAAGCAGGCAGTAGCGAATAAAGCAGGACAGAAATAGATCTGTCTCTCTCTCTCTTTTCTTTTCTTTCTTTTTTTTTTTTTTTAAAGATTTTATTTATTTGACAGAGATCACAAGTAGGCAGAGAGGCAGACAGAGAGAGAGAGAGAGGGAAGCAGGCTCCCCGCTGAGCAGAGAGCCCGATGTGGGACTTGATCCCAGGACCCTGAGATCATGACCCGAGCCGAAGGCAGCGGCTTAACCCACTGAGCCACCCAGGCGCCCCTCTTTTCTTTTTTTTAAAAAAGATTTTATTTATTTATTTGACAGACAGAGATCACAAGTAAGCAGAGAGACAGGCAGAGAGAGAGGGAGGAAGCAGGCTCCCTGCTGAGCAGAAAGCCCGATGCGGGGCTCGATCCCAGGACTCTGGGATCATGACCTGAGCCGAAGGCAGAGGCTTAACCCACTGAGCCACCGAGGCGCCACTGAGCCACCGAGGCGCCCCTTTCTCTCTCTTTTTTTGAAAGTGTTGGAGAGATGTTTGGGAAGGTGATAATCTGGGCTTGCAAGAGGGTCTGTTCTGGAGAGGTGTTGTCCTCTGCACCTCACCCCACCCCGCTTCTTAGAAATGACAGGTGACTTTGACAAGGCCGCCCTGAAGCAGGGTACGCTGCTGCTCAGTCTCAGGAAACTTACTTGTAAAAAACTCTTGGGGATTTTGGCCAGATCTTCTACGTATTCCTTGCAAATGTAACACAGGAAATGCTGAAATCCCAAAACGGCAAAAAGGACAAGTTAGCAACTAATACCCTCAGGATTCAGAAAAGACCAAGTACTTCGTTACGCGTGACGCTAATTAACGCTACTCACAGCGGGTAGAAAAAGGCGCAAAGGGCGCCCGAGAGGCGTTAATATTGGGCCGCACCCACTCCCCTAGGCCTCCTCGTTTGCTGGGAAAAGGGACTTGGCTTGGCGGGCTGGTTTTCCATTCTAATAAAGGAAGCGAGAGGAGCGGTTCGCATTCCGGAAGCCTCTAGTGGACGGCAACAGGAAGGGCCAGGGCCCAGCGGGACCGCGCTCTCGGGCCTTGAACCTCTCGAAGGACCCGATGTCCCCCCAGCCGAAGCTGTAGAAGCAACCTCCATCCCAGCCTGCCGGCCAAGTCCCTACTCCGGGCCGCCCCGTTGTCTGCGCTCACCCTCACGAAGACTACGACAGCCCGACGCTCCCGAAACAGCGCGCCGAAAGGCACCTGTCTCCCGGAGGCGTCCAGCACCGGCAGCTCGGCCACCGCTGCGGCCAGGGGCTGCCCGCGCTCGGGGCCGCTCGGGACTGTGGCGGGGCCGGCGCGACCGCTGACCTGCCGCGTGACTGGGGCGAGGGCGGGGTCGGCCTCTGCGCCCTGCATCTGCCCGCCCGGGTCCGCGCCCACCTTGCCCAAAGCGGACAGCACGGGTTAGGCGAGCCGGGTCGCGGCCGAGCAGGGCTCAGGGCGGGGCAATCCCGGAGGAGCACGGGGAGCAGGGCGGGGCGGAGCGGAGGGCGGAGCGAGGCAGGGTGCAGGGGGCGGGGCGCAGGGGGCGGGGCTACGTGGGGCCTCTAGGGGCCCGGACGCGCTTCCTCGCGGCGGGGCGGGGCGCAACCCGGGAGGGGCGGGGCAGAATGCGGGGTGGGGCGGGGCCCCTCCTGGGAGGGGCGGGACGGAGCGCAGGGCGGAGTACAGGGGACTTTGCGTCGCTGGGTTTGATGCCGCTGGGGCGCGCGGTCCTGGGTGCTGGCAGTCAGGGCAGTGCGTGGACAGGACGGGACACGTCCAGATGCGCAGAGGTTGGGTGTGCTCAGAACAACCAAATCAGTGAGCCAACAAATTTGTTGCATTTTCTTCTATTCCGTTTTTAACCCATCCCCTCCTTAGGTCTGGTGTTTTGTTTTTGTTTTGTTTTGTTTGAGGTAACGTTGATGTACATCTTAAGTGTGGAATTAACTTTTATTATTTATTTTTAAGACTTTTTTTTGGTGGTGGTGGGGGCTCTGGGTGGCACATTCTGCTAAGCACGTTGGACTCTTGGTTTTCCCTTGTGGTCCTGATCTCTGGGTGGTGAGCTTGAGCCCCTCCTCAGCAATCCCTGAGCACAGTCTACTTAGGACTTTCGCTCCCTCCCCCTCTTCCTCTCCCACTGGCCAAGTGAGCATTCTCTGTCTCTCAAATAAGTAAATAAAAGTTTAATTTTAAAAAGGCTTTTTGGGGGACAGACACCAGGGTGGCTTACTCCTTAAGCGACTGTCTTTGGCTCAGATCATGATCTCAGGGTCTGGGGATCCACACCCTAGGAGCAAACATTTTTTTTTTAAGTAGTCTCCACCCCAGCACCATGCAGGTCTTGAACTCACCAACCTCAGACCTGAGCTGAAATCAGGAGTCAGAGGCTTAATTGAGCCACTCAGTCGCTCCAAGTTAAATTTTATTTTGAAAATAAATCTTTATTTTTTTAATTTAAAAATTTCCAAGATTTTATCATGGACATTTTACTTTTTTATTTTAAAAATTTCTCTCCTCAATTGGGAAATGATCAAAACCTAAATCATTACATAATTTGATGTGCAATTATTAAACATAAAAAGCAAAATTATCTTCAACACTATTTCTCCCATCCAAGTACTAACCAGGCCCAACCCTGCTTAGCTTCCGAGATCAGACGAGATCGGGCGCGTTCAGGGTGGTATGGCCGTAGACCAACACTATTTCTTAAGAATATGAGTGGGCTTCTCTTCCCAATTCTTATATCTGTGAATAAATATTACTCATTTTGCCAATAGAATTCTACTTAGTATGAACAATGCCACTGTAAGATTTAAAATACATGTCTCTTGACTTATGTTTATGCATTGCTGTTGAGTATATGCCCAAGAGAATAATGAATGGGTCACTGGATGTGCATTTTTTTTTACCTTGATTAAGCAAGGAATTTTTATTTTTCATTTTATTTTTTATTTTTTAATTTTAATTCGAGTAGTTAGATTAGCTTCAGTGTACATATCATGGGACATTTTAAAACATGCCCCCAAATAGAAAGAATTGTACAGTGAGCACTCCGGTATTGACCATTTAGTTTCTACTGATAATTTTTACTCTGTCATTTTTCGATGCATTTCTCCACAGTTGAGTGAGTTTTTCCTGATTGTCCACCTCTGTTATTCACATCCCAAGAAAATAGGGGACATTTTCATCACTGGAGAAAACTCCTTTAGTTCCACTCTGTGTGTGTTAGAGAGAGAGAGAGAGAGACAGTGATTTAAATATGTTTGTATTAAGCCTTAGAACAAGGTAGGAATGCAGCAGTTTGTGAAGTATCACAGACAATAAGAAGCTAAGATGCATAATTTCAACCTCTTTGGGCAAGACAATGAAATTTTTTATTATTAATTTTTGTATTTGAGTGTTTTATTGGCACACAATATTACATTCGTTTCAGGTATACAACATAGTGATTCAACACATTTAAACATGCTGTGTTCACCACAGTTGTAGCTACCATCTGTCACCCTACTACACTGTTATAATATCATTGACTGTATTCCTTATGCTGTGCCTTTTATTTCTGTGACTTATTCATTTCATAGCTAGAAACCTGTATCTCCCACTCCCCTTCACCCATTTTGCTCATCTACTCCCTACCCCCTCTGGAAACCATGAGTTTGTTCTCTATGTTTACAGGTCTGGTTCTGCTTTTTTATTTGCCTAATAGTTTTATTTTTTTAGATTCCACATATGAATAAAATCATTTATTTGTCTTAGTCTGACTTGTTTCATTTAGCATAATACTCTTTATGTGTTGTCATAAATGACATGATCTCCTTTTTATGGCTGCATAATATTCGTGTGTGTGTGTGCGTGTGTGTGTGTGTGTACCTCATCTTTCCTCATTCATTTGCCTATTGATGAACTCTAAGGTTGCTTCTAACCTCAATTCCACTTCTATTTTTTTTAAGATTTATTTATTTATATTAGGAAGGGGGGAGGGGCAGAGGGAAAGAGAATCTCAAAAAGATTCTGCTGAGCATGGACCATCCGGTGCCCCAATGCGGGGCTCAATCTCATAAACCTGAGATCATGACCTGCACTGAAGTCAAGAGTTGGATGCTTAACGGTTCCATTTCTCAAGAGTCAGTATAATAAAGCTATTATAGGGGCACCTGGGTGGCTCAGTCAGTTGACCCTATAACTCTTGATCTCAGCTCAGGTCTTGATCGCAGGGTTGTGAGGCCAAGCCCCACATCAGGCTCCATGCTGGGTGTGGAGCCTAGTTAAAATATATAAATAAACCTATTTTAGAAATGTACTAGAGTGTTTCAAGAGTCCACACCCCCCCAATTTTAAAGAAATATTTTATTTATTCATTTCAGAGAGAGAGACCAAGAGAAGAGCACGAGCAAGGTGGAGGGGGCAGGGGGTAGAGAGAGAAGCAGACTTTCCACTGAGCACAAAGCCCGATGCCGCCCAATCCCAGGACTCTGGGATCATGACCTGAGTGGAAGGCAGATGCTTAATCAACTGAGCCTCCTAGGTGTCCCTCCCCATATGTTTGGGGTTTTTTAAAAGATTTTATTTATTTATTTGACAGACAGAGATCACAAGTAGGCAGAGAGGCAGGCAGAGAGAGGGGGGGAAGCAGGCTCCCTGCTGAGTAGAGAGCCAGATGCAGGGCTCGATCCCAGGACCCTAAGACCATGACCTGAGCCAAGGGCAGGTGCTTACCCCACTGAGGCACCCAGGTGCCCCTCCCCCAGATGTTTTTTAACGAAGCTATTTGCCAGACTCCTTAAGAGAGATAAATTACCTATGTGTGTCAAAGGTGGCCTGGGAGGGACAATGGAGTTTTGTAGAAGTCTCTACCAGTGTGAAAATGGGTAAAGGACACCTCATTTAAAATGAAGTCCAGAAGCCGGAAAGGGAAAGCTTTCCTGCTGGTACCATTCCTTGAAGCCCATATAACCTGCAGGAAGAAGGACGATAAAAATTATCTTGACGGAAGAGGACACTTTTCACAGAGGAGTTTATCTCCAGCTTTTAAGACAAAGGAAGATCCCTCTCTGCCCTTCCAATGTGCTAACCATGGCTTGCAGCCAATGACAAACCCCAAACGCTTCTCCAGTGACCTTTTGTTCAAAACAAACCTCCCCAATTTTCCCTAAAACCTAATAAAAACTGAACTTCCCTTTGTTTCTTTAGACTTGCCTGTGGTTTGTCATAATTTGTCCCAAATTGCAATTCCTCTGCTATTGCCAAGTAAACTTGTTTTGCTGGTAAAATAACTGGTGGTTTTATTTTTGAGGTTGATGCCAGGTAGTCTTTTAGGCATGCTTCTGGTTCCATCTTAATTTCTCCTAAGGCAGGCTGCAGGCAGGCATAGGGAAAATCAGGAGTTTCTGCAGCCTCTAGGAGATCTAGCTGGCTCTGGACTTGGAGGTTAATCCTGTACTGGATTTTTCTTGGGTGGTGACCAGGGGTTCAGAACTCCTAGGGCAGGGCCCTGTAACAGTCTTCATCTTTATAAGTTCACCCGCCTTTGTATCTGGATTTGCAGTTCAGAAAATATGATCCTCTATTGTATTTGTATAGTTGAAGCCCTTTAGAGTCACCCACATCGAGGGCAGAGTGCTGGGGAAGTACATGTGACTCACGTCTGCCACGAAATGCACAAGAAGGTATATACATTATTGGACACATATTTAAGTGCTCTCCATTTGAGAAGCCCTGTGGTGGGTTCAAACATTTGAAAGCAGAGATGTGTTACTAAATCAAGATATGGGTGTTGGGGTACCACAGTGCCCTTACGGGATAGCTACAGCAGGATATTTTAAATATTTGAGGGAACAGGTCATCTGTCTGACATTTTATCGGTGAGCAGAGATAATTCAAGATTTAACATTTCTTTCTCCTACATATCATTGCCAAGCTGGGTTTTCAACAGTTGCGATAAAAAGCTAGAACCACACAAAAATCACTGTGGGACAGGAAATGAGGGGTGCTGTCCAACCTGATTTCAAGGCTTGAGAAGTTGTGTTGTGCCCAGCAGGCACACAAGTCCTAGAGTGAAATAAAAATATGACGTTTTCTTTTAACTTATAGGTATATCTTCAGAAAACTCTGACATTGTTCAGATATAAACACTCATGGACCTAACTTCTAAACAAAGGGAGATAGGAATTTCTTTGGGCCTAAGGGTTCTGTGAATGGAGAATGTTAGGGAAGCTCTAAGTGAGCTAGTACGCTCCTTTCCTTGTGCAGCCCAGTGCTGTCTTCCCAGACTGGTAGGAGGCCTGCCACATGCTGGGCCTCTGTGAAGAGTGTCTGATTGGGGAATGCGTGGGCAAGGAATGGTGGTGCTGGGACAGTGCTCACCAGCCAGCCTGGATCCCGTATGAATGGGAGCAGGGCAGTGGGAGTGCTTCACCAGACAGCAGCTGCCCACTGGTTGAAACAGTCAGGACAGAGTTCAGAAGACACGTCCGACTGCAGGCTGGCCAGTCCACAGAAACCCGTCGACCTAACACCCAGCCAGTTCTATTCCCATTCAGAGTATTCCAGAGACGAGCCTCACTCGACTGTAGAATTTCAGATTTCCTTGGCTTTGTTTTTAACCACTGACTCTGACTACAGTTTTCCCAGTGGTCTCCCAACAGCTAGTCAAAACTCTCCAGAACTGCGTGGTTGAACCCAGCTGGAGAGCACTGTCCTGCTACCTTCTGGTTCTTTGGTACACTGCACGCTTTATTTTTAAGCATTTGTTACAATTATGATTAAATAATTATTTGTCTCTTGTCCATTTTTTTAAAAGATTTTATTTATTTATTTGTCAGAGAGAGAGAGCACGAGTGCCCAAGTAGGGGGAGTGGTAGGCAGAGGGAGAAGCAGGCTCCCCGCTGAGCAAGGAGTCCCATGTGTGACTTGATCCCAGGAGCCTGGGATCATGACCTGAGCCAAAGCAGATGCTTAACTGCCTAAGCCACCCAGGCGCCCCTCTTGTCCATTTCTTTCCTTTTTTTTTTTTTTTTTAAAGATTTTATTTATTTATTTGAAAGAGAGAGAGAGACAAAGATCACAAATAGGCAGAGAGGCAGGCGGAGAGATGGGGAAGTAGGCTCCATGCTGGAGCAGAGAGCCTGATGCGGGCCTCTATCCCAGGACCCTGAGATCATGACCTGAGGGGAAGACAGAGGCTTGATCCACTGAGCCACCCAGGCGCCCTCTTGTCTATTTCTTACGAAGACTATTAACTCCCTGAAAACAAAGCCTATGCCTACCCTGTTCTGTGTGTCTCCAAAATCTATCGCAGAGCCTGATACATAGAAAGTACCCAATAAATATTCATGAATGGGTGAACTTCTTTTTGCTTGTCCTTAAGCTTTCCCTAGTACTTAACTTCTCCCTTTACCTATTCCCCCCTTTCCCTAGCCTCTCCTCTCCCTTCTCCCCAAATATAGCTGGCTGAATTCTGTAACTGTACCTCGTTCTGAAAATAGTGCATTGCTGGTTTATTCATCTCTGCTGCTGTCACTAATGCACCTTGGTTTCCAGAAACAAGGAATGTAGCTCCCAAGAGGTTAATGCGTCAAGAAGTAACTTAGGCAGGGGGCGCCTGGCTGGCTCAGTTGGAGGAGCCCGCAACTCTTGATTTTGGGGTTGTTGGTTTGAGCCCGATGTTGGGTGTAGAAATTACCAAAACAACAACAACGACACACACACACACAAACTTTAAAAAAGAAAAAAGAGGGACACCTGGGTATCTCAGCCAGTTAAGCATCTGCCTTTGGCTCAAGTCATGATTCCAGTGCCCTGGGATCGTGTCCCGCATCAGTCTCCTTGGTCAGCAGGGAGCCTGCTTCTCCCTCTGTCTATTGCTCCCCCTGCTTGTTCTCCCCCTCTCTCTCTCTGACAAATGAATAAATAAAATCTTAAAAAAAAAAAAGAAATAAAGAAAGAAAAAGAAGTAATTTAAGCTGATGGGACAAGTTGGTGCCAATATACCCCATGAGCCTTTTGAAGAGGACCTTGCCCAGAGAAAGGCAAAGGTAAAGGGCTTTATTTTGCTTCCTTTGTCTATATGCTTCTAAGAAAGAGGAAAGTACAATAAAAAAGCTATCTCTGAGGGGCACCTGGGTGGGTCAGTTGGTTAAACAACCAACTCTTGATTTCAATTCTTGTCATGATCTTGGGGTCATGAGATCAAGGCCCACCTTGGGCTCTGAACTCAGAGGGGAGTCTGCTGGAGATTCTTTTCCTCTCCCTTTCCCTCTGCCTCTCCCCTGTTCACTCGCTCATACACATTCTCTCTGTCTCTCTTAAAAATAAATAAATAAAGCTTTTAAAAAAAAATCTATCTCTGAAAGGCAACTTTTGGGTTTTATCATTAGCTGTTAATTCTTAGTGTGAATAGAGTGCAATATTAACAAGGTAAATGAAATACACAGTTAATGGATGATTTTAGAAACCGTGTAGACCCATAACGATCAAGAATCTGACTCTGTGAGGGTACCTCACAAGTTCAAGCCCAGCTCCCTTCAGGCGTGGTCCAGTTCACTGACCTTGTGTCCAAGCTTCATTCCAGCAAGTGCTAATGGTGCTTTCAGCCTGTTCCTTCCAGTAGCTTTCTGTGAAGGTCTTCTTGTTTAGGAAGAGAAACATTCTTTCTGAGTCACTTCTCCAAATGGAGGTGACAATCACCAAGGGAATGTACTGATGTTGGTTTGTAAACCATAAAATGTCCTACATTTGTAAGGCATTATTATTACTACAAATGTAGTATATGAATGAAGAATTCTAGAGGGGCACGGTCTGACTTAGTAAAGATGTGACTCTTGATCTTGGGGTCGTGAGTTCAAACCCCACATTGGGGATAGAGTTTACTTTTAAAAAATTAAAAATAGGGCACCTGGGTGGTTCAGTTGGCTAAACAGCTGCCTTTGGCTCAGGTCTTGACCTCAGGGTCCTGGGATACAGCCCCATATCAGGGTGCCTGCTCAGTGGGTTGTCTGCTTCTCCCTCTGCCTCTGTTGCTTGTGCTCTCTCTCTTTCTCTCTCTCATGCTCTCCCTCTCAAATAAATGAATAAAATCTTTAAAAAATAATAAAATAAATAAAATAAAAAATAAAAAAGAATTTCTGGAAAGTTTTAGATGTCAGGAAAGAAAGGAAAAAACCTGAAATAATAAATCTCTGGATAAACAAAAATTGAGGGACATTCGTAAATACCTGACCAATATGCTTCAAAGGTGTTAAAAGTCATAAAAGCCAAAGATCAAGAAACCATCATAGATGAGAGATTAGGAATCAGGACAGGAATCAGAAATCCATGGATCCTGGAACAGAAAGAGGACATTAGTAGAAAAACAGAAAATCCAAATAAAGTCTGTAGTTTAATGAGTTGCATTTTACCAATGTTAATATTTTAGTTTCAACAAATGTATCATAGTCATGTAAGATGTTAACAGAGGTATGTGAGTAAAGGGTTAATAGGAACTTTGTACTGTTTTGCAATTCATCTGTACATCTAAAATTAAATCAAAACAAGTTTTATTTATTTATTTTTTTAAATTTTATTTATTTATTTGGGAGAGGCACGCAGAGGGAGAAGCAGGCGCTCCGCTGAAGGGAGCCCAATGGGGGATCCCAGGACCCTGAAATCATGATCTGAGCCGAGGGCAGACACTTAACTGACCGAGCCACCCAGGCGTCCCAAAACAAAAAGTTTTAAAAAATGTTCTAGAGTCTAAGTGATCAGGGAAAAAGTATGGATACAGCCACAGATGATCACTGCAGAATATGTCTTATTCTGGTTTGGATGTTTCATGTGGTTACTCTCAAATGTATTTCTTTTTTCAAAGTATTAACTGCAATGTAGTTTCCTTTACATTTTAAGGATACAAACTGTGTTTCTTTTTTTTTTCTTTATGATTTTATTTATTTATTTAAGAGAGAGAACACATGCACAAGTGGGGGGCAGAGGGAGAAGGAGAAGCAGGCTCCCTGCTGAGCAGGGAGCCCAACGCAGGACCCTGGGATCATGACCAGAGATGAAGGTAGCCGCTTAACTGACTGAGCCACCCAGGTGCCCCCAAACTGTATTTCATATAAGGTTCTTAATCCCTATGCTCAGGATATAACAGGCAGAACTAATCACACAGTCAACAAATATTTACTTCTCTGTGTCAGGCACTGTTAGAAACTAGAAAGATTAAGATAAATAAGACAAATCTAAGGCAATGAGCTAATTGTCTAGGTGGGAAGATAAACTCAAAATAGTTGTGATGAAGAGCAATAAATAATATAGCAGAAATATGAGTAAGTATAGTGAGAACTTATCATTTACAATGCTTTTGGTTTCAAGTAACGGAAAACCTTGATTCAAACAACAAAAGCAAAAATCAGTAAGTGGGACTCCATCAAACTTAAAAGCAATAGAAACAACAAAATGAAAAGGCAATCTATAGAATGGGAGAAAATATTTGCAAACTATATGTTGGATAAGGGGTAAATATCCAAAATATATAAAGAACCCAGAACTCATGAACAAATGACAATCCAATTAAAAACCAATAGGCAGAGGAACTAAATAGACAGTTTTCCAAAGAAGACATCCAAATGGCCACCAAGAAAATATGCTCAACATCACTAATCATCAGAGAAATGCAAATCAAAGCCTATCATCTCACATCCATTAGAATGGATGTCATCAAGAAAACAAGAAATAACAACTGTTGGTGAGGAACACCTGATCACTGTTGGTGGGAATGTAAACTAGCACAGCCACTCCAAAAAGTGTTATGGAGGTTCCTTAAAAAATTTAAAAATAGAATCTTTAAAAATAGATCCAGCAATTCCACTTCTGGTATATGACTAAAGAAAATGAAAACAGGATATTTCATGTTTATTGTAGCATTATTTACAATTGCCAAGATATGGAAACAACCTAAATGTCCATCAATGGATGAATGGATAAAAATATCATATATATATATATATATATATATATATATATACACACAGTGAGATATTCAGCCATGAGAAAGAAGGAAATGCTGCCATTGTGACAACATTGATGGACCTTGAGGATATTATGCTAAGTGAGGTAAGTCAGAGAAAGAAAATTTTGTATGATATCACTTATATGTGGAACCTAAAAAATGCTAAACTTGTAGAAACAGAGAGTAAAATGGTGGTCACTGTCATCAGTAGGTCCCTCCCTGCTTCTGCACCAATCTCAGTTCTAGAATTTAGCAAAGAAAGAATTTGGAGTCAAACTCTCAAGTAAGGCAGAGTTTAATAGAGTTAAAGAGAAAGAACACTCTTGGGGCACGTGGGTATCTCAGTCAGTTGAACATCTGACTTTTGGTGTTGGCACAATCATGAGATCCAGGCCTGCATTAGACTCTGTGGTTAGCATGGAGTCTGCTTGAGATTCTCTCCCTCTCCTTCTACCCCTCTCCCCACTCCTGTGCATGATCTTTCTCTCTGTAAAATAAATAAACCTTAAACAAAAGATATTTAAAGAGAAAGAATACTCTCAAGATGGGAGAGCAGTCAGGCCAGAGGTGGCAACTCCACTGGGGGTCAAGGCTATCTTGTTTTTTTTATATTTGCATGAGTTATAGGTCATAGCTAGGGTGGTCTCTGACTGACGTTGCCTCCAGTTATCTGAGGGCCTGCTACTAATGGTTGGGAGGGGAGCTTTTGGCCCTCCAATGGTCCTCATTGGAACTGTCATGGCAGCCCTCTCCCAAAGAGGTGGGAGGGTCAAATTGGCAATGTAAATGTATTGTAATGAAGCTATAGGTTACTATAGGGCAGCTGTTACAGGTAAGAAGGCACGCATATCTTCCAGGGTCTATCCTGGCTGTTTGGAACTTAATTTCTGCCCTTTTCATTTGTTCAAAAGCAATTGTTCCCTGCTCTTATCTAGCTAAATGCCTATTCCATCAGTTACCAAGGCCTGGAGAATGGAGATAGGAAAGGCTGTTTAAGAGTATAACCCTGATAAATAAGTCTTAGAGATCTAATGCACAGTATAGTGATTATAGATAACAACATTGTATTATAAACACCAAACTTGCTAAGAGACTAGGTCTTAATTATTCCAATCACCACAAAGAAGTGATCATTATGTGAGGTGATAGATGTACTAGCTATCATTACATTGGCAATCATCATGCCATAATAAATGTATCAATCAACATGCTGTATACCTTCAATTCACACATTGTAATATGTAAAATATATTTAACTTAAAAAACCCACATTTTTTAGACAACTGGAAACCATACACTGGGTTTCAGGTGGTATCAATTAATTATTGTAACCGTTGTTAGATGTGATAATGTCAATGTTATTATGTGTTTTGAAAGGCCCTTTTCTGTTGGAGATCATTACTGTTCATAGATAAAACAATATAATGGTGTAATTTGCTATTTGCTTCTAATTATTCTGGGCCCCCACCAAAAGAAAAGAAGAAAAGATGAAACATGATTAGCTGTCACCAGCTTAGACCCCAAGACTGACCTCTACTGCCCACCTGCTGGTACTCACCACCCTTGTCCTACATTTTTCCTTAAGCTCTTCTTTCCAGTTTATCCCTTATCTCAGGGAAATGGAAATCGAAACTGCCCCTCAAGCTGTAACAACTGCACTGACAAGACCTCCAAGCAGCCCAGACCACCCAGATCAGTTTGAGCTTAACCCCTCACTCATGCCTGTGCAGATGGACAATGGAGTGACCTCCAGAATGACTGACAACTACATTTACCTCATTGTAATCCTAAAATCTCCGCCCAAGGAGGAGCACAAGCCTCATTTACATAACATACAATGTGCATACAGGCATGTTTCCCTGTTTCCTCAAGGCACATGTGTGACCTTATGCCCACCTCTGTATATGATGACAAGGCTTTCCTACCCAAGTATTCATCCTAACCTTAAATAAAAGAAATGCATCCACCCTTGCCTGGGGAGTCATGGCTTTGGAAGCCAGTCCCTGTGATCTCCTCATTTGCTGCAAATGAAGTTTTCTTTGAGCGACAACTCAGCCTGGTGCAGTTTCTGACTTACCAAAGAGTGAATGAATTCATGTTGGTTCAGTTACATAGTGATAATTTTTGAAGGTGCATGATGGCTAAATGTGGATTCATTATACTATTCTTTTTTTTATTTTGTATACTTGGGCACCTGGGTGGCTCAGTTGGTTAAGCTCGACTCTTAATTTCAGCTCTGGTCACGATCTCAGGGTTGTGAGATTGAGCCCGGAGACAGGCTCCACGTTCCCTGGAGAGTCTACTTCTCTCTTTCCCTCTACCCTCTTTGAGCATGCTCTCTCTGAAATAAGTAAACCTTTAAAAAAATAATACTTTAAAATATTGCTGCATAGTTTGTCCTCAGTCTTAAAAGAAATATAGTTAACTGGTTTCCTAATGATGTCGGTGGTTTCCTTCCTTCCTTCCTTCCTTTCTTTCTCCCTCCCTCTTTTCTCTCTCTCTCTCTCTCTCTCCCTCTCTCCCTCTCTTTGGGCTATTAGAAATAACATTTAAGGGGCGCCTGGGTGGCTCAGTGGGTTAAAGCCTCTGCCTTCAGCTCGGGTCATGATCCCAGGGTCCTGGGATCAAGTCCCACATCTGGCTCTTTGCTCAGCAGGGAGCCTGCTTCCCTTCCTCTCTCTGCCTGCCTCTCTGCCTACTTGTGATCTGTCAAATAAATAAATAAAATCTTAAAAAAAAAAAAAGAAATAACATTTGAGGGGTGCCTGGATGGCTGAGTAGGTTAAACATCTGTCTTCAGCTCAGATCATGATCCCAGGGTCCTAGGATCAAGTCCCATGTAGGGTGCTCTGCTCAGCAGGGAGCCTGCTTCTCCCTCTCCCTCTGCCTGCCACTCCCCTGCTTATGCGCTCTCTCTCTCTCTCTTGCTCTCACTCTGCCAAATAAATAAATAAATAAATAAATAAAACAAACTTGGGTCACATCCTTTTACAAACACCAGTTTTAAATTGGGAGAGTATATGTCCAGGATCAATTGCTGGAAGTGGAATTTCTGAATGAGAGGATGTGCTCATTTTACATGAAGATTATTGCGAAGTTTATCATGGTAGAGATGGTCTTGAGTTCTTATTTCCCCATCCTCTCAGCCAGCACTATTACTCAATTAATAATTAAATTAAGATAATTTAAAATGTTCACGAAGAGTCATGTTATTTGTAAGCTTCTAATTCCCTATGAGGCTTATGTGGAATTTAAAATTGATGTCTCCATCCTCTTTCTTATTTCGGAGTCATCAATTTGAGACATCAAGGAAAGAGAATGTGTGTTTACATTGAAGACGTTTAGCCAGGAAGAATTCAGTACCAAAAGCCTCTGGCCTATAAGAGAGGGAGCTGCTTGAACTTCTAGTACTAACTATATGTCCTGAGCAGAGTAAAAGGCTGAAGGATAGCACTGACAATAGGAAAGTTGCCAGAGAAAGCCGTGAGTGCATTTATTACTAGCAGTGTTCTGGTAAGCAGACACAGATGTGCAAATAAGAAAACTGTTGCTCCTATTTTGACAGTTTTTTTTTTAATATTTTATTTATTTATTAGACAGAGACAGACACAGCAAGAAAGGGAACACAAGCAGGGATTGTGGGAAAGGGAGAAGCAGGCTTCCCGAGGAGCAGGCAGCCCGATGCAGGGCTCGATCCCAGGACCATGACCTTAGCAGAAGGCAAAAGCTTAATGACTGAGCCACCCAGGTGCCCCTATTTTGACAATTCTAATTAATTACTGATATCAATAGATTTAGGGGCACCTGGTGGCTCAGCAGGAAGCCTACTTCTCCCTCTCCCAGTTCCCCTGCTTGTGTTCCCTCTCTTGCTCTCACTCTCTCTGTCAAATAAATAAATAAAATCTTAAAAAAAAATAGATTTAAAGTTTGCTTTGACATTATCGCTCTTATGGTTGTATTTGATAAGAATTAAGAAATATAGATTAGACAATTTAATTTTCAAATATAAAGAGACATATGATTTAGTCATTGTTATTTTAGCAGAACAATAAACTCAGACATCATTAAAAAGTAATTCTGTAGTAGGGATAGTAGCCACGCACAAATGCAGAAATTAGAAAGGATTGTGGAGGGAGCATCAGAACATGACTGAATGAATTAGAGACTCAAGGATAAAGCACCTGTGGCAGTTACAAATTTATTGCCTCCCAGCTCCGAATTCATCCTTCAATATATGCTTTGTGATACTGGACAGATTTCCTTCAAGCATCTCTCGTTTTCAGTGAGCATGATGTTAAGCATTTTTCGGTGCAGGGTGGAGCAGAGGGGTGGAGTTGCAGGAGGAAGGGGTTCTCATGCTGTTTCCAGCAGCTGCATGTTGGGTCAGTGAGGACACTGTGTAGATCTCTTCCCAGTCACGTGCCCAGGGTGTGCACTGCTTCAGCAATCTTGCAGTCATGCCCTGACCTAGCAATAACCTTCCTGCACTGTGCCTGATGTGGAAACTGCCCCAAGGCCCTTCTGCCTCCACCAGTGGCCCCATTCCTCACCTGCACCACAGGCAGCTCCTGTCTCTCCTGTCTCCATTCTTTCTGCAGACCTGCACATGGCCCCGGTAGCCCTGGCCACCCCAGCACACTCATGTCTCAGATTGTCACCTGTGCCCCACCTGTCCTCTGAAGGGTTGCTTCCTGCTTGCTCCTCGGCTGCAGACCTTAGGCATTGACTGGCCTAGGGGAGCTAGCCAACTTCTTTCCCTGTTATCCAGCGTGCTGGATATCCCTGCTATCTCTGACATCCTCTGACATCCAGCCTAGGCTGGACTGCATCTTCTCCAATGAGGTCTGAGCCCTGGATTTGGGGAAGGGGCCCATTCCAAGTGTGTCTTCCTTGGGTACTATCTTTCAGCCATGTTTTCCTTATATTTTCTAGTCACACGTTCATCAGAGCTGAATATTTTTTTATAGTAAACTTCCACTGTTTAACATACATTGTGGTTTCAGTCTCCTTATTGGGCCCAGACTAACACAATGCCTTAGAGACTATGATCAAGGAAGTGTAAATATGAACTATTGTCATTTCTGTCTTGTTATTTAAGAATGGTCTGCTAGTATTTGGTGGTATAACTAAGAAAAATGCTCTTCATGTGTCCGTGGTTTTAAATAGAACCAAAAAACACGAATTGGAAAACCCACACACATGGAAACGGTGCTGCATGTGGATAGGGTTGCCAGAATGAACCATTTTGTTGCCCTAGAAAAGCCTCCTGCCCCAAAATATCCTCTGGCAAATCCAAGTGTAGATTCAATTGCCCAGAATAAAGAGCTCCAAGGGGGATGACACAAAGGATGTGTAAATTATTTTTAATTCCTTAATTTTTCTCCTTACTAAAAATTGTAAATACACTGAATGCAAGGTTTAAAACATTTTTAAGTATAGAGTTCAATGGCATTAAGTATGTTTGCATTGTTGTGCAACCATCACCACCATCCAAGATTTTTTTCATCTTCCCAAACTGAAACTCTGTACCCATGAACCAGTAACTCCCCATTCTCCCCTCACCCCAGCCCCTTGACAACCACCATTCTACTTTCTTTCTTTTTTTTTTTTTTAAAGATTTTATTTTTTATTTATTTGACAGACAGACCACAAGTAGGCAGAGAGGCAGGCAGAGAGAGAAGGGAGGAAGCAGGCTCCCCGCTGAGCGGAGAGCCCGATGTGGGGCTCGATCCCAGGACGCTGGGATCATGACCTGAGCCGAAGGCAGCGGCTTTAACCCACTGAGCCACCCAGGCGCCCCCACCATTCTACTTTCTGTATGAGTTTGGCTACTCTAGGTTTCTCATATAAGTGGAATCATACAGTATTTGTCCTTTTGTAACTGGCTTATTTCATTTAGCAAAATTTCTTCAAGGTTTATCCATGTTGTAGCATATGACGGGATTTCTTTCTTTTTTAAGTCTAAGTGATATTACATTGTATGTATATATCACATTTTATTTATCCAATTATCTGTTGATAAACGTTAGGTTGCTTTCACCTTTTGGCTATTGTGAATAATGCTGGTATGAATGATTCATTAACTTTTAAAATGTTGTATTAATCAATATATTGTATATATTAAGAATTAGAGATTTATTTTAATAAACGGACACATGATTATGGGAGTGGCAAGTATGAAATCTTTAAGATAGGCCAGCAGACTGCAAACTCAGGTAAGAGTTAATACTGCAGTCTTGAAATTGAATTTTGCAGGACAGGAGGCTGGAAACACAAACAGAGTGTCTATCCTATAGTCTTGAGGAGAAGTGCTTCTTCTTCAAATAACCTATCTTTCCTCTTAAGGCCTTCAACTGATTGAATGAGGCCCATCTACATTATGAACAGTTTCTGGTTTACTCAAAGTGTGCTAATTTCAATGTTAATCATATCTAAAAAATACCTTTAAAACAACACTGAGACTAGTATTTGACCACATGGCTGGGTATCATAGCCTAGCCGAACTCACACACAAAATCAACTATCACAGTTTTTCTCTTGTCGACTTGGCACCTGTACACTTCCCCTGGAACCATATTTAATCTCCAAATAAAGAAACTAACAAAGTCAAACTTCTGCCAAACATGATACAACTATTCTATTGAAAACAAACTAACCCTTTCCCCAGAAAAGAATGCAACATTCTTGGGTGATATTCACTCTCTTCTTTGATATCCGTGCCTTCAACACTGTTATGTAAAATTAATGCTAAGGGGATAAGAGAGTGAAGAAAACAAAGAGATATACACATACATATATGTATACACATACACACTTACTCTTATATACATACACACAAACATTGATAACAGAATAAAGAAAATAGTTATAACAACTACCGTCCTCATTTCTACAAGCTGTCACTGTTTGTAGCTGGCCTTCACAAATACCTCCTTTCACTACACATTTCATATTCCTTTTACCCTCAGCAGCTTGTCGTAGCTCTTTATCAGGTGGGATAAATGAAACCTTAATTTCTGAAGGGTCTGGGCCATTAGAGGCTCATCTGAATTGGGATGTTATAGTTTTCCATTGACATAGTCACAGGGCATGGTAAGACTTAGAGACACTATGATATTATGAAATAAATAAATAATAATGTTTTGGTTTTTATTTTTGGTTCCTGGCATAGAAATGCTAAAACCCTTGTAATTTCCTGCATGATAAGAGAGGAGCATCTTTTTTTTTTGTTCATAATAAGCCCCTTTGAAACAGTCTGTAATACAGCATAACATGAGCATATTCAGTTTATGCTAATGAAGTGACTCCTGGAGGATGGGGGCTGGTAACCAGAGGAATCAACCCTGTGATTAGGGGGTTGGAAGTTTTGGCCCCAACCCTCCATCTCTGGAAAGGGGGAGGGGTTTGAGATTGGGATAATCACCACTGGCCAATGACTTCAATGTAATGGAAATTCCAAAAACCCCTATACAACAGGGCTTGGAGAGCTTCTGGGTAAATGAATGCATTGAGGTACTGGGAGGGTGATACTTTTGGGGATGGCAGGTAGTGCACTACCCACCCCCACACCCATACCTTGCCCTATGCATCTCTTCCATTTGACTGTTCCTGAGTTGTTTCCTTTATAATAAACCAGCAGTAGTAAGTGATCTGTTTTCCTAAGTTCTGTGAGCTGTTTTAGCAAATTATCAAAACTGAGGGGGAGGGGCACCTGGGTGGCTCAGTGGGTTAAGCCTCTGCCTTCGGCTCGGGTCATGATCCCAGGGTCCTGGGATCGAACCCCGCATCGGGCTCTCTGCTCCGTGGAGAGCCTGCTTCCTCCTGTCTCTCTGCCTGCCTCTCTGCCTACTTGTGATCTCTGTCTGTCAAATAAATAAAATCTTTAAAAAAAAACAAACAAAAAACCGAGGTGGAGGGTGTTTTGGGAATCCTTGACTTATATTCAGTTGGTCAAAAGAACAGGAAACAACCTGGGACTTAAAACTGGCATCTGAATGTGTGTGGGGGGTGGTCTTGTGTGACTGAGTTTAATCTGTGGGGTCTGCACTAACTGTGGGTAGTTAGTGTCAGAATTGTTTGTGTGGGAAATCCACACATTTGGTGTCAGAAGTGTGAGTAGAGAAAAAAAATTTTTTTCTTTTTAGATGCCCTAAGAAATCTCCTATATTCCACATATACTCTGCCTTACTTCCATTGTGGAATAGCAGCACAATTTCTTCTTGATAATCAGAACTAATCAGTCCAGCCAACACAATAACTCCCTTCTTTACCTGTTGTTTCAGAGGCATCAGGAGCCTAAAATAACGAGCTGGCACTCTTAAATTCCCATTCAGTGGAATTACTGTTGTGTCTCCTGGTGGAAGTATTCTTCCTTTTAGACTAGCAGACCATAAAGTCATGGGGATGGAGCAAAACTTTGCTAGTGGGCCTGCAAGGGGTAATAGTGAGTTGGTGCCACTCCTGTTTCCACCCCTTGATGACGGGTGATGGCTATGGGAGAAACACCATATGTTGGATGCTGATTAGGACATATACAGTCTCCTGGAAAACCTTGCTCCAGCTCTGCAAAGTATTGCCCTCCAACCGGCATTGTAATTAGATTTCCTTTCCTCCTCCCCCTTTTTCCTCTTCTCCTCCTCCTCCTCCTCCTTCCTTTTCTTCTTCTTCTTCTTGTAATTAGATTTTCAAAAGGTCATTCTACTATTCTGTGAAACCAGCATCTTTAAAGGTAGGGTGGAACATGGCAAGTCCATGAGCATCAGCCCATTAGCACACTTCATTTTCTGTAAAGTAAGCTCCCTGATCAGAAACAATACTGTGTGGAATACCATGATGGTAAATAAAGTAGTCTGTAAGTCTGTGGATGATAGTTTTGGCAGAAGCACTGCATGCAAGGAAAGGAAATCTATATCCAGAATAGGAGTTTGTTTTAGTAAGAACAAAATGCTTTTGTTTCCACAATAGAAGTGGTGCAATGTAATCAACCTGTCACTATGAAGCTAGCTGATCAAAGTGGAAAGTGGTGCCATATTGGGGGCTCAGGGTTGGTCTCTGCTGCTGGCAAATTGGGCACTCCAGGGGTGGCTGTAAGCAGGTCAGCCTTGGTGACTATTGCTGAGCTCATGCATGATCTCCCACTCTGTCACCATAGCCACTTTTTTCATGAGCTCATTGGGCAATAACAGGTGTGGTTGGGAAAAGAGGCAGAGTGGTCCACAAAAGAGGTCATTATATTTGCTTGAATTTTAAAATCGTCCTCTGTTGAGGTCACCCTTTGGTGAACATTTGCATGGGACACAAATATCTTTGTTAATCATCCAGAGAGGTGAGTCCACTTACTCTTCAATTTTTTTTTTTTTTTAAGAGAGAGGGTAGCAGGGAGGGGCAGAGGGAGAGGGAGAGAGAGAGTCTTAAGCAGGCTCCATGCCTAGTGTGGAGCCCGATGTGGGGCTCAATCTCATGATCCTGAGATCAAGACCTGAGCCAAAATTGGATGCTTAACCAACTGAGCCAGCCAGGTGCCCCTTAGACCTTCTTGACACCATCTATCTTCCTTTCTTCCTTCCTTTCTTTCCTTCCTTCCTTCTTTCCTTTCTTTCTTTGACAGAGAGAGAGATCACAAGTAGGCAGAGAGGCAGGCAGAGAGAGAGGGGAAAGCAGGCTCCCAAGCAGAGATCCTGATGCGGGGCTCGATCATGACCCGAGCCAAAGGCAGAGGCTTAACCCACCAAGCCACCCAGGCACCCCTGACACCAACTTTCTAATCATGTGCCTTCCAAGTCTGGCCATCTAGTCAAACCATTGGCCAGAGTTCATGAATTGCATAATTCATGCATAATTCATTCATATAATTGCACATCTTGTCATTTTCCCTTCCAAGCAAATGAACAACCTGATACACTGCTCAAAGTTCTGCCCCTGGAGGATTTCCCTTCAGCACTGTCTTTCAGGAATATTCCAGAAAGGGGCTGTGGTGTTGCAGCTGTCCACTTCTTGGGTGGTGCCTACACATTGGGCAAAACCAACCATAAACCAGGCCCGAGTTTTCTTTTCCTTTGTCAAATGATTGTAGGGAACTCCCCATGAGTCCATCAGCACAGGTTGGGAGATAGAAGATTCTGTAACAGGAATGGGGTCCACGGACATTTGGGCTACTTCTTTTTGTAACTTTTGTGCCTTCAGAGACTGGGCAAGCCCAATCTCATATATGCTGCTTCCATTTGCTGTTGGAGTGTCCAATTTTATGGCTTTGTGGGTCAGATAATATCAAGTTCATGATGGGCAGCTCAGGTGCATGGTAACTTGGTGGTCTCTGATTAAGTGTTCAGTCTCCGCTAACACCTGGTACCAAAAGGCCAAAAGCTGTTTCTCAAAATGAAAAATTATCCACAGTGGAAGGTATGGCTTTGCTCCAAAATCCTAAGGTTCTGCACTGCGATTCACCTATAAAGAACTGCTAAGGGCTCCCAACAGCATCTCTACTAGCCACTACCACTTCAAGCACCACTGGATCTCCTGGATCATATGGCTAAGTGGCAGAGCAACTTGCACAGCAGCCTGGATCTACTGCAAAGCCTTCTCTTGTCTAGTCCCCACTCAAAACAGTAGATTTTAAGTTACTTGGTAAATGGGTCCAGAAAAGCACACTCAAATAATGAACATGCTTTGTCTGAAATCCAAAGAGTCCCACAGGTGTTGTGCCTCTTTTTAGGTTGTAAGAGGGGCCAGATGCAACAATTTATTCTCCATTTTGGAAGAGATATCATGACATGCCCCACATCACTGAGCCTCTAGAACTTCAAGGAGGTAGAAGGTCTGTAAATTTTGGATTTTTTTTGCCACCCTCTGACATGCAAATGTCTTACCAATAAGTCTAGGATAGTTACTACTTCTCACTCCCTGGGTCCAATCAGCCTTATGTAAGTGTGATGGACCACTGGGATATCTTATGGCAAGGAAAGGCAATCATGACCAATGTGGACTACCATGACACAGAGCTGGATAATTATCATATCCCTGAGGTAAGACATTGAAACATTGAAGTTAAATTGTTGGCTTTGCCAGTTGAAACCAAACTGCTTCTGGTGGTCTTTTCTATAGGTACTGAGAAAAAAGGCATTTATCAGATCAATAGCTGCATAACAGGTAACAGGGGTGTACTTATTAATTTGCTGAAGACATGAAATCATAACTCATACAGCAGTTGCATCTGGAGTCACTTTTGGTTAAGTTCATGATAATTCACTGTCATTCTTCAAGATCCTTATATTTTCTGCATAGGCCAAATATGTGAGTCGAATGAGAATGTGGTAAGAATTGCCATCCTTGCATGCTCCAAGTCCGTGTGATGTTGGCATTAATCTCTGTGATACCTTCAGAAAAGTAGCATTGCTTTGGGTTTTCATTTTGCTAAGTAGAGACAGTTCTTGTGGTTTCCACTTGCCTTTCCCACCATAATGGACCTCATTTCACAGGTCTGGGAACCAAAGTGGGAATTCTGCCAGTCGCTAAGTGTGTTGGTTCCAATTAGGAATTCTGGACATGGGAAAATAACCACAACATGGTTTTGATGACCCACACAGTTAGACAAACCTGAACTAAAACATCATTAACCATCTCCCACAAGAAACAGCAGGTATTGATGAGGATGTGGAGAAGAAGGAATCCTTTTGGGGCACCTGGGTGGCTCAGTCGGTTAAGCGTCTGCCTTTGGTTCAGGTCATGATCCCAGGGTCCTGGGATCAAGTCCTGCATCAAGCTCCCTGCTCAATTGGGAATCTGCTTTCCCTTCTCCCTCTCCTTCTGCCCCTTTCCCCTGCTTGTGCTCTCTCTCTCTCATAAGTAAATACATACATAAATACATACATAAACAAAAAAAAAAAAAAGGAACCCTCTTGCAATGTTGCTGGAAATGCAAACCAGTACAGCCACTGTGGAAAATAGTATGGAGGTTCCACAAAAAGTTAAAAATAGAACTACCCTAAGATCCAGCAATTGAACTCCTGGATATTTACCCAAAGAATACAATACACTATTCAATAGAATACAATACACTAATTCAAAGGGATAAATGCATCCTTTTATTTATAGCAGCATTATTTATGATGGTCAAGATATGGAAGCAGTCCAAGTGTCCATTGGTTAATGAATAGACAAAGAAGATGTGGTATATGTATACCATGGAATATTATTCAACCATAAAAAGAATGAAATCTTGCCACTTTTAACAACATGGATGGAGCTAGGGAGTATAATGCTAAGTAAAATAAGCTGACCAGAGAAGACAAATACCAAATGATTTCACTCATATCTGGAGTTTTAGAAACAAAACAAACAAGCAAAGAGAGACAGACAAACGAAGAAACAGACTCTTAACTATAAAGAACAAACTGGGGGGGAGACAAGATGGCGGGGAAGTAGGAGGAGGCGCCTTTTCAACCTGCACCCTAAAGTGAGCTGATTACCTACCAAAGAACTCTGATCACCCATGAAATCAGCCTGAGATCAGAATTATACACGTCTGGATCTCTACGGGGGCCAGAAGACGCCAGTGGGCAGGTAAAGTGGAGTGGGAACGTCGGACTGATATCGGAAGATAAACAAAAGTGGGAGGGAGCCACCAGAGGCGACCGACTGGAAAATAATACCCCAATAGGAGAGTGCCCGGCATCTGGGGACCAGCATTAACTTGGAGTCTTGTTGAAAGCACTCAAAAGAGCAAAGACTCCAGCGGGGAAATTGTGGGAATCGGGGCGGATAGGGATAGGGGCTTAAGTCCCCAGAGCCAGGGCAGCCTCCCCTGGCGCTGAGCCAGAGAGTGCGGCGGAGAAACCTGGTCTTTGTCCCGGAGCCGCCAGTGCGCCCGAGAACGGGTGGAGTCCGGCTCCCGTGAGGGGCTGGGAGCCACACCAGACGGCAGAACGCGCACCTTACTGGAGATGCGCGCGTGCCTCAACCTCCCCTGAGAGAGGTGCACGAACGCCCAGCCTGGTGTTCTGGGACCCACGCGGCGATAGACCCACGCGGCGATAGACCCACGCGGCGATAGACCCACGCGGCGATAGAGCCGATAGAGCTGGAGGCGCCGCGCCCCAAACCATCCCCTGGGAGAGGTGCGCGAAAGCCCTGAGCTCTTAGCCCCAGCCAGCGGGAAAATCTCAGTGTGCGATCGCTGCTTGGAACCTCTCTGGCGGTCTGGAGCTGCCCAGACAGCTACAGCTGCCTTGGTTTTGCGTACAAGCAGGAGATCCTGCGTCCCCAGGGACCGTGACTCAGAACCTGCTCTGCCAGCGGCCCAGGGGCTGCAGCACCTGCAGGGGAGCAGACTGAGGCTTCTCTCTGAGAGGGAGGTTGGGGTGCAGTTTTCTTTCCTCTAAACCTCCAAAAACCATCAAAAGCTGTCAAGGCGAGAGAAAAGAAGTGAACAAACATAAAAACCTCCAGAGAACAAAAACCTGAAAAAAAACGTTTTTCTCAGAGCCCACCCCCTTGAGGGGGTCGGGAGGACTCAATTCAGGGAACATCATTGACTGAAAACCCACGTGGCAGCCCCCTCCCCCAGAAAACAAATCAGGAAAAAAAAAAAAAAAAAGACTACAAGAGAACAACCACCACTACTTCATAGATACAACTTTTATTTTTAATTCTTTCCCACTATTCTGGTTCATTTTTTTTCTTTTTTTATATAGATAATTTTTTAACCTATTTACCATCACAGTGAGATGTCCAGTACATCAAATTCCATGATAAACTTCTAACCTGAATTTTTTGATACATACACATGTGTTTTTCTTTTGCTTTTCTATTTTCTTAATTTTTAAAAAAAAATTTTTAATTTAGTTTAGTCCAGTTTATTCCTTTTTTATTTTTATTTTCTAATATTCATATAGAGTTAAACTTCAAGGTAACCCCCTTTCTCCAAGCAATGCTATCCCTATAGGTGAACCAATTTTTAATCCCCCTTTTTCTTAGGAAAGTTGAGTCCTTTAACAAAGATATCAAGATACATCCAGGAAGAATCAAAATAACCTTCCTCACCCACACCGAGAATCTATAACCATGCTCCCATCTTTTTCTTCTGCCAGTGTCTCTGTGTATTTATGTTTGTCCGGATAGTATATAAATCTTATACTTGGGGTTCTTCTTGACGAGGCTCCTCCTTTTTTTTGCTTATATATATATATATATTTTCTCTCGTCATATACTTTTATCAGTCTTTTTGTTTGTCTGTTTTTGTTTGTATACGTCATAAACCTTACCCTGGGGCCCATTTGGGCTGAACCTTCACTTTTATCTTCCCTTTTTTTCCTGTCTCTCTCTCTCCCTCTTTTTTCTTTTTCTTTTCTTTTTTCTCTCATTTGGGTGGGGAATCCTGAGTGCTCAGAAGAGTTCCAGGGTGCACCTTGACTGCACCACGGTCAATACATCCAGCTACATCTGTCCAGTCATCTCTCACCAAAATGACTAGGAGGAGGAATCCCCAACAGAAGAAAAATACAGAGGATGGGCCTTCTGCAACAGAGCTAACGGCTATCAACATAGACAATATGTCAGAGAATTCAGGCTAACAATTATCCAGGCAATAGCTAGGTTGGAGAAAGCCATGGATGACCAAACAGAATTGATTAGGGCAGAATTGAAAGCGACCAGAGAGGAGGTTCATAATGTTAGGGCAGAGCTGAAGGCCACCAGGGATGAGGTTCACAACGCTCTCAATGAGTTCCAATCTAATCTAAATTCTCTAAAAGCTAGGGTAACTGAGACAGAAGATAGAATTAGTGATCTGGAGGACAAACAAATAGAGAGAAAGGATCAGGAGGAAGCCTGGAACAAACAGCTTAGAAGCCACGAAAACAGAATCAGGGAAATAAATGATGCCATGAAACGTTCCAACGTCAGAATTATTGGAATCCCTGAAGGGGAGGAGAAAGAAAGAAGTCTAGAAGATATAGTGGAACAAGTTTTTCATGAAAATTTTTCCAATCTTGCGAATGGAACAAGTGTTCATGTACTAGAAGTAGAAAGGTCCCCCCCCCCAAGATTATAAATTCAAAAAAAACATCCAGGCACCTCATAGTAAAATTGAGGAATCATAATTGTAGATACAATCTCTTGAAAGCCGCTAGGACAAAGAAGCTCCTTACATACAGAGGAAAGCCCATCAGAATAACGTCAGACCTGTCCACAGAGACCTGGCAAGCCAGAAAGGGCTGGCAAGATATATTCAGGGCACTAAATGAGAAGAACATGCAGCCAAGAATACTTTATCCAGCAAGACTGACATTCAAAATGGATGGAGAGATAAAGAGTTTCCAAGACCGGCAAGGCTTGAAAGACTATGCAACCACCAAGCCGACACTGCAGGAAATATTAAGGGGGGTTCTATAAAAGAGGAAAAATCCTAAGAATAGCATTGAACAGAAATATAGAGACAATCGACAGAAAGAAAGACTTCAAAGATAACACAATGTCAATAAAAACCTATCTCTCAATAATCACTCTCAATGTGAATGGCCTAAATGCACCCATAAAACGACACAGGGTTGCAGATTGGATAAAACGACAGGACCCATCCATATGTTGTCTACAAGAGACCCATTTTGAACCTAAAGATACACCCAGACTGAAAGTGAAGGGATGGAGAAGCATCTTTCACGCCAATGGGCCTCAAAAGAAGGCCGGGGTAGCGATTCTCATATCAGATAAATTAGATTTTAAACTAAAGACGGTAGTCAGGGATACAGAAGGACACTACATCATTCTTAAAGGGACTATCCACCAAGATGATCTAACAATTGTAAATATCTATGCCCCCAATATGGGAGCAGCCAATTACATAAGAAAACTATTAATCAAGATAAAGAGTCATATTGATATGAATACATTAATAGTAGGAGATCTTAACACGCCTCTCTCAGAAATAGACAGATCATCGAAGCAGAAAATCAATAAAGAAATAAGAGCATTGAATGATACATTGGACCAGATGGACCTCATAGATATATACAGAACATTCCACCCTAAAACAACAGAATACTCATTCTTCTCAAGTGCACATGGAACCTTCTCCAGAATAGACCACATACTGGGTCACAAATCAGGGCTCAACCGATACCAAAAGACTGAGATGATTCCCTGCATATTCTCAGATCACAATGCTTTGAAACTGGAGCTCAATCACAAGGAAAAGTTCAGAAGGAACTCAAATACCTGGAAGCTAAAGACCACCTTGCTTAAGAATGCTTGGATCAACCAGGAGATCAAAGAAGAACTTAAACAATTTATGGAAACCAATGAGAACGAAGACACTTCACTCCAAAACCTATGGGATACAGCAAAGGCGGTCCTAAGGGGGAAATTCATAGCCATCCAAGCCTCCCTCAAAAAAATTGAAAAATCCAGAATACACCAGCTGTCTCTACACCTTAAAGAACTGGAGAATCAACAACAAATCAAACCAACTCCACACGTAAGAAGGGAAATAATCAAGATTAGAGCAGAGATCAACGAGGTAGAAACCAGAGATACAGTAGAACGTATCAACAAAATTAGAAGCTGGTTTTTTGAAAGAATCAATAAGATCGATAAACCATTGGCCACACTAATCCAAAAGAAAAGAGAGAAAGCCCAAATTAATAAAATTATGAATGAAAAGGGAGAGATCACAACTAACACCAAGGAAGTAGAAACAATCATCAGAAGCTATTATCAACAGTTATATGCCAATAAGCTAAGCAACCTAGATGAAATGGATGCATTCCTGGAAAACTATAAACTCCCAAAATTGAACCAGGAAGAAATTGACAACCTGAATAGACCGATATCTAGTAACGAGATTGAAGCAGTGATCAAAAACCTCCCAAAAAACAAGAGCCCAGGACCTGACGGATTCCCTGGGGAATTCTATCAAACTTTCAAAGAAGAAATAATACCTATTCTCCTAAAGCTGTTTCAAAAAATTGAAGCAGAAGGAAAACTTCCAGACTCTTTTTATGAAGCCAGCATTACCCTGATCCCCAAACCAGGCAAAGACCCTACCAAAAAGGAGAATTTCAGACCGATATCACTGATGAATATGGATGCTAAGATTCTCAACAAGATCCTAGCAAACAGGATCCAACAGCACATTAAAAAGATTATCCACCATGACCAGGTAGGATTCATCCCTGGGTTACAAGGATGGTTCAACATTCGCAAATCAATCAATGTGATAGAACAAATCAATAAGAGAAGAGAGAAGAACCACATGGTCCTCTCCATTGATGCAGGAAAAGCTTTTGACAAAATCCAGCATCCGTTCCTGATTAAAACGCTTCAAAGTATAGGGATAGAGGGAACATTCCTGAACTTCATCAAATCTATCTATGAAAAACCCACAGCAAATATCATCCTCAATGGGAAAAAGCTTGCAGCCTTCCCATTGAGATCAGGAACACGACAAGGATGCCCACTCTCACCACTCTTGTTCAACATAGTATTAGAAGTCCTAGCAACAGCAATCAGACAACAAAGAGAAATAAAAGGTATCCAAATTGGCAAGGAAGAAGTCAAACTCTCTCTCTTCGCAGATGACATGATTCTTTATATGGAAAACCCGAAAGACTCCACCTCCAAACTACTAGAACTCATACAGCAATTCAGTAATGTAGCAGGATACAAAGTCAATGTCCAGAAATCAGTGGCTTTCTTATACACTAACAATGAAAACACAGAAAGGCAAATTAGAGAATCGATTCCATTTACTATAGCACCAAAAACCATAAGATACCTCGGAATAAACCTAACCAAAGAGGTTAAAGATCTGTACTCGAGGAACTACAGAACACTCCTAAAAGAAATTGAAGAAGACACAAAAAGATGGAAGACCATTCCATGCTCTTGGATGGGAAGAATAAACATCGTTAAAATGTCTATACTGCCCAGAGCAATCTATACTTTTAATGCCATTCCAATCAAAATTCCACCAGTATTTTTCAAAGAGCTGGAGCAAATAATACTAAAATTTGTATGGAATCAGAAGAGACCCCGAATTGCTAAGGAAATGTTGAAAAACAAAAATAAAACTGGTGGCATCACGTTACCTGATTTCAAGCTTTACTACAAAGCTGTGATCACCAAGACAGCATGGTACTGGCATAAAAACAGACACATGGACCAGTGGAACAGAGTAGAGAGTCCAGATATGGACCCTCAACTCTATGGTCAAATAATCTTTGACAAAACAGGAAAAAATATCCAGTGGAAAAAAGACAGTCTCTTCAATAAATGGTGCTGGGAAAACTGGACAGCTATATGTAGAAGAATGAAACTTGACCATTCTCTTACACCGTACACAAAGATAAACTCGAAATGGATAAAAGACCTCAACGTGAGACAGGAATCCATCAGAATCCTCGAGGAGAACATAGGGAGTAACCTCTTTGATATCAGCCACAGCAACTTCTTTCAAGATATGTCTCCAAAGGCGAAGGAAACAAAGGCAAAGATGAACTTCTGGGACTTCATCAAGATAAAAAGCTTCTGCACAGCAAAAGAAACAGTCATCAAAACAAAGAGGCAACCCATGGAATGGGAGAAGATATTTGCAAATGACAGTACAGATAAAAGGTTGATATCCAGGATCTATAAAGAACTCCTCAAACTCAACACACACAAAACAGATAATCATATTAAAAAATGGGCAGAAGATATGAACAGACACTTCTCCAATGAAGACATACAAATGGCTACCAGACACATGAAAAAATGTTCATCATCACTAGCCATCAGGGAGATTCAAATCAAAACCACATTGAGATACCACCTTACACCAGTTAGAATGGCCAAAATTAGCAAGACAGGAAACAACGTGTGTTGGAGAGGATGTGGAGAAAGGGGAACCCTCTTACACTGTTGGTGGGAATGCAAACTGGTGCAGCCACTTTGGAGAACAGTGTGGAGATTCCTCAGGAAATTAAAAATAGATCTTCCCTATGACCCTGCAATTGCACTGCTGGGTATTTACCCCAAAGATACAGATGTAGTGAAAAGAAGGGCCATCTGTACCCCAATGTTTATAGCAGCAATGGCCACGGTCGCCAAACTGTGGAAAGAACCAAGATGCCCTTCAACGGATGAATGGATAAGGAAGATGTGGTCCATATACACTATGGAGTATTATGCCTCCATCAGAAAGGACGAATACCCAACTTTTGTAGCAACATGGACAGGACTGGAAGAGATTATGCTGAGTGAAATAAGTCAAACAGAGAAAGTCAAGTATCATATGGTTTCACTTATTGGTGGAGCATAACAAATAATATAGAGGACAAGGGTAGATGGAGAGGAGAAGGGAGTTGAGGGAAATTGGAAGGGGAGGTGAACCATGAGAGACTATGGACTCTGAAAAACAACCTGAGGGTTTTGAAGGGGCGGGGTGGGAGGGTGGGGGAACCAGGTGGTGGGTATTAGGGAGGGCACAGATTGCATGGAGCACTGGGTGTGGTGAAAAAACAATGAATACTGTTACGCTGAAAATATATAAAAAATTGGAAAAAAAATAATAATACAAAAAAAAAAAAAAAAAAAAAAAGAACAAACTGATCGTTACCAGCGGAGGTGGTTGGGTAGATGAATGAAATATGTGATGGAGGAGGGGAGCACCTGGGTGGCTCAGTCATTAAGGGGCTGCCTTCCACTCAGGTCATGATCCCAGGAGTCCTGCATCAAGCTGCCTGCTTGGCGGGAAGCCTGCTTTTCCCCTCCCACCCCCCTGCTGTGTTCCCTCTCTTGCTGTGTCTCTCTCTGTCAAATAAATAAATAAAATCTTTAAAAAAAATATGTAGGGCATCTGGGTGGCTCAGTGGGTTAAAGCCTCTGCCTTTGGCTCAGGTCATGATCCTAGGGTCCTGGGATGGAGCCCTGGATCAGGCTCTCTGCTCAGTGGGGAGCCTGTTTCCCCCTCTCTCTCTCTGCCTGCTTCTCTGCCTACTTGTGATCTGTCAAATAAATAAATTTTTAAAAAGTCTTAAAAAAAAAAAGAAATATGTGATGGGGATTAAGGACTGCTGTTTTCGTGATGAGCACCAGGTGATGTATGGAGATGTTGAATCACTATATCGTACACCTGAAACTAATATACCACTGTATGTTAACTAACTGTTATTATAATAAAAACTTTTAAAAAATCACCTGACCTCCAGGTAGTAGACCACAGAGACATTTTGGGTTCCTTGGAATCATTTTAAGTTTAGAGCGGTGTCCAATAATCCACAAAAAAGTCTGATTATTTCCTTTCCCCCAGTGCAGTCACTCTGGAGACAGGCCACTGGCCTCTTTGGGGAAAGCCAGGAAAGAAATGAACAGTATAAATTTTTATCAGTATACTAAGGTCCTTCCTGAAGGGGACCTGGCCTCTTCTTCCTTCAAGGGGTTCCGAGTAAACTGGCTCAAGTCTGGGGAATTGGTTGAAGAACCATGACTCTACTTCCATTAGGCTGTTTTTCATTTGACCTAGAACACTTTCACTCATACAGCCTAGGTAAGAGTTTAATAGATTGCCCATCTATCTCATGTATAGTGACACCATGGTCAACTAGTTAATGCCATTAAGTCTCTGCAGATCAGAGTCTCTGCAGATCAGGATATTTCAATACAGCAACCATGACTACCTTGCCTTTGGTGATTCAGTGACACCATTTGATCCTTGCCCCCTCGGGATCCAATACTCCCATTGCTTTCGGGTTTCCCAAATTAGTGGTAGCAGTTCCTTACTGTAATTTCTAACCTACAGAGAAGAGCTGGAGCTCCCTCTCACAAATTTTATTTCTCATAGTGAAAGGTGTATCTTCTGTATGCTCCCAAGGTAGGTGAGCCAGATTTAAATGATAAATGTACTCTAATACCCCAATTGCCTTAGGCTTTGGATTTCTTTCTCTAAGTATACCAAGGAAGTTCTGGTATTTTGAACCCCTTGAGCTGCAATATTAAATCTGGGATCTTTTCTTAGTGGGCCCATATCAATCAATTTAGCTGATCCGATCTTCCACCATTATCTCATACTCTTGATATCTCTTAAGATTCTCTGGATTTCCGGCTGTATACATTGGAAAAATAATGTAATTCTTTTGGAGGTAACACATCTCCTCAAGAGTCACACTTCATAGCTCACCTTTAGGGCTTGGTGAAACTTGAGTCCAGTTATACGTCTAGAAGCAAAGACAGGTGGTAAAGGCTGGTCTTGAGGAGAATCAGCATCGTCTTGCAAGGCAACTACCTCAAAGGAAGCCATTACGAGTTCCTCAGGGTAAGCAGTATTAATCTCAGATATGGATGGAGTGGTGCTTCTACTGGCAAGAAGACTCATCAAAATTTAGGGGTTATGTTCCATCTCATCAGGATCTTCCCATATGTCTCCATTCCAATTTTCAGGATCCCATTCCTTTCCTACAAATGCTTCATTTTAATAGTAGACACCCTGTGAGATTGGGAATTCTATTTGTGTTGTATTTCAGGATGAAACTCTAGGTTTGTTTTGCAGCCATCTTAACTCTGCAGCTACAGGGGATAAGAACTTTTCAGGATGTAGAAAACTTCAAGTAATTTGTTTTGCATCAAGCTGGGATTTCAAATCCCTGAGCTCTTCCTCTTCTTTCCTCACTCTGTCCAGTGCAGTTAGGAGTAACCAAGCAGTCTCATTATACTTGTTAGTTTGACAAAATGTTCTAAGGTATCAAATACATGGTCACCCGGGACCATGCCTCTTATCAATATTGATTAGGGCTATTCAGTCGTAATATTTGTTTATCTCTATTGTCACATCATGCTGTGAACTATCAGTGTTTTCTTTCCTACTGAAAATAGTTATTAGTGCCTTTAAATGTAACCAGATCAGAGAACCAATTCCAGAAACCCCAGAACTAATTCAAGAAACTCAGCATTGAGACTGTGTTCCTCTAGAAGCATTCTCAGTACCAAAATTTGTATAGTCAGTGTTCTCTAGAAAATTTAAACCAATAGGATATGGGGGTTGGCAAGTTTGAAATGTATTGGGCATGCCAGAAGGCTGGAAATTCAGGGATAATTTGGTGTTGCAGTTCGAGTCTGAGATATGCAGGCTAGAAACTCAAACAGGGCTTCTAGGTTGCAATCTTTTTTTTTTTAAGATTTTATTTATTTATTTGACAGACAGAGATCACAAGTAGGCAGAGAGGCAGATAGAGAGAGGAGGAAGCAGGGCCCTGCTGAGCAAAGAGCCCGATGCGGGGCTCCATCCCAGGACCCTGGGATCATGACCTGAGCTGAAGGCAGAGGCTTTAACCCACTGAGCCACCCAGGTGCCCCTAGGTTGCAATCTTGAAACAGAATTGCTTCTTCCTCAAGAAACTGACATTGTTCTTAAGAACCTCAATTGATTTGATGAGGCATATCACATTATGGAGGGTAATTTGCTTTATCCCGAGTGTACTGATATAGATAGATAGATAGACAGATAGAGATATGGATATAGGTACAGATATGGGTACGTAGGAAGAAAACTGGAAGCATATATAACTGTTAATGGTGGTTATCCTTGATGCAGAAAGGAGAATTGGAGTTATGGGATTTTGCTGTGTTCCTGTGTATGTTTATGTATTGCATGGCTACAAGAGTATTTCCATGTAATACTTATAAACTGAGCAGGGGTGGGGGGAGGGAGGGAGGGAGAGGAGAGAGTAGTACTAGACTAGATGTTCTATAAAATGCCAGTTGTAGGAAACCTGAACTCACGGACTGGTCTCCCAGTTTTCCCACTCCTTCTTTCCACTCTCGGTCTAGTTGGTCTCTTAAACAAGGAGGTTGTGAATGCATACCTTTGAGAAGACACATTCTGCTCTGTTGTGTGAGTTGTATAGAAGTTCAGTAAGCTGAGAAAGAGGACAAAGCACACATGCAGACAGAGTGCATGGAGGATAAAGATTTCCTGGCACAAATGAATCTTTGGTTTCAGGTCATTACTAAGTTTGGGCTGTCCCTCAGCCCCTAGGTTCTGTGAGTTACCTTTGAATCCTGATAACAAATATCTATGTGACTTAAGCTTGTTTCTATGCTGTTTTCCTACTTGTAACCAAAACCATTTTAACTAACTGTAGAAATTATACTGATTCTATGGTTGATGGTGATTTTGGTTGCCAAGAATTAATTCTCAAGAAGATAGTAGTTCATGTATGTTCTCTGTAACCCCGGCACCTAGAACTGAATTTTTCTTTTTGTAGATACCTGACATATGTTAGGACAAAGTGAAGTTACAACTCACCATCCCTTTTGCTTGTTGTTGAAAACAGAATGGAAATAGCTCAAAAGTAAAATCAAACCTAAGTTTTGGTGAATTTATCTGAAGGTGAATTTATTTGAATTATTCTGTCAGATTAGGAAACATGAATTAAAATTCTTATGTTCCATATGTCAGATTGGTTCATTAAACAAGAAGATAAAAAGCAAATGTGGTAAAGAATCAACTTTGACCTACTAGAACTGGCAAATATTTTGTAGAGAATTTTGTTGGATTAAGTCACA
This sequence comes from Martes martes, assembly GCF_963455335.1. Lineage (NCBI taxonomy): Eukaryota > Metazoa > Chordata > Mammalia > Carnivora > Mustelidae > Martes > Martes martes. Next base: position 31,238,294 of record NC_137900.1, read on the forward strand.
AGAGGAGTATGCCTAAGTGGCACTGTTTGATTGTATATGTTATAAACAGAAAGAATTCAGGATCAATTTGCATTTTGTTTTTGGTAGAAGGATATTCAAAAGTGGACTCTTGAGGTGATGTACTTTCTTAGTTCTGTTAATTATTCCCATCTTGGAAAATATACACTGTTGTCTAAATCTTCACTCAGACCTGGTAGCAAAATGATTTTAAAAAAAAAGTAATCTCTATACCGAATGTGGGGCTCAAACTCATCACCCTGAGATCAAGAGTTGCATGCTCTACCCACTAAGCCAGCCAGGCACTCCGATCTGTTACTGGTTTTCCCCCATATTTGAGAGTGCCTAACAGTCTGTGGTCATTCCTGGACATCATGATTTGGACACTTTCATGTGTGCCTCAGCCACTCCAGGCCAGATTCTAGTTTTAAACCTTACTGATAGACTTGCATACCTCTTGGAAACCAAATTTGCTCAGAATAGTGTGGCTCACCATGTTGAACCACCAGTGGTCCTTGTCATATACTATGGGAGATGCTGCTGGGGAGGCATGTTCAGGGTTGACTTCCCAGGATGGGTATGATCCTGACTGGAAACCCTCCTAACAAGGAGAGGTATGAAGATAGAAATAGGAAGTGCTGGGCCCCAGGGACAGTATATGAGAGTTGGCCTCTGCCTACTTATTACATGCTATGACTGCGGGGTTGTTTCCTGGAATTTTGGAGACTACGGGGACTTTCAAAATCACAGAAGAGTTATGAGGATTTTGGTATGTTCTTGTGTATATTTATGTATTGCATGGCCACAAGAGTATGTCCATGTAATACTTCTAAAAGAGAGAGAGAGAGAGAAGAGTACTAGACTGAATGTTCTCAAAAATGCCAGTTGTAGGCATTTTGTCTTGTAAGGAATGGCAGATCCTTCAGGAAGGGTGACTGCTAGTATTATTTTTACTGAGAGTGAACCAGAGTCTTACAGCCTTGGAAAGACTTTCTTCCTAGCAATAGATCAGAGAAGGGACATCAACCCATCTTTGCTCCTTTTCTTGGGCCTGAACGTTAGGGGTAAAAGTGTCCAGCAAAACATTTCTAGGCGATAGGGGCTAAATATTCCTTTTGTGAGGGCAGCCCCAGAACTAGCACTAGAGGTCTCCCTTTGGTAAAATGTGAGCTGAAGATGAGAAAATTAACATATAAATCAGATTAACTGGCTCGCAACACTTTGGACATTTGTTTTCCTTTCTTTTTCTCAAAGACTTTAGTACATCCCAGTTTGAGGGTCCCAGCTCACTTTAAACTGTCCCTGGGTTTGAGAAGAAACAGGGTCCTTTAGGTGCATGAGTTGGGGGAACAGCACCTTCTTGTGGTCAGCACAAAAATAACAGCATGTCTGTCTGTCTGTATTCATTTATGGAGGTATCATTGCCCTGTTGAGCTGTATAGGAGCAGAAGTTTGTGAAATGGACTGTGGAATCCTCCTGGTGTGCTGGGATCTCGGTGGAGGTGTTGGGGCTCATCAGGGAATCCACTGGAATTCCAGTGACCCTCAGTGTCAGGACCCACTTCCGTACACGTGGGTGAGAAAAATTAGGTGTGCTCCAATGTAAACTCTGGCTCCCCAGAGCCAGGGCAGCTGAAAGACTGTTACAGTGATAGAATTTAGGGAAAAAAAAAATCAGGTAAATGTAGGACAGGTGAGTACCTTCGGGAGGGAACAGAGGGTATGAGCTTTACCTGTAGAAATTGTTCTCGAGAAGGCAAAAGAAACTTGGGACTGGATATCACCCTACCAAATCCTGCAGCCTCCTTAGGTGTCTTCTTAGCACACATCACTATCAAACATATATATATTTTAAATATTTAATTTTATTTATTTTTTTAAAGCTTTTATTTATTTATTTTGAGAGTGCATGAGTGAGCTTGTGGGGCAGGGAGGGACAGAAAGAGAGGGAGAAGCAGGCTTCTTGCTGAGCAGGGAGCCCAATATGGGGCTCAAAACCAGGACCCTGGGATCATGACCTGAGCCAAAAGCAGATGCTTAACTGACTGAGCCACCCAGGTGCCTCTAAGGATTTTATTTTTAAGTAATCTCTACACCCAACATCGGGCTCAAACTCACAAACCCAAGATCAAGAGTCGCATGCTCTTCTTGCTCTTCTGACTGAGCCAGCCAGGTGCTCATCATACACACACACACACACACACACACACACACACACACACACACATTTACTAATTTATTTTTTGTCTTCTTCACTAACAAGTGATACTTTTGGATCTGTTTCAATCACCATTCTACCCCCAAGTACACCTAAAATACAATCTGGCATATAATACAATTATAAATTTATGCTGAATAAATGGTAAAACAAACACATTTCCCTCTCCCATTCTTTATTCAAAAAAGTTTATTTTGTTATTATTATTTTAATTTTTTATTTTGAGAGAGAGAGAGAAAGAGAGAGAGCATGAGTAGGGAGGGGCAGAGGGAGAAAGAAAGAGAATCCTAAGCCAGCTCCAGGCCCAGCATGGAGTTCGACAGAGGGCTCAATCTCACTACCCCGAGATCATGACCTGAGCCTAAATCAAGAGTTGCATGCTTAATGAACTGAGCCATTCAGGTACCTCTCCCATTCTCCATTCAAAAAGTGAGACTATGTGACTTCTGAGGCCAGGTCACAAGTGGTTAAAAGGGTTGACTTTTACACCTCTCTCCTTCTCTCTCCCTTTTTTTCCTCAGATTGCTTGCTCTGGGGAATTCAGCTGCCATGTTAAAGACATTCAAACAGCCTGGGGAAGGGCCCATGTGCCAAGTAGCTCAGTCAGAGAGGAAGCAACTAGCTAGGCATTCGAGTGAGCTCCCCAGAAGTGGATCCCTTTAGTCTCAATCAAGCTCAGATGAGCTCAGATGCTTAAGCTTTAAGTGTCCCAGCTGAGGATGGGGCTGAGAAGAGACAAACCATTCCCACTGTGTCCTGTCTCAGTTTTTGACTCAGAGACAAACCTACTAAATGCTTGTTTTGTTTTAAGCCACTAAGTTTTGGGGTAATTTGTTAAGCAGTAAGAGATAAGTAATATATAAGTGGTGCTATGTGACTACAGAGGATAAGTCATAAGAAGAACTAGCTTCTGCCTGGGTCTCTCATGATTGTAGCCCTGAATGACATCTGTTTTTTTATTTTATTTTATTTTATTTTATTTTTTATTTTTATTTTTTTTAATAAACATATAATGTATTTTTATCCCCAGGGATACAGGTCTGTGAATCGCCAGGTTTACACACTTCACAGCACTCACCATAGCACATACCCTCCAATGTCCATAACCCCACCTCCTGCTCCCGACCCCCCTCCCCCCAGCTACCCTCAGTTTGTTTTGTGAGATTAAGAGTCACTTATGGTTTGTCTCCTCCCGATCCCATCTTGTTTCATTTATTCTTCTCCTACTCCCCTAAGCCCCCATGTTGCATCTCCACTTCCTCATATCAGGGAGATCATATGATAGTTGTCTTTCTCCGATTGACTTATTTCACTAAGCATGATACCCTCTAGCTCCATCCACATCGCCGCAAATGGCAAGATTTCATTTCTTTTGATGGCTGCATAGTATTCCATTGTGTATATATACCACATCTTCTTTATCCACTCATCTGTTGATGGACCTCTAGGTTCTTTCCATAGTTTGGCTTTTGTGGACATTGCTGCTATAAACCTGTGCCCCTTTGGATCACTACGTACGTTTGTAACTTTAGGGTAAATACCCAGTAGTGCAATTGCTGGGTCATAGGGTAGCTCTATCTTCAACTTTTTGAGGAACCTCTATGCTGTTTTCCAGAGTGGTTGCACCAGCTTGCATTCCCACCAACAGTGTAGGAAGGTTCTCCTTTCTCCACATCCATGCCAGCATCTGTCATTCCCTGACTTGTTAATTTTAGCCATTCTGACTGGTGTGAGGTGGTATCTCATTGTGGTTTTGAGTTGTATTTCCCTGATGCTGAGTGATGTGGAGCACTTTTTCATGTGCCTGTTGGGCTTCTGGATGTCTTCTTTGCAGAAATGTCTGTTCATGTCCTCTGCCCATTTCTTGATTGGATTATTTGTTCTTTGGGTTTTGAGTTTGATAAGCTCTTTATAGATTTTGGATACTAGCCCTTTATCTGATATGTCGTTTGCAAATATCTTCTCCCATTCTGTCAGTTTCTTTTGGTTTTGTTAATTGTTTCCTTTGCTGTGCAAAAGCTTTTGATCTTGATGAAGTCCCAATAGTTCATTTTTGCCCTTGCTTCCCTTGCCTTTGGCGATGTTCCTAGGAAGAAGTTGCTGCCGCTAAGGTGGAAGAGGTTGCTGCCTGTGTTCTCCTCAAGGATTTTGATGGATTCCTTTCTCACATTGAGGTCCTTCATCCATTTTGAGTCTATTTTTGTGTGTGGTGTAAGGAAATGGTCCGTTTCATTTTTCTGCATGTGGCTGTCCAATTTTCCCAACACCATTTGTTGAAGAGGCTGTCTTTTTTCCATTGGACATTCTTTCCTGCTTTGTCGAAGATTAGTTGACCATAGAGTTGAGGGTCTATTTCTGGGCTCTCGATTCTGTTCCATTGATCCATGTGTCTGTTTTTGTGCCAGTGCCATGCTGTCTTGATGATGACAGCTTTGTAATAGAGCTTGAAGTCTGGAATTGTGATGCCACCAACTTTGGCTTTCTTTTTCAATCTTCCTCTGGCTTTCGAGGTCTTTTCTGGTTCCATATAAATTTTAGGATTATTTGTTCCATTTCTTTGAAAAAAATGGGTAGGATTTTGATAGGGATTGCATTAAATGTGTAGATTGCTTTAGGTAGCATAGACATTTTCACAATATTTGTTCTTCCAATCCAGGAGCATGGAGCATTTTTCCATTTCTTTGTGTCTTCCTCAATTTCTTTCATGAGTACTTTATAGTTTTCTGAGTATAGATTCTTAGCCTCTTTGGTTAGTTTTATTCCTAGGTATCTTATAGTTTTGGGTGCAATTGTAAATGGGATTGACTCCTTAATTTCTCTTTCTTCTGTCTTGTTGGTGTAGAGAAATGCAACTGATTTCTGTGCATTGATTTTATATCCTGATACTTTACTAAATTCCTGTACAAGTTCTAGCAGTTTTGGAGTGGAGTCTTTTGGGTTTTCCACATATAGTATCAACTCAGCTGCGAAGAGTAATAGTTTGACTTCTTCTTTGCTGATTTGGATGCCTTTAATTTCTTTTTGTTGTCTGATTGCTGAGGCTAGGACTTCTAGTACTATGTTGAATAGCAGTGGTGATAATGGACATCCCTGCCGTGTTCCTGACCTTAGCGGAAAAGCTTTCAGCTTTTCTCCATTGAGAATGATATTGGCGGTGGGTTCTTCATAGACGGCTTTGATGTTATTGAGGTATGTGCCCTCTATCCCTACACTTTGAAGAGTTTTGATCATGAAGGGATGCTGTACTTTGTCAAATGCTTTTCCTGCATCTACTGAGAGTATCATATGGTTCTTGTTCTTTCTCTTATTAATGTGTTGTATCACATTGATTGATTTGCGAATGTTGAACCAAGCTTGCAGCCCTGGAATAAATCCCACTTGGTCATGGTGAATAATCCTTTTAATGTACTGTTGAATCCTATTGGCTAGTATTTTAGTGAGAATTTTCGCATCTGTGTTCATGAAGGATATTGGTCTGTAATTCTCTTTTTTGATGGGATCCTTGTCTGGTTTTGGGACCAAGGTGATGCTGGCCTCATAAAATTTTTCCTTCAGTTTCTATTTTTTGGAACAGTTTCAGGAGAATAGGAATTAATTCTTCTTTGAATGTTTGGTAGAATTCCCCTGGGAAGCTGTCTGGCCTTGGGCTCTTGTTTTTGGGAGATTTTTGATGACTGCTTCAATCTCCTTACAGGTTATGGGTCTGTTCAGGTTTTCTTTTTCTTCCTGGTTCAGTTTTGGTAGTTTATATGTCTCTAGGAATGCATCCATTTCTTCCAGATTGTCAAATTTGCTGGCGTATAATTGCTCATAATTGTGTTCTTATAATTCTTTGTGTTTCTTTAGTGTTGGTTGTGATTTCTCTTTCATTCATGATTTTATTAATTTGGGTCCTTTCTCTTTTCTTTTTGATAATTCTGGCCAAGGGTTTATCAATCTTAATTAATTCTTTCAAAGAACCAGCTCCTAGTTTCGTTGATTTGTTCTATTGTTTTTTTAGTTTCTATTTCATTGATTTCTGCTCTGATCTTTATGATTTCTCTTCTCCTGCTGGGTTTAGGCTTCCTTTGTTCTTTCTCCAGCTCCTTTAGGTGTAGGGTTAGGTTGTGTATTTGAGACCTTTCTTGTTTCTTGAGAAAGGCTTGTACTGCTATATATTTTCCTCAGGACTGCCTTTGCTGTGTCCCACAGATTTTGAACCGTTGTGTTTTCATTATCATTTGTTTCCATGAATATTTTTTCAATTCTTCTTTAATTTCCTGGTTGACCCATTCATTCTTTAGAAGGATGCTGTTTAGTCTCCATGTATTTGCGTTCTTTCCAAATTTCCTCTTGTGATTGAGTTCGAGCTTCAGAGCATTGTGGTCTGAAAATGCAGGGAATGATCCCAATCTTTTGATACTGGTTGAGACCTGATTTATGACCCAGGATGTGATCTATTCTGGAGAATGTTCCATGTGCACTAGAGAAGAATGTATATGCTGTTGCTTTGGGATGAAATGTTCTGAATATATCTGTGATGTCCATCTGGTCCAGTGTGTCATTTAAGGCTTTTATTTCCTTGTTGATCTTTTGCTTGGATGACCTGTCCATTTCAGTGAGGGGAGTGTTAAAGTCCCCTACTATTATTGTATTATTGTTGATGTGTTCTTTGATTTTGTTATTAATTGGTTTATATAGTTGGCTGCTCCCACATTAGGGGCATAGATATTTAAAATTGTTAGATCTTCTTGTTGGACAGACCCTTTGAGTATGATATAGTGTCCTTCCTCATCTCTTATTATAGTCTTTGGCTTAAAATCTAACCAATCTGATATAAGGATTGCCACCCTAGCTTTCTTCTGATGTCCATTAGCAGGGTAAATTGTTTCTCACCCCCTCACTTGAAATCTGGAGGTGTCTTCGGGTCTAAAATGAGTTTCTTGTAGGCAACATATTGATGGGTTTTGTTTTTTTATCCATTCTGATACCCTGTGTCTTTTGATTGGGGCATGTAGCCCATTAACATTCAGAGTACCTATTGAGAGATATGAATTTAGTGCCATTGTATTGCCTGTAAGGTGACCATTACTGTATATTGTCTCTGTTCCTTTTTGATCTACTACTTTTAGGGTCTCTCTCTTTGCTTAGAGGACCCCTTTCAATATTTCCTGTAGAGCTGGTTTGGTGTTTGCAAATTCTTTCAGTTTTTGTTTGTCCTGGAAGCTTTTTATCTCTCCTTCTATTTTCAGTGATACCCTAGCTGGATATAGTATTCTTGGCTGCATGTTTTTCTCTTTGTCACTAAGACTTGTAAATTTTACTATTAGGTGATGGGGTGTGGACCTATTCTTGTTGGTTTTGAGGGGGGTTCTCTCCACCTGCTGGATTTTGATGCTTGTTCCCTTTGCCATATTAGGGGAATTCTCTCCAATAATTCTCTCCAATATACCTTCTGCTCCCCTCTTTCTTCTTCTTCTTCTGGAATCCCAATTATTCTAATGTTGTTTCATCTTATGGTGTCACTTATCTCTCGAATTCTCCCCTCGTGGTCCAGTAGCTATTTGTCCCTCTTTTGCTCAGCTTCTTTATTCTCTGTCATTTGGTCTTCTATATCACTAATTCTTTCTTCGCCTCATTTATCCTAGCAGTAAGAGCCTCCATTTTTTATTGCACCTCATTAATAGCTTTTTTGATTTCAACTTGGTTAGATTTTAGTTCTTTTATTTCTCCAGAAAGGGCTTTTATCTCTCTGGAGAGGGTTTCTCTAATACCTTCCATGCCTTTTTCGAAGCTGGCTAGAACCCTCAGAATCGTCATTCTGAACTCTAGATCTGACATATTACCAATGTCTGTATTGATTAGGTCCCTAGCCTTTGGTACTGCCCCTTGTTCTTTTTTTTTTTTTGTGGTGAGTTTTTCCGCCTTGTCATTTTGTCCAGGTAAGAGTATATGAAGGAGCAAATAAGATACTAAAAGGGTGGCAAAGACCCCAGGAAAATGCGCTTTAACCAAATCAGAAGAGACCCCAAATTGTGGGGGGGGGGGGGGAGAAAGGGGATAAAAAGATGTTCAGGAAAAAAAATTTAAAAAAGAAAACAAATAAAGAAAAATATAAAAAAGAAAAAAATATATATATATTAGATAAACTAGTTAAAAAACGTTACAAAAGAAAAGGGTAAAAGTTAAAAAAAATGTAGCAGAAAAAAAATTAAATTAAATTAAATTAACCACAAGACTAAAGAATCATGGGGAGAAAGCCATGAGTTCCATGCTTTGCTTTCTCCTCCTCTGGAATTCTGCTGCTCTCCTTGGTAGGCGAACTTGGTCTTGGCTAGATTTCTTGTTGATCTTCTGGGGGAGAGGCCTGTTGTAGTGATTCTTAAGTGTCTTTGCCCCAGGTGGAATTGCACTGCCCTTACCAGGGGCCAGGCTAAGTAATCCGCTTGGGTTTGCTTTCGGGAGCTTTTGTTCCCGGAACGCTTTCCGTAGAGTTCTGGAGGACCGGAATGAAAATGGCGGCCTCCCAGTCTCGGGCTGGAGGAGCCGAGAGCTCAGGGCCCCACTCCTCAGTGCGCCCTCAGAGAAAAGAGCCCAATCACTCCTGTCTCCCTGGCCTCTGGCCGCGCTCCAAGCTCACGCAGCCTGCAATCGGTTCAAGGTAACCCCGAGCTGAGAGCTCACTCAGCAGCTCTGTCTCTAGCTGGCTTCCCGGGTCTAATACCTGCAAGCTCTGCGACACTCAGACACCCCTGATCCTCCAGTGAACCTGCAGGACCTGGGGCCACACTGACCCCACGTGGGTTTCACCCTGGTTTAGCCTCTGGAGCGATGTCCCTCAGTAGAGCAGACTTTCAAAAGTCCTGATTTAGTGCTCCTTGCTCCGCCGCTTGCCAGGAGCCTGCCCCTCCCCCCACGGTCTATCTTCCCGTCGCTTTGGATTCACTTCTCCGCCAGTCCTACCTTTCAGAAAGTGGTCGATTTTCTGTTTCTAGAATTGCTGTTCTTCTTCTCTTCAATCTCCTGTTGGACTTGTAGATGTTTGCAATGGTTTGATAAGCTATCTAGCTGATCTCCTGCTACCTGTTGTAGTCTCAGTCTGCTACTTCTCCGCCATCTTGACTTCTCTCCCTGGATGACATCTTGACAGCAACCTTGTGATAGACTGTGTCACAAACACCTGGCTCACCTGCTTCCACAGCAGCCGTGAATGGTAATAAAATGTACTGTTGTTTAAGCATCCTGAATATGGGGGTAATTTGCCCAGCAGCAGTAGATCACTCACACAATACCATCACAATCACAACCTCTACTTTCAGTGTCCCCTTAGCACCTGTTACTGTCTCACATAGCAGGTGTTTTACTAATTTATTTCTGTCTTCTCTGCTAGAATCTAAGATCCATGTTTATTATTTTTTAAATCTGTTTTAGTCATTGTTTCACACCCCAGTTCCAAGAACAGAATCTGGCACATGATGGATAATCACTGTGTTGAATAAATGAATGGCAACAACAACCACAAAAGCTCAACATTTTCCCTCCCCTTTTCACCACTGAAGAATCCCATGATGAGGGAAAACTCCGGCAGGACTTTTTTCCCAACAGGGCTAGAGGAATACATCTGCTTTATTATTTTTTTTCTTTTGCCTTTCCTGCTCAAACTATATTTGTATCACCTCTTGAATTACTCAATGGCATTTATTTGTTCATTCACCAATTAACTGATTCCACAACGTGGGCAGGTAACTTAGAGGCCATCACCCTAGAAACTGGATGACCTCCTCTCTCCACAATAAGAAATATTCTTATATATTCTTATATATTCATATATATATATATATATATATATATATATATATATATGCTCTACCCTAAACTCCTGTGGGTAAAACTGGAGGTTATAGTAATTGAAGATGATTAGTGGGATTATCTGCTTCCTCCCCACTAAAATTGTGACACTCTTTTTTTCTGCCTCATTGACTTCCTCCTCCCTAAAAAATCAGGTTATGAGCCCAAGAAAAGTCTGGCACCTTTCACTTTGGTTGCTCACACAAGAGATCCAATCTGAGAGCTCTGCCCTCTTCCCTCTTCTTTAGCATAATCCCAACATAACCACCTCCCTCTAGCAACAACCCCTCCAGCTTCTGTGCCAGTCCTCTTCTCTGAATCTCAGACACCACATTTCTTCCCAGTTTAATACATTTTCAAACACGAAGCCAAAAATATATATATTTAGACCATATTTTTCACTTATAGAAAAGAATATTTAAAATATAAAAGCATACAAAGCCAGTGAAAACTGTAACACATTACCATTATATGTGTGAGGAACAGGATAAATATGAGTTCACAGAAATTTTTACTACAAACACTGGCATGTAGTTTCACCATTAGGTGGAAATCTTAGGGAGATACTTTACTCCTGAACTACTGAGAGTTCTTGTGTGGATTCAGTGAAGATAGGAGGTCCCAGTGGAGACAGGAACCTAGACTCCTGGGAGATAATGTTTTCTATGGCACCATTTGAGCCTGATCTAGGGCTTAAAAACAAACAAACAAACAATAAAACCTGTTAGAAAATGATGAAGCCAAGATGAGCAAGGCTGATGATCAGTGATGAAAAAACAAGTGTGTTGCCTAAGATGTTGGAGAAACACTGGGCCTATTCCTTTAGGGCCACTCCTAATGCAGTCTCTACAGATGTCAGACTCTCCCTATCCTCAGGAATAGAAGCTCCCACCTTTTGCTTTGACCTTTTTGATCCACTGTCTCCCAGATGCCCCCTGTTTGCTTCCCACTCCCTCAGAGCAAAGGCAGTAAGATATGTTAAGCTACTCTAAATACCCAGATGTCATCTTAGAGAAAGGAAGGAAGTCTGAAAGATATTTTTCTTCTCAAGACAGTAATCCAAAAGAGACCATTTACTTGGAAGAGACGAAGATACTATTAATAATCAAACTTAAAATGCCTGATACCAACTCGTGGACTACAACTGGTATATATAAACTTTGAGGGAGTTCAGATAACTATGAATACCTAAAAGGTTAGGATGTGGCCTAGACCAGGAGGCCAGAGACAGTTTTCCCAAGGAAACAATACTTAATATGTTTAGGACTAGAGTTATCTAGGTGAAGTTGAGGAAGGAAGAGCTTTCCAGGGAAAGAGAACAGAAGGACAAAGCCTGTGTGGTGAAGAAGAGCAAGACAGGAAAAGGGGATTACAAAAAGGTTACTCGGTCAGAGCTGAAAGAGTGAGGCATAAGGTCATGGGAGATGAATGGAGGGGTAGGTAGTGTAGGTAGGTAGGTAGGGGTCAGACAGTGTAGGGTCTTTATAATCCCTGATAAAAAGCTCTGTTTTACCTTATTAGCAATGGGAAGTCATGGCAATGCCCCACAAAACTTACATTTGCTGCAATGTAAAAGATGGATCCATAGAGGTGAAGGTGGGGTGGTCTACATTCAATAAAAGTAGATTAGTAAGGAAACTACTGTAGCTTAATTGTTTGAGTGTGTGGCAGGGGGAGTTAAAAAATCTATTATTTTGCTCAAAATGGGGCCCCTGGGTGGCTCAGTTTGTTAAACAACTGCCTTCGGCTCAGGTCATGATCCTGGAGTCCCAGGATCGAGTCCCACATCGGGCTCCCTACTCAGTGGGGAGACTGTTTCTCCCTCTGACCTTTCCCCTCTCATGCTCTCTCTCTCTCTCAAATAAATAAATAAATAAATAAAATCTATTATTTTACTCAAAATAATTCTTTAAAAAAAGTTTTTTTAAAAGTAAACTCTAGGCCCAATATGGGGCTCAACCTTATAACCCCAAGATCAAGAGTTTTATGCTCTACTGAACCAGCCAGGCATCCTTCAAAATAATTTTTTTTTCACAATTGAGTTTTTACTAGTTGTTCTGAGGATCAGTATACATTTTTAAATTTGTACACAATTCTTTTTTTTAACAGACTATTTTTAAGAAGATTTACTTTATTTATTTATTTGAGAGAGAGAGTGCAACCGGGGTGAGGAGTGGAGAGGGAGAGGGAGAGAGAATTTCAAGCAGACTCTGAGCTGAGCAGAGAGCCCAACCAGGGCTCAATCACACTACCCTGAGATCAGGATCTGAGCTGAAACCAAGAGTTGAACACTCAACTGACTGCACCACCCAGGTGCATGCATCCTTCCTTCCTTCCTCCCTCCCTCCCTCCCTTCCATTCTTTCTTTTATTTCAAGATTGTATTTATTTATTTGAGAGAGAGAGAGACAGAGATAGCAAGGGAGAGATTGAGCAGGGAGGAGAGGGAGAAGCAGACTCCTGCTGAGCAGGGAGCCTGATACAGGGCTCCATCCCAGGACCCCAGGATCATGACCTGAGCCAAATGCAGTCGCTTAACCGACTGAGCCACCCAGGTGCCCCATGTACACAACTCTTAATGTGCCTATCAAAAAATCTAAAAAATCATGTAGTTGTTGATTCTTTTCTAAAAGCTATTCAGGTGACCTTCCAGCTTAAAATTTGGAAGTAAATTTTCCTTAACAGTATATCAAATACCATTATCTTCAAATGTTGATATGCTGTTGCACTGTTAAGTCCCACTGGTTCACATTTTAATATCATATATACTACAGACTCAAATTTTCAATCTTGCACAGCACATTAACAAAGTTACTAGGAAAACTGGACTACATGACCAAGATGTTATATAGTGCACAAAATTCTGACAGGGAGAGCCAAGATCAAGGAATGGTTTTCTTTAGAAAACAATTCTACCAAAAACAACACAGGAATAAGAGTGATATAAAATATTCAAGACATATTAAATGCATGACTGACTCCAAATTTCCATAGGATATAAAAACAATGCCATCTATGGAATGTTAAGCTGACACCCAAGACAATAAAAGCCTCCCATAATCAATATCCCACTATTTTCTTGTTGTCCCAAAAAATAAACAACCAGAAAATGATTTCACCTCTTAAAAAAAAAAGCATTTACACTAAAAAAAAAAAAATGGGATGAGGTGAGATTCCCTCCTCCTTAACAATGTTTCTAGAGCTACTAAAAAAATTGCGTTTTACAAAATAGTTGATAAAAATATTCCTCTGGATTGTACAAGGGAGACAGGGACCACTGAAAGATAGGGTATATGATGTTAATCAGACTGGGTTTCTTTCTTTCTTCACCAGAGGCTGGATTCCCCTCATTTGTAGTTTCTCCTTTTTCTGCCAGTAAGTCTTTTGTTTCTTGGTTAGCCACTCTGCACTTTCTTGTCTGAAGATTTTTCCTTTCTGGCTGCCTTTCCACTCTTACAGGAGCAGGTTTGGCCAACAACCATGCTGATCTCCTCTTGGGCTGCTCCTTAGCTGCCCCTCTGCCAGGCTGTCCTTCCTCTTGGCAGTGGGGCAGGTGCAGGCTGGGTGCGGGTGGGTGCAGACCCATGGGCCACCCAAAGCCTTTGTGAAGCGGGGCTGCCTGGCCACTGCTGCTCCTCCTACCGCTGGAGCTCCCCTCAAAATAATTCTTAATAATCTTGTCTTTCAGTTGTGATATTACATTGTAGTGTTTTATCAAATCTTATTCTAATACTTATCTTTATTTATTTAAACTTTTTTAAAAAGAGATTTTATTTATTTACTTGTCAAAGAGAGAGAGATTGGGGCGCCTGGGTGGCTCAGTGGGTTAAGCCTCTGCCTTCGGCCCAGGTCATGATCTCAGGGTCCTGGGATGGAGCCCCATGTCGGGCTCTCTGCTCAGGAGGGAGCTTGCTTCCCACCCCCCACCCCCGCCTGCCTCTCTGCCTACTTGTGTCTCTGTCTGTCAAATAAATAAACAAAATCTTTAAAAAAAAAGAGAGAGAGAGAGAGAGAAAAAGCAGGGGGAGAGGCAAGCAGAGCAGGCAGAGGGAGAAGCAGGCTCCCCACTGAGCAAGGAGCCCGATGTGAGACTCATCCCAGGATCCTGAGATCATGACCTGGGCTGAAGGCAGTCACTTAACCGACTGAGTCACCCAGGTTTCCCTTATTCTAATCTTTTAAATAGAATTGTATTAAATCTATATATTTACCTAATGAGTACTATTACCTTTCTTGTATTGAACTAAACGAATGAGCTATATAAAGCCTAAACTGTCTATATAAGGCTCTTAACCTCAGTCTTTTTTTTTTAAGATTTTATTTATTTATTTGAGAGAGAGGGAGAGAGAGAGAGAGAGCATGCACACAAGCAGGGGTAGGGGCAAAATAAGAGGGAGAGGCAGACTCCCTGCTCAGTGGGGAGCCAGACATGGGGCTTGGTATTAGGACCCTGGGATCAGGGCCTGAGTGAAAGTAAACTTTAACCTACTGAGACACCCAAGCCTCCCAGTCTCTCTCTCTCTCTCTCTCTCATTTTAAGATTGAGTCTTGAACCCAGCTGTGGATCTCAAACTCACAACCCTGAGATCAAGAGTTGCAGGCTGTACTGACAGCCAGCCAGGTGCCCCATCCTCAGTCTTAACTATCAATTATCACTGTTTTAAACAGTTTTCCTGTAACAAAAACAAAAACAAAAAACACAAAACAACAAAGAAACAAAAACAATGACAAACCAAAAAACAAAAACCAAAAAAAAAAAAAAAAGAGAAGAAAAAAAAGTTACTGAATCACAATTCAACTATCTCATATAGGATTTAAAAAAACTCAAAAATCCTAAACTAAACTAAGTTGAGTTTGAGCCAAGCTTTTCCACTACTCCAAAATAATCAGTGATTTTCTGTGGTATCTTAAACAGCCTTACAGAAAAGCCTCATCTTGTACCCATCAGTTTTGTTAATATCATTCACGTTCAAAACTAATGTCTATTGCTTGCAACTAACTAGAAACCAAACCTTCTTATCTAGGGTAATTTGCCATACTTAATACAGTCTCCAAAAGGGAGAAATATTCTCAAAGAGACTTTATAAATAAATGCTGCCAAAGAAAATGTTCCAACTTTTCTTTCAAAACATGGTGTCTAGTAGGGAATGCCTGCTATAGTGCTGAGACCTAACCTCAGCTATCAAGGGTCATGCTGTGGAAGCTAAGGTCCACTTCAGATAAAGAAGAGAGACCTCTCTGAGTACCTGAGACATTTAGCTGAGGTCCAGAAAGGCCACACCTTAGCAATATGAACCACACTGAGGAGAGGCCATGCTGTCCTGGGATGAAACACAAAAGAGAAATAAGCTCATCTTAATCAAGAATAAAGCCAAACCTGAAGAGATCAAAAGGATTTATCAGTCATTTAACAGCAGGCCAGAACAACATCCTTTAAAGGATGACAACATAATCTGGACTCCTTGTGACATATCACACAAAATGTCCAGTATGGGATAAAATATGACATGTAAAAGAGAAATAATATAACTCACAATTAAGAAAAAAGCAGTCAAAGTAATCTAGATGTTGGAATTAGTGGATAAGGGGTAGTCAAACTATAAATATGATCAAGGACATAAGAAAAAGCCTGCAACAAGTAAAAAGATGCAAGGTCTAAGCAGAGAATTGGAAAGAATTAAGAAAGAACAAAATGGAAACCCAAGAAATGAAAAAGATCTGAAATGAAAACTTCATGGCATAGTCTTTTTCCCTTTTTTGTTTTTTTAAATTCAATTAACTAACATATGGTATATTATTAGCTTCAGGGGTAGAATTTAGTGATTCAGCAGTTCCATATAATGCCCAGTGTTCATTACATGAAGTGCCCTCCTTAATGCCCATCACCCAGTTACCCCAGTCCCCTCACCTGCTTCCCCTCCAGCAACCCTGTTTGTTTCCTGTAGTTAAAAGTCTCATGGCTTATCTCCCTCTATGATTTCCTCTTATTTTTCCAACCCTACCCTATGATCATCTGTTTTCTTTCTTAAATTCCACATGTTGAGTGAAATCATATGATAATTGTCTTTCTCTGACTGACTGACTTCACTTGGGATTATACCCTCTAGTTCTGTCCACCTTGTTGCAAATGGTGAGATTTCATTTTTTTGGAAGGCTGAGTGGTATTCCATTGTGCATATATACACCACATCTATTTTATCCATTCTTCTGTGGGTGGACATCTGGCCTCTTTCCATACTCTGGCCATTTTTTACATTGCTGCTATAAACATTATGGTGCATGTGCCCCTTCCAATCACTATGTTTGTATCCTTTGGGTAAATACCTAGTAGTGCAATTGTGGGGTTGTGAGGTATTTCTATTTTTAACATTTTGAGGAACCTCTATACTGTTTTCCAGAGTACTTACACCAGCTTGCATTCCCACAAACAGTGTAAGAGGGTTCCCCTTTTTCTTCATCCTCGTCAACCTCTGTTTTTTCCTGAGTGGTTAATTTTAGCCATTCTGACTGGTGTAAGGTGGTATCTCATTGTGGTTTTGATTTATATTTTCCTGATGCCAAGTGATGTTGAGCATTTTTGCATGTGTCTGTTGGCCATTTGTATGTGTTCTTTGGAGAAATGTCTGTTCATGTCTTCCGCCCATTTCTTGACTGGATTACTTGCTTTTTGGGTGTTGAGTTTGATAAGTTCTTTATAGATTTTGGATACTAGCCCTTTACTAGACATTTGCAAATACCTTCTCCTATTCTGTAGTTGTCTTTTAGTTTTGTTAGCTGTTTCTTTGCTGTGCAAAAGGTTTTTATCCTGATGAAATCCCAATAGTTCATTTTTGCTTTTATTTCCCTTGCCTTGGAGATGTATCTAGCAAGAAGTTGCTCTGGCTGAGATAGAAGAGATTGCGTCTACGTTCTCCTCTAGGATTTTGATGGATTCCTGTCTCACATTTAGGTCTTTCATCCATTTTGAGTTTATTTTTGTGTATGGTGTAAGAAAGTGGCCCAGTTTCATTCTTCTCCATGTGGATTTCCAGTTTTCCCAACACCATTTGTTGAAGGGACTGTCTTTTTTCTATTGGATATTCTTTCCTGCTTTGTCAAAGATTAATTGACCATACAGTTAAGCGTCCCTTTCTGGGTTCCCCATTCTGTTCTATTGATCCATGTGTCTGTTTTTGTGCCAGTACCTGTGCCTATGTCTGTCTTGATGATTACAGCTTTGTAATAGAGCTTGAA
Organism: Martes martes; assembly: GCF_963455335.1. Taxonomy (NCBI): domain Eukaryota; kingdom Metazoa; phylum Chordata; class Mammalia; order Carnivora; family Mustelidae; genus Martes; species Martes martes. The sequence goes on from NC_137900.1 coordinate 31,255,568, forward strand.
GTCTGGAATTGTGATGCCACAAGTTTTGGTTTGCTTTTTTAACATTCCTTTGGCTATTCAGGGGTCTTCTCTGGTTCCAATCAAATTTTAAGATTACTTGTTCCTCCTCTGTGAAAAATGTTGATGGCATTTTTTTCCAAAGATTTTATTTATTTATTTGACAGAGAGAGAGCACAAGTAGGTAGAGTGACAGGCAGAGGGAGAGGGAGAAGCAGGCTCTCTGCTGAGCAGGGAGTCTGATGCAGGGCTCAATTCCAGGACTATGAGACCAGGACCTGAGCAGAAGGCAGTCACTTAACTGACTGAACCACCCAGGCAACGTGTTGATGGTATTTTGATAGGAATTGCATTGAATGCATAGATTGCTTTGGGTAGCATAGACATTTTAACAATATTTGTTCTGCCAATCCATAAGCATGGAATGTTTTTCCATTTCTTTGTTTCTCCCTCAATTTCTTTCATAAGCGTTCTATAGTTTTGATAGTACAGATCTTTTATTACTTTGGTTAGGTTTATTCTTAGGTATCTTGGTTTTTGGTGCAATTGTAAATGGGAATGATTCCTTATTTTCTTTCTTTGCCTTCCTTGTTATTGTATAGAAATGCAACTGATTTCTGTACTGACTTTTATATCCTGCCACTTTGCTGAATTCCTGTATGAGGTCTAGTAACTTTTGGGTAGAATCTTTTGGGTTTTCAACAGGGTACCATGTGATCTGTGAAGAGTGACAGTTTCACTTCTTCCTTGAAGATTTGGGTGCCCTTTATTTCTTTTTGTTGTCTGATGACTGAGGCTAGGGCTTCTAGTGCTATGTTGAACAAGAGTGGTGAGAGGGAACAACCCTGTCGTGTTCCTGACCCTAGGGGAAAAGCTCTTGGTTTTCCCATATTGAGGATGATATTCACTGTGGGTTTTTCATGCATGGTTTTTATGATATTGAGGTATGTTCCTTCTATCACTACATTGTGGAGAGTTTTAATCAAGAAAGGTTGCTGTATTTTGTCAAATGCTTTTTCTGCATCCACTTAGAGGATCATATGGTTCTTGTCCCTTCTTTAATTAATGTGGTATATCACATTGATTGATTTGCAGACGTTGAACCATACATGCATCCCAGGAATAAATCCCACTTGGTCATGGTGAATAATACTTTTAATGTAATTTTGGAGCTTATTAGCTAGTATCTTGGTGAGAATTTTTGCATCCATGCTCATCAGGGATAATTGTCTAAAATTCTCCTTTTCGGAGGAGTCATTGTCTGGTTTTGGGATCAAGGTAATGCTGGCTTCATACAGTGAGTTTGGAAGTTTTCCTTCAGAAAAGTCGGTTTAATTCTTTAGGTTTCCTTCAGAAGAATAGGTTTAATTCTTTAAATGTTTAGTAGAATTCCCCTGAGAGGCTTTCTGGTCCTGGACTCCTATTTGTTGGGACATTTTTTATTACTGCTTCAATTTCTTTGCTGGTTATAGATGTTCAGGTCTTCTATTTCCTCCTGTTTCAGGTTGGTAGTTTATGATTCTAGGTATGCATCCATTTCTTCCAGATTACTTAATTTGTTGGCATATAGTTGCTCATAGTATGTTCTTACAATTGTTTGCATTTCTTTGATGTTAGCTGTGATTTCTCCTCTTTCATTCATCATTTTATTTAGGTCTTTTTTCATTCTTTTTGATAAGCCTGGCTAGGGGGTTATTGATCTTATTCTTTCAAAAAATCAGTTCCAGTTTCATTGATCTGTTCCACTGTTCTTTTGGTTTCTATTTCATTGGTTTCTACTCTAATCTTTATTATTTCTCTTCTCATGCTAGGTTTAGGCTTTATTTTTTCTTTTTCCAGCTTCTTTAGGTGTAATTAGCATGTGCATTTGAGACTTTTCTTGTTTCTTGAGAAAGGCCTGTTTTGCTATATACACCCTTTGAGAAACACCTTTGCTGCATCCCAAAGATTCTGAAGTGTTCTGTTTTCATTTTGTTTCCATGTATTTTTAAATTCTTCTTTAATTTCTGGTTGACCCATTCTTTCTTTAGTAGGATGCCCTTTAGCCTCCATGTGTTTGAGTTCTTTCCACATTTCCTCTTGTGACTGAGATGCAGTTTCAAACCATTGTGGTCCAAAAATATGCAGGGAGTGCTCTGTCTTTTGGTATTGGTTGAGACCTGATTTGTAACCCAGTATGTGACCTATTCTAGAGGATGTTTCATGTGCATTTGAGAAGAATGTGTATTCTGTTGCTTTAGGATGAAATGCTCCGAATATATCTGTTAAATCTTTCTGGTCCAGTGTGTCACTCAAGGCCCTAGTTTCCCTGTTGATCTTCTGGTTAGATGATCTGTCCATTCCTGTGACTGGGGTGTTACTATTATTGTAGTATTATCATTGTGTTTCTTTAATTGTTACTAATTGGTTTATATATTTGGCTGCACCCAATTTAGGGGCATAAATATAATTGTTGTTGGTATTCTTGTTGGATAGATCCTTTTATTATAACACAGTGTGTTTCTTCATCTCCTATTATAGTCTTTGGTTTAAAATCTAGTTTTTCGGATATAAGAATGGCTACTCTAGCTGTCCATTAGTATGATAAATTGTTAACCACCCCCTCACTCTCAATCTGCAGGTGTCTTTGGGTCTAAACTGAGTCTCTTGTGGACAGCATGTCAATGGGTCTTATTTTTTTAATCCAATCTTTTTTACCCTATGTCTTCTGATTACAGCATTAAGTCCATTATATTCAGGGTATCTATTGAGTGATATGAATTTAGTGCCATTTTATTACCTGTAAAGTCGCTGTTCTTGTAGATTGTGTGCTCCTTTCTGGTCTTTGTTACTTGTGGCCTTTCTCTTCACTCAAAGGATCCCCTTTAGTTTTTTGCAGGTCTGGTGTACTGTTCACAAATTCCTTTAGTTTTTGTTTGTCCTGGAAACTCTTTATCTTTCCTTCTCTTCTAAATGACAGTCTTGCTGGATAAAGTATTCTTGGCTGCATATTTTTTCCCATTGAATATATCACGCCAGTCCTTTCTGGCCTGCCAGGTCTCTGGGTCAGGTCTGTTGCCAGTCTTATGTTTCTGCCCTTGTAGGTTAAAGATCTCTTGTCCCTAGCTGCTTTCAGGATTTTCTCTTTATCTCTGAAATTTGCAAGCTTCATTATTATACTGAGGTGTTGACCTATTTTAATTAATTTTAAGTGGGGATTCTCTGTACCTTTTGGACTTCAACGCCTGTTTCCTTCTCCAGATTAGGGAAGTTCTCAACTATAATTTGTTCAAATAAACCTTCTGCCCCTCCCCTTCATCTTCTGGAACCCGTTATCCACATATGATTTCACTTTATGGAATTGCTGACTTCTCAAAGTCTCCCTTCATGATCTACTAGTTGTCTTTCTCTCTTCTTTCCAGCTTCTTTCTTTTCTAACATTTTATCTTCTATATCAGTGACACTCTCTTCTGCTTCATTTATCCTTGCTGTTAAAGCCTCCATTTTTTACTGCATTTCAGTAATAGCATTTTTAATCTCAGCCTGACTAAATTTTAATTTTTTAATTTCTTCAGTAGATGATTCTCGGTGTCGTCTATGCTTTTTTCAAGCGCAGCTAGTATCTTTACAATCATCGTTTTATTTTTATTTTTTTTTAAAAGATTTTACTTATTTATTTGACAGGGAGAGAGATCACAAGTAGGCAGAGAGGCAGGCAGGGAGGGGGGGGGGGAAAGCAGGATTCCTGCTGAGCAGAGAGCCCAATGCGGGGCTCAATCCCAGAACCGTGGGATCATGACCTGAGCTGAAGGCAGAGGTTTAACCCACTGAGCCACCCAGATGCCCCTAATCATTGTTTTAAATTCTAGTTCAGACATCTTACTTATATCCATATTGCTTTAACCCTTGGCAATGAGTAATAACCCTCTCTGTCTTTAGTGGTGAATTTCTCTATCTCATCATTATGTCCAGAAACGATAGAAGAAAGAGATAAAACAACAAAACCAAAAATAAAATAAATCACAAGAAAACAAAAACAAAACAAGAAAAAAAATCAAACCAGAAACAAAACAGACAAAGCAAAATACTAGATGCTGTGTGTATTTTGGTCTGTTTGTTAGAAGAAACCAGATTCCCAAATAGAAAAGAAAGACAAACCTATACATATGAAAATAAAGTAAAATTCAATAAATGGATACCAAAAATAAAAAAATACATACATAACATATATATATATATATACACACATATATATACACACATATATGTGTATTACGTATACATATCTATATATACATATAATAAAATTAGAAAAGAATAAGAGTTGAAAAATATAGCTAAAAAAATAAAACTGAACTGAAGAATAACAAATCATGAATACTATATACTGTTTTCCCCAAGAGCTGAAGTTTTGCAGTTCTCTATGATCAGTAAACTTAGTGGTAGCTGGTTGTTCCTGCTGATCTTCTTGGGTAGGGGGCTGTTGTGCTGATTCACAGATGCCCTTGCCCTGGTGGAATTGTGCCTCCTTTTCCAGAGGGCTGGGCTCCAGATTACCTTATGTGGTGCTATTTTGCTCTCTGAAGGCTTTCAGGACTGATGCGGGGAAGAAAATGGTGGAACCCCACTCTCTAGACCCAGAGATGAAAGTTCACAAACTTTCCCTCCCCCACTCTTCAGTGAGCTCTCACAGAAAAGCAATCACTTTTCGTCTCCCTGGTTTCCATCTGAACTCTGCATTCACTCAGCTTATGCTTGAGCATTTTTATCTCAGTCATGTGATTGAATTTCAAATCTCTAAATTTTAGGGACTCCTGTGGTGTAGACCCATGCCCTTACTCCTGAGGGAAGAAGGGGGGGTCTCACTATGCTTCTGGGTTTTGCTGGACCTCTGCCCAGAGAGCAGTCATGTGACCATGAAGTCACGCAGTTCATGGCAACACCCAAGTAGAAAGCTGGTGCCTAGACTTGTTTTCAGCCAGCTTCCCTGCTCTGTTGCCTGGGAAGTCTGCCACACTCTGTTCTTGTGAACCTGGGGATCCCAAGACCATGCTGTCTCACCTGGAGTTCCATCCTGCTCTGCCAACTGAGCACCTTAAGCCAGGGACGTCTGCCACTGTAATAGACTTCTAAACGTTTTGATTTTTTATCTGCTACTTATAATACTTGTGGTAGCCTCCTGAATCTAGCTCCCTTGCACTGCTGTATCCTCCTATCAGATGTTGCCTTGGTTTCAACTCTCCACACCTCCTACATTCCAAAAAGTGGTTGCTTTTCCAAGTGTAGAATTGCATCATTTCTTTTCTCAGATCTCCCATTGATTTGACAGGTTTTCAGAATGATTTGATAACTATCTAGCTGAATTCCAGGGACCAGAGAGACTTATGGTCCTCTTCACCATCTTAACTTCTCTCTCTGCACACAGGATTCTTAGTGGATAGAACCTTTTATCCTGTAATGTCATGTTCTACCCTGGAAATATTCTTTGCTTTGAAGTGTATCTTTGGTAGTTGGCTTTTTCAGTTTAGCATGTTTCAAGGTTTATGTCTATTGTAGTTATGTATCAGTACTTTGTTCCTTTTTATGGCTAAATTATATTGTATTTTACAAATATATCATTTTATTTATCCATTCTTTAGGACACTTGTACTCACGTTTTGAGTATTTTTTTAAATTTGGGGGACATATATACAGAAATATAATTACCACAAGTCAGGCCAAGTAGTTTCTTAGCTTATTAATTACATATCAAGTGTCAATAATCTGATAGTTAAGCTAATTATACTTAAAAGTAGGCTCGCTGCCCAGTGTGGGGCTTAACCTCATGACCCTGAGATCAAGAGTTGCATGCTCTACCAACTAAGCCTGCCAGGTACCCCTGGCAGTCACTTCTTTAGAATACTGAGAGATTGTTAAATAGCTAATGGTACTTGGAGATTGTATTGTCTCCACTAAGGAAATAAATTTGTTTCTCCCTCATTGCAGTGTGAAGCTGCCCTGGTAAAAGGGCATGGTATATCATTTCTGCTGGGCTTCCAGGGATACCTTTAATGTGAGGAAAAAATAAAGAAGTATCACGCACCTGAAAAGGAAAGACAAATATGGAGGCAGCTCAAAACAAGTGTTATGCCCCTTCTTTTGGCATTAGACATCTCTCCCAGTAGATTCTTGAACCCGAGAAAATACAATATTCTCTTTGGAGCTGCCAAGAGGATGATTTGGAAATAAAAATGAGTGGAACTACTGGTACAATGGAGCAAAAGGATGATCCCAAGAACCAATTATTCTGCTTTCTCATTTCATTGGTCTTGAAAATCAGATTTATAATTACTATTGTTTTGCAAAATTGCTTGGATTAGTAGTTATAAAGTATTTGTGTGAAGGCAAAACTAAGAGAGAAAGAGAGAGAGAGAGAGAGGAAGAAGGGAAAAAGAAAAATGCCCACACTCTACAGTGTTAATAAGAACAGATATGTAGGCATAATTTTGGATTGGGAATTCTAGTTTATTGAAAATAAACTTTCTTTTGGGTGACAAAATATTTGAAGAACTTCTGAATATTAAGAACAAGTTTCTTTTAGCAACTTCTGAAAATATCCAAAACATGAGTTGAGTGGAGCTCACAGCAACAATTTTCCTTAACTATTTTAATAAATGATGAATAATCATAAAATATATTTGAGTTTGAAGTATCGAAAGATTACATGTTCAGATTTCACTATGACTATTCCACCTCCAGTGAATATTTCTGAGTGCCTAATATGTAGAGGGTCTGTTTCAGGTGGTTGGGATATATAATGAACAAAACATAAAAATTCCTGCTCTCAATGGAGGCTTTGAAAAATTAGCACAAAGACCCTCAGTAGGCAGGCAGAAAGAAAACGGACTCTTACAGTGTCTCTAGATGTGGCCTCCATCTGTTTGGGATAAAAGCCATTACCTGGAAAGGAGATCAGCCAGGCAGGGAGAAGGGAGCATTCATGGCTATAGCACAGACCATGGTCTCTAGCTGATAATGTATTATTACACAGAGACGTGTTCTGTGGGCAGCAGATTAAGCCTAAATACACAATCATGGGATTTTGTCCCCTGGACTTTCAATGACTGACTGACTACCTAGGTGAATTCATTTCCTTCTAGTGGGGAGATGATCTTGAACTTAATAGCAAATCCAATCATAATTCTAAAGATCACATATAAAAAGGGTTATAAGGGAGAGGATTCTAAACATATTAAGAAACAGAAAAAGTTTTAAGAAAGAATGAAAGAGTTTCTTTATATTATCACCTATTATAAAAACAGAGCAAACAGTAACCTCTTGATTTTTTTCAGGGAATAGCACTAACTAGTTATTATCTTCTTTTTTGCAGATGCAAGGGTGTTGGCAGCTCTAGTGTGTGATGTTCCATTTCCAAAGTTCTAGGAGGTATTCTCCTTTTCCTGATTGAAACACTCTTCAGTGAAAAATTCACTATCGGGCTAGAAAGATAGAATATTTTGGCTCATATGAGTTCTATGCTAGCCGTTCCCAAAAAGAGGATATGTTGCTAACAGAATGTAGGGAATGGGTCATGAGTAGTCTTGTACGATATCTTTACAAATGACAATTTAGCATATGAACATATTTAAAATCAGTAGGAAAGGGTGAATTATCAAATGGCATGTGGAATTGGATATTAATACAGAAGGCAAAACATATAGATTCTTAGGTCAAAAGACATCAAAGGAAGCACTGATATATACTTTTACTTTGTATGCAGTTAAGATGGTGGATACTTTGCTCTGTCAGTATAATGATGGATCCAGGTAGCAATGCTGACAATCAGGATAGCGGAGGCTTGCTCAACAGCTTGATTCCAGTCATCATTATCATAGAATAGTCACTTAACAAGGGCATCTAGGTTAACAACTCAGATGTGCTTAGCAGCGGACTCCCCCTACCCCCAACAGTTCATAGCACCAAAGAGGAGTGCTTTTGTCAACCTGTAGTTTTACTACCAGTGTGTCAAACAGTTAGGCACAGTAAGAACCAGAATCAGTAAAAATGCCACAAGTTTCAAATGGAGTATTTGCCAGTGTTGAGAACATCTTTGTGTCCTGCCAATTGAGAGGAGCAGCCACATAATTTTTGGGGTTTGCATAATCAATTCTGGGGTCTTCAAGGTTGAAGAGTCAGTGTCTAGTGATTCCCACTAGCCTGTCAGTGAACCAGGCCCTATTAGAGTAACTTCTATGAATTGAGGGCCCTATTAAGCCAGCAGTTTTGCTTCAGGCAAGAGTGGGGGATACATTTCCTTGTAAGGGGCAGCTGCTGCAATGTGATATACAGCTGAGATGCTGCTCGGACCAGGGCAGCTACATTCTTAAGTATACCATGTACATTTTACACCTGAGGCTTGTGTCCTTTTTATCTTGTTAGGCAGTTGAGCCCAAGAGCAAGCTAATAGTTGCTTTACAAAAGGAGTATACTTGGTAGCGTTGTTACGGTATCAAGTCAAACCACCCTTCTCCCTGACCCCAAGGCATCTCCTTTTGCCAGAAATTCCAATAAACAGAATGACTAGTTACAGAGACTGAAGCACAAAGTGGTCATTAAAGGCTGTGGGACCTCAAAGGTATCTTCTTTACACACAATTCTTTCTGACTGAAAGAATCCCTTCTGAATTATGGGAAGGGGAAGTATAGCATGTAACACATTCCTACTATACTTTCAGATTTAGAAGTAACCACAGGATACTGCACTGGTCAAAAGGGCCCCATTTGTTCACAGGCTCATATTCATTTCCCTTGCCTACTGTAACCCCTGCCCTAATAACCTTTTTTAAATCTAGATACTCCCTACCTCCATGTGAAGTGGTAAGATGTTGATTTGGGTACCTGTATCCCATAAAGCCATAAGTTTGAGCCCCTTTCCTCTCTCAAAGTTCCCCCAAATACTTGGGTGGGTGCCAATGGCCATGGGTCACCACTGGAGACAGGAAGCTTTCCCTTAAAACAGCTGATGTTGGGGTATATGGAGGTATGAGTGGCTTCATGACATTAAAGAAGCATTTACTTTACTTGCACAATGTGTGCTCACATTTCAGCCAAAAATCTTCCAATAATTTAAGTTCATCGAAAGCCCTGTAACAGGTGGAATCATCTATTTCATTACATTGAAAGGAGATTTTTAAAAAACTGAATTCTCTGATGATCTTTTAGGGATTCCTCACAACACCAACCCTTTAATAATATTAGTGTTGTACCCACTGACTGATGTAAGCTTGGCTTACATAGTAACTTTCTACCTCCCCAGCAGAGGGATGGCTAAATTATGTTCAAAAGGAAACAGACTTAAACATGTAAGAGCTCAATACAATCAAGCTTACTGCTGGATCACAAAATGCTCAAAAGGTAAAGAAGTGGATGAGAATTTTGTTCCACATATTTCAGGCACCCTGGCTGTTACTGTGTAAAAGCTGTGTCATGTTAAAGCATGATACTTTACAACTTCAAGGCTGTCCTGTGTCATCTCCACTTTATTCTGACAGCATCCTAGTAGTGTCAGTGAGGTCTTTTGTCACAAATGATTGTGGCATAAAACATGAGCATCCACAGTCCAAAGACCTACATGGAGGAAAGGGAGACCAAGAAATTTTCTGAGTTATCTAAAGGGCATGGCTTCTTTCAAAAGGGCTTTCCACAGTACCTTGAAAGAAATATCAGCCTATGTCTATTCTCTGATAGACTTTCAGGGTTGCTTTTTGGATAAAATTCTTCCTACATTCATATTTATATGTGTGGGTTTTCTGGAGTCAAATGGCTTGGTCTTCCAGACAGAAGAATTTTCCGTAGTTATTATTATCAATAGGGTTTTCCCTCTCCCTGAATTCTCTGGCAAACATTTAGAGTTGACTTCTTATACAATTTTCCAAGTTCATTACATTCATAAGATTCTTCCCCACTGTGAATTCTCTGATGTATTCTGAGGTTTGATTTCTGGCCAAAAGTTTTCCCACATTTGTTACACTGAAAAGGTTTCTCCCCTGTATGAACTCTCTGATGATCACTAAGGATTGCCTTCCGGACAAATTTTTTCCCACATTCATTACACTTAAATGGTTTCTCCCCAGTATGAATCCTCTGATGCACTCTAAGGGTTGATGTCCGGGCAAAAGTTTTCCCACACTCATTACATTTAAATGGTTTCTCTCCTGTGTGTGTTTTCTGATGTTGAATGAGATGGTCTTTTCGCCAGAAGGATTTTTCACATTCATTACATTGATATGTTTTCTCACCACCATGAGTTCTTTGATGTATCCTGAGGTTTGACTTCTGACCGAAAGTCTTCCCACATTCATTACACTGAAAGGATTTCTCCCCTGTGTGAATTCTATGATGATCTCTGAGGGTTGACTTTTGAACAAAAGTTTTCCCACATTCACTACATTTATAGGGTTTCTCTCCTGTATGAATTCTCTGATGTCCCCTGAGGGTTGACTTCTGGACAAATGTTTTCCCACATTCATTACACTTATAGGGTTTCTCTGCTGTGTGAATTCTCTGATGGGTACTGAGGTGTGACTTCTGGGAGAAAGTTTTTCCACATTCATTACATTCAAATGGTTTCTCTCCTGTGTGAGTTCTTTGATGCTGAATGAGATGTCCTTTTTGAAAGAAGGATTTACCACATTCATTACATTTATAGGGTTTTGTCTCAGAGTGAGTTCTCCGGCGTACTTTGTGGGCTGACACCTGGTAGGATTTCCTATTTTCATGACAGTCAAAGGATGTATCCCCAGTTTGTGTTCTGTCATTACATACCAATGGGTTCTCTTCCGTGACAATTCTCTGAAGTTGAGTGAGGTGTGACTTCCTGTTGAAATTATTTCCATTTGCAGTACATTCATTGTGTTTCACAGGCATGTTAAACTTACTGTATTCCTTGACAGCTGATTTCCCACAGAAGGATTTCCCACACTGGTTTAGAGGAGAGTGTTTCTCCCCAATCCCAGTTCTTTTATAGTCAAAGACAGTTGTTTTTTCACTTTTCCCCCTAAATTCATCATCTTTATAGGATTTTTCTCTTGTGTGAATACTCTTACATGTAACACAAGCAGCCTCATCATAGATGGCTTTTCCAGTTACATCATATTTAAAAGCTTGTTCCAAAGTTTGACACTTTTGATTCTCAGGAAGATTTTCCTTATAACTGAGAGCTTTTCCATTTTTATTATATTCATGAAACTCCTCTCCAGTATGAGTTCTCTCAAACTTAATTTTGAAAGACAAATTTTCACATACACTATAGCAATTTGGTTTTTTTGTTGGATAGGTTCTATTATTAACAATAAATTGGGAAATATTTTGCAAATTTACTCCCCATGAGTCATATTTACAGGATATTTTTGTTGAAACAGGAGCTATGTGCAGATTAAACTGTTTTCCCAAAACTTCCTCTTCCTTTATAGTCAATGATTTATTATCGATGAATATTATTTCCTGCAAGTGTTTATCTTGGATTTTCTTGTTCCTCTTCATCAGGTCATCATCTCTGTAATCTTCTAAAACAGAGATAAATTGAAGACACCTTATAAACCTTACATTTGTTATGGGTGGGAAATATATAGCCTATACATTGCATTTCATTTATTGGTTTTCCAAGATTAAATAATTTATGTGTGTGTGTGTATCCTTACCCTCCTTTAACCAACTGAGCCACCCAGTACCCCTCTCTCACCCTCCTTTAAAAAGCAATATTGATATAGTGAAAATGAGAGAGAAAACTGGTAATACATACATATCTGTATTTGGATTGTGATAAATTGCATTTTCCTATTGGGGTGGAGAAAGAATAGAAATTAGACTTTTATAGGAGTGGTTAATTTAGGGAACAGGAAAACCAGATAACGGGATGAACACAATGGGACTATATAAACTTAAGTACAGTAACAAAAGAATTAGGAGATAATGAACACTGATGGACTAGGCCCAACAGGGGAAGAGTTTGCTTTGAGGAAATATATTACAGTCCTACACACCTAGGCTATACCGATAGAATACTCAAGAGCCTACTATTTCCAATTTGCTATTCCTTATTTCCATTCAATTCTTCAACATCAAATCAAAATTGATAGTACAACCTTCCTCACGATTAAATGAAGAAGTTTATAGTTCAGGATCTAACCCATCTTATAGCCATAAGTCACAGAAATACAAACAAGTGTGAAACTGATAAAAGGAAATCTATTCTCGCAACTAAATTAGATTCACTGCTCAATTCCTGCTGTGGAACCTTTATTTTATCAAAATTGAATGGTTAAGTCAGAATGGCTAAAATTAACAAGTCAGGAAACAACAGGTGTTGGTGAAGATACAGAGAAAGGGAACCCTCCTACATTGTTGGTGGGAACGCAAGCTGGTGCAGCCACTCTGGAAAACAGTGCAGCCACTCTGGAAAACAGTATTTTTTCCTCAAAAAGTTGAAAATAGAGCTACCCTATAACTCAGCAACTGCACTACTGGGTATTTACCCCAAAGATACAAGTAGTGATCCAAAGGGGCACATGCACCCCAATGTTTATAGCAGCAATGTCCACAATAGCCAAACTATGGAAAGAAGCTAGATGTCCATCAACAGATGAATGGACAAAGAAGATGAGGTGTATATATATACAATGGAATACCATGCAGCCATCAAAAAACCTGAAATCTTGCCATTTGCTACAATGTGGATGGAACTAGAGGGTATTATGCTAAGTCAAATACGTCAATCAGAAAAAGACAATTATCATTATGATCTCACTGATATGAGGAATTTGAGAAATTATACAGAGGATCATACGGGAAGGGAGGGAAAAAATGAAACAAGATGAAACCAGAGGGAGATAAACCATAAAAAACTCTTAATCTCAGGAAATAAACTGAGGGTTGTTGGAGGGGAGGAAGGTGGGAGGGATGGAGTGGCTGGGTGATGGACACTGGGGAGGATATGTGCTATGGTGAGTGCTGTGAATTGTGTAAGACTGATGAATCACACACCTGTACCCCTGAAACAAATTAATACATTATATGTTAGTACAAAAAACTGAATGGTAAATGAACTTGATCACTTCATCCTAAACTTCCACATTTCAATTTGACATGAGGGGTATATGTATTTTATGTATGCATATATGTATGTAAGCTCTATGCCCAATGTGGGGCTTGAACTCATGACCTTGAGATCAAGAGTTGCATGCTCTACTGACTTAGCCAGCGAGGTGCCCCAAGGGGTGTGATTTTAAATGGGGGTATCACGGAAGGCCTTCCTGCAAAGATGGCACTCAAAAAAGGTCCAGATCATTTATGCATTCTAGATGGCTGTCCTTTGAAGGTTTTATGAGTTGTAAATATCATCCTCTGTCTTTGGCTCATCTCTTCACTCTCTTAAGTATGAAACATAATTTATATCTGCATAAAACTTATACATACCGTTTAACAGTACAGAGTAAACACTAGTATAATTAGAAACCACGTCAATCTGAAATCAATACTACGCTGTATGTTAACTAACATGAATTAAAAAAAAAAAAGAAACCATGTCAAGAAACAGAAAACAAAAATGGCTCTGCAAAAATCCCTACTTATCTCTGCCCAGTTACAACTCCTTCACGCTTAAGAATTCACTACTCTTTTAATATTTATATAATTGTTTCCTTGATTTTCTTTGTGTGGTTTTACCATCAACATATGAATTCCTAAAGATATAACTGAGTTTTGAATTTCTGACATTTAATAAATGCAACCAGACATGCATATTTATATTGTTTGGTTTCTTTTGCTTAAGATTATATAGTGAATTATCCCTTAAGGAATACAACTCTTTCTTCATTCTACTGCTGATGAGCCCAATTTTTAACACAAACAAACAGTAGTGCCATAAGTAAATATTGTTTTATACATCCTAGGGAATATAATCATTGCCTTTCTGTAGGGTCTATAGTTAGGAAAGGAATTCCTTAGTTACAAATTATGTAAAACTTTAACCTGATCTGATAACATTTTCCATCAGTAAGTAAGATCCTTTAATAGTTCACATCCTCATCAGGACTTCACCAAATTTGTTAATGTCACATATTACCATGTGTCTCTCATCTCACTTTGTATTTTACTTTGCATTCCATGAAAGCTAATGAGAGACCGAATACATTATCAAGGATTTAATGGCCATTTAAAAGTTCCTGTTCAGTCTTTTGCTTATTTTTCAATTGGGATATCACTTTTTCCTACGTTGACTTATGGAAGTTTTTACATTTTCACAATACTTATCCTTTCCAGGTTACTTGTACTATACATATATTCTGCTTCTTTATGGCTTGTCTTCTCATCCTTTTTAACAGTATATTTTATAAACAAAGTTCTCAATTTTAATGTAGTCAAGTTTATTAATCATTTTTTTTTGATTGGTGCTTTTTTTGCCTTTGAACCTAAAAGAAAAGTCTTGAAATACAAAGGTGTTTAACGCCAAACTGACCTTCTGGAGCCTTAAATACTCCAAGAGAATTCTGTCTGCTAGTGCTCAGGAACTCACCTCGGTGGCTCTGGTTTGAAAATTCTTCCTCTAAGAACCAAGGCTCCTCTCCTTGCTCCAACTTGAAGATTACTGCTGGTTTGAAAATGCAGTTCCCTGTAAACAGGGAACAATGGTGTATTTAGGATGGATGACGAGCTTTTTAGTTCTCAGAGTGTTAAAAGATATAGCTTCAGAAGCAGCACCCTGAAGACCTTGATTTGAACTTATTATGGCGAGTCATCAAAACACTTCTTTTATTCCCCAAAAGGGCTTAATTTTATACTCCAAATGAAATGTCTCAAAAACATTAAAATCTAAATAAAATATTCATGTGTATTGCTGCATAAAAAGGAAATGCCTTTTATTTGCTGTGATGAGGGTAAGTTACACTTATATGCTCACCCACTGAGACGAGGTTGTTGTAGTTCTCCAGCATCACATCTCTATACAGAGTTCTCTGAATAGGACCCATTTGCTGCCATTCCTCTTGGGTGAATTCCACAGTCACGTCCTTGAATGACACAGATACCTGCAACAGGACACTGCTGCTCAATCTGAAGGGTTCAGAATTAGTTGACAGAGAAAATATCCCTAAAAACAATTCTTATGCTCACTCTAAAGAGTTTAAAACAAATGAATACAAAGGATGCATATTCTTTTATTTTTATTTTTATTTTAATAAACATATAATGTATTTTTATCCCCAGGGGTACAGGTCTGTGAATCGCCAGGTTTACACATTGCACAGCACTCATCATAGCACATACCCTCCCCAATGTCCATATCCCCCACCACCCTCTCCGGTCCCCCCTCCCCCCAGCAACCCTCAGTCTGTTTTTTGAGATTGAGTCTTTTATGGTTTGTCTCCCTCCCAATCCCATCTTTTCATTTTTTCTTTTCCTAGCTCCCCCCAACCCCCCCACACTGCATCTCCACTTCCTCATATCAAAGAGATCTTATGATAGTTGTCTTTCTATGATTGACTTATTTCATTAAGCCAAAGGATGCATATTCTGAATCTAACTTTAACTTACATTTTGGAGGTATTCAATGAGTGAAAATATCTGTAATTTAATTTTTATATATTTGTGAGTTCTATCCACATGTTTTAAGTATACTAAACTTTGTTTAAATTTTTTTTAAGCAAAAATGATTAAATTTCCTACAATTTTTACTCAACACCCCAATACACTACCCTGGGCATATTCTAGGGTAGGGGTCAGCAAATTATTACCTGTGGCCAAATCTAGCTTGCCACCTTTTTCATAAATAAAGTTTTCCTGCAACATAACCACACACACCCAGTTATTCTGTATTGTTCATGGTAGCTTTTGTGCTATAACACCAGAGCCCAGTAATTCTATCAGAGACATTATAACTATCAAGAACTGAAAACATTAACTATCTGATCCATTATGGACAAAATTGGCCAACTTTTGGACTAACCAATCAATTAAAAAATAGAATAACAGCATAAAAACAACAAAGACAATACAATTAACAGAGAGGGATATATGCAAATTGAAAATAACAGGATAGAAAAAATATACATAATTATGAGCCAAAGAAAGTTGGTTATATTAACATAAAAACAATAAAGGTAAGAAAGTATGATAAAATATAATAACTATTTATGATCCTTTTAACAGAAAATATAAAAAGCATAAATTGGTATGCATTTGAAAACCTAGGTTCCGAATATAGTTAATTCTCTTTATTCACAGATTCTGTACCTGCAAATTCACCTCACTAAAATATACTTCTAACCTAAGTACTCATTATTTTGAAGTATTTATGGACACTCACAGAAAGGTAAAAGATTTGAGGGTCCAACACATTTTCCCAGCTGGAGCTAAACAAGATAATGCTTTGCCAAATGCTCTTTTTGCAGACTACTTAGCACATTCTTTCCATTTTTGTGGCTTTTTTCTTTTTTTTTTTTTTTAATATTTTTTTTATTTATTTATTTGACAGAGAGAGATCACAGTAGACAGAGAGGCAGGCAGAGAGAGAGAGAGGGAAGCAGGCTCCCTGCTGAGCAGAGAGCCCGATGCGGGACTCGATCCCAGGACCCTGGGATCATGACCTGAGCCGAAGGCAGCGGCTTAACCCACTGAGCCACCCAGGCGCCCTTGTGGCTTTTTTCTTGTGTTCCCCCACCTGTGTAATGCAGAAATGCTGTGTAGTGTTCCTGAGTACAAGAAGGTTGTTATATCCCTTAGGGAGACCAAGTGTGTTAGATAAACTTTGAGCATTAATTATGGTGCTGTTGGCCTTTAGTTCTTGTTCGTGAAATAATATATTAAATAAGGTATTTTTAAACGGAAACACACATAAAACAAGGTTGTATATTGAATGGTTGACTAAAATGTTTTGATTAGAAACTCAAAGGAACTTGCTCCCCTAGAAGCAATGATTCAGTACTTACTAATTTAGTGTTCATGGAGATTTTATAGAAAATAACCATGTGAAAAAAAATAACCATGTGAATAGTGAGAATCAACTATATATAATAAAAGTTGACAGAAAATAAGATAGATAGATCCATAATAATATTAGTCTTACAAAATTATAAGAAATTTTAACACAACTCTCAACTCACAGGGCAAGCAGACTGAAAACACCAATAGAAATTTATTTTATTTTATTTTTTTAAAGATTTTACTTATTTATTTGACAGACAGAGATCACAAGTAAGCAGAGAGGCAAGTAGAGAGAAGGGGGGAAGCAGGCCTCCTATCAAGCAGAGAGCCCGATGCAGGGCTCGATCCCAGGACCCTGGGATCATGACCTGAGCCGAAGGCAGAGGCTTTAACCCACTGAGCCACCCAGGTGCCCCACCAACAGAAATTCAGAAAGGGGTCAGCAATAACCAAGAGGGAAAATCTGGCCTGCTGCTTTTTTGTTTGTTTGTTTTGTTTCATAAGTAAGCTTTTATTGGAACACAGTCACGTTCACTTGCTTATGTATTACCTATGGCTGCTACAGCACTACAACTGTAGAGTTTAGTATTTTCAAAGAGACCACATCTCCCTGACATTTACAGATGAAGTTTGCTGACTACTGACATAGAAGGTTTAAATGACATCAATAACCAATTTGAGTAACTGAAACATATAGGATAACATAATCATAACATATTATTTTCTAGTCTATTTTGCATGTTAAAAATAAAGAGAGGGCACCTGGATGGCTCAGTGGGTTAAGCCTCTGCCTTCAGCTCAGGTCATGATCTCAGGGTCCTGGGATCAAGGCCCGCATTGGGCTCTCTGATCAGCAGGGAGCCTGCTTCCTCCCTCTCTCTCTGCCTGCCTCTCTGCCTACTTGTGACCTCTCTCTCTCTGTGTCAAATAAATAAATAAAATCTTTTAAAAAAAATAAAGAGAGTAAGTCTCACCAAATTAGAAAAGATTATAAACATACAGTGTGGCTTTGGATTTTAGCTTAGAGATGCAGAGAGCTGAAAAGAACAATACTAGCAAGAACAAAGGTAGGCAGATTGAAAATTAAGGTCTTTTCTTTTTTTTTAATCCATCAGAGAAATGAAATTGCTTAACAAATAAGCAATTTGAAATCAGGAAAAAGACAGTATCTCTAGGGACAATCAGGAACCATGTGTTTGCTTACTGGACCATATGCTACCAAAATTCATATAAGATGATAGAAAGATAAAGCTAGAAAAACTTCAACAACCTGCTAAAGGCCGAGGTGGTGTGTGTCACAGATATAGTATGATTTCTACCTTTTTGGGATATTTTCTCCAGGAACGTAGTCTGTTCACAGAGAGGACTGGGGGAGAATTTCAGGGAAGTCCTTTCCTACTCTATGTGATACTGGCTAGTGTAGGAGAAGAAAAGTCATTTCTTAAATCCACTTAGATCTTATTTAGGAAAAGGTCAATAAAACAAACAACTTGAGGCCATTGGTGGTGTCCCCTTGTAGTAAGGGGACAGCAGAAGCAGATACTACCAAAATGCTGCCCAGACCCATCAGCCTTATCTCTCCTCAGTAATAAAATATATAAATGGTAAGATGCAAGTTCTTAGTGAGGTTAAACTGGAAGATAAGCCCCAGGAAACTGTCATTATTTGGCCTGTCTGGTAGCTCTGTGGAACATCCCATTCATAAAACTGTCTTCATCTGACATAACTCAAAGCTTACCCATTGCAAATAGCATTTTCTCTGGGGGAATGAAATTTGTTAAGAAAGAAAAAACACCCATGGGATATTCTTTACCATCAGGGCTACCTCAGGCAGTTTGTAACAATTAAAGGAAACAACAGTCTAATTAAAAAGCTTGGAGCATGATAAATATAGAAGGGGCTTTGAAAAGCTCAGACATCTAGCTGGGAATCTAGAAGGTGGCACACATGCCCTGGGCTATGTGCATATTCAGGAAACATCTGAGAAAGTACTAAACTTGCTTCTCATTAACCTTGAGGCTCTGTGAAAGAAAAGTGGAAGTGAAAACAAGATAGTAAAATGCGAGGCTAACTGCTGAAGGCATTCACCAACCTATACAGAGAGCATCTTGGCAAAGATTGCAGCCTTACTGGTTACACATACTTAAGGAAATCACTGTCCAATTATTAGCTGACTATTTACCTAATGGAGCGGAGACTTCAGTAGCTACACATGACAAAGAATATACGTTGTACAGAATCCATTCAACAGAGTCACTAAACAAATGACAGCTGCGGTGGAGTGGTATTTGGATGATAAATTGACACCTTATATTTTAACTGTCAAGTTTGCAATGAAAATTTAAGACATACAAACAAGCGAAAAAGTATGGCTCATACATAGGAAAAACAAACAAACCCAAAACTATGTATGAAACGGTATAGAAACTATCTCTGAGGAAGTCCAGACATTGGACTTACTAAACAAAGACTTTTTTTTGAAGATTTTATTTATTTATTTGAGACCGAGAGCACAAGTGGAGAGGGGCAGAGGGAGAGAGAGAAGCAGACTCTCCACAGAGCAGGGAGCCTAATGCAGGGCTCCATCCCAGGACCCTGGGATCATGACCTGAGCTGAAGGCAGAGGCTTAACCAACTAAGCCACCCAGGCACCCCTAGACAAAGACTTTCAATAAACTGTTTTAAATATAACTGAAGAAAACCATATCTAAAGAACCAAAATAAAGTATGGGAATACATTCTCACTGAATAAAGAATATAAACAGACAAAAATAATACATATCTGATGAAAAAGCAAACTGAAATTCTGAAATTACAAACTTCAAAAATTTGAAATTTAAAATATGAAAGTACAATAATTAAAGTCAAAAGTTCCCTAGAGGTCTCAATAGCAGATCTGAACATGCAAGAGAATCAGCCAATTTTGAATACAGACCTAGTAAGATCATATAATCTGAAGATAGAAAGTAAAAACAGGGAAAATGAACAAACAACCTCAGTGACCTGTGGGACACAATCAAACATCCAAATATAGCAACATCCACAGGAGAGGAGTAGGAGGAATAGAGAGCAGAAGGAGCAGAAAAACAGAGTGAATCTTGACAGCAGCAAAAGGTAAGTGACTTATCATTTCTAAAGGCTCCCAAATAAAGCTAACAGTTGATTTGTCTTCAGGAACCAGGGAGATCAAAAAGCATATTTATGACATATTTAAAATGCTGAAAGGAAGACCTATCAATCAAGACTTCAACATTCAGCAACAGTGAAGAAATCATGATACTCCCAAATAAATAAGGGCTGGGAAAATCTTTCAAGAGTACACCTGCCATATAAAAAATATTAATAGAGAAGCCATTCAGGTTGTATTGAGAATACATTAGATGATAACTCAAATTCACAAGAATAAAACAACTATGTAGGCAAAAGTTACTATACAGGTGAATATACAAAAGGCACTATAAGTGTATTTTTTGTATTTATTTTTCTCCTATATGATTTCAAGGAAACTGTATTAAGCAGTAACTAGAAATCTCACACTATGTATAAAAATGTAATTTTGATAATAACAGCACACAGCAGAAGGGGATGGAACTAAGAGGAGGAAAGTTTTAGAATATTCTTGAAATTAAGTTGATAATTCATCTGAACAAGACCATCATAGTTAAGACATTAAAGGTAATCAATAAGGTAACCACTAATAGAAAAAAATGTAGTAAAGGCACAAGGTTAGGGTAACTAGGAAATATTAATTCAACAAAAAAGAAGTAATAGTGAAGTAGAAAAACAAAAAGGACTTACTACCTACTGAAAAGAAATGTCTAAATGGAAGGCATATATGCTACTTATCAGGAGCCACATTAAACGTTAGTGGCTAAAAACTTAAATTAAAAGGCAAAGACTGGCAGAATGGATTAAAAAATTAAAAACATTAGCCAACTGCATCCAGTCTGCTAGACACACTACATTTAAAGACACGATAGCTTGAAATTAAGACTGGTGAAAAATATATTATGTAAGCAGTTACCAACAAAGCCCTGCACTGCCTATAGTAGAACAGAAAATAGATTTTAAGACAAAAATAGGAGAGAAAAAGGTCCTTTTATAATGGTAAAAGTGCCAATACATGAAGATGATATAACAATGACAAACATATATACCTAAAATACAAATACATGAAGCAAAAACTGACAGAATTAAAAAGACAAACAATTCAATAATAACAGTTAGAGATTTCAAAGCCCCACTTTCAAAATGGATAGAACTACTAAATAGAAGACCAATATGGGAGACCAAGACAGATACAAAGATATCTATAAAAACACTCAGGCCAACACTTGCAACATACACATTCTTTAAGTACATATGGAACACTCTCCAGTATAGATTATACATTAGGCCACAAAACAAATCTCAATACATATTAAAGGTTAAAATTATATAAAGTATCTCCTATGACCAAAATAAAATGAAACAAGGAATCAATGAAAAGGAAAACTGGAAGTTTAAAAATATGTGAACATCAAACACCACACTCTAAAGAAACTCCTCAAAGATTAAAGAATACTAACAAGGGAATTACAAAATACTTTGAGACAAATGAAAGTGAAAACACAACATATACCAAAACTCATGAGATACAGCTAATGCAGTGCTTAGAGGGAAATTTATAGCTGCAACTCCTACATTTAAAAAGATCTCGAATTGAGGCACTTGCATGGCTCAGTGGGTTAAGCCTCTGCCTTCAGCTCAGGTCATGGTCTCAGGGTCCTGGGATCAGGGCTCTCTGCTCAGCAGGGAGCCTTCTTCCCCCCTCTCTCTGCCTGCCTCTCTGCCTACTTGTGATCTCTCTCTGTCAAATAAACAAATAAAATACTAAAAAAAAAATCTCAAATCCATAACCTAATTGTACACCTTAAGGAACTAGAAAAAACAAGTGTGAACTAAACCCAAAACTAGCAGAAGAAAAGAAATAATAAAGATTAGAGCAAACAAAAAACAACAAAATAAGGAACAGAAAAACAATAGGATCAACAAAACAAAGCTGGTTCTTTGAACAATCAAAAGAATTGATGAACCTTTAGGTAGACCAAGAAAAAACAACACTCAAATTTACTAAAATAAGAAATGAAGGTGAGGGCATTACTATTGACATTTCAGAAACAAAAAGGACTATCAGAGAGTACTGTAAACAACTGTACACCAACAAATTAGATAATCTAGAGGAAAAGGACAAATTCCTAGAAACATTCGGACTATTAAAGCAGACTCAAAAAGAAATAGAAAATCTGAACAGATCCCTAGAAGGAGACTGAATTAGTAATTAAAAACCTCCCAATAAAGAAAAGCTTAGGACCAGATGGCTACACTGACAAATTCTACCAAATGTTTAAGAAGAATTACTACAAATCCTTCTCTAACTCTTCCCGAAAAATAGAAAAGGGAACCCTTATTAACTTACTCTGAGTTACTCTGAAGTAAAGCCAAAGAAATCACAAGAGGACTAATGATCAATATCCTTTATGAATACAGATGCAAAACTCAACAAAATATTAGCAAACAGAATAGCAGTATATTAAAATGATTATACATCATGACCAAGTAGCATTTATCCCAGAAATGTGAAGGTGGCTCACCAAATGAAAATCAATCTACGAAACATACTACGGTAATAGAATGAAGGAAATAAACCATATGATCATCTTGGTGGATACAGAAAAAGCATCTGACAAAATCTAATACCCTTTCATGATAAAACAACAACACTCAACAAACTAGGAATAAAAGGGAACTTCCTGAACACAATAAAAAGCACTTATGGGGCACCTGGCTGACTCAGTCAGTAGAGCATGAGACTATCTGAGGACTGTGAGTTTAAGAACCCCATGCTGGGGGTAGAGTTTACTGGAAAAAAATAAGTGCTTATCATAAATTCATGGCTAATATCATACACAATGCTAAGAGGATGATTTCTTCCAAAAATAAAAAAAAAATGACAAGGATTCCTGCTATAACCAATTCTATTTATTACACTGGAAGTTCTAGCCCAAGCAAATAGGCAAGAAAAAGAAAGACATCAAAATTGGAGAGGAAAAACGTATTTTGTATATGTGTACATATGTCTTGAACATTAATAACAGCACTATTCACAACAGTTAAAAGACAGAAACAACACAAATGTCCATCAGCTGGTGAATGGATAAACACAATGTGGTATATCCTTACAATGAAACATTGAAAACACTATGCTAAGTGAAAGACAGTCACAAAGTCCACATATTATACGGTTTCATTTATTTGAAACATGCAGACTAGGCACATCTATAGTGACAAAGTTAGTGGTTGTTTCTGGCCTGGTGGGATATGCTGGGATTGGGGTGGGGGGGAGGGATGATAGCTAATTGGTATAGAGTTTTTTGGGGTTTTGTTTTTTTACGTGATAAAAATATTCAAAAATTGAGTGTGGTGATGACTGTACAACACTGAATTGTATACTTTAAATGTAAGAATTGTATGGCATGTGAATTATATCTTCATAAACTAAAAAAAGGACACTAAAAACAGGATTAATCAGATTTTCTTATATCTATTAAAGAAACTGAATTTATAATTAAAAACCAGCTATGAAGAAAATCCCAAGGCCAGGTTGCTTTATTGGTATATCTTCCCAAACATTTGAGGAAGATTTTCCAGAGAAGAGAAAATGAGGACTCACTTCCCAACACATTTCATGAGAGCATAATAGATGCCAAAACCTAACCAAGACATTACATGAAAGGAAAAGTTCAGGCCAATTATCTCTCCACTAATGCATATTTAAAAATACTAACTGAAATATTAACAAACTGAATCCAAAGACATTAAAAGATAGTATTTTATGGCCAGCTGGGACTTTTCTCAGGATTCCAAGATTAGTTAAACACTGATAAATCAGTCAATATAATTCATCCTTTTAACAGAATTAAGGAAGAAAATTATATTATTATCTCACTAGATGTAGAAAAAGCATTTCACAAAGTATAATATCTATGTATGATTAAAAGCTCTGAGGAAACCAAAAACAGAACTTCCTTATTTTATGAAACAGTGTGTATAAAAATCCTAGAGTTAAATCCAAACTCAATGATGAAATACAGAGTATTTTCTCCTTCAGGTGAGGTACAAAACAAGGATTTCTATTATCATCACTTGTATTCAACCTTGTACTAGAAAGACAAGAATAAGGCATAAAAACAAATTAAAGATATAAAGATTGGAAAGGAATAAGTAAAAATGTCTGTATTTGCAAAAGACATGATTGTGCATATTTAAAAAAATCTAAAAGAATCTACAGGGCATCTGGGTGGCATTTGACCCTTGGTTTTGGCTCAGGTTGTGATCACAACTGATGGTTGTGAGATGGAGCTTCGAGTCAGGCTCAGCATGGAGTCTGCTTGAGATTCTCTCTCTCTCCCTCTCCCACTCTGCCCCTCCTGCTCATTCTCTCTACCTCTAAAATAATTAAGTAAGTAAATAAATAAATAAATCTTTTTTAAAAATAAAAAACCAAAAACCGAAAATAATCTATAAATAAATTACCAGAATAAGTGAATTTAACAAAATGGCTTGATATAAGATCAGTATTAAAAATCCACTGTATTTTAATAAAACAACAATAAATTAGAAAATGAAATGTAAAAAAAAAAAAAGAAAAGAAAATGAAATGTAAAAAACAGTATTATTTATAACAGTATCAAAATAGGGGGGCCTGGGTGGCTCAGTTGGTTGAGCATCCAGCTCTTGATTTAGGCTCAGGTCATGATCTCAGGGTTGTGAGATTGAGCCCCATGTCAGGCTCCATGTTCAGCACAGAGTCTGCTTGTGATTCTCTCTCCTTTCCTTCTTCCCCTCCCCCAGCTCATGCATGTATGTGTGTGTGTGTGTGTGTGTGTGTGTGTGTGTGTGTGTATGTGCATGCGCACTCTCTCTCACTCAATAAATAAAATCTTAAAAAATACTAAAACAAAATAAATCAAATACACAGGAATAAATCTAACGAAACTTGTCAAAGACTTCACCTCTACTCTGAAAAACTACCCAGCCAGATTTTCTGTGGAAACTGATGGAATTTCTATGAAAATACAAAGGATTTAAATTAGTCAAATTTTTTTAAGAAGTAAAACTTTAAGACCTTTACTCTTTCATATTTCATGACTTACTGTAATGCAATAGTAATTAGGACAGTGAAGTACTAGGAAAAAGACAAATAACTGGATCAAAGGAAGAGAATACAGTCTAAATATAGACCTACATTTATATATGGTCACTTGATTAAAAACAGAGGCCTGGCTGCAATTTAGTGGACACAGGATGGTCTTTTCAACAAACAGTGCTAGTGCAACTTGATATCCACACGGAAATAAGAACCTCGACAACTATCTTATACCACACACAAAAACATTTCCAGGTGGATCAAGCTCAAATAATCAAGCATCTGCTAAGAACTAGGAGAATATCTGTGTGATCTTGGAGAATGAAAAATCTTTCAAAGAAGCATACAAAGAACTGTCATTACAGAAGACGCTGATATTGACCTTTATTACATTTAAGAACCTGGTTTATCAAAAGACATTACTTTAAAAAAAAAGTCAAGCCAAAGAATCCAAAAACAGTTGGCAACATTCACATCTGACAAATGACTTGTATGGATAATATAGAAAAAACTGACTAATCAATAATATAAAAGCAAGGTATCTAGAAAAGACAGAGAACTGAGCAGGTACTTTACATAAAAGAACATCTACATGGCCAAAACACAAATAATGGTACTGAAATTAGTATTTATTACAGAAAGCAGACTATTAATTTCAAAGAGAGACCATTCTCTGACAGTAAAGTCCAACTGTAGCAAGTGTTGGTGAGAGTTTAGTACAGCCAGAACACTAGTAGTATAAATTGGTTCAAGCACTTTAGCAAGCTAATTGTTGTATATATTAAAGCTGAACATGTTTATTCTATGAATCAGCCATTCTACTTCTAGGTATAACCAAGAGAAATGAAGATATACCAAGAGACACAAAGGAATGTTCATAGCAGCTTTATTCATAGCAGTCCCCAAATGGGAAAATACAAGTGAAAAACTCACCAACATGAGAACAAATAAATAAATCATCATACAGTCATATAATGAAATACTGCTCAGCAATAAAAAAGGAAGTAGTGAAACACAGCAAGACTGATGATCTCAACAATGTTATGTACAGAGAAACAAGCTGGACCTCCCCTTCCTCTGAAAAAGAGTACAGATTATATGATTCCATTTATATGATGTTCAAAAATGAAGTTATTCTTTTTTTTTTTTTTCCTGACATGTGATGTTAGAATAGTAGTTGTCTCTGCAGGGCAGAGCAGTAGTTATTATCTGGAAATTGGAAGGAGGAAAACTTCAAGGGTGACAAAAATGTTCTTCATCTTAATCTGAGTGGTAAATTACATCTGTAATATGTGCACATATGTAAAAATCCACCCAGTTCATATTTAAGAATGCACTTCACTAGTATTAAAACTGTACCTCAGTTAAAGAAATAAATAAAAAGAAAAAAAAATAAAGAGTGCATACAAGAGAAAAACTAGCAAAATTTTATAGTTAATAATTTAGGAAGGTAAGAAATATCTATTACATTACCCCTTTGTATCTTTCCGTAACTTAAAAATTTCCCAAAATGTCATGGGTAAAAATG
Organism: Martes martes; assembly: GCF_963455335.1. NCBI lineage: Eukaryota > Metazoa > Chordata > Mammalia > Carnivora > Mustelidae > Martes > Martes martes. The sequence goes on from NC_137900.1 coordinate 31,282,215, forward strand.
AAGAGAACCTGGTCTGGCAGACAAACTCTATCCAAAGACAAATGATGAAACAGGGAAATACAGGTCACACGTCAGAAAAATGATTAACTCTTTAATAATTAAAAAGCTATTAAAATTAGCAAAAAGGAGGAAGGTTGATTACACAAACACACACAAACAGATGACTTAGAACTATACTAGATTGTGCACAGTCTCAGCTCTCATACATTTCTGGAACAGGGATCATCATCGTTCTGCCCTCATGCCAAAAAAAACCTCCAGAGTCATCTTGACTCTTACTTTACCCCTTTCACATTTTTCACATTCTGTTCATACTTCCAGATTAAAAACGAAACTGCTTTTATTCCATGAATTTCTTCCCCATGTTCTATGTCAGAACTCAGATGAAACCAAACCCGTAACGATGGCATCCAAGGACTTCTAGTGTTACACAGTTTTTGCTTTATGCAAAATGCATACATTGAGGTTATTAGGGTGGGCGCTAACCCAATTTGATTAGTGTCCTTTTAAGAAGAAATCTGGACACAGGTATGTACAGAGGGAAGATGGTGTGAAGACACAGGGGTAAAGCCCTTCATAAGCAAAGAAAAGAGGCCTGGAACAGATTCTTCCCTCACAGCCCTCAGAAGGAACCAACCCTGTCCATTCCCTGATTTTGGACTTTGAGCCTTCATACTGTGAGGAAATAAATTGTTGTGCAAGTCACCCAGTCTGTGGTACTTTATTATGGCAGGTCTAGCAAACTAATATACCTAGTCTGGTTCCAACATTTATCTTATCTCTCTTATTATCCCCTAAGAGGAATTCCAAAGTGCAATATGCAAAGATTCTTACTGGACCTTGGATGCTTTGTTTAGGAATCCATGCTGTTTCCTCAAAATGCAGTAACCTCCCTCTACTCTGCACCAGTTAAAATCCCACCCATTCTTCAGGACTGACACAATCCTTCCCAACTATCCACCTTTGACCAACTAGGCCTACAACATCAATCTGTCCCTTCTGTGATGAATTACAAACCCTGATACTGATTCAACTCAAACGATCAATTAATCAGCTAATTCCCTTAATCATAACTTGTTTCCAGCGTATGAAGAAGAAATCTCCGCATTATTCCCAGCACCTCCTATGTATTATCTAAGTCTCTAAGGGGACTGTACTTGCCCACAAGAAGTTCAGTCCTTCTTACAAGCATACAAACAGTATGGAGATGACTCAGTCTTAAAGAGGAGGAGGCTAACTGACATTTTAGAAACAGCACAAGACAGGGGTGTCAGGAAAACATCCTCTTGGAGAGTCCTTCATTCAGAAGAACAGGACATTTTGTCATGCACAGAACAAGTATGCACAGGTTTCTAGGACAAAAGATAGTAACCACTTGGGCTCTACCTTGTGAGAGATGAGGTGTTTTTCTGATAATAGAAACCCCAATTCCGTCAGTGGCCCAGTTCCATATAGAGAGGGAATAATCTTTTATTTAAAAAGTTTAATGAGCAATCTCAACTACAGAAGCTGACGGCTTACAATGGAGCCTATGAAAATGAACCTATGGCAGTTCCTGACCCTGAAGATAATGGTCTAACTGGACAGACAAATATATTATCAGGAGACTTCTAGTAATGTATGAAGTAAAGTTGGGGCTGTACAGATTCAGAAAAGGGAAATTAGCCCAGTGGGAGACAAGGGGAAAGAAAAGAGTATTGTTTTCTACATGAGGCAACCAAAGCTAACTCGTGACACATAAAAGCAAAAAGCCAGGAGCGCCTGGGTGGCTCAGTCGTTAAGCGTCTGCCTTCAGGCTCAGGTTATGATCCCAGGGTTCTGGATGGCACCCGCATTCACCTCCCTGCTCAGCGGGAAGCCTGCTTCTCCCTCTCCCACTCACCCTGCTTGTGCTCCCTCTCTCACTGTGTCTCTCTCTGTTCAATAAATACATAAAATCTTAAAAAAAAAAAAAAAGTAAAGAGCCAGACCTCACATCCATTAGAATGGTCACTATCAGAAAACAGCAAGTGTTGACGAGGATGTGGAGTGACCAGAATCCCTGTACACTGCTGGTGGGAATGGAAAATGGTGCAGCTACTGTGGAATGGAATAGTGGCTCCTCAAAAAATTAAACGTAGAATTACCACATGATTTAGCAATTCCATTTCTGGGTATAAAGATCCATTAGACTAGTAGTATCTTGAAGAGGTGTTTGTATTCCTATGTTCACAGCAGCATTACTTGCAATAACCAAAAGGTGAAAGGAACCAAAATGTCTATCACTTGATGAAGAGATAAAAAAAATGTGGTATATATACACAATGCCTTATTTACTATTCAGCCTTACAAAGGAAGGAAATTCCGATACATGCTACAACATGCATGAACTTTGAGGACTTTATGTTAAATGAAATAAGCCAGTCACAAAAAGACAAATACTACATGGTTCCACATATATGAATAGGAAAATTAATAGACAGCAAGTAAAATTTGCCAGATACTGAATGGTAGGAGGCATGAAGAATGGTTGTTTCATGGGTATAGAGCTCTAGTTCTGTAAGATGACGAGTTCTGGAGATTGGCTGCACAGCAATATGAATGTACTTAACATTACTGAACTGTACAGTTAAAAAAATGGCTAAGATGATAAACTTTATGTTACCTGGATTTTACCACAATTAAAAATAAATGAAAACAAAGAAAAAGAAAGTAAAGAGCTACCTGTATTAGTTGTACAGGCTGCCATAACAAAATACCATAGACTGGGTGGCTTAAATGGTAGACATTTTTTTCCTCATAGTTCTAGAAGCCAAGATCAGAATAACAGCATGGGTGGGTTCTGGTGACATTCTCTTCCTGGCTTATAGATGGCCACTTCTTGCTGTGTCCTCACATGGCCTTTGCCTAGTGCCCGTGTATGGAGAGACAGAGAAACTGATTTCTGTCTCTCTCTCTCTTCCTTTTTTTAAAAGACCCTTAACCCTATTAGATTAGTATCCCACCTTTATGACTTCACTTAACTTTATTCCCTCTTAAACATTTTATTTCTAAATAGTCACACTGGGGATGAGGGATTCAACATATGAATTTGAGAGTGGGGACATAATTCAATTCATAGTATCAGGTGAATAGAATGAGGATGTGGTTCTAAAGGTCAATTAGGAGAAGACAATGAGAAGATGATATGATGTAGTGAGGAATAGGAGGATATTTTTAAAAAACTAAATGAGGTTTGGTTTTGCTGTACAATAAAGTTACATAGTAAATTTTTTAATGTCATATTCCCCACTGGACTGTGACCACTATTTGTATAGAAAAACATCTGTATTGTTCAGACTTTAAGTTTTTTTAAGTTAAGTGCATGTCACTTACTTGGAACATCTTGGCTGCTCAATAAACAGTTGTCAAAAAACTCAGAGCACCAATAAAGTTAAAAATAAAAGAAGTAGGAAGGGGTAATGTCTCCAAAGCCTGAATGTTATTCTGAGGAACTGGGAATTTTATTGTGTGGGATGAGGAACCACTGAGATGTTATACATGTTCGAGATATTACTTCCCTAGGATTTAGATGAACTACCCATGTGGAAGATGTGCTTGAGTAGGTGAAGAGAGAAGTGGGCAGGCTGGTAAAGAAGCTATTCCAACAGCTCAGGTGCAAGACCATGAGATAGCAGTAGGAGGAATAAAGTAGAGGAATGCATTTAAAGTGCATTAGGTTTGACCATATAAAATGGCTGTTATCTTTGACAAATAAGTAGCAAGACATGACTGCACACCAGATGTGGCAGGAGTTGAGAGAGTGAGAATAAGGAGACAGGGATGTATTGCACTTTTGTGGCTTGGGTGTCTAGCTGACTGGGACATTATCATATAACAGGGAAAGATGAGGGAAATTAGTTTGGGAAGGACCGTAAATGGGGCTGTAAATGTTAACTTTTACTTTGAAACAGTTGAGCTGGCGGTACCTTGTAGATACCTATACAGAGATGCTGAGTCAACTATGTCCAACATGGCAGTCACTAGCCACGTGCAACTATTTAAAACTTAAATTAAAAATTCGGTCCTCAGTCACACTACCTGCATTTCAAGTTCTCAACAGGCATATGTGGGTAGTGACCATCATTTGGGATAACGCAGATACAGATTGCTTCCCTCATCATAAAATGTGCTATTGGTGGGGCACCTGGGTGGTTCAGTTGGCTAAGTGTCCAACTCTTGATTTTGGCTCAGGTCATGATCTTGGGGCTGTGAGATGAAGCCCCACATAGGGCTCCACACTCAGCTGGGAGTCTGCTTGGGATTCTCTCTCCCTCTCACTCTACCTCTCCCCCTGCTCATGTGCTCTCTCTTTCAAAAAATACATAAAATAAAATTAACAAAAATTTTAAAAAGTGCTACTGGTCACAGTGGGCTGCAGAGCCACATTTGTGCAAACTGGGAAAAACATCATTGTTGAAACCAGAGTGGGGATGAAATGAGTCAAGAAGACCACTAGAAAAATAGTAAACAGGAAGGGAAACTTGTGATGAGACATGTGAAAGGGCAAAAGAGAGATGATTCCATGAAATAAACAGGAAGGATGGCAGCAGAGGCCATCACAGACACTAAGACAGGCAACCTTCCAGATGGACAGAGTGGGCGCAGAGTCAGGCACTGCAGACAGATCTGTGAGGTAAGGACGAGGCAAGACTCACTGGATTTGACTGAAGTTAGGTCACTGGTGATGCAGTTCACAGGCATATGAGTAGAGACACCAAGGCCTCAAGCAGTAGACAGAAATGTGAATGTAAAGTGTTGGCAGCATTTGCTACCGAACAGAACTTTAAGCTCTTTGTTGAACTTGTTCAAGACACGTATTTGAAAGAAATATTCACATAGAGCTATTTTCAGGACATGAATGTACCAGCTACTCATGCTGACCTCTAGTTAGTTTAAGTATTATCTCTGGAACTAGAAGAATAGTCAGGAAAAGGTCTACTTCTTCTGTTTTATTTGGATGGACAACTGTACAAAAGCCCTGCTTTGGCAATGTGCCCTTACTTCCACTAGGGGAAAAGTGGGAACAACATTCTACAATTATTTCTGGGTTGTTATTGGAAAGATCTGCACTATCACCTACCTGAAGACGAACAAAGACATTTTCCATGAGGAAGGTTTAAGATTCTCATCAACACAAATCTTGAAACAAATATCTGACTCTCTGCCATGGCTATCAGAAAGAAATCTGCACTACACTTTGGAAAATCTGTAACTTTCTAGGACTGCCATCTATCCACATGTCAACTCTGCTGTACTATTCATCTGCTTTTCTCTACCTTCCTTGAATAGTTCTGATCCATTTCCATTTCTACATTTCTATGTTAATTAACTACCTATAAAATCCATTATAAAAAAGTGTATATAAATAACTCACCTGAGATGTGTTCATTTTCTGCTGTTGTTGGGAGAGTACAGAGAACTGTGATGGGTAAGCTGGGGATAAGGAAAGAGGAATGGAATTATGAGAGGTTTGGTGAGCTTTTGCCAGTTTCCTAAAAAATCTCACCACACCCACTGGGGTAAAGGCCTCCCTATGGAAAAATGTTCTGTTGACCCTTGAGAAGGGGCAGGAAGCACCACACAGAGACAGCACTCCCAGAATATGTAATACATCTCTGATATGATCATGTGATTGTAGCCCTGTTGTTTTTCACTGGTGACTGTAAATTATTTCTTATTCATTTAAAAAATGTATATCTCCCTGACTAATCAACAAAAAAATTAAAACAGAGGGTAATATTAATATCCTATTATTTATACTTTGAGTTAGAAAATCAACAGAAAACTCTGGGGAAAAAAAGATGCTTAGTGCCAAAGTATTTTAAAATCATTTTGTTCTTTTGGTAAGACTTTTGATGAGACACTTCTAGTGACTTATGTGTGACAGAATGAACTGCACTGTGCTTTGCTCCTCGTTCTGTCCTGGGTGACCAGGGGACACACATCTCAGTCTCCTTTTTTTTTTTTTTTTAATTTCAAAAGAGTAAAAGATAGACATCCCCTCGCATACTGTCATTTTATAATTCTTTATGTTCAGGATAAAGGAAGCCTCAGCATATCTCCAGATGCCACTTGTGATGGACACACGAGTGGCTTAGAATCTGGAAAGAGGGAAAAATGAAGAAAATGGGGGGCTCTTTAAGAAGGACTGAGACTGAATTTCCTTGGCTCTGGCTGTGGCTTTTCCTGTAATGGCCTGATAGTCATGCATCTCTTTCAACCCCAGCTCACCACCTTCTGCAAGCTGGTCCAGTTTCCACTGTCACATAGTCTGTGATAGCTTCTGTATGTGGTAACATCACCAAGTCTGGCTCTTTCTGGACAAGGAAATTAGAACTGTTTCTGGTAGAGCAAATTAGGACCCACTCCTTTCTAGGTTCTTCTGTATGTTCTGAAGCTCTGGTGAGGGTGGTTCCTGTCAGATGAGCTCTTCTTCCAGGTGGGACTCCTGTCCCCAGAGCTCCTCTCCTGTCTGCCACACAAGAGTTACTTTGTTCCAGACGTGGAGACTTAGGCCTAGGAAACAAATTCCTCTTAGTTGAAACTTTCACCGAGAGCAAAGTTTCTCAACTTCAGCAGTGCTGACATTTTGGGCTGCATAATTCTTTATCACGTGGGGGCTGTGCACTGTAGGATGTCTAGTAGCATTTCTGGCCTCTACCCACCAGACACTAGTAGCACTCCTCCTCGGTTGCGACAACCCAAATCATCTCCAGCCATTTCCAAAAGTTCCTCCCTCCCTCCCTCCTTCCCTCTCTTCCTCTTTCTTTTCCTTTCTTTTCTCTCTTTCTCTCCTTCCTTCCTTTTCTTTCCTTCCTTCCCTCCCTCCCTCCTTCCTTCTCTTCCTCTTTCTTTTCCTTTCTTTTCTCTTTCTCTCCTTCCTTCCTTTTCTTTCCTTTCTTTCCTTCCTTCCCTCCCTCCTTTCTTTCTTCCTTCCTTCTTTTTGCTTTCTTTCTATTTTTAAAATTATATGGTTGATACTAAGGAAAGAGCCCAGATGTCCATCAACAGATGAATTGATAAAGAAAATGTAGTGTGTACACACACACACACACACACACAATGCTGGACTCAAGTCATCAAAAAGAATGAAATCTTGCCATCTGCAACGACATGGATGGAACTAGAGAGTATTATAGTTAAGAGAAATAAGTCAGAGAAAGACAATTATCACATGATTTCACTCATATGTAGAATTTAAGAAACGAAACAGGATCATAGGGGAAGGGAGGTAAACATAAGAGAAAAATAGAGAGGGAGACAAACCATAAGAGACTCTTAACTATAGGAAAACAAACTGAGTATTGCTAGAGGGGAGGTGGATGGGGGATGGGGTAACTTGGTGGTGTACATTAAGGGTGCACATGATGCAATGAGCACTGGGTGTGATATGCAATTGAGGCATCACTAAACTCTATCTCTAAAACAATACGCTATATGTTAATTAATTGAATTAAAATAAAATTAAAAAAATAAAATTACATGGTTATACCTGTAAGTAGGGTGGCTATAAAGATTACGTTAAATACTAAATAAAAAAGAACAAAGTGTCTTCCAAATAGGATGGAAGCCAATACTACATGTTGGCTTATACCTTGTACCTATTAGAGCTTACCCACTAGCACCTGGCTAAATGCCTTGTAGACGATGACTTATCTCTATCTGAACAACGCCACAAAGCAATTTTTACTAATATTCTTATTTTCAGATGAGAACCTGACTTATGCCCAAGTGACAGAGGAGGAAATTACCCGATCTTTCTGGCTTAAATTTAGGGTCAAGACCAGGGCGCGCTGTATGCCAGTTTGACGGTCTATATCCAATACCCTTAAAGCACATACCCTCCCGCCGCCAGCAAGGGATCTTCCCAGGGCCGGCTGCAGCAAGCTCCCGCTCTCCAGTCCACAAGTAACATCTTCCTGGAGCACTCGCCCCATCTGGGCCCCCGGAGCCCGCGGGGCTGGGGCCCACCCCCAACCGTCTTTGCCAGGTCTAAGTTCTCGTCTGGCTCCGGCATAAGCGGCGGGGAGTTCCCGAGACGTTCGAGCCGGTTCCTCGGCCACAAGCCCAACCCGCCCCCGCCGGGCGCGCGGAGGCCCAGGAACCCACACCCGGCTCCTCTCACCTGAGGGCAAACCTGCCGCACCCTCAAGGCCTGAGAGGGCGGAAGCAGGGAAGTGGGGTTGACTGCACATGCGCATAGGAAAGCCCAGGATATCCGTTCCTAGAATGCAGCTCGGTGAGCGGTGGCATTCGGGACTACATTTCCCATAGAAACGCCGCGACTCCTCGCGGATTTCGAGTGTGTCGGAGCCGGCTTGGCGACGGGGCCGTAAAGAGGGAGTAATAAGATGAACAGCCTGTATTAATAGCTGGAGCCCAGGTCCTACCAAACCCCAGAGGTTATGGGTTAAACTTTGGCGTAAGGTGAAATACAGTATGTGGTCATGGATCAGCTCCTGGTAGGAGAAAACAAGAAGACATTTGGGAACTGGGGAAATTTGTGTATGGATTGGATATTAGAAATATTAAGGGAAGTTATTAGTTTTGTTAGTTGTGATAATAACATTGGGGTTATGCAGGGAAGTTTACTTTTAGAGATGTATATTAAAATACTTAACATTATATTACATATTTGTAATTGAAAAAAATAACTAGAAAAAGCAAATATAGCAACATGTTAAAGATTTCTACCTATATGGGTATATGGGTATGGGTATGCTCTAGTGTATGCGTGTGCTCCTCTTACTAGTTTCTACTTCTCTATGCAATTGGAAGTTTTGTAATATAAAGTTTATAAAGGGAAAATTTTGAACTGTTCTTTTTTTTCAAAAGTGTGCCTTTTGACTCAGAGCTGCCAAAAGAAGAAAAAATACATGTGTCAAATAACAAAACTAAAACAGTAACAAGTTTGATATCCTTTACTCAAGAGAAAACAAATCGTAGAGCACTCTCAGTTCTGAGGGATTTTGGACAAGAACAAATTTTATTAGTAGAAATTTCCTTACAAGGCTAAGTAAAAGTTTCCTTATAAAGGTACAGTCAGCTAGTTATAGCTGAATTGTGATTGGCATATGTTAGGTGTCTTTGACAATGGGAAGGGTACCATTAGATCAGGCTGACTTAGGTTTAGGTTTGTGACTTGGGCCCTCATTTTGTGGGTACCAATATACAATTAATTTTACCACATGTAAACAGCTTTTGTGAATAAAACTGTAAAGTATAACAAAGACTAGGAAATGGAACCTATCATTAACCTAAAAGAGCAATATCTGTGATCCTCAGAGTTTATCTTTAGGAAAAAAAAAAATAAGTTGTTATATATTCCATAAGTAATACCTGAACATACACACAACTCAATAAAAAACAATTATCATTCAAATTATGCATCTCCTACATTTGCACACTTCTGAAATTAAGAACCAAATTTGGAACCTTAAGACATTTTGGCTGTCTTTGTGTATATATGTTTATACATACAAAATGTACATACACATATATAAACACACTTTTCTTGGTTGTTATTTTGTAACATAAATTATTTTAAATGGCAATGATAAAAAGAGAGTTTTGATTAGCAAAAAAAAAAGAAAGATTAATGTTGCCAGTAAATTATTGGAACTTATGTGAATCAAGGTATAAAACTTTATTCTGTTGACACTTCGATTTAAAAAAAAAAGGAAACTTCAATAAATACCAGTTTTCTAGATGAAAAGAATATAATTAATTAAAGTTCCAATCAAAATTCTAAAAAAGTTTTCTATGTATGTTTTTTTTCTTTGACATTTATATATTTTGTTTGTTAAACATAAAGGAACAATTCCAACTCTTATGCCAATAAAAACTTTTAGTAATGATCAAAAGAAAACTGAAAATGCATAGCAATGTATCTATATTAACATGTACACTATTGCTAAAATATTTAAAAACTGATCCTGGTGCAAGAAAAGTTCCAAGACCAAGAAGAAAAGAAAGTGAGAAGGTAGTATGTGTCAGAGCTGGGGTTTGAGCAGTGGAAGAACATTGAATAATTTTGTTAGAACAGTGAGGTAGGTGCTGGAACATAGCAAGGCCATATCCGTGGAATTTATATTACAATAACTTTTATAGTGATTCAAGTATATGCAATTAAAAGACAATTAAAATATTAAAATAACTTTCATGTTTCAAGTATATGCAATTAAAAGACAATTTCTAGAGTTTTAAAATTTAAATTTCTAAAGTTCCTAAGTTCTTAAACTTCAGAATTTGTATTCTTAAAGAATACAAATGTTTTAAAAATATAAGGCCTCTCAGCTCCTTTCTAGGAAACCCTACCTCTTCACTCCTATCCCATGCCTGAGACCCTGCTCCACGCCTGAGAAATACCGGCCTGGTGTGCTGAGATGGGCCACGCACCCATCTTCCCCTAACCCACCTGAATCCAGTGCTGTCAATGTAGATGCAGCGTCACGACAGTTACTAATAAATATTTGCAGAGGGATGCTTTGAGGCTATAAAACATACTGTTTCTCCTTAAAGTATCATTCACCAGTTTAGCATTCATCTGTGGATCTTGCCTGATTCAGTTATTACTCTGGTGTTCTAATGGTGATTTTTAATTTCCCTCATTAGTTTGAGAAAGCATAAAGCAGCCTGTGATGTGTGGGAGCTGGCCTGACACTTTGAGAGAGCTTGGCTGTGAGTAAAAGCTGTCCTAGTGCTCATAGCTAAACAGTGGTGTTTTCTTGCTGCACGTAAATGATCTCACTGAACACAAGTGGACAAGGTCATTTTGTGACCATTATGATGTAACACAAACAAGATCATTATTTTGCATGAGTAGAGACAAAAGCTCTGCCACTCTCAAAATACCAAACATCTCCCTCTCAGCTGTTGCTTTTTTTTTTTTTTTTTTTTTAAACAACACCCAATCCTGAACAAATTCAGCAGCTTTGGAATCAAGGCAAAATGAACTAACTAAAGCTCAAATCCTATAATTTCTTTCTAACATTCTTTTACTGAAACCCTTTATCATTTCCATGTAATCTGTGCTCTATCTCTTAAAATGACTATTAAAATCTTAATTGTTCACTTAACATATATGTTCTTTTTTTAAAAAATATTTTATTTATTTATTCGTCAGAGAGACACAAAGAGAGACGGAACACAAGCAGGGGGAGTGGGAGGGGGAGAAACAGACTTCCCGCCAAGCAGGGAGCCTGATGCAGGGCTGGATCCCAGGACCCTGGGATCAGGACCTGAGCTGAAGGCAGATGCTTAATGACTGAGCCACCCAGGTGTCCCTGCATGTGTGTTCTGATAGTATTTGGCTGAATTACAATGACATCTTCTATAGTTATTGATTGGAATCCTGCAAGGAAGATTTGTCCCTTCTCTGCTATGTACTTTTTAATTCAATCATTTGTTTTTATCTATATGGACAAGTGGAGATTTATTTCACTCTTGGCACTACAATCCATTACTGTATTTTTTATTTTGCTGAATATGTGCCATCTTTGGCCATTGGGAGCTCGTTCAGACTGGTTCTGTATTCTATTTTTTTTTCTTTAAATAGGCTTTATTTTGTAAAACAGGTTCACAGCAAAATTCTGTGGAAAATATAGAGTTCTTATATACTTCCTGCCTCCATACATGTACAGCCTTCCCCACTAGAAATATCCTGCACCAGAGTGTGGTATATTTATTACACTTGATGAACCTATGCTGATAAGTCATTATCATCCCAAATCCACTGTTTACTTTAGAATTCACTCTTGATATTATATATTCTATAGATTTTGACAAATGTATCCACCATTAAAGCATCATACAGAATAGTTTCATTGCCTTAGAAATCCTCTGTGCTCTTTCTGTTTATCCTTGCCTCCCCTCCAAGTCGTGGTAACCACTGATTTTTTTCTGTCTCTGTAGTTTCGCCTTTCTCAGAATGTCATTGTATTTGAAATCTTATGGTATGAAGCTTTTTCAGATTGGCTTCTTTGATTTAGTAAGATGCATTTAAAGTTCCTCCATGTCTTTCCATGGTTTGACAGCTCATTTCTTTTTAGCACTGAATAATCTATTGTCTGAATATATCACAGTTTATTTATTCATTCACCTACTGAAGGACATCATGCTTATTTCCAAGTATTGAAAATTATGAATAAAGCAGTTATAAACAACCATGTGCAAGCTTCTGCATGAACTTAAGTTTTTAATTCATTTGGGTAAATACCAAGGAGCATGATTGCTGGATCAAACGGTATGATTGTGTATGGTTTGTAAGAAATTGCCAAATTGTCTCCCAAAGTGGTTGAACCATTTGGCATTTCACCAGCAATGAATTAGAGTTCCTGTTGCTACACATCCTCACCAGCATTTGGTGTTGTCAGTGTTTTGGATTTGGTCATTCTAATAGTTATGTAGTGGTGTTTATTGTTGTTTTAATTTGCAACTCCCTAATAACATAAGATGTTGAGTATCTTTGTTTTTTTAAGATTTATTTATTTATTTGAGAGACAGAGAGAGCCTGTGAGCAGGGAGAGGGGCAGAGGGGTAGGGAGAGAGAATCTCAAGTGGACTCCCTGCTGAGTGTTGAGTCCCACATGGGGCTCAAGCCCAGGACCCTGAGCTTGTGACCTGAGCTAAAATGAAGAGTTGGCTGCTTAACTGACTGAGCCATGCGGGTATCTCTTGAGTATCTTTTCTTATACTTGTCATCTCTACATTTTCTTTGGTGAGGTGTCTATTCAGATATTTTGCCCATTGTTTCATCAAGTTGTTGGTTTTCTTACTGTTAAATTTTAACAGTTGTTTGTATATTTAATTTTTTACATATTTATTTATTTATTTTATTTTATTTATTATGTTCAGTTAGCCAACATATCATTAGAATTTGATGTAGTGTTCAATGATTTGTTAGTTGCATATAATACCCACTGCTCATCACCACACATGCCCCCCTTAATACCCATCACCCAGTTACCCTTTCCCCCAACCCCTCCTTTCTATAACCCTCAGTTTTGTTCCTGGAGCCCAGAGTCTCTCATGGTTGGTCTTCCTCTCTGATTTTTTTTCCCCGCTCAGTTTCCCCTCCCTTCTTCTGTGGTCCTCTATGCTATTCCTTATGTTCCGCATATGAAGGAAACATATGATAATTGTCTTTCTCTGCCTGACTTTTTTCACTTAGCGTAATCCCCCCAGTTCCATCCATGTTGATGCAAATGGTGGGTATCCATCCTTTCTGATGGCTAATATTCCACTGTATATATGAACCACAGATAAACGATCAATGTCTTTCATGTGTTGAAGGACATCTTGTCTCCTTCCACAGTTTGGTTATTATGGACATGGCTGCTATGAACACTGGGGTGCTGGTGCCCCTCTTTTCAGTACATCTGTATCTTCAGGGTAAGTACCTAGTAGTGCAATTGCTGGGTCATAGGGCAGCTCTATTTTTAATGTCTTGAGGAACCTCCATACTGTTTTCCAGAATGGCTATACCAGCTTGAATTCCCACCAAAGGGATTCCCCTTTCTCCACATCCACACCAATACTTGTTGTTCCCTGTCTTGTTAATTTTTGCCATTCTAACTAGTGCAAGGTGGTATTTCATTATGGTTTTGATTTGTATTTCCCTAATGGTTGGTAATGTTGAACATTTATTCATATGTCTGTTAGCCATTTCTATGTCTTCTTTGGAGAAATGTCTGTTTATGTCTTCTGCCCACTTCTTGACTGGATTCTTTGGTTTTTGGGTGTTGCATTTGAGAAGTTTTGTTTTGTTTTTGTTTTTGTTTTTTTTTGTTATTTAGTTGACAGAGAGAAACACAGGCAGGGAGGGAACATAAGCAGGGAGAGTGGGAGAGGGAGAAGCAAGCTTCCTGCTGAGAAGGGAGCCTGATGGGGGGCTCGATTCCAGGACCCCAGGATCATGACCTGAGCTGAAAGCAAACACTTCTTAACAACTGAGCCACCCAGGCACCCGAGACGTTCTTTATAGATCTTAGACACCAGCCCTTTATCTGTAAGTCATTTGCAAATATCTTCTCCCATTTTGTGAGTTTCCTCTTAGTTTTGTTGACTATTTTCTTTCCTGTGCAGAAGCTTTTTATCTTGATGCAGTCCCAAAAGTTCATTTTTGCTTTGTTTCCCCTTATCTTTAGAGACATGTCTTGAAAGAAGTCACTATAGTCGATGTCAAAGAGGTTACGACCTATGTTCTCCTCAGGATTTTGGTGGATTCCTGTCTCACATTTAGGTCTTTCATCCATTTTGAGTTTATCTTTGTGCATGGTGTAATAGAATGGTCCAGTCTTATTCTTCTGCATGTGGCTGTCCACTTTTCCCAGCATCATTTATTGAAGAGACCGTCTTTTTTCCATTGGATGTTCTTTTCTGCTTTGTTGAAGATGAGTTAACCATAGAGGAGGGCCCACTTCTGGGGTCTCTGTTCTGTTCCATTGATCTGTATGTCTATTTTACCAATATCATGCTGCCTTGATGATCACATCTTTGTCATATAGCTTGAAGTCAGGCATTGTGATGCTCCCAGCTTTAGTTTTCTTTTTCAACAATCCCTTGGAAATTCAGGGTCTTTTCTGGTTCCATACAAATTTTAGGATTGTTTGTTTCAGCTCTGTGAAAAATGTTTATGGTATTTTGATAAGGATTGAATTGCATGTGTAGATTGCTCTGGGAAGCACGAACATTTTCACAATGTTTGTTCTTCCAGTCCAAGGGCATGAAATGTTTTTCCATCTCTCTGTGTCTTCCTTAATTTCTTTCATAAGTGTTCTGTAGTTTCTAGAGTACAGATCCTTTACCTCTTCGGCTAGGTTTATTCCTAGGTATCTTAGGGTTTTTGGTGCTATTGTCAATGGAATTGATTCCTTAATTTCTCTCTTCAGTTACATCGTTAGTGTATGGGAATGCAACTGATTTCTGTTCATTGATTTTGTGTCCTGTCACATTCCTGAATTGCTGTGAGTTCTAGCAATTTGGGGGTGCTTTGAATATTTAAATAGCAGTCCTTTATCAGATATGTCTCTTGTAAATTTTTTCTCCTAGTATGACTTGTTGTCTCATCCTTTTGACACTGTCTTTTGCAAAGCAGGAAGTTTTAATTTTAATGAAGTCCAGTTTATCGATTATTTCTTGAATCATGATGTCTTTGGTATTATACCTAAAAAGTCATTGCCAAACCCGAGATTATCTAGATTTTCTCTTATGTTATCTTTGCACTTTACATTTAGGTTTATGATCCATTTCAAGTTAATATTTGTAAAGGCTGATACTTCTTTTTTGCAAGTGGATATCCAATTGTTTCAACACCATTTATTGAAAAATCTGCCATTCTCCATTGTGTTACTTTTGTTCTTTTTTCAAAGATCACTTGACTATATTTGTGTGGGTCTATTTCTGGGCTTTCTCTTCTGTTCCACTGATCTGTTATCCTTTTCTTTCACCATTCTTTCTGCCACATTATCTTGATTACTGTAGCTTTATAGTAAGTCTTGAAGTTGGTAGTGTCAGTCCTCTGACTTTGTTTTTCTCTTTCAATATTATGTTGGCTAGTCTGGGTCTTTTTCCTCTCCATATTGATGTTTAGAGTCAGTTTTCTTGTATCCATAAAATATTTCTGGTATTTTAATTGGGATTAAATTTAATCCATTTAATTTATACATCAAATTGGGAAGAACTGACATCCTGGCAATATTGAGTCTTCCTATTCGTAAACATGAAATACCTCTCCATTTGTCTAGTTATTCTTTCATCTGAGTTTTGTAGTTTTCCTAATATAGATCTTGTACATTTTTTGTTAGAATATTTAACTTTTTCATTTTGGGGCAGTGCTGATGTAAATAGTGTTATGTTTTTAATTTCAAATTCCACTTGTTTATTGCTGGCATGTAGGAAAATGATTGACATTTGTATATATCCTTGTAGCCTGCAACATTGTTATAATTGCTTATTAGTTCCAGGAGTTTTGTTGTTCATTCTTTCAGATTTTCTACATAGGCAATCACATTATTTGTGAACAAAGATGGCTTCTTTTTTTTTTTTTCCTAGTCGGTAAGTTTTATTTCCTTTTCTTGTCTTATTGTATTAGTAAGACTTGCAGTATTATGTTGATTTAATTTCTTTATTGAATTTCTTTAATAAATACAGCTGTATTGAGATTTTTTCTTTTTTTTAATTTTTATTTTTTTAAAGATTTTATTTATTTTTATTTGACAGAGAGAGAGATCACAAGTAGGCAGAGAGGCAGAGAGAGAGAAGGGGAAGCAGGCTCCCTGCTGAGCAGAGAGCCAGATTTGGGGCTCCATCCCAGGACCTTGAGATCATGACCTGATCCAAAGGCAGAGGCTTAACTCACTGAGCCACCAGGCGCCCCTAATTTTTATTTTTTTAAAAGATTTTATTTATTGGACAGGGAGAGAGAGATCACAAGTAGGCAGAGAGGCAGGCAGAGAGAAAGGAGGAAGCAGGCTCCTTGCTGAGCAGAGAGCCCGATGTGGGCCTTGATCCCAGGACCCTGGGATCATGACCCGAGCTGAAAGCAGAGGCTTAATCCACTGAGCCACCCAGGAGCCCTTCTTTTCTTTTTTTAAAAAGGTTTTATTTATTTGAAAAAGAGAGAATGTGCGGGGAAGAGGGGCAGAGAAAGAGAGAGATGTGCACTCCTTGCTGAGCAGGGGGCCCAATGTGGGGCTTGGTCCCCAGACTTTGGGATCATGACCTGAGCTGAGAGAGATGCTTAACTGACTGAGTCACCCAGGTGCCTCTAGATTGTCTATTTTCTCTTGTGTGAGTTTTGGAACATTCTGTCTTTTGAGGAATTAGTTCATTTCACCTAGGTTATCACATTTGTGGCCATAGAGTTGTTTATAGTATTCCTTTATTATCTTTTTAATGTCTACAGATCTGTAGTGATGTCCTAACTTTCATTTCTGATATTAGTAACTTGTTTTCTGTTTTTTTGTTTTTTCCTTTGGACGGAGTGGAGGTTAATCAGTTTTATCTTTTAAAAGAATCAGCTTTTGGTTTCATTGTTTTTCTCTATTGGCTTCTGTTTTCAGTTTCATTGATTTCTGCCCTAGTTAATGCTTTTGTTTACTTTGGATTTGTTCTTTCTTTTTTGGTTTTCTAGCATGGAATCTTAGATGATTGATTTTTGAACTTTCTTCTACAAGGTTACAAAGTTCCCTCTAAACAGTGTTTTCACTGCATCCCCCCCAAATGGCTAAGTTGTACTTTTTTAGTTCAAAATATTTTAAAATTTCTTTTGAGAGCTCTTTGATTCACATGTTATTTAGAAATATATTGCTTAATCTCGAAGTATTTGGGAATTTCCCAGCTATCTTTCTATATTGATTTCTAGTTTAATTCCATTGTGGTTTTAGAGCATACATTGTGTACTTTTTATTCTTTAAAAATTTTTTTTAAAATTTTATTTATTTGACAGAAAGAGAGATCACAAGTAAGCAGAGAGGTAGGCGGGGGTGGGGGTGTTGTGGGGGGAGCAGGTCCCTGCTGAGCAGGGAGCCCAATCTCAGGACACTGAGACCATGACCTGAGCTGAAGGCAGAGGCTTAACCCACTGAGCCACCCAGGTGGCCCTATTCTTTTAAATTTGTTAATGTGTGTTTTAGATATAGAATGTGGTCTATCTTACTGAATGTTCCATGTGAGCTTGAGAAGGATGAGTATTCTGCTATTCTTAGATGAAAGAGTCTGTAGTTGTTAATTATATCAGTTAATTTATGGTGCTGTTGTGTTCAACTATATCTACACTTGTTTTTTGCCTGCTGGATCTGTCCATTTCTGATAGAGAGCTCGAACTATAACTATCAGTTTTTGCCTCATGTATTTTAATTCCCTGTTGTTAGGCACATACACATTAAAGATTGTTGTGACTTCTTGGAGCTAAGAGTCCCTCCTGTACTTGCTGACCATAATCAGTTTCCCTGCTCCACTGCTTGGGCACTCTATCAGTTCAGGCAACCCCATTTGTTCTGTGTCTCCTGGGATTCTAAGACCACAATGACCCACCTAGAATTCTGCCCTTTTCATCCCCTGAGCCCCTTTCAGAAAGAGATATCTCTCATTGGAGTACATTTCTAAGGGTTTCCAATTTTGCACGCCAGTGTTATATTACTTTCCAGTAGCCTGTTTATGGAGGCTCCCTCCACCCTCTGTTTATCTTCTGATACTTCCCCTCAGATTCACTTCTCCACACCTCTTACCTTGCAAAAAGCAGTCACGTTTCTGCTTGTAGAGTTCCAGATATATTTTCTAACATCTTCGGCTGATTTTGTGGGTGTTCAGAATGGTTTGATAGATATCCAGCTAAATTCAAGGGACCAGATGAAACAACGTCCCCTACTCTTCTGCCATGAGACTTACTTTTAGATCCAAAGACAAACTGGTTGATATTGAAAGGATAGAAAAGATATTCTATGCAAACAGTAACCAAAAGAGTGTAAGGGTGCTTGTATTATCAGACAATATAGTCTTTATTTTTTTTAAACCTATTTTTTTAAAAAGATTTTGTTTATTTATTTGATAGACAGAGATTACAAGTAGTCAGAGAGGCAGGCATGGAGAGAGAGAAGGAAGCAGGCTCCCTGCTGAGCAGAAAGCCTGATGTGGGGCTCGGTCCCAGGACCCCAGGATCATGACCTGAGCGGAAGGCAGAGGCTTTAACCCACTGAGCCACCCAGGCACCCCAAATCCTATTTTTTTAAAGATTTTATTTATTTATTTGACAGAGATCACAAGTAGGCAGAGAGAGAAGAGGAAGCAGGCTCCTTGCTGAGCAGAGAGCCCGATGTGGGGCTCGATCCCAGGACCCTGGGATCATGACCTGAGCTGAAGACAGAGTCTTTAACCCACTGAGCCACCCAGGTGCCCCCAGACAATATAGTCTTTAAATAAAAACAGTTATTATGCTAAGTGAAATAAGTCAATCAGAGAAAGAAATTTATCCTATGATTTCACTCATGTGGAATTAAAAAAAAACAAAACAGAGGATCATAGGGGTAGGGAGGGAAAAATAAAATAAGATGAAATCAGAGATGGAGACAAACCATAAAAGAGTCTGAACTATAGGAAAAAAACTGGAGGGGAGGCATGTGGAAGGATGGGGTAACTGGGTGATGGAGATTGAGGAGTCCACAAGATGTAATGAGCAGTGAGTGTTATATGCAACTGATGAATAACTGAACTCTAAAACTAATGATACACTATATGTTAATTAATTGAATTTAAATAAAAATTTAAAAATGTTATTAAAAATTTACATATTAATTAAAGGTTTAATACAGCAAGAAGCCTTAACAATTATAAACAATTGCACATATAATAAGATCAAAATAAGAAGCAAAAATAGGCAGAATCAAGGGAGAAACAGATATTTCTATAATAACAATCTCACTATTGATAATGATTGTACAATCTCACTATTGATAATGATTGTACAACCAGACAGAAGATAAGTAAGGAAACAGAAGACATGTACAACAAAATAAACCAACTAGATCTAACAAACATTTATAGAACATTGTACTAAACAACAGAATACACATTTGTGTCAAGTGCATATGGGGCATTCTTTGGGAGAGACCAAACGTTTGGGCACAAATTAAGTCTCAATAGATTGAAAAAGAAAGATATTATACAAAGTCTCTTCTATGACCATAGCAGGATGATGTTAAACATCAGTAACAGAAGGAAAACTGGAAAATTTGTTTGTGGCAATTAAGCAACACTCTTAAACAATAGATCAAAGAAGAAATCACAAGGGAAATTAGAAAATACTTAGAGACAATGAAAAGGAAAAGACAATATATTAAAATCACTGGATTAAAAAAAAACAGTGCTGGGGGGGTAATACATAGCTAAATAATATAAAAACATTGGAAAAATATGCCAAGGAGCAGGGTAAGCCACACTTAATTTAAAAAATTATATTCTTTCCACAACAATATAGAATAATATGAAAACAAATTACTTGTGTGTTCGATTGTTAGAAGCATCATTCAAGCACTCTTTTCTTTGGTAAACCTCTAAGGAAGGTGCTTTAGTCCTGATGAGAATAAGTTTCTCTTAGGAATATGGAAGGGCTGCTGAAAATTGAGCTCAATGTCTCAAGTCCTTGTCAAAAATTTTTTTCTTTTTTTTAAAGATTTTATTTATTTATTTGACAGACAGAGATCACAAATAGGCAGAGAGGCAGGCAGAGAGAGGGGGAAGCAGACTCCCTGCCGAGCAGAGAGCCTGATGCGGGACTTGATCCCAGGACCCTGGGATCATGACCCGAGCCGAAAGCAGAGGCTTTAACCCACTGAGCCACCCAGGTTCCCATTGTCAAAATTTTCTATCAACACAGAAGATGAGTTCTCAAACTGTGGCCCGAGTCATGCCCCCATGAACTCTGCACATGGGTAGAGGATCCTCTACTACTTGAAATGGTGTTTTTTTAAGTTTTGACACACCTGTGACAAATTATGTGAAACCTCATGGCTTTTGCCCATGATTAGAGCCAAGTCAGCTGCAGAGCTGAGTCTTCTTTTGTTTTTTTATGGCAGGCACCATGTGATTCCATTATGCAAAAGAACTCAGGATATAGTTCTTGTGTTAAAAGGCATTATTAGTCACATATGAAATCACTTTCAATACAACAGGGAAACAACTTAGGGCAGCTGTGGTATCATATGCTGAAAGCATTTAGAGAATGTTTATGTGTGTTTGTGTTGTTAGTACTATGCTCAAGTGTGACTTCTTTCTAGAATGTTTATACATCTTGTGTGTATGCCTACTAATCTGGACTGTAGCAGAGAACCCAAGTGACAATACTTCAGCTTAGTTTTGCTTCTAAAAGCTTCTATCAGAGAGAATCTTAGGGAGATGGCGGGGGGGGGGGATGTAGGGCCATTGAGGGAGGGGCTTTTTATGTCTCTGTTCAGAAGCAATTGCCTGGGAACTAGACACTTAATGTTTTGGATGAAGTCATGTCAGCAACTTAGCAGACCCCAAGGTTTCAAGCACTTCAGGAACGGTGTCATCAGATAGGGTTAGAAAAATTGATGCCATCATAATGTGAGGAACTCCCATCCAATCAAGGCTAAGCCTCCTTTAGGTCTAAATTATCCCACTGTTTTATTATGAATTATAATATTGCATTAAGCTTTTTAAAAGAACACATTCATTTTGATTTTTAGCATTAGTAAAATAATGGTAGTTATTATTTATTGTCCATTTGCTCTGTGCCAGCTTGGTTTAAATGATTGACATAGATTCAGAAAATGCTCCCCAAATGGATTGTAGGTAATTAGTATCATTGCGCACCTTCCATGAATGAGGAAACCGAGGAACATGAAGAACTGACTTGCTCCAGGTCACAAAGCCAAACAGGAGGGGGAGGGGAATAAATATCCAATTAGTAAAGTCAATAAGCCACTTGGCACATGCTGGGTCTCCTAATATACATAATAAAGTTCAATTTTATGATTTTTAAAATCAATTGTACTGACATGTAATTTATGTAATATAAAGTGTATGCATTTTTGTACATTTTGATGAGTTGCAAACATTTATTCAGCTTTGTAAACACTATCACAATCTAAATATAGAACCTTCCATCACACTAAAACATTCCGTTGTTCCTCTATCTAGTGAATTCCAAACCCCACCCTAGGCAACCAATGATGTGTTTCCTATCCCTCTATATTAGAGGTCTTTTATAGAATTTCATAGAAAAGAGATGATACAGATTCTTTCGGTTGGCTTCTTTTCCCAGCCTAATCTTATTGAGATTTATTAATGTTGATACATTCATTAGCAGTTTTTTCTATTACTGAGAGCTATTCCATTCTAATATCACTGTTTATACAATTTATCTGTTGATGGACATTTTGGTTCTTTTTAATTTGGAGCTACTGTGAATAAAAGTTCCTTGAACATCTTCATAAAATTCTTTAGAAAAACTTAAATAATTTTCTGGGTACAGTGTTTCCTTGGAGGCAAATATCTAGAACTCAAATCATTAGTTGTAGGTATGATATTGTTAACTTTATAAGGAACTATCAAAGGGATTTGTAATACTATCACATTATAATTTTAGTTTGCATTTCCTTGATGACTAAAGCTTGGGACATCTCTTTTAGTATTTATTGGGTATCTATATATCTTCTTTTCTAAAGTGCCTGTTTTAATCTTCTGTTTTGCCCATTTTAACTAGGTTGTATTATTATTATTATTGCATTATAATTTTTCCCATTACCAATATTCTTTACATATTGTGGATGCAAGTACTTTATCAGATATAATTGTCAGATCTATTAGGGACATTTTCTCCTAATCTGTGTTTTTTTCCATTTTCATAATAAAATCTTGAAAAGCACTTTAAAAATTCATAAACTTCAACTTATCTTTTTTGCTTTACTATTTGGTCTCAAAGTAAAATTACACTTTTCTCTGTTTTCTAACAAATATTGTACTGTTAGCTATTTTGTTTAGGTCTATATTTCATTTTGAATTAAGTATTTAATTATGATGTAAACATAAAGGTATATTTAAAATACACAATTATCCAATTATTTTATCACTTTGAAAATAGTTATCCTTTCCCATCAAATTACACTGGAACATTTATCAAAAATCCATTGAAAATTTTCAGTTTTAGCTCAGATAAGTAGAGAACAGGAAAAAGCATTGCTCCCATCCATAAAAGAAAACAGCTAGGCAGACTTTAAGTTAATAAGTTTTCTTGAATGCATCAGCTGAGATGGCAGGGTAAAAACTAACCCAGACTCTGGAGAGCTAGGTGGCTGCAGGAAGAAGCAAGGGCCCAAGCAGTTGCTTCATTGAGCCAGAGAAGGTCAGATATCATATAAAATGACTCTAATGGAAAAGCTAGACAACATGCATGATTAGATAGGTTATTTCAGCAGAGAGATAGACATTTTAATAAAATTTTAATGCTAGAAATAAAAAACACAGTATCATAAATGAAGAATGCCTTCAAAGGGCTCCTCAGTATACCTGATACTGCTGAGAAAACAATCGGTGACATTGAAGATATGTGTATGTGTGTGTATGCTGAAATGTATGTTTTTTTCATCTTATGTATTTTAATGTTCACAAGCTTATTTTACAAGGTTAGTCTTAGAAACATCTTCACATGAAATATCCCCCTACCTGCTTAACTGACTATATAATCATTTACTGTTTTATTTAAATTCAATTTAATTAACAAATCTGTATTATTAGTTTCAGAGGTAGATTTTAGAGATTCATCAGTTCCATACAACACCCAGTGTACATTACTTCAAGTGCCCTCCTTAATACCCATCACACAGTTGCCTCATCCCTCCACCCACCTCCCTTCCAGCAACCCTGTTTGTTTCCTATAGTTGAGTCTCTTATGGTTTGCCTCCCTCTTTGTTTTCTTATTTTATTTTTCCTTCCCTTCCCCAAGTTCATCTTTTTCATTTCTTAAATTCCACATGAGTGAAACCACATGGTATTTGTCTTTCTCTGACTCTTTCACTTAGCATAATATCCTCTATTTCCATCCACATTGCTGCAAATGGCAAGATTTGTTTGATGGCTGAATAATATTCCATTGGGTACATATGTGCATGTGTGTACGTGTGTGTGTAAACCACATCTTTATCCATTCATCTTTAGAAGGACATCTAGGCTCTTTCCGTATTTTAGCATGGCGACCCTGAGATAATACCAAAGTACACAGAAAACACTGTTTGGCTTCTTTGAAAGCTGTTTAGTAACAATATCCTTCCCTACATGCACATGTGAGAAAGCAGCAGGAGAAATGAAATGTAGTATGGGATTCTGTCCATTCAGATATTTCCTGTAAAAGACTTATTAATCTACATGTGGTAAAATGTAGCTGATGTCAGAACAGTTACTAAGCAAGGGGTACATAATTTTATTTATAATGATGTTGGGTTCCAGTACACTTATAAATACCTGGTAAGTGGCATGCACATATACAAACACACATAGATAAAAAAACAGAGGAATCAGAAAATATTCACATATATTCAACGCTGTTCAGTTTATGAAACTTATTTTTTATTTCTTTTTAAAGCTTCTTATTCTAGTTAATGTCTACATTATCAATATTGTTATGTTTAACTGTTTTCATAATACATATGTAACAATAGTTTTATGAAACAATTTCTAAGTAGATGCTGTTACTTACCTTTCTCAAATTGATAGATTCTCCCCCTGTAACACATTCTGAGAAAGATGAAAATTTGACAACCTGTTGGAAAACTTTCATATGTTTACAATTCAATTACCAGATATTTGAAAAGATATTATTTTTTGGTAAAGGATTTCCTACATATGTTGAAATGTTGAGTTTCTTCCACTGATATTTACCTGACTGATAAGTGGAGTTGTGGATAAAAGCTATGGTCATTCAGGATATTGTCAGGGGTTTCTCCTGTGTCAGGTTTCTGATATATGTTGAGTTCAGATATCCATAGAGATCATATTCATAGGCTTTATTAGTTGAGGGTTTGGTGAGTATATTTGAGTATAGATTATACTCAAGCCTGTAGAAACTCAGTAACAAATTTATTTCCTTGCTGCAAAAAGACTGGTTACATGGAGAAAAAACTCCATTCCAGTCACTTTACCCTGTTTCCTTCCATCTTGTACTCTCCCATCTTCAGTGCATGAGCCCCACGGTTTCACTGGGAGAAATCTCCACTCCATTTTAATAAGGGACAGGAGAAAACATTAATTCAAGGAATGTATTAAATGAGACTGGTCATTGACACCCACATCCTACTAGCCAGAGGTTATTAATATGACACCATTTGGATGACACTGGTTGAGAAATTTAGACTAGGTGTGGCATGAGGGAAAAGAGGAAATGGTTATTGGTGAACAATTAATAGCTATTATATGGCATATGGGAATTACTTCTGTGTAAGTCAAATTGAGGGCTGATTTAGAATAGAAAAATTTCCCACATCCATTACCTCGTTTTTTGTTTGTGTTGAAATAGTGTGAGGTCTATAACCTCTGCATATTTTCTTTTATACTGAGAAAGGTGGCTTTTGGCTAAAAGTTATCAAACACTTACTACATTCTCAGTTTTCTTATTGTATCATTTCTCTGATGATGAGTAAATTTTGATAATTGACACAGAGTTTTCACATTTTATTACATTCCCAGATCTTTTCTGCAGTGTGAGTTTTCTGAGGATTGAGTACAGAGTATTTATGTTCATTCTCTCTGTAATTTCATTTCTTTGGTGGGTGAGTTCTCTGATCCATAATGAGGACCGCACTTTGTATGAAAGACTGCCCATATAAAATGTATTCCAAGAATTTCTCTCCTGTTTAAGTTCTCTGATGTTTGTAAAGACTGGTATCTTGCAGAGGAACTTGCAATAGTATTCTATTCACAGGGTTCTCTTTCTCTTTTATATTGTGAGATTTGATTTCTGGCTCAAAGTTTTTCCATATTCTTTACGTTCAGATAGATGTTCAACTCCCTGTGTGGGCTTTCTGATGTTCTCTAAGGCTGGATTTCTGGCTGAAAGTTTTCCCACATTTATCACATTTATAGGGTTTCTCTCCTGTGTGAGTTCTCTGATGTACTCTGAGGTTTGATTTCTGGCTGAAAGCTTCTCCACAGTGATTACAATTATAGGGTTTCTCTCCTGTGTGAGTTCTCTGATGTTTTCTTAGGACTGACTTTTCACTGAAAGCTTTTCCACATTCATTACATTCATAGGGTTTCTCCCCTGTGTGAGTTCTCTGATGTCCTCTGAGATTTGATTTTTGCCTGAAAGTTTTTCCACACTCATCACATTTATAGGGTTTCTCCCCAGTGTGAGTTCTGTGATGCACTCTGAGGTTTGATTTCTGGCTGAAAGCTTCCCCACAATGATTACATTTATAGGGTTTCTCCCCTGTGTGAATTCTATGATGTCCTCTGAGTTGTGATTTCTGACCAAAAGCTTTCCCACACTGATTGCATTTATAGGGCTTCTCCCCTGTGTGAGTTCTATGATGTTTTCTTAGACCTGACTTCAGTTTGAAAGCTTTCCCACATTCATCACATTTATATGGTCTTTCCCCTGTGTGAGTTCTCCGATGATTTCTTAGGCCTGACATGTGGCTGAAAGCTTTTCCACATTCATTACATTCAAAGGGTTTCTCCCCTGTGTGAGTTCTCTGATGTACTATGAGGATTGACTTATAGTTGAAAGACTTCCCACATTCATTACACTCATAGGGTTTCTCCCCTGTGTGAGTTCTCTGATGTATTCTTAGACCTGACTTTGCACTGAAAGACTTCTCACAACCATCACATTTATAGGGTTTCTCTCCTGTGTGAGTTCTTTGATGTTTTCTTAGGCGTGATTTCTCACTGAAAGCTTTACCACATGCATGACATTCATAGGTTTTATCCTCTGTGTGACTTTCCAGAGGCTGAATCAGGAATGAATTCATAGTACAGGATTTTCCACATTCATTACATTCATAGGGTTTCAGTGTTATGTGAGTTCTCTGATGTATGTTGAAAGCTGACTGGCAACCTAATGTCTCTGTAAATGTGTCATAATCAGAGGATTTGTCTGTTGTGTGAGTTCTCTGATGCACTGGGGGGGCTGGATTATGGATGAAATTCTTTCCATATTCAAAGGGTTTCACTCCTATATGAATTTTCTGATGTTCTCTGTGTGATTTTTGGCTGAAAGGTTTCCCTTCTGTGTCAGTTCTTTGCATGATCCTACTGAAATTATTTCTGTTTTTGGCACATTCATATTCATTAAATTCACAACAACTCTTCTCTTCTGGATTATTGCTATGAGAGACTATAAAAGTTGACTTATCACATTGTTTTACCGAAAATTTACTGAATTTATAAGATTTCACTTTTGGGTGGATACTTTCAGATGCAATGAGAGCAGTCTTTCCAAGGAAAGCTTTTCCACATTTGTTGTACTCAGAAGCTTGCTGCAAAATCTGAATTGCCTGATGCTGAATGACTTTCTCTTTATGACTGAAGGAGTTCACATTTTTACTATAAACAAGTGATTTTTCGCTAGTATTAGTTCTGCCCTCCTTAATACTAAGGAGCCATTTCTCAGTAAGCTCATGAGCCTTCTTTCTTGAATATTGATAGTGTGGGGCCAATGAGCTGAGATGCAGGTAGGTAGGCCCTGTAGTATCAAATTTATGGGGCACTGTTCTTGCAGGTAAAATGTTTATGTCCAGACTACACGGTTCTGTTGTAATCAATGATTTGTTGGTGAACAAAACTTGCCACAAATATTTGCCTTGGTTTTCTAGGCTCTTCTCTGAATGTTGATTAGGTTGGGAGTCTTCTAAAAAATAAGAAAATTAAAAATACTTTAAGATATTTAACACACTTCTTATGGAATGGGACTTATAGATATATTCCCTATTATGTATTTGATGCCTCAGTTTCTGGCTCAGGTTAATAAAGTAATTTCGAGTGTATATTCTTTTTTTGCAAAACAAAACAAAACAAAAAAAACCCCCAAAAAACCCAAAAAACAAAAAATGAAAAACCTTTTTTAGTGGGAAGAAACTAGAAATAAATATACATATGATTTAGCGTCTTAAAGTATAGTTTTCAAAATTGGTTAAAGAAGAAGATATAAAGGAAAGGAATAATTAAGAATGTAGAATATATTTGAGAGAATTGGCTCTTGGGAACAGAAAAGACAGGAAAAAAGTAGTAAATGGGATGAATTCAACAAAGATTATGAAACTAAGATTAAAAGGCTTTCAATGGATTTACCGAAGATAGAATTTGCATTAGGGAAAAATATGAGTCTAGATTCTTAGTCAAATATAGATTAAAATGGTAGTATAATCATTAGAATATATGATTACATTTGGAGCTCCATTTTTTCTAGTCTACACAACAACACTAAGTTTATAATGGGACCAATTTCCTCATGGTGAAAAAAAATTATTTGCCATGCTTTAATTCTCTCTGTGGTATTATTCACAGAAAAAGTGTATCAGTAGAAGTAAACACAAAATGATGGGACTTAAAGTAATTTTTCCACCTATAATGGAGTCACTGGTCTATCCTGGTTCTGGTACCTTGGTATTATTGTTAAATAGTGAATATCTCTTGGTCATCAAACCTCAACTTTTCTCTTTTCAACTTGCTCATTATTTTCCCCAAAGTAGTCCTGCTTGCCCAATCTTTGATTCTGTTTTCCAACATATCTAGGTTTTTTTTTTTTTTTGACTGTGAGAACCTTAAGTAATGATCATGCTTCAAACTGGCCCTAAAAACTACAAGTATCCTTTGTATTTATTCACCATAAATTTCTTATGCATATTTGACTGTTATTGCCCTTTTACTACCCACACTCCTAGCAAAAACATCAGGCCTATGCTAAAAATATTAGAAAGCCTTGAATACATTACCCTAGGCACCAAGAGATGAAAGATTTAAGTGATTCAGGGAAAATGTCACATTAACTACATGTTCATTGTGTGTTTTAGCTACCATTCCACCAGTCCATAGTATTTTCTGCTCTAATCTTGTTATCAGTCCCCATTAAATGGTTCTTTTCCAGCAGTAACTTTATACGCACACTCTTTTCCTAAATTGACTTCTAATTTAGTATTAGAACTATACAGAATCTAGATACCTTTCAGGTACAGCAAAGCTATCTTCATTAAACTTAACAACAGAAAGACTTCTAATTTTAAGCAATATTTACTTTAAAATCTGAAAGAAGTGCCATTCTGCCTTTATCAGTATTTTAACAAGGGATATACAGAGAGGGCCCATATTTGTGACTCATGATTTTTTTTTTTTTAAGATTTTATTCATTTATTCGACAGAGAGAGAAATCACAAGTAGGTAGAGAGGCAGGCAGAGAGAGGGAGAAGCAGGCACCCCGCTGAGCAGAGAGCCCAATACGGGGTCAATCCCAGGACCCTGAGATCATGACCTGAACCAAAGGCAGAGGCTTAACCAACTGAGCCACCCAAGCACCTTGTGACTCATGACTTTTAAAGTAAATTATCACAACCCAAATCAGGAGTCTTTTTTTTTTTTTTAGGAGTCATTTTAAAATTGATGGCATGTCCATAGTTAAATGGGCAGCAATTTTCTCTTTCTTGGTTGTATTTAAAATACTGGTTCATCTTTTAATCAATAGTACCTTATATGATATGAAATATATTTTATGCAGCTTTGCTCACTTTTCCAAAATGAAACCCTCACTATGATATTCTTTGCATCCTTCTGTAATATGTCAGTGGTCCATAAAAAGCAGTGTGCTCAGAATTACCTAGGGAGCTTATACAAGGGCTCAGATCGATTGCTGACCTAGCTTGAGGATTCAAAAAATCCTAGAAATGTGACTTGGGCATTGCATTTATGAATAGTGTCTTCTGAATGAATCAATATGAAATAGTTATCTCCACCTCATTTTGGAATCAATCTACAATGTTATTAAAAATATTTACCATATAATACTTATCAAAGTAGAAGAATGAAACAGACAATTTTTTTGGGGGGGGATCATAATCCAGGTGAGAAAAGGAGCTCATCTCATTCAATAACCTGACACATCCATCACATGATTTAAGAGTTTACAAAAGAAATTAAGTATAGACTAAAATATTCTAAGATTATATTACACAAGTAGGAATCTGTCCCCTAACTTATAATGAGTAAGAGTGCTTTCTTTCCTTTTTCTGGCTGAGGTTAGCTATTTAATTTACTTTTATTCCAAGGATTACCTCTGCTATATAATTGATACCATTATAGTTTGTATTACATTTTTTTACTTTACTTAAGCTTTCTTTTACAACTTTCTTTCTTGTTAAAAAAAGTACACTTGAGGGGCACCTGGGTGGCTCAGTAGGTTGAAGCCTCTGCCTTTGGCTCAGGTCATGGTCTCAGGGTCCTGGGATCGAGCCCTGCATCAGGCTCTCTGCTCAGCGGGGAACCTGCTTCCTCCTCTCTCTCTGCCTGCCTCTCTGCCTACTTGTAATCTCTGTCTATCAAATAAATAAATAATAAAAATCTTTAAAAAAAAAAAAAAGTACACTTGACCCGTGTGTTTCACGTGTGTTTCAAGGGTCAAATGGCCAAGGGGTGCTGACCACTCCCCATGCAGTTAGAAATATGTGTGTAACTTCTGATTCCCCAAAAACTTAACTACTAACAGCTTACTGTTGACCAGAAGCCTTACCAATAAGATAAACACAGTTAACACATATTTTGTAGTTTACATGTATTATATATACCGTATTTTTACAATAAAGTAAGCTAGAGAAAAGAAAATATTAAGAAAATACGTCTACAGTACTTTATTGCATTTATTGAAAAACATCCACGTATAGGTAGATCTGTATAGTTCAAACCTGTGCTGTTCAAATGTCAACTGTATATGAGATGAAAAATTCTGCACTGCTTTATCTACAGTTCAAAGGTTCGAATAAGACTTTTTTTTTTAATAAAAACTTCTGGATATTGTATAATTTTGATTTACCTTTTGATAAAATAGGTTTTTGAAAGATATATATTCATCACTGATTTTAAGATAGAGGGATTCTTAACTTTTCTCATATTGTTTGCAATTAGTGTTACTGAACGATAGTATCTCTGCTTTTTGGAATTTATTGACGTTTGTCTAAGATACTTCACATTTTCTCAGTGTTCCAAGGCCATTTAAAAGGAGGTTTATTTTTTGTTTTCAAAATAGAGTTTTGAAAGACACTTAATAGATTTTTTTTTAATAAAATATGCTAGTTAATGTCTAGACCAGAGATTGGGAAACTTTCTTTGTAAAAGGCCAGAGAGTAAATGTTTTGGGCTTTGCTGGTCATGCAGTCTTTATTACAATTATAGTTGACCCTTGAACAATGTGGAGATTAGGGGTGCCAACCCCCAAAGCAATTAAAAATATGCAATTTTTGACTCATCAAAACTTAACTATTAATAGCCTGCTGTTGTCTAGAAACTATACCAATGACATAAAGTTGATGAACACATTTTGTATATTACATGTATTATATACTGTACTGTTAAAGTTAGCTACAGAAAAGAAAATTGTAAGAAAGAGAAAATACATTTACATGTGCTGTATTGAAAAAAATCCACATAGAAGAGAACCTGAGCAGTTAAAGCCTATATTGTTTCTGTAGTTTAAACTGAAGTTACTCAACTCTGCCTTGTAGTGTCAATACATAAACAAATAGACATGGCTGTGTGTTCCAATAAATGTTTCTTTACCAAAAAAAAAAAAGCAGCTGGCAGGATTTGACCTAGGGATAGTTTTCTGAGCCTTATTCTAGACCCCACTGAGTCTGGTATGAAAGAGGGGCATATTAAGGTCTATTATATCTAATGTATACCTACTTCTCCTTGTAACTCTTGTCAGCTTTTGTTTTATGAATCCTGATAATTTGGTACATAATACTGAAAACTTCAGTGTCCTTTAAAACTTTTTTAGCTTTATCAAAATATCCCTTTTCTTATCTGTTTTTTTTTTTTTTTTTAAATTTTTTTTTTAAATTTATTTATTTGTTAGAGAGAGAGAGAGAGAGCGAGCACATGCAGACAGAGTGGTAGGCAGAGGCAGAGGGAGAAGCAGGCTCCCTGCCAAGCAAGGAGCCCGATGTGGGACTCGATCCCAGGACGCTGGGATCATGACCTGAGCTGAAGGCAGCCGCTTAACCAACTGAGCCACCCAGGCGTCCCTTCTTATCTGTTTTTGACATGAACTGATTCTTAAGTATTAGGTAAATAAATATTGAGTTTTAAAATGCTTTTGGCTTAACAATTCCTGGGTATATTTCAAACTATATATATTACTTTTTAGGTATATCTCTTTGATACAATTTGATGGGATATTATCTTAATAGGTGAATTTAATTCATTTTCATTAGTTGATATGGCAGGCATGTTTACCTTACTGTATATTATGTAGTGTATTTGCATAGCTTTTGTGCAAAATGTTTAACACAGCAGGCCTGAGACTGAGACTGTTAGACCTTAGATGATTGGCTTGGAAGATTAGCCCTTGCCTGGCATCTACGAACTTAGATTTTGAGATGGTTCCCAAGAACCTAGTCTCTAATGAACTTTCCTGGTAGACAACAGTCACTGCTGGGGGTCTTGGAAGCTTGCACTTGGTATCCTCTGGACTTTGTCCCTTTTCTTTTTGCTGATTTTGCTTTGTACCAATCATTTCATGTTATAAATCTTAGCTATAAGTATGACTATATGCTGAGTAGCAAAAAGAACCAATGAATGCGGTATGTGGTAGTTGTCTTGAGGACTTGCTCTCTCTTTCTTTTTTTTTAATTTGAAGTATAGTTGACACATAATATTATTGGGGACTCTGGCTTTTCAAGAAACTTTTCTATTAATAGGTCTGTTATCTTTGCTCTATTAAACATATTTAACTTCTAATAATTAGGAAGGCTGCAGTTTGTTCCAGTAGTTATCCTTTCCAATTATATTAAGTAATTTCTTAATTATCTACATATTTAGATGACATCTAGTAACTCATTATTATATGGTGAAAAAATTATGGTTCCTTTCTCTTTTCTAATCTGCTGATTCTCAATTTTAGTAGTTTTATTAATTTTTCTTAGTTTTTATGTTTTTACTGTAAAGAATATGGAATTCATTATTTAACTTTTCAGCTTCCCATGTTTTTTTTTTTTTTTAAAGATTTTTTTTTTTTTATTTATTTATTGGACAGACAGAGATCACAAGTAGGCAGAGAGGCAGGCAGAGAGAGAGAGAGAGGAGGAAGCAGGCTCCCTGCTGAGCAGAGAGCCCGACGCGGGACTCGATCCCAGGACCCTGGGATCATGACCTGAGCCGAAAGCAGAGGCTTTAACCCACTGAGCCACCCAGGTTCCCTCAGCTTCCCATGTTTTAAGATGAGAACATCAACATGCTTACAATCCACTCCTTGTGTTAACTGCCCCCCCCACATTTTATTAGATCTATTATTTTTGTAATTTAAAATGTAAAAGCCTCTAAAAGGACAATGCTGAAAAACATTTTAAACTGCTCACTTCCAGCTGATTGCTTTGGTTTTATTTTTTTTTTAGCTGATCACTTTGGATCTAATTTTCTTGGATGCCTTCTGCCAGTATTCAATAACTCACCTGGGGAGCTTTTTCTTAGAAATTCTTTCTTTAATAACCATGGATCCTCTCCTTGTTCCAACGTGAAGATCAGTTCTGGTTTTGCAAAGCAGTACCCTGTAAATGGGAAATAATTTAGCACTTCAGTTTAACTCCATAGGTTTCACTGTTTCTGAATGTGAAGGAAGGTATAGTTTCAAAAGTGGCACATTTAGGGTGCTCACTACAACTTTTCTGGGAAGGGAATGATCACAAAAAATATTTTCTAATGCTTATAAAGCACCAATCTTCTTAACCCCCTAAATCACAAGCCTAAGTAATGTTAAATTCCAAAATGCTCAGTGTCTATGTTTTAAAGAAGAGAGTTTAGAAGGACTTTCCAAACTGGCCATAATAGAGTAAAAGGAACCGATTTACTTCTCCATACCACATATCTAAAAAAGTATACAAACTATATATAATGGTTTTTAGACTTTAGACACCAGGTGGTACAGACAGAAATACCTGAAATAGGAAAACAAATGACGTGAGTCCTAGGATTATCATGTGTTGACACAAAACGAACATAAACTTTAAAAAATTTTAAAGAGGGGTGCCTGGGTGGCTCAGTGGGTTAAGCCTCTGTCTTCGGCTCAGGTCATGATCTCAGGGTCCTGGGATCGAGTCCCACATCGGGCTCTCTGTTCATCGGGGAGCCTGCTTCCCTCTCTCACTCTCTGCCTGCCTCTTTGCCTACTTGTGATCTCTCTCTGTCAAATAAATAAATAAAATCTTAATAAAAAATTTTAAAAAAATTTTAAAGAGAAAGGAAGAGTTTTATTTGAGCCCAAGTTAGGACAACTGCCAGGGATACATAATCTTCACAAACAAGAGAGTCTTCCAGAGAAGGAACATTTAGTGCAGGGTTATATATGTTCTTTACACAAAGAGTTACAAATCAACAAGACGAAGGACATTCCAGAAAGTTATAGACTTTATCTTACGTTTTTATTATATGCAAGGCTTATTAATCTCTTATTAATCTCAGGGAGAGTTTTTGTTTTGTTTTTCTTATCTTTATGTTTGGAATGCTCCTTTTTCTTAATTGATGTACAACATGTGCTTGGGGCAGAAACAGAGCCCATGCTTTGAGGTTTTGCTGAGTCATTTTGGTCTTAGTAAATGTTAAAGCCCAGAAGCAGGGCCCACAAACATTAAAAGTTGAAAATTTCCCTTATCACACAGCTTACTGCCAAGAAGAGTTTAATCCAGAACAAAAGAACCAAAAAAGCCTAGGTGACTCATTAAGTTGAAGTAACATAACTGAATCATGACAACTAGAATTGTTAAGGATGAAATACTAGAGAAGAAAAAGCTGTACTGATATGGAGTCTTAGAGATTTGCAGAAGAGTCTCCTAAGTACTACTAACTTGTGCAAGTATGGAAGAAAAATACTCAAGAATGGGGAAAGACCAGTGAAAAAGAATAGGCTGAAAAAATTATCAAAGCATACATAGATGTAGGAAGCTTCTGTTGCCACCAGCCAGGGTAGAAAAATCTACTTCATGGCCAACTGGGAAGAATACCAGAAGGATGTTTATTGCTTAACAGAAGAGCCAAATTAGTCCTAAGGCAAGCTCTGAATCTAACAAAATACAGCTTAACACAATCCCTGCAATAATCAAATTAATTCCAAGTAACTTAACTACATACCAGGAAAGGCCTCAAAAGATTTAAAATAATACAAAAAAACTAGTAGCTAACAATATATTGTCAGTGCTCCATAAGATAAATGTACTTTTGATCCCCTTTATCAATTTCATCCCTCCCCCACCCACCTCCCCTCTGATAACCACCAGTTTGTTCTCTAAATTTAAGAGTTTGCTTTTTTGTTTGCTCTTTTTTTGGGGGGGGTCTGTTCTTTTGTTTTGTTTCTTAAATTCCAATATGAGTGAAATCATATGATAATTGTCTTTATCTGATTGACTTATTTCACTCAACATTATACCCTCTAGGTCCATCTGTGTAACTGCAAATGGCAAGAACTCGTTTGATGAAGAAAAAAACTCCCTCTCCCACTCCCCCTGCTTGTGTTCCCCCTCTCTCTGTCAAATAAATAAATAAAATCTAAAAAATAAAAAGAAATTTTCTATTTTAGAATGTTTTTAAATTCACAGGAAAACTGCAAGGATAGGAAGGAAAATTCCTAAATATGCTGTACCCAATTTACCCTACTGTTAACATTCCTAGATTTGTCACAACTAATAATATAATGTTGACAATTATTAAATAAAATCCATACTTTGATATTCATTTTTCCCCTTAATTTCATTTTTCTGTTCCATAGTTCCATCCAGGATACAATATTATATCTAGTTATCATGTCTCCTTAGACTCCTCTAGATTATGAGTGACTTGCCTTGGTTTTGATAACCTTGACATTTAGAAGACGTTGTAGAAAGTCCTTCAGTATGGGATACTTGTCTGATATGTTTTGGGGATAAAAATGGAATTTGTGTTTTGGGGATAAAGACCACAAAGGCATCTTATCCCATCTTATGCTATCAACATGATATCAACATTTTCTTTTCATTCAACTTTTTATTTAAATTCTAGTTAGTTAACATACAGTTAACTATGTTAACTATGTGAATACTGCTTTCAGGAGTAGAATTCAGTGGTTTATCACACACAACATGCATCACCCATTTAGCCCATTCTCCACACACCTCCATCAACCCTCAGTTTGAGCTCTATCGTTGAGTCTCTTATAGTTTGCTTCCTCCTTTTCCCCTGTCCCATATGTTCATTTGTTTTGTTTCTTAAATTCCACATGTGAGTGAAATCATATGGTATTTTTCTTTCTCTAATTGACTTATTTTGCTTAGCATAACACACTATAGTTTTATCCATGTCATTGCAAATGGAAAGATTTCATTGTTTTTTATGGCTGAGTAATATTCCACCCTCCCAATCCTACATCTTCCTTATCATCTGTTGATGGACATAGGGCTCTTTCTGTATTTTGGCTATTGTGGACATTGCTGATATAAACATTGGGGTGGATGTGCCCCTCTGAATCACTGTTTGTATACTTTGGGTAAAAACCTAGTACTGCAATTGCTGAGTCAGCGTAGTTCTACTTTTAACTTTCTGAGGACCCTCCATACTGTTTTCCAGATTGGCTGGACCAGTTTGTATTCCTACCAACAGTGCAAGAGGGTTTCCCTTTCTCCATATCCTTGCCAGCATCCATTCTTTTCTGAGTTGTTAATTTTAGTCATTCTGACTGGTGAGATGCTATCCCTTTGTGGTTTTGATTTGTATTTGAACATTTTTTTCATGTGTCTGTTAGCCATTTGTATGTCTTCTTGAAGAAATGTCTATTCATGTCTTCTTTCGATTTTTTTGGACTTGATTTTTAATTTTTTGGGTGTTGAGTTTGGTAAGTTCTTTTTAGCTTTTGGATACTGATATGTCATTTGCAAATACCTTCTTCCATTCCATAGGGTGCCTTTTAGTTTGTTTGCTTTGTTGTGCAGAAGATTTTTGTCTTGATGAACTCCCAATAGTTCATTTTTGCTTTTGTTGTCCTTGCCTCTGGAGACATGTCTAGTAAGAACTTGCTGTGGCTGAGGTCAAAGAGGTCGATACCTGTATTCCTCTCTAGGATTTTGATGGATTCCTGTTTCACATTTAGGTCCTTTGTCACTTTGAATTTATTTTTGTGTACGGTGTAAGAAAGTGGTCCAGTTTCATTCTTCTGCATCTATTTTCCCAACACCATTTGTTTTCCCAATACCATTTGTTGACAAGACTGTCTTTTTCCCACTGGATATTCTTACCTCTTTGTTGAACATTAACATTGTTTGACCATGTAGTTGCGGACTCATTTCTGGGTTTGCTGTCTGTTCTATTGATCTATGTGTCTATATATTTTTTCTGCCTGTACCATACTATTTTGATTACTACAGTTTTGTGTAGTATAACATGAAATCTGGAATTGTGATACCTCCAGTTTTGTTCTGCTTTTTCAACATTGTGTTGGCTATTTGGTGGTTTTTGTGGTTCCATGTAAATTTCAGAATTGTTTCTTCTGGATATGTGAAAAATACTGGTGTTATTTTGGTAGGGATTGCAATGAATGTGTATACTGCTTTAGGTAGTATAGACATTTTAATGATTTTTTTTTTTAAAGATTTTATTTTATTTATTTATTTATTTGACAGACAGAGATTACAAGTAGGCAGAGAGGCAGGCAGAGAGAGAGGAGGAAGCAGGCTCTCAGCGGAGCAGAGAGCCCGATGCGGGGCTCGAGCCCAGAATGCTGGGATCACGACCTGAGCTGAAGGCAGAGGCTTTAACCCCCTGAGCCACTCTGGCGCCCCGGTAGTATAGACATTTTAAAAATATTTGGTCTTCCAATCTATTAGCACGGAATGTTTTTCCATTTCTTTGTGTATTCCTCAATTTCTTTCATAAGTATTCTGTAGTTTTCACAGTACAATTCTTTTACCACTTTGGTTAGATAGATACCTTTGAGTTTTTGGTACCACTGTAAATGGGATTGACTCCTTTCTGCTGCTTCATTGTTGATGTATAGAAATGCAACAGACTTCTGCGTGTTGACTTTATAGACTGTGACCTTGATGAATTCCTGTATAAGTTTTAGCAATTTTTTGGTGGAGTCCTTTGGGATTTTTACATAGAGAATCATGACGTCTGCAAAGAGTGAAAGTTTGACTTCTGTGCTCATCTGAATGCCTCTTATTTCTTTTTGTTTTCTGATTGCTGAAGCTAGGACTTCTAGTAATACGTTGAACAACAGTAGCGCAAGTGGACATCCCAGTCGTGTTCCTAACCTTAGGGTAAAAGCTCTGTTTTTCCCCACTGAGGATGATATTAGTTGTAAGTCTTTTGTATGAAGCTTTTATGATGCTGAGGTATGTTCCCTCTATCCCCACTTTTCTGTTTTTTTTTATCAAAAAGGATGCGGTATTTAGTCAAATGCTTTTCTGCACTGAGAGGATCACATGGTTCTTATCCTTTGTTTTGTTAATATGTTGTATCATGTTAATCGACTTGTGGCTGTTGAACCACCCCTGTAGCCCAGGAATAAATCCCACTTGATCTTGGTGAATAATCCTATTAATATACTGTTGGATCCTATTGGCTGGTATCTTTTGGAGAATTTTGGCATCTACGTTCATCAGGGATATTGGTCTATAATTCTCTTTTTTAGTGAGGTCTTTGTTTTGGGGATCTGGCCTCATAGAATGAGTTTGGAAATTTTCCTTTCACTTCTATTTTTTTGGAAAAGTTTCAAAAGAATGGGTATTGATTTTTCTTTAAATGTTTGATAGAATTCCCCAGGTAGCCATCCAGCCCTGGACATTTGTTTGTTGGGAGTCTTTTGATTACTGCTTCAATTTCATTGCTGGTTATGTGTCTGTTCAGGTTTTCTATTTCTTCCTGTTTCAGTTTTGGTATTTTATATGTTTCTAGGAATGCATCCATTTCTTCCAGATTGCCTAATTTGTTGGCATATAATTGCTCATAATATTCTCTTATAATCATATTTCTTTGGTGTTTGTTGTGATCTCTCCTCTTTCATTCATGATTTCATCTATTTGGGTCTCTCTTTTTGATAAATCTGGCTAGGGGTTTATCAATTTTTGTTAATTCTTTCAAAGAAACGGCTGTTTCATTGATCTCTTCTACAGTTTTTTTTTTTTTTAAATTTCTGTATCATTGATTTCTGCTCTAATCTTTATGATTTCCCTTCTCCTGCTGGATTTAGGCTATATTTCCTCTTATTTTTCCAGCATCTTTGGGTGTAAGGTTAGGTCTTGTGTTTGAGACTTTTCTGGTTTCTTGAGGAAGGCCTATATTGGTATACACTTCCCTCTTCGGACTGCCTTTGCTGCATCCCAATGGGTTTAGAAAGTGTATTTTTATTTTCATTTCCTCCCATGTATTTTTAAAATTCTCCCTTAATTTCCTGGTTGACCCATTCTTTAGTAGAATGTTCTTTAATGTCCACGTATTTATGTTCCTTCAAGTTTTTTCTTGTGGTTGACCTCAAGTTTCATAGCATTGTGGTCCAAAAATATGCATGGTATGCTCTCAACCTTTTTGTACTGGTTGAATCCTGATTTGTGACCCAGTATGTGCTGTTTGTCTTGGAAACTATCTTTCCTTCTGTTCTGAATGACAGCCCTAACAGATAAAGTATATTTGGCTGCCTATTTTCCCCATTTATCTGCTCTAAACTTTATTATTTCCTGCCTTTTGGGCTCAGGTCTTGTTTTTCTAGTTCTCTGAGACATAAAGGTGTTTATTTGATGTTTTTTATTTCCTAATATAGGCATTATTGCTACAAACTTCCCTCTTACTACAGCTTTTGCTGCATCTTATACTTTTTAGCATGTTGTATTTTTGCTTTTGCTTGATTCAAGATAGTTTTTACATTATCTTTCCATTTCTTTTCTGACCCAATATTTAACTGTGTTGTTTAGTTTCCACATTTTAAAAATTTTCCTATTTTCTTGTTGTTGTTGATTTATAGTTCAGAATGATTTCAATCTTCTAAAATTTGTTAAGATTTTTTTTTTTAAACCTAACATGATTTTTCTCCTGGAGAATAATGTGTGTGCTTGAGAAAATTATGTTTGCTTCTGATGGATGGAAGGTTCTATATTTGTCTGTTATATCTAATTGGTCTATCAGGTTCAAATCAGCTGTTTCTTTATTAATTTTTATGTCTAGACTTTCTTTCCATCATTGTAAGTGGAATATTGAAATCACCCACTTTTTATTGCTGCTAGCTTCTCTGTTTAGACCTATTCATGTATAACGCAGAGATATTTCAAGTACAGCTCCAGGCCATCACAATAAAATGAATACTACATTACAGCAAATTACATGAATTTTTTGGTCTCACGATGCATGTTATGCTTACACTATACTGTAGTCTATTAAGTGTGTAATAGCATTATGCTGAGGAAACATATACTTATAAAAGAACTTCGCAGCTAACCATCATCTGAGCATTCTAACCATCATCTGAGCTTTCAGGAAATTGTAATCACAGATAACAGTTTGCCTTTAGCAAATACTATAACAGTGAAAAAGTTTTTAAACTTTTAATTCCTGTATAGCTAATATACAATGTTATATTAGTCTCAGGAGCACAAAATGCTTCACCAATCTGTCCACTGCTCAATGCTCATCAAGAGGAGTGTACTCTTAATCCCCTTCACCTATTTCACCCATAGCCCCACCCACCACCCCTCTCTTAACCATCAGTTGAGAGTATGTTTTTTGGTTTCTCTTTTATTTTGTTGTTCATTTATTTTTTTCTTCAATTCCACATGGTAGTGATCTCTGTATTTGTCCTTTTCTGACTTATTTCACTTATTAGCATTATGCTCTAGTTCCATCTGTGTGTTGCAAATGGCAAGATTTCATTTTCATGGCCAAGTAATATTCCACTGTATGTATACACCACAACTTCCTCTATTTATGGACACTTGGGGTGCTTCTATATCTCGGCTATTGTAAATAATGCTTCACTAAACATATGGATGCATGTATCCCTTTGAATTAGTGTTTTTGTACTTGGTGAGTAAATCCCCAGTAGTTTGGTCCTATTTTTTTTTTTTTAAGATTTTTTATTTATTTATTTGACAGAGAGAGATCACAAGTGGGCAGAGAGGCAGGCACAGAGAGAGGGAGAAGCAGGCTCCCTGCTGAGCAGAGAGCCCGATGCGGGGCTCGATCCCAGGACCCTGAGATCATGACCTGAGCCGAAGGCAGAGGCTTTAACCCACTGAGCCACCCAGGCGCCCCAGTTTGGTCCTATTTTTAACTTTGTAGTTAAATTTTTAAGAAACCTCCATACTGTTTTCTACAGTGGCTGTACCAGTTTGCATTTTACCCATAGTGCAAGAGTATTTCTTTTTCTCCACATCCTTGTCAACACTTGTTGTATCTATTGTTTTGGATTTTAGCCATTCTGACATCACATTGTGGTTTTGATTTGCATTTCCCTGATGATCAGTCATGTTGAGCATCTTTTTATGTGTCTGTTGGCTATCTGGATGTCTTCTTTGGGGAAATGTCTGTTCAAGTCTTCTGTCCATTTTTTTTTTTTAATTTATTTACTTGACAGACAGAGATCACAAGCAGGCAGAGGGGCAGGCAGAGAGAGAGAGGGGGAAGCAGGCTCCCTGTGGAGCAGAGAGCCCGATGCAGGACTCGATCCCAGGACCCTGGGATCATGACCCGAGCCAAAGGCAGAGGCTCAACCTACTGAGCCACCCAGGTGCCCCTTCTGCCCATTTTTTAATTGGATTGTTTTTTGGGTATTGAGTTTTATAAGTTCTTTATAGATTTTGGAGACTAACCCTTTATCAGCCCTATCATTTGCAAATACCTTCTCCCATTCAGTAGGTTGCCTTTTAGTTTTATTGATTTTTTTCATTTGTTGTGCAGAAACTTTTTATTTTGATGTAGTCCCAAGTTTATTTTTACTTTTATTTCCCTTGTCTCAGGAGACCTATCTGGAAAGATGTTGCTATGGCCAATGTCAAAGAAATTACTGCCCGTGTTCTCTTCCAGGATTTTTATGGTTTCAAGTCTCACGTCTAGATCCTTAAGTCATCTGAAGTATTATTGTGTATG
Organism: Martes martes; assembly: GCF_963455335.1. Lineage (NCBI taxonomy): Eukaryota > Metazoa > Chordata > Mammalia > Carnivora > Mustelidae > Martes > Martes martes. Next base: position 31,324,047 of record NC_137900.1, read on the forward strand.
GTGAAAATGGTCCAGTTTCATTCTTTTGCATATTGCTGTCTATTTTTTGCAGCATCATTTGTTGAAGAGATTGTCTTTTTTCCATTGCATGTTCTTGCTTTTGTTGAACATTAACTGACCATGTTAATGTGGGTTCATTTCTGGGCTCAATATTCTCTATTGATCTATGTGTCTATTTTTGTGCCTGTATCATACTGTTTTGATTACTACAGCATCACGTAATATAACTTGGTATCTAGAATTGTGATATCTCCAGTTTTGTTCTACTTTTTCAACACTGCTTTGGCTATTTGGGGTCTTTTATGGTTCCATACAAACATTAGGATCATTCTAGTTCTGTGAAAAATGCTTGGTGTTTTGGTAGGGATAATATTAAATCCGTAGATTGTTTTGGGTAGTATGTATATTTTAACAGTATTTTTTTCTTTCAGACCATGAACATGGAATATCTTTGCATTTGTTTGTGTCCTCTTCAATTTCCTTCATAAATGTTTTATAGTTTTCATAGTATAGGTCTTTTCACATCCAGGGTTAAGTTTATTCCTATGTATTTTATTCTTTTTGGTGCAATTATAAATGAGATTGTTTGCTTAATTTCTCTTTCTGCTATTTCATTATTAGGGTATAGAAATGCAATGGATTTCTGTATATTTATTTATTACTGTATTCGTTTATCAGTTTTAGCAGGTTTTTTTTGGTTTGAGATTTTCGGTTTTCTATATATAGAGTCATGTAATCTGCCAATAGTTGAAGTTTTACTTTTTCCTTACGAATTTGGATGCCTCTTATTCCTTTTTTTTGCTTTGTTGCTGTCGCTAAGAGTTCCAGTAGTATGTTGAATAAAAGTGGTGAGAGTGGACATTCTTGTCTTGTTCCTAACCTTGGGAGAAAAGCTCTTAGTTTTTCCCCATTGAGAATGATGTTATTAGCTGTGAATGTTTCATATATGGCCTTTATTATTTTGAGGTATGTTCCCTCTAAATCTACTTTGTTACAGTTTTTTTTTTTTTAATCACGAATGGATGTTGTATCTTGTCAAATGCTTTTTCTGCATCTATTGAAATGTTCCTACAGTTTATGTCCTTTCCCATATTGATGGGATGTATCACATTGATTGATTTGTGAATACTGAGCTACCCTTGAAACCCAGGAATAAATCCCACTTGATTGTGGTGGATGATTTTTTAATGTATTGTTTGATTTGATTTGCTAATATTTTGTCCAGGTTTTTTGCATCTATATCATACTTCAGATCTTATTTTCTCTTTCTTATGTGTAGTCTTTGTTTTTGGTGTAGGGCAAATGCTGGCCTCTTGCAATGAATTTGGAAGTCCCCCCACTCCTTTTTTAAAGAATAGGGATTAACTCTTCTTTAAATGTTTGGTAAAATTTGCCTGTGAAGCCATCTGTCCCTGGACTTTTGTTTGTTGTTTTTTTGATTGCTGATTCAATTTCACTGCTGGTAATAGGTCTGCCCAAATGCTTAAGTTTTTGTGGTGTTGGATGTATTTCTCCTCTTTCATGTCTGATTTTGTTTATTTGAGTTCTCTCTCTCTCTTTTGATGAACCTGTATAAAGGTTTATCAATTTTGTTCATTTTTTCAAAGAACCAGCTCTGGGTTTTATTGATCTGTTCTACTGGGTTTTTTTGTTTTGTTTTGTTTTTTGTTTTTAGTTTCTATTAAGTTTATTTCTGCTCTAATATTTATTTCCTTCCTTTTACTGGTTTGGGGTTTCATTTGTTCTTTTTCTCGCTGCTTTAGGTGGAAGTGTATTTTTTTGAGATTTTTCTTGCTTCTTGAGGTGGGTCTGTATTGTTAATAAACTCACCTCTCAGAACCACTTTTGCTTTGTCCTGGAGATTTTGGACTGTTATAATTATATTTTTGTTTGTTTCCATGTATTTTTTGTTTTCCTCCTTGATTTCTTGGTTGACATACTCATTGTTTAGTAGCATGTCACTTAACTTCCATGTAGTTTTTCTCTTTCCAGACTCTTTCTGCTGTTTGATTTTCAAAGTACCATGATCAGAAAAGACATGGTGTGACTTTAGTCTTTTTTAATTTGTTGAGGTTTGTTTTATGTCCTAATATGTGATCTATTCTGGGAGAATGTTTCATGTGCACTTGAAAAGAATGTGTACTCTGCCGTTTTAGGGTGGAATGTTCTGACTATATGTCAGATCCATCTGGCTGATGTGTCATTTAAAGCCACTTGTTGATTTTCTGTTTGATCTATTCATTGATGTAACTGGAGTATTAAAGTCCCCTAATATTATTGTATTACTACACCAATTACTTTATGTTTATTATTATGAGCTTTATGTATTTGGGTGCTTCTGTGTTGGTGCATATTGTTATAAATTCTTATTGGGTTGTTCCCTTTTAAATTATATTACGTCCTTTGTGTCCTGTTACAGTTTTTGTTTTAAAATCTTTTTTCTTTCTTTCTAGGTGACTCGGTTAAGCATCTGCCTTTGGCTCAGGTCATGGTCCTGGGATTGAGTACCGCACTGGGTTCCTTGCTTAGTGGGAAGCCTACTTCCCCCTCTGCCTGCTGCTCCCCCTGCTTGTTCTCTTTCTCTCTCTCTCTGACACATAAATAAAATCTTAAAAAAAAAAATCTCTTTTCTTACTGGTTACCAGAATGGATATGGGTGGAGAGATTGGTTAAATAGGTGATGGGGTCTAGGAAGTGCATTTGTTGTGATGAGTATCAGGTGTTGTATGGAAATGGTAAATCACTATATCATACACATGAAACTAATATTCTGTATATTAACTAACTATAATTTAAATATAAGCTAAAAAGACAAATACAATAGTATATATTGACTATCCATGTACTAAGTAAATAGTCTATTTTGTCCAAATAAGTATTTCTACCTCAGCTTTCTTTTCATATCCATTTGTGTGATAAATACTTCTCCATCCCTTCGCTTTCAATCTACATGTGTCTTTAGTTCTTTTTTTCTTAAAGATTTTATTCACTTATTTGACAGAGAGGGAGAGAGACCACCTGTGAAGGAGCATGAGTGCACAAGCAGGGGGACTGGCAGGCAGAGGAAGATGGAGAAGTGGGCTTGGAGTCTGATGCAGGCGTCGATCCCAGGACTCTGGGATCGTGACCTGAGCTGAAGGTAGATGCCTAACTGAGTTACCCAGGTGCCCCATGTCTTTAGTTCTGAAATAAGTCTCTTATAGGAGTATACTTTTATAGAGTATATATACTCTATAGAAGTATAGAGTATCCATATAGCGGGAGTGTTAGTATGCTTCAAGGTGTTGCCGAGTTCCCCAAATCTATTTTCATTTTGTATTAGTTTTTTCTCTCTCATCTGTTCAGTTTGATTGCCTTCCTCCAGGTTGCTCATCCATTCTTCTGCCTCCTTTAGTCTACTTCATTCCTTCTAGTGATTTTTAATTTCATTTATTGAGTTCTTCTTTGATTGGTTCTTTTGTATGTTTTCTACCTCTTTGTTAAGGTAGCTCTTAGGTCCTCTGCTCTTTTATCAAATCCTTTGAGTAATTTTATGAGCATTATTTTAATTTCTCTATCAGGCATATTAATTATCTTCATTTTGCTTATGTCTCCTGCTGTGACTTTGTCCTGTCTTCTCATTTAAGGCATATGCGTCTGTGTCCTCATTTTGACTAACTTTCTGTGTAGTTTATATGTGTTAGGAAAGTCAGCTGCATTTCCTGCCCTTAAAAGTAGTTGCCTTATGAAAAAGAGATTCTGTAGTGCCATGCCATGGAGTGTCCCTTGGTAACGAGAACCTAGTACTCCAGAGGTGTCTCCTATGTGTGTTGCTTGTGTTTTCTTTTGTGGCTGAGGCACTTTTTCCTTGGACAGTTGTCTTCAATGTCTCTCTACTTGTTGTAGGCAGGGTTTAGTTGCCGTGGTGATAGTGATCACTTTGGGGCTGCCTTGGGCTTGATGAGAGTCAGACCAGTTATTTGCCAGAGATGCAATAGTACTGAAGTGCAGGACACTTTCCCTGTTTTGTCCCCTGAGAAGTTTTCCTTGGTAGGTGGGACCTGTAGTCAGACCAGGTATCTTCCCCCAGTATGTGGTTGTCTTCCTCCCTGTTGCTGTGGTTGCTTACATTCTGCCAGTCCTGTCACAGTACTTTGGATGGGCTATGGCCAGGAGTGTATTGGAGGGAGGTGGATCCACAGAAGCACAGACTGTGGAGGTTGAAGGTAGGATGCACAGTGTTAACAAAAGGTTTGGGAGGGTCCTCTGTGGGAATAGAGCTGGTGCTGAGGCCTTGCTGGAAGTCACATGTCCACAGGGGAATGGGAGTGAAGTGGGCACTGTTAGCAAGTTAGATAGTGAGTGTTGGCACTGTGCTGGTTCCCACAGGTTGCTATGCTGGGGGTGGGATGGGGGAGGGAAATGGTGCCTGCCAACTCCTTTATTCCTGGAGAAGTCACTGAATGATCCCTGTCCCACCAGCACAGGCTCTGAGATTAGTAAATAAATCTCCATCTGATATACCTCAGGCTATTTTCAAACCACTGCTCCTACGCTATATCACTGCAGGGCTGTTTGGGTGGGGACTCAGTTTCCTCTGATCCCCCTGCTCTCCCAGATGTTCGGCCACTGATTTTTAATGTTTTAGGTGTTAAGTTCCACTGATTGTAAGAACTCAGGAAATTTGGCCTCTCTGGTTTTCAAAGTCAAATGTTATGTGATGCCTCTAGCTTTGTTCTTTCTCAAGACTGCTTTGGCGATTTGGGGTCTTTTGTGGTTCCATACAAATTTTAGAACTGTTTCTTCTAGTTCTGTGAAAAAGGTCATTGGAATTTTGATAGAAAGTGCACTGAATCTGCAGACTGCTTTGGGTAGTGTGGGCTATTTAACAATATCGATTCTTCCATTCCATAAGCAAAGAATATCTTTCCATTTATTTCTCATCAATTTTTGCATCAATGTCTTATTGTTGTTAGTGTACAATGTCTTTTTGTTGTCCGTGTATGGTGTGTCTTTCACCTCCTTGGTTAAATTTATTCCTAGGTATTTTATTCTTTTTTTAAAATTTTATTGTAACTGATTTTTTCCCCCTTCTGATAGCGGATTTGTGTACAGAAACACAACAGATTTCTACATAGTGATTTTTTATATTCTGCAGCTTTATTGAATTGAGGTATTAGTTTTTCCAGAGTCTTTAGGCTTTTCTGTGTATAGTTTCATGTCATCTGCAAATAGTGACAGTTTTACTTCTTCCTAACCAATTTGGGTGCCTTTTATTTCTTCTTCTAGCCAAACTGCTATGGCTAGGACCTGCAAGAGGTTTTAAATAAAAATGGTGAGAGTAGGCATCCTTGTTTCTAATCTTAGAGGAAAAACTTTCAGCTTTTCACCATTCAGTATGATGTTAACTGTGGACTTGTCATAGGTGGCCTTCATTATGTTTAGATACATTCCCTCTGTACCCATTTCGTTGAGAATTGTTATCATAAGTGCATGTTGAGTTTTGTCAGATGCTTTTTCTGCATACTAATATAATTACATGATTTTTATATCCTTCATTTTGTTAATGTGATATATCTTAATGATTGATTTGCAGATATTGAACCATTCCCATCCTTGCATCTCTGGAATAAATACCCCTTGATCATGCTATGTGATTTTTCAGTGTATTGATGAATTTAGTTTGCTAACATTTTGTTGAGGACTCTGCATACATTTCATCAAGGATACTGGCCTCTAATTTTCCTTCTTGGGGTGTTTTTGTCTGGTTTTGGTATTAGAGTAATGCTGGTCTCATAAAATGATTTTGGAAGTGTTCCCCTCCTTCCTTCACATTGTTTAATTTTTTGTTTCACTGTTGAATTTTGTGAGTTTATAATGAGTTCTTTGTCAAATATATGATTTGCACATTTTCACACTTATCAGTGACTTGTCTTCTCATCCTCTGTATAAGGTTTTTCCAAGGTCTAAATTTTAAATTTTGATGAAGTTCAATTTTTATCAGTGTTTTTGTTGTTATATCTAAGAATGCTTCACCAAGTTTTCGGTCTAAAAATGTTCTCCAAATTTTAAACATTATGTCATTTTACATTTACATTTAAATTTACAGTACATTTTGAGTTAATTTCTATATAGTTATGTCTAAGTTGATATATATATATTTTTACTTTTGCCTGTGGATATCCATTTGCTCTGTACCATTATTTTTCTCCCATTGAACTGTCTTATCCTTTCTCAAAAATCAGTTAGCTGTATTTTCATGGGTCAATTTCTGGGTTCTTTAATTCATATAGTGATGCTTCCCACATTATATTTCTTGTTAATCATTATTTTATCTGTTCTGGTTACTTTGGTTTCACATATAAATTTGGAATAATGCTGTTGTGTTTTTTTAAATCTTGCTTGGCTTAACATTTACATTTAAGGTATCAGTTAAGAAGAATTAATATCTTTACTGTGTTGCAATCCCCAAACAAACTATATACACTGATTTAGAACTTTGATTTTTTTTCATCAGGGTTATATAGTTTTATATACATTTAATGTATCAGTTACCTATTCTGAAGAGTTAATATCTTTACTGTGTTGCAATCCCTAAACAAACTATATACACTGATTTAGAACTTTGATTTTTTTCATCAGGGTTATATAGTTTATATATAGTTATATAGTTTTCATCAGGGTTATATAGCATAAAAGCCCTGTACAAGTTTTTTTAATTTATACCTTAGTATTTCATTATTTTCAGTCGTGGTAAATGGCATTGTATTTTACTTTGTTTTCTTATTATCAGTTGCTCGTTTATAGAATATTTTTATATGTTCTTTTATGCTGGGACCTTGGTAAACTTTCTTGGGAGTAGTGAGAGCAGATATATTTGCCTTGTTTCCAATCTTAGAAAGCATCCAGTCTTTCACCAGATGACACTATTCAGCAGGAGGTCTTTTACAGACATTCTTCATCAGCTTGAGGAAGCTCTCCTCTACTTCTAGTTTTCAGAGAGTATTTCTTATGAATGGATGTTGAATTTTGTCAAAAAATATTTTTTGTATCTACTGCTGTAATTCTGCAGTTTTTCTTATTTACCCACTAGTGTGGTAGACCACATTGACTGATTTTTGAACACTGAATCAGCCTTGCAAACTTGGAATAACCCTTACTTGGTCATGTCACATAATCCTTTTTATTTATTGCTAAATTCCATTTGCTAATATTTTAAAAGTAGTTTTATATCTCTTCCATGAGAGAAATTGGTCTATAGTTTTGTACTATCTTTGTCTTAGTATCCACATCAGAATAATGCTGACCTCATAAAATTAGTTTGAAATTGTTCTCTCCTTTTCTATTTTCTGGAAGAGATTGTATGGAAATTGTGTTTATTTTTCTTTGAATGGTTGGAATAATTCTCTAGCAAAAATATCTGGTCCTTTTCTTTCTTGTGTATTTAAATTACAAAATCAATTTCTTTAATGGTTATAGGACTATTTAAATTATCATTGTTGGGTTCGTTGTGGTATTTTTCCTTTCCTACTAATTAGTCCATTTTATCTAACTTGTGAGATTTATGTGTATAGAGTTCTCTACAATATTCTCTTATTCTAATTTTGGAGTCTGTCGGTGTTCTGTTTTTTATATCCTTATTTTATTTGTCATATTGACCATTTGTGTTCTTTTATCTCATTCACTGTTATTAGAGGTTTGTTTTATTATTCTTTTCATCATCTTCTATCACTGGTTTTTCTTTATTGTTTTTCTGTTTCCAATTTCATTGATTTTCACTGAGTTTTTCTTGTGCTGAAGTTGGTTTACTGTGCTGTTTCATACTTTCTTATGTGAAATTATATACACTACTGATTTGAGACATTTTCTCTTTTTTAATGTAAACATTTAGTGCTCTAAATTTCTCTTAGCACTCCTTTAGCTTGTACAAATTGTGTATAAGTCACTAAAACAAATCCTTAATTTATATCTTCTAGTGTATCTCCTTCTTTTATAGATTACAGTATGTGATCTTGAAGAAATAGAATTAAAATATAACTATTTACTTAATACTCCCTATTTGGGGACACCTGTGCAATTCTCCAACTATTAATAGCACAGCCTTTTCCTAGGATAGTCTGAACACTCAGTCAAGTACTTGACTAAGTACTAGAAAAGTAATTATGAACAAAATACAGAATGTTTCCTTTCAGGAAGCTCAGCATTCTTGGGCAAATTACAATTAAATTACATAAACAAATGTAAATCTGCAAATTTGGTAAGCACAAGGAATCAAAAACATACAATGCAGTATTTCTAACAGCAATACTTGACATCAGGGAGCTCAATAAATTTTCCATAAAAAAATGTGTGCTATTTATTGAAGCTGGGTGGGGAGGCGTTCACTGGATCATTTACTATTTTTATGAAAGTTTTCAAACTCAAAGAAAAAGAAATGTTAAGATAAAATGAGTCTTGAGAAAATAAGGGAAGTGTAGGAGTAACTGAAATAAGGAAATATAAGCATTCCAAACAGAGATAAAAGCAAGTACCAAGATCCTTGTAAGAAAAGAAAACAGTGAGCACCAGGTCCTAAAAACAGATCAGTAACGTTGCAACAAAGAAAACAAGAGGGTACATAGTACAAGATGTGGAAGAGAATCAAGAGAATATATTTTCTTGAAGCCATATTCTGAAATTTTTAAGCAATCAATAGCCAGTGAGTGTTCTAAGTAAAATAGTAATACAATCACATTTATTTTTAAGAAATATAAATTTGGGGCCCTAAAATATTTCAGATACATTAGCTTTTCCCCAACAATCTCATCTCTAGGAATTTATCTTAAAGCTATACTCGCACAGTTAGAAAATAATATATGCACAAGGTTACTCATTATAGCGTTGCTAGTAATAACAGTAAAATATAAAAACCCAAATGTTCATCATTGACTGGTTAATAAACTTGGTTTGCATCCACCCACAAGTGAAGACCATGCATTCAAAATATAGATAAGAGCTTACACACAAATAATGAGTAATCAGTATAAAGTCAAAAAGAGAGAAGCAGAATAGTGTGTGGGAGAAAGAAAGGGAGACAGGAATTATGTAATTACTTATATTTGCAAAAAGGAAACACTGGAAGAAAAATCAGAAAGCAATAAAAGTAGGACAGGAGGGAAATGAACACAGGGGACAAGAATGGAAATTAGAAAACTCTGAATATACCTTTTAACACAGTTTGGGTTTTTGAACTACATAAATATTTCCCATACTTAAAAATCACACTAAATTTAAAGGCAATTCTTAAGTGTGAAAATTTCAGAGGCTGATGGTTCCAGACACAATTAGTTAGACATCACTCTGTCCCTCCCCTTAAATCCATATGAAATCCTAGATATAATATATAAAGCAAACATATGAAGACTTTGGACAGTATAACAAAGGAAAGAGATTGGCTAGTGATCTCAGAACCTAACTCTGTATAAAATATGTGCACTATATGTTAAGTGGTATGGTTATGGTGTTGTAGAATGGACACAGATTATTTTTAAAAATGTATAATGTCAATAACAAGCAACCACTATAAAGATTTTAAAAAGAAGTATAAATGATACATCAAGAGGAAGAATAAAATGGATTCATATAAAATGTTCTTAAGCAAAGAAGGCAAAAAGGAAAAAGGAATTGGTGGGGAAACCAACGACCAAATTCAATGACTAGAAAAGTTACAAAAAATTTAATCCAACTACATCAATTAGTCACCACAAACGTGAATGGTCTAAAAATACCAAATAAAAGAGGCTGTCAGATAGGATAAAAAAAAAAAAAGGTAGAAGGGAACTCTATGCTGACTATAAGAAACACACTTTATATGTAAAGACTCAGGTTAAAAAGTAAAAGATAAAGAAAAATATATCATGCTAACACTTATCAAAGAAAAAAAATTGAACTGTATTAACTTCAGAGAAAGCACACTTCAAAACATAGAATATTACCAAACATCACACATATTACCAGGGCATTACCTACTGACAAGAGGTGGATAAGGGGTTGACTCTATAAGAAGACATAACAGTTCTAGGTATTTATGTATCTAAAAACAGAGCTTGAAAATATATGAGGCAAAAACTGATAAAACAGAAAAGAAATAGACAAAACTCACTATTAGATTTGGAGCGTTAAACTCTACTCTGTCAACACTGATAGATTAGGAAGGCAGATTACTAAGGATATAGATGACTTGAACATCACTAGCGCCCAACTTGGACCTATTCACATATATTAAGCTATTCCAACAACAGAAGAATATACATTCGCCTAAAGTATACATGAAACATTCACCAAAACAGAACACATTCTAGGTCACATACCATATTTTAACAAATTTAAATGTGTACAAGTTAAAACAATATGTTCTCACATTACGCCAGAAGTAGATAGGAAATCAAGTACAGTCAGACAGCAGGAGTATTCCTAAATATTTGGAAATTAACCAGCATACTTCTAAATAATGCATCAAATAAGTCACAAGCGAAATACTGAAAATATCTTTAAATGAAAATAAATTTGTATAATGCAGTTAAGCAGTACTCAGAGAAGAGTTTCTAGCATTAAGTGCACCTAATAGAAAGAAAAAAGAAATTACTAATCTAAGATTTCTTTCTTTTTTCTTCTTCTTTTTCTTTTTTTTAAATTTTGGGTCAGGCTTCCTTTTTTCTTTCATTTTTTTCCCTTTCCCTTTTTGAATCAGGCTTATAGTTTTTCTTATTGTCTGTCTGGGTTTTCTTGTTGGTGTTATCGTTCTATTTCCTTTTCTCTTTTTTAGGATCAGACTTTTTTTCAACAAACAAATCAAAACACACCTAGATCAAGGTCCAAACACTTCCCACTGCAAGCAGGAGGAACTCTGCAGGGGATGGACCAGTGGGAAAGAATAGCCAAAACACAACAGCAGAGTGCACACAGCGTACACCAGAAACACTTCCTGAGCTGCCAGGCCCTACATGCTGTATGATCTCTTCCTAATATAGCATTACTCTGAGGTGCAGGAAACATAACAAGCTTTCATAACATGCAAAAGATAGAAACTTGGCCAAAATGACAAGATGGAGGAACTCTCCCCAAAAGAAAGGTCAGGAAGACATCACAACAAGGGACTTGCTCAAAGCAAGATATCTGAACAAGTATTTAGATCAACAGTCATAAGACTACTAGCTGGACTTGAAAAAAGCACAGAGGACACCAGAGGAAACCCTTACTGCAGAGATAAGAGACCGAAAAACAAGCCTAGCAGAAATAAAAGATTCTGTAACTGAGATGCAAAACAGATTGGATAAAATCACTACCAGGACTGAAGCAGCAGAGGAGGAAACAGGTGATAAAGAAGATACAATTATGGAAATAATGAAGCTGGAGAGGGAAAGAAAACTACTAGATCATGAATGTAGACAGAACTCAGAGATTCCATAAAGCAAAATAGTATCTGTATCATAGGAGTCCCAGAAGAAGAAGAGCAGGGAGGAAGGGGTGGATGGTTTATTTGAACAAATTATAGCTGAGAAGTTCCTTCTTCTGGGGAAGGAAAGAGGCATTCAAGTCTAAGAGGCACAGGGAACTCCCCTCCAAATCAACAAAAACAGGTCAACACTATGACATAACATAGCGAAATTTGCAAAATACAAGGATAAAGAGAGAATTCTGAAAGAAGCTCAGGAAAAAAAGGTCCTTAACCTACAAGGGCAGACATAAAGGCTGGCGTCAGACCAATCCACAGAGACCTGGCAGGACAGAAAGCAGAGGCATGATGTATTCAACGTGTTAAATGGGAACAATATGCAGTCAAGAATACTTTATCCAATAAGGCTGTCATTTAGAATAGAAGGAGAGATCAAGTTTCCAGGACAAACAAAAACTAAAACTAAATATTTAACATCCTTAGCCATTAAGGAGATGCAAATTAAGACCATGTTGAGCTACACTATATACCCATTACAACCACTATTTAAAAAAATAGTTATCACACCAAATACTAGGAAAAATAGGGAGTAACTAGATTTCTCATATACTGCTGGTAGAAATGCAAAATGGTGCAGCCATTCTGAAAAACAGTTTGGCAATTTCTTAAAGAGTGAAACATACCATATAACCCCAATCATACTCCTAGGCGTTTATTCTAGAGAATAATAATTTATGTTTACACAAAAACTTGAACATGAATGTTCACAGCATTTTTATTTATAATAAAATGTCTTCCAACAGATGAATGGCTAAATGAATGTTATATTCATACAGTGGAATACTAGGTAGATGAAGAGTGGATTAGTAGTTGGTAGAGATTAGGGATAGTGTAGGAGAGGGGAGGGTATGATTATAAAGAGGTAGCATGAAAGAACTCTTTGGGGTTATAAGACAGTTCTATATCTTGATTGTTGTGGTCTTTACACAAATCTCCACATGAGATAAAATGGCATAGAGCTATTCATACACACTGTACCAATGCCTATTTACTAGCATTGTTATATTACAGTTATGTAAGATATAAGCCCTGGGGAAAACTTTTGAAGAATAAAATTGTGCCAATTATCATCGTTAAAAAGTTTCTTCAAAAGCTTGTGTAAAATAGTAATAACTGGAAAACATTTTCTTCTTAAAAAGGCAAGACAAAGATAGAGGAAAAATGTTTGTAAAACATGTATTAGATAGAGGTCTGAACTTCTGAGATGAAAAAGCCCAAAAAACTAAACTAAAAAAATGGATTTGAAAATGTGATCCCTCCAATAAAGGAGATTATTATTGGTTAAAAAAAAAAAAAAGCACATAAAAAGAGGTTCCATATAGTTAATCATCAGGGAAATACAAATTAAAACACTGTAAGATATAACTAGATCCTAAGTAGAATGGTTAAAAATAGTAAGGCTTACCAAACCAAATGTTGGTAATCAAAGAGCAATGAGAACCCTCAGACATTGCTCATGGGCATGAAAAACAGTAGAGCCAACCTGGAAACATTTGGCAGTTTCTTACGAAGTTACATATAAACTTAGTAGAAGACCCAGCAAACCCACTCCTAGGTATTTACACAAGGGAAATTAAAACATGTTGATACAAAGACTTGTATAAATGTTCATAGCAGCTTTATCCATAATAGCCCCAGACTGGAAGAAAGATCCTGGATCTATCAACTGAAAGGAAGACACACACATCCATGAGGCTCAAAAGCATTTATGCTAAGTGAAAGAAGCCAGACAAAAAAGAGTATATACTTTATGATTCTATTTATACAAAATCTGAGAAGAGGCAAAGTGCTTGCATTAGAAAGCGTGTAAGTGAGATAAGAGAGAGGGATGGGCGCAGGGGACTCACTGCAAAGGGGTATAAGAATCTTTTAGGGGTGATGGAAACATTCCAAATTATGAGTTTGATGATAAAAATCTACTATATAATTTTTCAAAACTCATTGAAAAATCCCGAGTTTTATTTTCTATTAAACACACCTCAACAAGAGTGATTAACATTTTAAAAAGAAAAAAGAAAACTAGAACATGCAGTCAAAAGGGTGGTAAGGTCTGCTCACCCACTGAGACGAGGTGGCTATAGTTCTCCAGCATCACATCTCTGTACAGGGTCCTCTGAGCAGAGTCCATCTGTCGCCACTCCTCCTGGGTGAACTCCACAGTCACGTCCTTGAATGACACTGTTGCCTGCAACAGCACATATCTGATCAATCTGAGGGCCAGGATCAGGCACACGGAAAAAAATTTCTGGAAACTAAGTTTTACTGTGTTTACTGTTTAGAGTTTAAAACAAAATGCTATGAAGGATGACTATCATGGCTCAACTCTGTCTTATATTTCAGGGATATACTCACGATTAGTTAAAAAAAAATTCTCATGCTCTGATTTATTTATATTTACTTTTAATTTATATACATATATTGCCACTTAATATAATAAAAAAACTAGTGCCTTATTTTTTAAGGTAAAGTTATTATAAATAGGATTCCTGTCTGCATTTCCCATACACCAACAGATTATGCTGAGCACTTGTAGAGTCTACACATACCAGTCTGGAGATCTCTGCTGGGGTAATAGAGAACTAATGAAGAGAATACATGTGAAACTGGGGAAGTATTTACACACCACCAGATTCATATTTCAGGAGCAATGCTTTAGAACAGGATTTCTTTGTTTATGTACAATATGTATTTATGCAATACACTAGGTGTTGTACATAAACGATGACTCTTAGAACACTGCATCAAAAACTAACAATGTAAACCACGAGAGACTGTGGACTCTGAGAAACAAACTGAGGATTTTGGAGGGGGAGGGGTAGGAGGCTGGGTAAGCCTGGTGGTGGGAATTAAGGAGGGCACACATTACATGGAGCATTGCATATGATGTATAAACAATGAAACTTGGAACACTGAAAAAATAAAGTTTAAATATCAAAAAAATCAAACTAATGATATATTTTATGGTGGCTAAAATAACAATTAAAAAAAAAAGAACAAGATTTCTTCAACTTGGCACTACTGACACTGTGGACCAGATAATGCTATTTTTGTGGAAAACTGTCGTGTGTATTTTAGTGTATTTATCAATATTTCTGTCTGTCTTCTACTGATTAGATGCCAGCAACATCCCAGTTATGACAATCAAAAATATCTCCAAACACTGCCAAACATCTCCTGGGGTGCAAAATCACCTCCAGTTAGGAACCATTGCTCTATATGAAAGGTGGACAATGTCTTAAGCAGCAAAATGAAATAACTAATTTAAGAGATGACTTATATTAAAGCAAAGATAAAGAATGGGAAATTAATCCTTACAGGAAACAAAATCTGCTCATTATTTTCCTGTGCACCTATCTACAGAGATGCTGCACAAGCAACTGGGTAAATATGGATGCGATTTGCAGAGACTGGAAGAATTAAGTACGAGTCAGAGATTGGGTCATTGTGAGGCAGATGTTCTTCGTTTGCACTCAAAATACCTATTGAAAATATAGGTGGAATTTTTTATTTCATCGTTGGTTGCATGATTTTGGAACAGACAGAGGTCTAAAATGAAAATAAGGAATTAGGAGATTTTTTTTTAAGATGGCTAACTGAAGTCATCGAAAAAAAGAGATGACTCAAAAAGGACAGAGAAACAGGAGCGAAAAAGACTAAGTAGAGAATTCAAGGGAATAGCAATATTTAAGAGGCAGGTAGAAAAAGAAAAGCCATGAAGGCTGAGAAAAGAATTCTGAAATGTTAGAAAAACTGGAAAGATTAGAGTAATGGAAATTAAAAGAAAAAAGAATTAAAAGCATGATTTGTCTAGTTCAAGGGAATAGACTGAGCATACACATTTACCTCCCTGCCTTTAAAAACACAGGTAAAATACGAAGCAAGTATATAGAAGTATGACAAAAGAGGAACAGAGAGAAATGTCCCAGCAGAAACCCCTAAAATTTGAACAAATTCTGGAAGATAGAGGGTAAGAAAGTATTAGATAAGCAAAACAGGAGAATGTTGGCCACAACTTAATATGAACACAGTGTGGGCCTGAGCAGGGAAGTGATGAGAGCCTAAAAAGACATCCAAACTTAAACTGAACAGGACCTAGAACCAAGTGTGTAATAGGAAGAATGATTAGCAGAGTAAATTTCCTATTTGAATACAAGTGACATCATTCAAATGCATGAGGAAAGTCTGGACACTAAAATGTCACAGGGTAACTAGATGGCCACCTGGGAAAAGACTACTATCTTGTACCACAGAGCAGGATAAAAATCAAAATGTATTCAAGATCTACTGTAAAAAATAAAATCAAATTCCAGAAGACTACACAGAACAATTATTTTACATTAGAGTGGGAAATGCCCAATTATGACTGAAAATCCAGGAACATTAATGAAAAAACTCCTAGATTTGACATAAAAGTCAAATGCCTTGGGGTATGTGGGTGGCTCAGTTGGTTGTATCTGCCTTTGGTTCAGGTCATGATCCCAGGACCCTGGGATCGAGCCCACAGCTGGTTCCCTGTTCAATGGGGAGCCTGCTTCTCCCTCTCCCTCTGCCCCTCACCCTTGTTCGTGTGCACTCTCTCATTCTCTCTCTCTTGCACGTGCTGTCTCTTTCTTTCTCAAATAAATACAATCTTTAAAAAAAAATCAAATGCCTTTATGACAAAAAAAAATCATGAGTAAGGCAAAATTACAAAAAACTTTAGGGAAATTGTGCAATTTATATCACAGAGAAAGGGCTATAATGATATAGTGGATACAGTAATTAAAATCAATACATCAATAGAAAAATAGGTAAGGGATAACAACAAAAAAAGAAATATAGATTAATTACAAAACAAAAAAAGATGTTCCACAACTCATTCATAAGAAAAGCTTATAAAACCAAATGGAGATTATTTTAATCACATTGGTAAAAGTTGAAAATTTAACAGCACGATCTATTTAGAAGGCTGTAGAAAAGAAAGACACACTCTCAGATTGTTGGCTTTACCTTAAATTACATCCAGAGTTTGACCACTTCAAAGTAACTAACACCGTTATGATCATCATTTCATGCTAGAATTATAGAAACAGGCTCCTATATTGTTCCTGCTTCTAGTCTAGTATCTTCAGACAGTACACAGTGTTCTTCCTGAAAACTATCCTTTTCAGGAAAGTAGTCAAAACTATCCTTTTATATCAAACCCCAAACTCTCAACACCCTCCATATCACCTAAGTGAATGGAGAGAGATACTGTACTCATGAATTGGAAGATTCATTACGATTAAGATATTAATCCTTCCCAAGTTGTTCTCTACACTACAGATTCTATGGATTCAGTGCAATCAAAATCAAAATCTCAGCAGGTGTCTTTGAGACAGACAAGATTTTCAAAACTTTATATAAAGAAGCAAAGGACCTAGACTATCCAAAACAATTTAAAAAAAGAAGAAAGTTGAAAGACTTACATTATCTGACTTTAAGAGTTACTGTAAAGAGACACTCATCAACATAGTCTGGTATTAGCAAATGGATTACACTGATCATCAGAAGTGAACAGAAAATAGAAACAGACCCTATATGCATTGTGAATTGGTTTCCCACAGAGATGCCAACACAATTCAATGGACGAAGTATATTTTTGTCAACAAATGGTGCTGACAGGTAGGTAGGCAAAGGTAGAGAGCACAAATAGGAACAGTATATGTCCCTCAATTCCCAATATTTAGAGTTCACTGCCTAAACAGAATGTTAAGAAACTCAGACCCTGAAATTCTGGGTTTCAGACTGGGCCAAGTAGAACGTATTTTGTCCTTTTCTGATTAGCAGCCTTTAGGCTAAAATAAAATTTAAAAGCTGATCAAAAAAAGGGATTACTGATATAACAGATAAAGACTTTGAAACTAATAGAATGCTATCAACAAGCTCATGAAAATACATTCAAAAATGTAACTAAAATGAACAATTTTCTATGAAAATGTAATGTCAAAAATTATATTAAGAAAAAACGCAGGGGCGCTTTGGTGGCTCAGTCAGTTAAGCATCTGACTCCTGATTTCAGATCCGGTTATGACCTCAGTGTCATGGGATCGAGCCCTGTGTTGGGCTCTGTGCTGAGCAAGTACTCCTCTTGAGATTCTCTCTCTCCGTCTCCCTCTGCCCCTACCCCATGTTTTCTCTCTCTCTCTCAAATAAATAAATCTGAAAATAAAAGAAAAAAATACAAATGCAATATAGACTTATGCCTGATAAGTCAACACCAGAGTCTTTATGCTAAAGTCTTCTAAAGGTCTAAATCTATATGTAAAAATTTCACAAAAACCCTCATGTTGTACAACTTTCTCATCTAAATTGCTAGAAAAGAAAAGGAGCAGAAAAGTTCTCCATTTACATTCATAAGACTATGACCATGATACCATAATTGGACAGAAAAACAAAAAAGTATAGTCTAATCCAACTTGTGGATACAGAAACATAAACCCTGATTATAGTATTAGCAAAAGGCCCGAGGAAAATATGTAAGAAGCAACTTACCACACTTTTAGCAACTAGGCTCCATACAGGAATTTAAGTCAATATTAGAAAATATGTTATACTGTTTACAGTACTCACAGATGAAAGGAAATAAGCTTTAGTTTTATTCCAATTCATACACAAGAGACAATCGATAATTCAATGCACATTCATGACTAACATGAAATCTTAGCAACCTGGTACATGGATGGAATGTAACCCTACTCTAACAAAAGTTACCTACCAAAAGCTGAAAGAAAACATCACAGCTGATAGTCGAACAGCGTATATTTTTGTTCAAGACATATTTCTAGATCTCCTTTTTCATTTAATACATGGATCCTTTTAAACCTCAAAAATCCATTACAGTACTAAGTGGGGAATAAATGAAAAGCTCACCTGAGGTGTGTTCATTTTCTGTGGATCTTGGGAGAGTGTACAGAACTGTGGTTCAGCTGAGGGGACAGAAAGAAGATAGGGGTCACGAGATCTAGCCTGTCTTACAGCTCCTACACTCACCTCCCCATATCTCAGCAACCCAGTTGGAGGATCATCCTCCCCATAGGCATGGGACCCTCTGGACCTTGAAAAGGAATGAGAAAGATCATGTACCACTTGTCTTTGTGTGACTCTGAAATTATTGTGGGCTTAATTCTGCAATTTTTTTACTGAGCGAACATAAAATTTTCTTGATAGATTTAACAATAATACATGTTTCCTCCTGACTAACACAAAGCAACAGATTAGTTGAATTAGCGTACACCAAAGGATGAGACAATATAATTGGGACCTAAGAACTCGTTTTAGGAGCAAAACCAAGAGTCCTGGAATTCATGATAATATCAGAATTAAAGGACAGCCTGAAAATACTGAACAGGCTAGGAACCTCTTTCTGACCCAAGGGACCTGAAGAGACACTAAAAATACAGAATATATCTGACATATGATCGGAGTTCATCTACATTCACCTTCCCTTATATCCTTGGGGATTTGGGGACAGGCCACTTTGCTTAGTGCTGTGAACGCTGCGATGCTGGTTTCAAGCAGGTGTGATATTTAGACAATGCCTAAGATTGGAAGTAAAGCACACCCACCCGTGAATCCAAACTCCTTCACTGCTAGCTTGTGACCTGGGCACATCGTTTCACCAAGCTGAGCCTGGGTTGTTTTCTAATTTTTGTCCGTTTGTTTATTTTAAGTCGTTGTGAGGTTATGATAAACCGTCCAATGAAAACAACAGTGTCTTCTAACTATGAAAGCAGTTGTCATTTACTCAATGCATAGTGCCCGGTACTTGTCTAAATACTTTAAAAGTGATGACTTAGATCTAAGTTTCAAAACAACCCCCTAGAACAGTCGTATTAATACAATTTTGAGATGAGAAACCCGAATCTTACCCAGGTTCCTTCTATCGCCTCTGCTAGAAATTTACCCGGGCCTTTTTTGGCTCCCGTGCTCGGGCTCTCACCGCACTCAGGGTCACCATCAGCGTTATAGACGCACTTTGCCTCCCACCGACGCTAAGTCGGGCTGCAGGCGTGCCAAACCACACTGTCCCTACACACCCAGGACCGTACGGAGCCCCTACTCAAGACTGGGCTCAGACCCACTTGCGCGACCGGAGCCGGAGGGCCGGGGATCTCCCCCTACCTCCCCCCACACTCCCACCGGCCTAATGTCGGTAGAGGGCTGGTCGAGGCGTCTACCAGGGCTATCTCAAAGACTTCTTGCTCCCATCCCTAGACACAAGGGCGCCCCTCCCACAGAGCTCCCCTGCACTCTCACCGCATGCACGCATCCTTTACTTTCTGAGTAGACCCGGGGGCTGGCTCAAAGCGCTTTCCTGCAGTCCAGATTAGACGAATGAGGAGGCGGAGCTATGGCTGCCCTTGCGCAGAAGGAGCCCCGAATTCCCTTCCCAGAGTGCCATGCGGGGAAGCTAAAAAGTCAGGACTACGTTTCCCATAGAGCTCCGCGGCCACTGTTAAAGTCACTCTTTTGGCATTTCCACTTTTTAGAAATCTAGAGACTGCTGTTCTTAAAAGTCTCTCACTCAGGTTCTGTCAGAGCCCGAAGAGATTAACGGTGAAATGTGAATTCTTCTATCAAATGTAAAGGGTGCTCCTCTACTGAATCCCTATTGAAATAACATTTCCCCCTCAGGGTATTTGGAGGCAATGAAGAAACTTGAATATGGTTCGGATATTGAAAATATTAAAATTACGGTAACTTAGGTGAAGTGTGAAAAAAAAAAACCCTTGAAGTTATGTAGGAAAAATGATTTTGTAAAAAAAAAAAAAGACATGACGACGAGGTATTTAGGATTGAAATGATAAAGCTGTAAAATTATAATCTTTACAGTTTTTCAACCTGGGACTTCTACCTTGTCCCTTTACAGCCACCGGATCCGTGAGCTCTGACCTGGTGCTCTTGGAGCCCAGTGTGGAGCTTCCACTGGGGGGTCAAGACAGATGCTGCAGGTGTAGATGTATGTAGGATGTATGATGAATTCTCTCTTTCAATAAATTTTTTGTTAGTTATCTCAGACTTCCATGTGCATAACAAGTTTGCTGTTTTTTTGCTGACATAATTCTTTGTCATTCCTTAAGGAATTACAAATAAAAGCACAAAAATGCTGTTCAAACTATATTAAATCATTCATAATTGACTTTAACATAAAGATCAGTAATGGAGGGAAAGTAGTCACTACATTTATTGAACATTTATTGAAACATTTATTGAAACATTTATTGAAAACCTGTGGTGCAAGAGACATTCTAGATGCTGGGATAGCAACATCAGATAAAAGATTAAATTCCCTGTCCCCATGGACTTTATGATCTAAGTTGTTTTGGGGACCTAATAGTCAGGGTCCCCTCAAGAAACAGATCTTTGTTGTCAAGAAACAGTAGGATCTTGAGGACAGTCGAATAAACAGGGCTCTAAAAACATGGGTAGGGTTGGTAAATCATCCTGTAACTAGTGATGATAAGGAGGCATTATGGCCACAGGGCTCACAGTGAATATAGGTAACGTTACCAGAACCTGGAAGGAGAAAGGCTACCCTTATGAGAGCTGTAGCTTTAGGAAAGCATCATTATGGCCATCGATTACATGGCTCAGCACGAAGAACCAAAGGAATAAATACCCAAACATCACTTGTACTCTTTCTGCTCATGGCCTATTTTCAGTTAAGCATTTATAAACCTCATTCAATACCTATTCTTGGAATTCCTTCCACATGTATCTCCTCTAGACTTTTTTGTCATCAAATTTCCAGTCTTATTCTTGTCTAGCGCCATACTACTCAACAACTCATTGAGCTATTGGACATGAATCAATATGAAACTCAAGACATATCTCTTCTTCACAAAGTGAAGAGAATAAAACTCCTCAAACCTCTGCCTACTGGGAAGATTTCTTTTCCACACATTTCAGAACCACCCCTAAGTGAGACTGCAACTGCAGCAGTCATAACTTCCCATGATGACACTATGCACTGTAGATTTGAGTTGAAGGAGATTTGACTGGCCTCCTTGGGGACTTTTGGGGAATGATTAATTATATGACTAAGTTGTGAGGAATTTTGTCAAAGGGACCCAGTCTGCCCTTCAGTCAAAGCCTTCTATCTTTCAAGTAGGATATATCAAGGACTGGAAAGAGGATCTGAAGCCCTGATATAATGGTTTGCATTAATTTTCTGCCCATGAGACCCAAAATTTCATATATAGATATATATCTTAAGAAGTATTTTAAGTGGGTGTCCATCTACTTCATTTCGATGGACTTCACTATCAAAGAGCTACCGGTGCAGATCCCTTCAGGTCACTAAAAAAGATAATTGCATATGAGAATGACTCAGAAGAGTTTTTAAAAAATATTTGTCGGGATCCCATTAGAGAAACATAGGCATATCTCGAATATATAGTGGGTTGGGTTTCAGGTTACCACAATAAAGTGAATATTGCAACAAAGTGAACCAAATGAAATTTTTTGGTTTCCCAAGGCATATAGTAGTTAAGTTATGCTTATACTATACTGTTGTTTACTAAGTATGCAATAGCATCATGTCTTAAAAAACAATGTACATATGTTAACTAAAAATACTTTATTGATAAAAGATTTGTCCTCTGAGATTTCAGCAACTCATAATCACTGATCACAGATCACTATAACAAATACAATAATAAAGTTTGAAATATTGTGAGAATTACCAAAATGTGACCCAGAAACATGAAGTGAGCAGGTGATGTTGGAAAAATGGTGTTAATAGACTTGCTTGACTGTGCTTTGCAACTATTGCACTTTTTACAATTTGAAACCTTCAACTTGTAAACTGATTTATGACAAATTAAAACTTTCAATTTGTAAAAAAGAAAAAGCCACCACAATATCTGCAAAGCAAAATAAAATGAAATTACAATACAATGAGTTGTCTCTATATATTTCATTGGTGTGAAATGCACCATGGGCTGCTCCTGATTCCACAGTAAGTATACTTGTATTGGTAAATTTGGCCCTTTCCAAACAGAAATCATTCTTCTTGGCCTAATATTCTAAGGCTCCACCTACATATATGCTATCTAGTTTCTGCTTGTACTATTGAGCAAGATCTTGAGTTCCTGTGTGTGTGTGTGTGTGTGTGTGTGTGTGTGTGTGTGTTTTAATTTCTGGATTAGCCCTTGCAATTTCCCTTCTGAGCACAGCTGGTTCTTTATTCTCATTATGAACCTCGAGTCAGCAACGGAAGCTGACTCAGGCTCAGGGAAAACCTGAGGACAGTGTGCATTCTTTTTGCGGGGTAAGTTGTATTAGGATCATCCCTTAGAATTTAGAGAGAAATAGAGGATAGCAACTGTCAGAAATAAGTTAACCATCACTTCTTTTTCTCAGCTCCTCACAAATGGTGTTTTTTAGTACACCTTAAAATTCTTGGGGCACCTAAGACTTAGTGGGTGGCTTAGTGGGTTAAGTCTCTGTCTTTAGCTGAGGTCATGATCTCAGGGTCCTGGGATCGAGTCCCGCATTGGGCTCTCTGCTTGGCAGGAAGCCTGCTTTCTCCTCTCTCTCTCTCTGCCTGCTTGTGATCTCTCTCTATCAAATAAATAAATAAAATCTTAAGAAACAAAAAAGTCTTACAGTTGGAGAGTGTGCCAAGTGCAATGAAACATGAAGTGCTTCGTAAGCCTCAAAGACCTAGTATACCTTTAATGCTTAGTTGTACACCAAAGGCAAAGTGCACAGAAGAGAGAAGAGCTATTCTGACTGACTGCTAGTAGATGTTTGACCATATCCTTTTTCTTTGATAATAATTTCGGGCTTCTTGGGTGCTTGATAAATCCAACTAAGTGAAGGAATATAATTTCCTCACCTTGAACTTGACCTCACTCAAAGTCCATTCTAGCAGGAACTGAGGGAGAAGGTGTACTTACTAGGCATCCATCCTTATATGGGTAGTGATAATTTTAAAAGGATTTTGGACTGTACTGTCTCTCTTGAAGATATTCTTGTATTCAGACCTTATCTGAATGAGTACTTGACATAAATTCCATCTATTGAGTGCCCAAGTATAGTAGATCATTTTTTTAACTGTTCAGACACCTCTGTCTGGGAACTCTCCCTCTTGATTTCATAACCATAGATTTGTTTTGTCTTCTCTAGAGTTTCATGCAAAAGGAATCACATAGTGATACTCTTCTGCAGTGGCTTTTTAAAAATTCAGGGTAATAATTTAGAAATTCATCTTCCAGTAGAATTCTAGCAATGCGGAAAGAGAGACACACAGGGAGAAACAACCAATAATCAGATCAAGCAGTACCCAAGGTGCCCAAAGTTTCAGGCTATATCTGAATCCAAGGACATGTACTCATTCCAATTTTCTGGTTCCTAGACTTTCCCAATAAATGTCTCACATTTCATCTGTATATACTTCCTCAAATTGTGAGTCCAATAGTTATCATAATTTTTTGAAGATATCATGGCCCCAAGTTAAAAAAATATTAATTTACACATCTAAGAAGCTTAATGAACCACAAGTAGGATAAATTGAGAGATTTATACCTAGACACATCATAGTCAAAGTATTAAAAGCCCCACACAAAGGGAAAAAACAAAAGAAAAACAGTTTTTAAAAGATTTTATTAATTTATTTGAAAGAAAGAGAGAGAGCATGAGCAGGGGAAGGGGCAGAGGGAGAGGGAGAAACATGCTCCCCACTGAGGGGGGAGCCAGATATGGGGCTCAATCTCAGGAGCCTGAAATCATGACCTGAGCCAAAAGCAGATGCTTAACTGACTGACCAAACCAGGCACTTGAGAAAAAACAATTTAATATGTTCAAGAGAGCATCAATATAAATAATATCTAACTTCCCATCAGAGAGAATGGACTCTAGAAGGCAGTGAAATGATATATTCAAAATACTGAGAGAAAAAACTGCTAATGAAGGATTTTTTTTAATCTGATGAAACTACTTACCAGTTATAAAGGTAAAATAAGGACATTCCAAAATTTAAAAAGATTGCTAGGACTCCTTGATACCAGAACTGATTTATCACAAATATTAAAGAAAATTCTTTGGATTCTGGGAGGGAATGGCACCAGATGGTAGCCCAAATTAACTGGAAGAAATACAGAGTGTAGATGTAATAAATACTCATGTTAAAAAATAAAAAAATCTAGATATATTTTCATGTTTCTTCTGTTAAATTATTTTTAAAAACATAACTTTGTGTAAATAGATAATTATAACACTGTAACATTGGTTTTGTAAGATATAGATGTAATATATATGAAAACAATAGCATAAGAGGGGGAAATAATAGAGTTATATTAAACATTTTATAGTTCATGGCAATCAAGTTAATATTAATTTGAAATAAATTGTGATGAGTTAAGATGCACATTGGACTTTCTAGAGCAGACACCAGGAAAATAGTTTACACATATAGTAAAAAGTAATCAGAAGAGGAATTAAAATGACATACTAAAAGATTTGTTTAACACAAAAAAGTTAATGAAAGAGGAACAGAGGAACAAAGAAAACTAAAGACAGAAAACAAATAGCAAAATGGCAAATGTAACTTTTAACCTGTTAATAACTGCACTAAATATGTATGGTCCAGAAAATTCAATTAGAAAGCAGAAAATGAAAAAATATTTAATAAAGCAAGATCCAAATATAACACTCTACACACGACACACCTTAGATTCAAAGACAAATAGGTTGAAATCACAAGAATGCAAAAGAGGAGAGGAGGGAGGATGACAGAAGAGTATGAGAACCTCATTTCACCTGGTCTCTTGAATTCAGCTAGATATCTATCAAATCATCCTGAACACCTGAGAATTCAACTTTAGATCTAAAAAAAGAATTGCTGCAATTCTACAAATTGCAAAACAACCACTTTCTGCAAGTGGCATGGAAAGCCTTCAGGGAACAAGAGCCACATGGAACAATCCAAAGTGGCTTACACTGAGCCCAGCCCCCTGGCAAGGGGTGGTGCAACTCCACCTAGCCAGACAACTGAGAATCAGTGCAACAGGCAGGAATATCAGTCTAATACCAAATTTATGGATCACACAGAACTGAAAAACTCCTACACAAAGGGGAAAATATTATATGGAATTTGGTCAATATTTTTTCTCATGATTCTTTAGTCTTTCAGGTTAAAATTTTCTTTTTTTTTTCCTTTTCAACTAGTTCCTTATTTTATCCACTCCTTTTAAAGTCTTTTTTTAAATTTTCATTTTACGTTTATATTTTATAGATATATTCTTCATTTTTAGCTTCCTTTCACTGTATTCAAGTTTATTTTGTAAATCTATAAGTTTTTCTTTCTTTACAATTTTGAGATTTAGTGTCCTCTAACAAACAGGCCAAAATACATCCAGGACCAAGTCATTCACCCTGTTTTGTCCACCTAGGAGATTATATTCTCTCTCCCCCTCTTTTTTTCCTTTTCTTTTTTGGTTTCTGATCTCTTCAGATTATTCTAGTGTGTATTTCATTGGGGTCATGGTTGATTTTTTTAAAATATTTTTATTTACTTATTTGAGAGAGAGAGCATGAGAGCGGAGAAGGTCAGAGGGAGAAAAAGACTCCCATGGAGTTGGGAGCCCAATGCAGGACTTGATCCCAGGACTCCCAGATCATGACCTGAGCTGAATGCAGTTGCTTAACCAACTGAGCCACCCAGGGGCCCAGTCATGGTTGATGTTTTTGATTTTGTTCTTTCATTCATTCATTTTTCTCTGGACAAAATTACTAGAAGGAAAAATTCACAACAAAAGAAAGAACCATAGGTAATACTTTCTGCCATAGATTTAAACAATATGCATATAAGTAAAATGTCAGACCTAGAATTCAGAATGATGACTATAAAGTTACTAGCTGGGCTTGAAAAAAGCATAAAAGACACTAGAGAATGCCTTAGTGCAGGGATGAAATCTAATCAGGCCAAAATTAAAAATGCTCTGAGATACAGTCTAAATTGGATGCTTTAACAGGTAGGGTAAATGAGGAAGAAAAGAGCAAATGACACAGAAGACAAGTTGATAGAAAGGAAGGAAGCTGAGGAAAGGAGAGAAAAACAACTAATGTACCATGAAGGGAGGATTCAAGAAATCAGCAATATCATAAAGTGAAACAATATTAGAATAATTGGGGCCCCAGAGGAAGAAAAAAGAGAGAGGGACAGAAGTATAACTGAGCAAATCATAGCTGAGAACTTCTCTAATCTGGGGAAGGACATGGCATTTAAGCCCAGGAGGCCCAGAGAACTCCCTTCAGAAATCAATAAAAATAGATCAACATCAGACATATAGTTGTGAAACTTGCAAATTTCAGAGATAAAGAGAAAAATCCTGAAAGAGGCCATTAACCTACAAGAGTAGGAACATTAGGGTGGCAGCAGACCTATCCACAGAGACCTGGCAGGCCAGAAGGGCTGGCATAATATATTCAGGGTACTATATGAGAAAAACATGCAGCCAAAAATACTTTATCCAGCAGGGCTGTCATTCAGAATAGAAGGAGAGATAGAGAGCTTCCAAGGCAGTGAAAGGCTAAAAGAATTTGTGATCACAAAACCAGCCTGGCAAGCAATATTAAGGGGGAAATTGTAAGTGAAGAGAGACTCTAAGAGTAACAGACCAGAAAAACACAGAGACAATATACAGAAACAGGGACTGTACAGGCAATACAATGGCACTAAATTCATATCTTTCAATAGTTACTCTGAATGTAAATGGTTTAAGTACTCCAGTCAAAAGACACAGGGTATCAGACTGGATAAAAAAGCAATACCCATTCATATGCAGTGTACAAAAGACTCATTTTGAACTTAAAGTCACCTCCAGACTGAAAGTGAGGTGATAGAGAACAATTTACCATGTTAATGGACCTCAAAAGAAAGCTGGGGTAACAATTCTCATATCAGACAAATTAGATTTTAAACCAAAGACTGTAGTAAGAGATATAGAGGAACACTATATCATACTTAAAGGGTCTTGCCAACAAGAAGCTCTAACACTGTAAATATCTATGTCCCCAACATGGGAGCAGTCAATTATATAAACCAGTTAACCAAAGTAAAGAAAAATATTGATAACAACACATTAATAGTAGGAGACTTCAACACTCCACTCATAGCAATGGACAGATCATCTAAGCAGAAGATCAACAAAGAAACAAGAGCTTTGAATGACACATTGGACCAGATGGACTTCAAAGATATATACAGAGCATTCCATCCTAAAACAACAAAATACTCATTCTTCTCAAGTGCACATGAAACTTTCTCCAGAATAGATCATATACTAGATCACAAATCAGATCTCAAATTAATACTAAAATATTGAGATTATTCCCTGCATATTTCCATACCACAATGTTTGGAAACTGGAACTCAATAACAAGAAGAAATTTGAAAGGAACTCAAACACTTGGAGGTTAAAGAGCATCCTGCTGAAAAATGAATGGGTCAACCAGGAAATTAAAAAAAAATAACTTAATTCATGCAAACAAATGAAAATGAAAACAAATCGGTTCAAAACATATGGGATACTGCAAGTGAAGTACATAGCCATCCAAGCCTCTCTCAAAAAAATTAGAAAATCCCAAATGCACAAGCAAACCCTACACCTAAAGGACCTGGAGAAAGAGCAGCAAATACAGCCTAAACCAAGCAGAAGAAAAGGAATAATAAATATTAGAGCAGAAATCAATGAAACAGAAACCAGAAAAACAGTAGAACAGATCAACGAAACTAGAAGCTGGCTCTTTGAAAGAATTAATAAGATCAATAAACCTCTGGTCAGACTTATGCAAAAGAAAAGAGAAAGGACCCAAATTAATAAAGTCATGAGTGAAAGGGGAGAGATCATGACTAATACCAAGGAAATAGAAATAATTGTTAGAAATTATAATCAGCTACTATATGCCAACAAATTAGACAATCTGGAAGAAATGGATGCATTCCTGGAAACTTATAAACTACCAAGACTGAAACAGGAAGAAATAGACAATCTGAACAGACCAATAAACAGCAGGGAAATTGAAGTAGTAATCAAAAACTTCCCCAAAAACAAGAATCCAGGGCCCAAGGGCTTCCCAGGGAAATTCTTCCAAACATGTAAAGAAGAAATCATACCTATTCTACTGCAGCAGTTTTGAAAAATAAAAATGAAAGGAATACTTCTAAACTCGTTCTATGAGGCCAGCATTACTTTGATCCCAAAACCAGACAAAGACCCCATCAAAAAGAATTATACACCAATTTCCTTGATGAACATGGGTGCCAAAATACTCACCAAATCCTAGTCAATAGGATCCAAGAGTGCATTAAAAGGATTATTCGCCATGACTAGGTGAGATTTATTTCTGGGATGCATGTGTGGTTCAACATTTGCAAATCAATCAATGTGATAGAGCACATTAATAAAAGAAGAGACAAGAACCATATGATCCTCTAATTGATGCAGAAAAAGCATTTAACAGAATACAACATCCTTTCTTGATTAAAACTCTTCAAAGTATAGGAATTGAGGGAACATACCTCAATATCATAAAAGCCATCTATGAAAAGCCCACAGAAAATATCATTCTCAATGGAGAAAAACTGAGGGCTTTTCCCTTAAGGTCAAGAACATGACAGGGATGTCCACTCTTACCACTGTTGTTCAACATAGTACTAGAAACACTAGCCTCAGCAATCAGACAACTAAAAGAAATAAAAGGAATTCAAATTGACAAAGAAGAAGTCAAACTCCCTCTCTTTGAAGATGACATTACACTTTATGTGGAAAACCCAAAAGACTCCACCCCAAAATTACTAGAACTCATCCAACAATTGAGCAATGTGAGAGGATACCAAATGAATGAACAGAAATCAGTTACATTTCTATACACTAAGAACATGACTGAAGAAAGAGAAATTAAGGAATTGATCCCATTTACAATTGCACGAAAACCCCTAAGATATCTAGGAATAAACCTAACCAAAGAGGTAAAGGATCTATACTCTAGAAACTACAGAACACTTAAGAAATTGAGAAAGACACAAAGAGATGGAAAAACATTCCATGCTCATGGATTGGGAGAATAAACATTGTTAAAATGTCTATGCTGCCCAGAGCAATCTATACTTTCAGTGTAATCCCTATTAAAATATGATTGACATTTATCACAGAGCTGGAACAAACAATCCTAAAATTTGTATGGAAACAGAAAAGACCTCAAATTGCCAGGGGATTATTGAAAAAGAAAACTGAAGCTGGGGGCATCACAATGCCTGACCTCAAGCTATATGACAAAGCTGTGATCATCAAGACCACATGGTATTGGCACATAAACATACACATACGTTAGTGGAATAGAGACCCCAGAAATAGATCAATTAATCTTTGACAAAACAAGAAAGACAGTCTCTTCAATAAATAGTGCTGAGAAAATTGGATAGCCACATGCAGAAGAATGAAACTGGACCATTCTCTTACATCATACACAAAGATACACTCAAAATGATTAAGGACTACAACGTGAGACAGGAATCCATCAAAATCCTAGAGGAGAACATAGGCAGTAATTTCTTTGACCTTTGCCACAGCAACTTCTTGCATTATACATCTCTAAAGACATGGGGGAAAAAAGGAAAAATGAACTATTGGGACTTCATCAAGATAAAAACTTCTAAAACAAAAACAAGATAAAAACTGTAGAACAAAGGAAGCCATCAACAAAACTAAAAGTCGGTCTATGGAATTGGAGAAGATATTTGCAAATGTCTTACAGGACAAATGGCTAGTATCCAAGAACTATAATGAACTTTCAGACTCCACACCCAAAAAATAAATAGACCATTCAAGAAATGGGCAGAAGACATGAACAGAAATTTCTCCAAAGAAGACAGGCAAATGGCCAACAGACACATACAAAAATGCTCAACTTCACTTGGCATCAGGGAAATACAAGTAAAAACCACAGTCAGATACCACCTCACACTAGTCAGATGGCTAAAATTAAGAAGACAGGAAAAAAAAAACAACAACAAATGTTGGCAAAGATGTGGAGAAAGGGGATTGCTCTTCCACTGTTGGTGGGAATGTAAGCTGGTACAGCCATTCTGGAAAACAGTATGGAAGTTTCTCAAGAAGTTAAAAATAGAGATAGAGCTACCCTATGACCCAGCAATTGCACTACTAGGTATTTACCCCAGGGATATAAATGTAATCTTTTGTGGTACATGCACCACAATATTTATAGCAGCAATGTCCACAATAGCTAAACTATGGAAAGAGCCCAAATGTCCATCAATAGATGAATGGATAAAGAAGATGTGCTATATATATACAATGTAATATTACTAGGTCATCAGAAAGGATAAGTACTTAAAATTTACATCAATGTGGATGGAACTGGAGGGTATTATGCTGAATGAAATAAGTGAATCAGATAAAGGCAATTAGCATATAGTTTCATTCATATGTGGAAAATAAGAAACAGTGCATAGCATTATAGAGGAAGGGAGGGAAAACTGAATGGGAAGTAATCAGAGAGGGAGAAAAACCATGGGAAACTATTAAGTATAGTAAACAAACTGAGCATCGGAGGGGAGGTGGGTGAGGGGATTGGGTCACTGGGCGATGGGCATTAAGGAAGGCACGTGATGTGATGAGCACAAGGTGTTATATGCAACTGATGAATTATTAAACTCTACATCTGAAACCAATGATGTAACATATGTTGGCTAATTGAATTTAAATTAAAAAAGAATGCAAAAGATACATCATGCAAATAATAAACAAAAGACTGATGGAGGGATTGTATTAATACTGGAGGATATAGGTTCTTTTTTAAAAAGCTTTTATTTAAATTCCAAATTGTTAACATACAGTGTAATATTTGTTTCTGGTGTGCAATATATTAATTCGACACTTCCATACAACTCTCAATGCTCATCATTGCCACTTTCCAACAGCCACTTGCCACTTTCCAATGGCACATGGGAGAAGAACGAGGCACAAACAAGTCAGTCTCAAGAGAATGGGAGCAGGGGTCAGCAGTTGAGAAGACTCCTGCCCAGAACAACTCTGTCCTGTATTTATTAGATACAAGATAACAATCAACAAAGAAGTTGAAGGAGGTTATAGATAAGCAAGATATCCCTGATCAAGCAGCATAGGATTTGTGGTTGAGTATGCCTGATCAAGCAGTATAGGATTTGTGGTTGAGTGAACACATTTAAAGGAATCATCTAATTAACTACAGGTGATCTCTTGAGAAGGGGAGACAAGAGAAAAAAGAAGCAGGCGGAGTTCCATCCTGAGCAGGCCGGGTGTCCCAGCTGCTTGGCTTCAAGGATGTATATCATCCTCTCCCCCAGATGACTGTTGCTGGTACATGTTCAAGCATGTCTGGTCAGTACATTGTTCTGAGGAACAGTTACAATCATGATAAGTGCACTCCTTAATCCACATCACTTATTTAACCCTTCCTTCCACCAACCAACCCTCTGGTAAAGATTAGTTTATTCTCTATACTTAAAGAGTCAGCTTCTTGGTTTGCCTCTCCCTCTCTCTTCTTTTCCCTACCACTCCTTTGCTCATTTGTTTTGTTTCTTAAGTTCCTATGAGTGAAATCATATGGTATTTGTCTTTCTCTGATTCACTTATTTCACTAAGCATAATTCTCTCAAGCTACATTCATGTCACTGCAAATGGGAAGAATTCATTCTTTTTATGGCTGAGAAATATTCCATTGTATATATATACTTCAGCCTCTTTATCCATTCATTAGTTGATGGATATTTGGGCTGTCTCCATAGCTTGGCTATTATAGATAATGCTGCTATAAACATACGGGTGCATGTATCTCTGTCAATTAGTATTTTTGTGATTCTTTGGGTAAATACCTCATAATGCAATTGCTGGATCATAAAGGTAGTTCTATTTTCAACTTTTGAGGAATCTCCATATTGTTTTCCAGAGTGGCTGCACTAATTTGCATTCCCACCAACAATGCAGGGGGATTCTTTTTTCTTCACATCCTAGCCAACGCCTGTTGTTTCTTCTGGTTTTGATTTTAGCCATTCTGACAGATGTGAGGTGATATGTCATTGTAGTTTTGATTTGTATTTCTCTGATGATAAGTGATGTTGAGCATCTTTTCATGTCTGTTGGCCATCTGTATGTCTTCTTCAGAGAAATGTCTGTTCATATCTTCTGCCCATTTTTTAACTAAATTATTTTTTTGCAGGGGGTGTAAACCGTGTACATTCTTTAAACAGTTTAAATACTAACATTTTTTGGATATGTTATTTGCAAATAT
This sequence comes from Martes martes, assembly GCF_963455335.1. Taxonomy (NCBI): domain Eukaryota; kingdom Metazoa; phylum Chordata; class Mammalia; order Carnivora; family Mustelidae; genus Martes; species Martes martes. Next base: position 31,356,838 of record NC_137900.1, read on the forward strand.
CTTCTCCCATTCCATAGGTTGCCTTTTAGTTTTATCGATTGTTTTCTTTTCTGTGCAGCAGGTTTTTATTTTTATTTATTTATATCTTTTTCAAATTTTTATTTGAATTCTAGTTAGTTAACATATAGTGTGATATTGGTTTCAGGTGTAAAAGTAAGTGATTCATCACTTACATGTAACACCCAGTGCTTATCATAAAAAGTGCCCTCTTTAATACCCATCACCCATTTAGGCCATCCCCTGGCCCACCTCTCTCCATTACTCCTCAATTTGTTCTCTATCATTCAGAGTCTCTTATGGTTTCTCTCTCTTTCTTCCCCCTTCTCATATGTTCATCTGTTTTGTTTCATTAACTCCACATATGAGTGAAATCATATGGTAGTTGTCTTTTTCTGACTGACTTATTTTCCTTAGCATAATACACTCTACTTCCATCCATGTTGTTGAAAAGAACAAGATTTCTGTTCTTTTTGATGCTAAGTAATATTCCACTGTATAATATACCACAACTTCTTTACCTGATCATCTATTGATGGACATCTGGGTTCTTTCCATACATTGGCTATAGTTGATAATGCTGCTATAAACATCAGGGTACATGCTTTCCCTCGAATCCATATTTTTGTATTGTTTGGGCAAATACCTAGTAGTACAATTTCTGGGTCATAGATTAGTTCTATTTTTAACTTTGTGCTGGAACTTCATACAGTTTTCCAGAGTGGCTGCACTAGTTTGCATTTCCACCAATAGTGTAAGAGTGTTCTCCTTTTCTGCATCTTCACCAACACCTATTATTTCTTGTGTGGTTAATTAAGCCATTCTGACAGGAGTGAGGTGTATCTCATTATGCTTTTGATTTGTATTGTTCTGATCCTGAGGGATGTTGAGCATCTTTTCGTGTGTTTGTTAGCCATCTCGATGTCCTCCTTGGAGAACTGTCTATGCATGGCTTCTGCCCATTTCTTAACTGGGAAATTTGTTTTTTGGATATTGAGTTTGAGTTGAGATTGGTAAGTTTTTATAGATTTGGATACTGATCCTTTGTCAGGTATGTCATTTGCAAATATCTCCTTCCATTCAATAGGTTGCCTTTTAGTTTTGTTGGTTGTTTCCTTCACTGTGCAGAAGATTTTTATCTTGATGAAGTCCCAATAGTTCATTTTTCTTTTGTTTCCATTGCCTCTGGTGATGTGCCTAGTAAGAAGTTTGGGTGGTGGAGGTCAGAGAAATTGCTACTTGTGTTCTCCTGTAGGAGTTTGATGATTTCCTGTCTCACATTTAGGTCTTTCATCCATTTGCATTTTATTTTATTATTTTATTTAGATTTTATTTATTTATTTGAGAGAGAGAGAGATAGAGAGGGCAGAGGGAGGGGCAGAAGGAGAGGGAGAAGTAGACTCCCCACTGAGCAGGGAGCCTGACATGGGTTCAATCCCAGGACGCTGAGGTCATGACCTGAGTTGAAGACAATTAATTAACCCACCGAGACACTCAGATGTCCTGATTTTGAATTTCTTTTTGTGTATGGTGTAAGTAAGTCGTCCAGTTTCATTCTTCTGCGTGTGGCTGTCCAGTTTTCCCAACCCTAATTGTTGAAGAGATTGCTTTTTTTTTCATTGGATATTCTTTCCTGCTTTCTCAAAGATTAATTGACCATGTAGTTGTGGTTTCAATTCTGGGTTCTCTAATCTGTTCCATTGTTCTATGTGTCTGTGTCAGTAGCATACTCTCTTGATGACTATAGCTTTATAATACAGCTTGAAGTTTGGAATCATGTTGCCTCAAGCATTGCTTTTCTTTTTCAGGATTGCTTTGGCTATTTGGAGTCTTTTGCAGTTCCATACAAAGTTTAGGATTGCTTGCTCCAGTTGTGTGAAAAAATCCTGGTGGTGTTTTGGTAGGGATTGCATTAAATGTGTTACATTGCTTTGTGTGGTATAGACATTTTAACAATATTCGTTCTTCCAATCCATGAGCATGGAATGCTTTTCTATTTCTTTCTGTTCTCCTCAATATCTTTCATAAGTATTCTATACTCTTCAGAGTACAGATCTTTTAGTTCTTTAGTTAGATTTATTCCTAGGTAGCTTTTTTTTTTTTTAAATTCCTGTGTATCTTATTGTTTTTGGTGGATTTGTAAAAGGGATCAATTCCTTGATTTCCTTTTCTGCTGCTTCATTACTGGTGTATAGAAATGCAACCCGTTTGTGCCCATTGATTTTATATCCTGCAACTTTGCTGAATTCCTGTATGAGTTCTAGCAATTTTTTAGGTGTAGTCTTTCAGGTTTTCTACATAGAGTATTATGTCATCTGCAAATAGTGAAAGTTTGACTTCCTCCTTGCCAATTTGGATGCTGTTTATTTCTTTTTGTTTTCTGATTGTAGAGGCGAAGACTTCCAGTATTATGTTAAATAACAATGGTTAGAGTGGACATCCCTGCCTTGTTGCTGACCTTCGAGGAAAAGCTCTCAGGATTTCCCCATTGAGGATGATATTAGCTGTGGGTCTTTCATATATGGCCTTTATGATGTTGAGTTATGTTCCATCTATCCCTACTTTGTTGAGGGTTTTTATCAGGAAAGGGTGCTGTATTTTGTCAAGTGCATTATATGCATCTAAGGAGAGGATCATATGGTTCTTATCCTTTCTTTTATTGATGTGCTGTATCACTTTGATTTATTTGTGAATACTGAACCAGTCCTGCAGCCCAGGAATAAATCCCCCTGATCAAGGGGAGCAATTCTTTTAAAGTACTCTTGGATTTGGTTCGGTAGTATTTTATTGAGAATTTTTTTGCATCCATGTTCATCAGGGATATTGGCCTGTAATTCTCCTTCTTAGTGGGGTTTTTGGTTTTGGAGTCAAGGTAATGCTGGCTTCATAGAATGAGTTTGGAAGTTTTCCTTCCATTTCTACTTTTTGGAACAGTTTCAGAAGAATAAGTATTAATTCTTCTTTACATGTCTGGTAAAATTCCCCTGTGAAACCATCTGGCTCTGGACTTTTGTTTGTTGGGAGATTTTTGACTACTGATCCAATTTCGTTGGTGGTTATGTGTCTGTTCAAATTTTCTATTTCTTCCTGTTTCAGTTTTTGTGGTTTGTACATTTCTGGGAATCCGTCCATTTCTTCCAGGTTGCCCAGTTTGTTGGCATTTAATTTTTCATAGTATTCTCTTATAATTGTTTATATTTATGTAGTGTTGGCTGTGATTTCTCCTCTTTCATTTGTGATTTTATCTATCTGGGTCCCTTCTCTTTTCTTTTTGATAAGTCTGTCTAGGGGGTTATTAATTTTATTCATTCTTTCCAAGTACCAGTCCTTAGTTTTGTTGATTGGTTCTAGTCTGGTTGTTTGTTTGTTTGTGTATAATTGCCATATCTTTTCTAGCTTCTTTAGGTGTAAGGTTAGATCGTGTATTTGAGACTTTTCTTGTTTCTTGAGGTAGGCCTATATTGCAGTATACCTCCCTCTTAGGACTGCCTTTGCTGCATCCCAAAGGTTTTGGGCTGTCTAGGTTTTATTTTCACTTGCTTTCATGTATTTTTTAAATTCTTCTTTAATTTCCTATTTAACCCTTTCATTTTGTGTGTGTGTGTGATTTTATTTATTTGAGAGAGTAAGAGAGAGTGAAAGAGCAGTGGGGAGGAAAAGATGGAGAGGGAAAAGCAGACTCCCCACTGAGCAGGGAGCCCAATGTAAGGCTCTATCCCAGGACTCCAAGATCATGACCGGAGTTGAAGGTAAATGCTTAACCAACTGAGTCATGCAGTACTCCCCATTCAGATGTTCTCTAACCTCCATGTATTTGTGGTCTTTCCAATTTTTTTCTTATAGTTCACTTCAAGTTTCATAGCTTTGTGGCCTGATCATATGCATGGTATGATCTCAATCTTTTTGTACTTGTTGAGAGCTGATTTGTGACCTAGTGTGTGATCTATTTTGGAGAACGTTCCATGCACACTAGAGAAAAATGTGTATTCTCTTGTTTAAGGATGAAATGTTCTGAATATATCTGTTGAGTCCATCTGGCCCAGTATGTCATTCAAAGCCATTGTTTCCTTGTTGATTTTCTGCTTAGATGATCCATTGCTGTAAGCGAGGTGTTAAATCCCCTATGATTATTGTGTTATTATCAATAAGATTCTTTATGTTTGTTGTAATTTGATTGATATATTTGGGTACTCCCAAGTTGGATTTACAATATTTAGGTAAGATACAAGATGTACAAGATTTATAGTATTTGTTAGGTCTTCTTGATGGAGAGATCCCTTCATTATGATAGAATTGTCTTTGGTTTAAAATCTAGTTTGTCTGATGTAAGTATGGTTACTGCGGCTTTCTCTGGATGTCCATTAGCATGATAGATGGCTCTCCATTCCCTCACTTTCAATCTGTGGGTCTCTTATAGGAGGCATATAGATGATTCTTGGTTTTTCATTTTTTATCCATTCTGATACCCTATGTCTTTTGATTGGAACATTCAGTCCATTTACATTCAGAATGATTATTGAAATATATGAATTTAGTGCCATTGTGTTACCTATAGAGTTGGTGTTTCTGTGATGTTCTCTATTCCTTTCCAGTCTTTATTGCTTTTGGTCTTTTTTACACCATTGAAGGAGTACCCCTTAAAATTTCTTGCAGGGCTGGTTGAGTGGTCATGAACTCCTTTAGTTTTTGTTAGTCTGGGAAACTCTTTATCTCTTTCTATTCTGAATGATAGCCATGCAGGATAAAGAATTCTTGGCCACATATTTTTCCAATTCAGCATGTTGAATATTTTCTTCCACTCTTTTCTGGCTTGCCAAGTCTCTATAGACAGATCCATGGTGAACCTGATCTGTCTTCCCTTATAGGTTAAAGACCTTTTTTTGCCTTTCTGCTCTCAAGATTCTTTCCTTGTCTATGTATTTCGTGAATCTGACTATCATATGCCATGGTGATAGTTGGCTTTTGTTGAATTTAATGGGAGGTCTCTTTGCTTTTTTGAGTTTTGATGTCTATGTATTTCTTCAGGTTAGAGAAGCTTTCAGTTATAATTTGTTTGAATAAATCTTCTGTCCCTTTCTTTCTTCATCTGCTGGGACTGCTATGGATATGAATGTTATTACATTTTAATAAGTCCCTGAGTTCCTTATTCTACCTTCATGGTCCATTACCTTTCTGTCCCTCTTCTTTTCAGCTTCACTATTTTCCATAATTTTATCTTCTATATCATTTATTTACTCTTCTGCTTCATTTATACTCATTTTTTTATGGCCTTCACTTGGGCCTGCATCTCAGTTATAGTATTTTTTTATTTTTGGCCTGACTAGATTTTAGTTCTTTTATCTCTGCAGTAAGGGGTTCTCTACTGTCTTCTATGCTTCTTCCAAGCCCGGCTAGTATCCTTACAATAGTTGTTTAAATTCTAGTTCAGACATCTTATTTATATCTGTATCAACTAAATCCCTGGCTGTGAGTTCTACCTCATGTTCTTTCTTTTAGGGTGAATTCCTCTATCTCATCATTTTGTCCAGAAAAGAAAAGAAGAGAGAAAAAACAAAACAAACAAACCAAAGGAAAAAAAAAAAAAACAGAGAAAAAGAAAAAAAAAGGAAAACAAAAACAAGAAAAAACAAAACAAAACTAAGACTAAAACAACAACAACTATATCCTCTGTGTGTGTGTGTGTGTGTGTGTGTGTGTGTGTGTTTTAAGGTTTTATTTATTTATTTGGCAGACAGATCACAAGTAGGCAGAGAGGCAGGCAGAGAGAGAGGAGGAAGCAGGCTCCCCGCTGAGCAAAGAGCCAGATGCGGGGCTCCATTCCCCGACCCTGAGATCATGACCTGCGCCAAAGGCAGCAGCTTAGCCCTCTGAGCCACCCAGGTGCCCCCCTGTGTGTGTTTTGGTCTGCTTGTTAAAACAATCTAGATCCCAAAATAAAAAAATAAAAATAAATAAAACAAAATAAAATTAAACAAAAAGGTAAAAAATATATCTAAAGTATATATAAATAAAAATTTTAAAAATTAATAAAAATTTTAAAAAGGAATTGGAAAATATAAGAAAATAAATGAAATATAATAATATAAAAGATAAAGAAGAAAAGTAAAAAGGAAGCAAGATCTTATTTCCCTAGAGCTGAAGCTCTGCAGGACTCTATGATCAATAAACCTGGTACCAGATAGTTGCTCGTGCTGGTCTTCTGGGGAAGGGGCCTGCTCTGCTGATCCTGAAGCCAACTTGTATCAGAGGAAACGCATTTCTACTGCAGGGGGGCGGCGCTTGGTGTATGCTGCTCTAATCTCCACGAGGTGGTGCTGTTTTGCTCTTGAACGCTTCAGTGCAAGTACTGTCAAAATGCATATGAGGAATTTGAATAATATTGGTAACATGTAAATAATTGGTTGATATCCCATATTTTGTAAACTTTTAAAATTGAGAACAAAATGTTAGAGAAAAAAATCAAGTCTTGAGCTGACATGACCTCATGGGACATGATTAGATAGGAAGAAGAGAATACAGGTAACAAAATGATAGATTTAAACTGAACCCTGTTAATTACTACACTGCAGTTGGCCATTTAACAACACATGTTTGAACTGCATAGGTTAACTTGTACATGTATTTTTTTCTATAAATATATTGCAAATTTTTTTGAGATTTGTGATAATTTGAAAAGAGAGATGAAACATGTAGACTAGTAATATTGAAAAAATAAGAAAAAGGTATGTCAGAAATGCATGAAATATATGTAGATATAATCTATTTTATCTTTTACTACAGAAAAATCTGTTATAAAATTTAAAGTACCAAAATTTGCTCATTCACTTAGACCATAGATACTATTTGCAGCTGAGAGAAATGTAAACAAATATAAAGATGCAGTATTAAATCATAGCCACATAAAATTAACTGTAGTACATACTGTATGCAACAGTAATAATTTTGTAGCCACCCTCTTTTGCTATTGCAAGGAGCTGAAGTGTTGCAAGTATCTGCTTAAAATGCCTTGTGACTCTCATAATTATCTCTGCCTGAGCAGTTCATCTCCAGTAGATTGCATATCTCAGTAAAAATGGATATTTTCAACTTCTTGCATATTTTTATGTTTAATGCAATACCATAAACCTCAAAGAACACCAAGAGACCCATAAGAAGTGCTCAGAAGATGCAAACTCCATGACATTATAAGAAAAAGTTGAATTGTTTCAATATAGAATCTAATAGATATGAAGAACTATATCTATTGTTACCATGGACTGAGGGCTGCCACTGCAGTTGCCTGCCATTTCAAGATAGATAAATCCAGCTTAAAGGCCACTGTCAAAAACAAAACAATACTTGCAGAGCTGTTGCTGCAGCTATGCTAGCAGGCACAAAATCCTCACACTTTTTGTGAAATATTTATGTGTGTGTATGTGTGTGTGTGCTTCTACAGAAGGTATTTTTCTCTTTTTCTTTCTCAATTTTAATTCCAGTTAGTTAATACACAATGTTATATTAGTTTCAGGTGTACAATATAGTAATTCAATACTTCCACACATCACCCAGTGCTTATCAACAAGTGCACTCTTTAATCCCCATCATCTATTTAACTCTTCTCCCACTCTTCTCCTCTCCGGAATCTATCAGTCTATTCTCTGTAATCGAGAGTCTATTTCTTTATTTCTCTTTCTCTCTCCCTCTCATTTTTTCCCTTTCCCCTTTGCTTATTTGTTTTGTTCCTTAAATTCCACATATGTGTGAAATCATATGGTATTTGTCTTTCCCTGACTGACTTATTTCACTTAGGATTATACTCTGGTGCTGCCATTGTGGAATTTAACCCTGTATCTTTGTATTTACTATTTCATCTCTTTTTAATCATGATTTATTATCCATGAGGAATTTTTAAATGATTTAAATTAAATTAAATTAAATTAAATTTTTCTTGTTTCTTATCTTATTTGCTTATGATATCCTAAGGCCACTGTAAAAAAATACAGAATTTCATAAAGAACTAAAAACTAGTGAGGTTGAATTTAAAAATGCTATAACTGGGATACAAACCTGGCTGGCTGCCATGACAATGAGGATGGATGAAGCAGAAGAACAAATCAGTGATGCAGAAGATAAAAATATAGAAAATAATGAATCTGAAAAGAAGAGGGAAAGAGACGTAATGGATCTCAAATGTAGACTTGAATTCAGTGACTCCCTCACATAATAACATTTGTGTCATAGAAGTCCCAAGAAGACAGAGAGAAAAGGGGACAGAAAGTTTATTTGAGCAAATTATAGCTGAAAATTTCCCTAATTTGGGGAATGAAACAGACATCAAAACAAGAACCACAGAAAACTCCCGTTAATTCAACAAAAGATGGCCATCACCAAGACATATCATAGGCAAATTCACAAAAACTACAGACAAAGAAAGGATCCTGAGAGCAGCAAGGGAAAAAGTCCTTAACCTACAAGGGGACACAAATTAGGATATCAGTAGATATGTCCAGTTTCCCCCTTTAATGTGCTGAATGGGAAAAAGATAAAGCCAAGAACACTATCCAGCAAGACTGTCATTTAGAATAGAAGGAGAGAAACAAACTTTCCTGGAAAAACAAAAACCAAAGGAGCTTGTGACCATTAAAAGAAATATTAAAGGATGCCTGGAAGAAATATTTTTTTAAAGATATTATTTATTTATTTAATTCACACACACACACACACACACACACACACACACAGAGAGAGAGAGAGAGAGAGAGCAACAGAGGGAATACAAGCAGGGGGAGTGGGAGAAGCAGGCCTCCCACTGATCAGGGAGCCTGATGCGGGGCTTGATCCCAGGACCCTGGGATCATGACCTGAATCGAAGGCAGGCACCCAACGACTGAGGCACCCAGGCACCACCCTGCAAGAAATATTAAAGGAGACTCTGAGTGGGGCAAGAGGGGAGAAGACCAAAAACAACAAAGACTAGAAAGGAACAGAGAATGTAACCAAAAATACCAACTCTACAGGTAACACAATGGCACAAAATTCACATCTTTCAATAATCAATCTGAATGTAAATGGACTAAATTAAATGCTCCAATCAAAAGACATAAGATTTTCAGAATGGATTAAAAAAAGACTCATCTATATGCTAAATTTTAGATCTAATCACATCTACAGATTCAAAATGAGAAGATGGAGAACCATCTATCATGCTAATGGATGTTTAAAAAAGCCAATGTAGCCATACTTATATCAGATGAACTATATTTTAAACCAAAAACTAACAGGAGATGAAGAAGGGCATTATATTATAATGAAGGGGTCTACCATCAAGAAGATCTAACAATTGGGGCACCTGGGTGGCTCAGTGGGTTAAGCCTCTGCCTTTGGCTCAGGTCATGATCTCAGGGTCCTGGGATTGAGCCCTGCATCAGGCTCTCTGCAGCAGGGAGCCTGCTTCCCCCTTTCTCTCTGTCTGCCTCTCTGCCTACTTGTGATCTCTCTCTGTGTCAAATAAATAAATAAAATCTTAAAAAAAAGAAGATCTAACAATTTTAAGTATTTGTGGCCCTAATTTGGGAGCACTCAAATATATCAGTCATATTATAGCAAACATAAAGAATCTCATTGATAATAATACAGTAACAGATGTACAATAATGGTAATACAATAACAGTAAATACTGGGATTTTAACACCCCACTTACAACAATGGACAGATCATCCAGGCAGGAAATCAACAAGGAAACAATGGCTTTGAATGACACATTGGGCCATATGGAATTAAGAGATATATACAGAACACTTCATCCTAAATCAGCAGAATACACATTTTTCTCGAGTGTGCATGGAATATTTTCCAGAATAAATCATATGCTGGGTCACAGTCAGCCCTCAACAAGTATAAAAATACTGAGACCATATGATGAAAATTTTGAGACCACAATGTTATAAAACAAAGTCAACCACAAGAAAAAAATTGGAAGGGGTGCCTGGGTGGCTTAGTGGGTTAAGCCGCTGCCTTTGGCTCAGGTCATGATCTCAGGGTCCTGGGATTGAGTCCCACATCGGGCTCTCTGCTCAGCAGGGAGCCTGCTTCCCCCTCTCTCTCTCTGCCTGCCTCTCTGCCTACTTGTGATCTCTCTCTGTCAAATAAATAAGTAAAATCTTTAAAAAAAAGAAAAATATTGGAAGGATCACAAATACACAGAGGTTAAAGAACATCTTACTAAAGAATGAGTGTGTTTGTTAGACAGGAAATTAAAGAAGAATTTAAAAAATACATGAAAGCAAGTGAAAATGAAACCTAGACAGCCCAAAACCTTTGGGATGCAGCAAAGGCAGTCCTAAGAGGGAGGTATACTGCAATATAGGCCTACCTCAAGAAACAAGAAAAGTCTCAAATACACGATCTAACCTTACACCTAAAGAAGCTAGAAAAGATATGGCAATTATACACAAACAAACAAACAACCAGACTAGAACCAATCAACAAAACTAAGGACTGGTACTTGGAAAGAATGAATAAAATTAATAACCCCCTAGACAGACTTATCAAAAAGAAAAGAGAAGGGACCCAGATAGATAAAATCACAAATGAAAGAGGAGAAATCACAGCCAACACTACATAAATATAAACAATTATAAGAGAATACTATGAAAAATTAAATGCCAACAAACTGGGCAACCTGGAAGAAATGGACGGATTCCCAGAAATGTACAAACCACAAAAACTGAAACAGGAAGAAATAGAAAATTTGAACAGACACATAACCACCAACGAAATTGGATCAGTAGTCAAAAATCTCCCAACAAACAAAAGTCCAGAGCCAGATGGTTTCACAGGGGAATTTTACCAGACATGTAAAGAAGAATTAATACTTATTCTTCTGAAACTGTTCCAAAAAGTAGAAATGGAAGGAAAACTTCCAAACTCATTCTATGAAGCCAGCATTACCTTGACTCCAAAACCAAAAACCCCACTAAGAAGGAGAATTACAGGCCAATATCCCTGATGAACATGGATGCAAAAAAATTCTCAATAAAATACTACCGAACCAAATCCAAGAGTACTTTAAAAGAATTGCTCCCCTTGATCAGGGGGATTTATTCCTGGGCTGCAGGACTGGTTCAGTATTCACAAATAAATCAAAGTGATACAGCACATCAATAAAAGAAAGGATAAGAACCATATGATCCTCTCCTTAGATGCATATAATGCACTTGACAAAATACAGCACCCTTTCCTGATAAAAACCCTCAACAAAGTAGGGATAGATGGAACATAACTCAACATCATAAAGGCCATATATGAAAGACCCACAGCTAATATCATCCTCAATGGGGAAATCCTGAGAGCTTTTCCTCGAAGGTCAGCAACAAGGCAGGGATGTCCACTCTAACCATTGTTATTTAACATAATACTGGAAGTCTTCGCCTCTACAATCAGAAAACAAAAAGAAATAAACAGCATCCAAATTGGCAAGGAGGAAGTCAAACTTTCACTATTTGCAGATGACATAATACTCTATGTAGAAAACCTGAAAGACTACACCTAAAAAATTGCTAGAACTCATACAGGAATTCAGCAAAGTTGCAGGATATAAAATCAATGGGCACAAACGGGTTGCATTTCTATACACCAGTAATGAAGCAGCAGAAAAGGAAATCAAGGAATTGATCCCTTTTACAAATCCACCAAAAACAATAAGATACACAGGAATTTTAAAAAAAAAAAAAGCTACCTAGGAATAAATCTAACTAAAGAACTAAAAGATCTGTACTCTGAAGAGTATAGAATACTTATGAAAGATATTGAGGAGAACAGAAAGAAATAGAAAAGCATTCCATGCTCATGGATTGGAAGAACGAATATTGTTAAAATGTCTATACCACACAAAGCAATGTAACACATTTAATGCAATCCCTACCAAAATACCACCAGGATTTTTTCACACAACTGGAGCAAGCAATCCTAAACTTTGTATGGAACTGCAAAAGACTCCAAATAGCCAAAGCAATCCTGAAAAAGAAAACCAAACTGGAGGCAATTCTGGATTTCAAGTTATAGTACAAATATGTAGTCATCAAGATACTATGGTACTGGCACAAAAACAGAAAATGGAACAGAATAGGGAACTCAGAAATGGACCCAAAAAGTATATGGTCAATGAATCTTCAACAATGCAGGAAAGAGTATCAAATCGAAAAAAGACAATCTCTTCAAGAAATAATGTTGGGAAAACTGAACATCAACTTGCAGAATGAAACTGGACATTTTTACATCATAAATAATAATAAGTTAAAAATGGATGGAAGACCTGAATGTGAGACAAGAAACCATCAAATCTTAGGAACACAGGTAGCAACGTCTTTGAGCTTGGCCACACAAACCTCTTACTAGACATGTCACTGGAGAAACAAAAGAAAAAATGAACTATTGGAACTTCATCAAGATAAAAAACTTCTGCACAGGGAAGGCAAAAAGGAAACTAAAAGGCAGCCTATGGTATGGGAGAATATATTTGCAAATGACATATCTGATAAAGATTTAGTATCCAAAATCTACAAAGAACTTATCAAACTCAACATCCCAAAAACATCACTCACCATGAGGAAAATGAAAATCAATACCACGATGAGGTGCCACCTCACACATGTCAGAATGGTTAAAATCAAAACCACAAGAAAAAACAAGTGTTGATGGGCATGTAGAGAAAAAAGAACCCTCTTGCACTGTTGGTAGGAATGCCAACCATGCAGCCACTGTGAAAAACAATATGGCATTTCCTCACAAAATAGATCCAGTAATTGAACTACTGGGTATTTCCCAAAGAATAGAAAAACATTAATTGTAAGGATATACGTACCCCTATGTTTATAGCAGCATTATTATACAACAGCCAAATTATGGAAGCAGCCCAACTGTCCATTGATAGATGAATGTGTAAAGAAGATATGAGATGTATATATATATATCTCCACAAAGGGATATTATTCAGTCATAAAAAGAATGAAGTTTTGCCATTTGCAAGAATATGGATGGAGCTAGAGTATAATGCTAAGCAAAATAAGTCAATCAGAGAAAGACAAATTGCCTTTCCAATTCTTAACTCTGTTTCCCATCTACTTTTCAACATATATAGTCTTTACTATGTGTAAGAATCTAAAGAGTCATAAATTTCATACTGTTCTAAGGAAATTTAGAACTATCATTTATATTTATTTTAAAAGTTCTTAATTGGGCTACTATCATGCTGGTGCTACATACATTACTAAACAACATCAAATATATGCTAAAAATCAAGATGCTTCTGACCCCAGGGCATTTTTATCAACAGATAAAAGAGTGATAAAATATTTTCCAGAAAACAAAACTTTACATTGATTTCATGCACAGTACATAAATGTTTCACAAGTCCACCATACCCCACTTCCTTGAGCTCATTTCTGCCACCATTATACTTTCTATTTTTATGAATATAACTATTTTATGAATATAACTGGAATTATACAACATTTGCCTTTTTGTGACTGGCTTATTTTGCTTAGGATAAAGTACCCAAGGTTCATCCGTGTTGTAGCATATATTAGAATTTCCTTCCTTTTTTTCCCAAAGATTTTATTTTTAAGTAATCTCTGTACCCAATATGGGGCCCAAACTTACAACCCTGAGATCAAGAGTTTCATGCTCTTCCAACTGAGCCAGACTGGCACCCCAGGATTTCCAACCTTTTTTAAAGCTGAATAACATTCTGTTATATTTGTATACCATTTATACTTATCCATTCATAAACACATGAGTTGTTTTCATTTTTGTGTAGATGTGTGAATAATGCTGCTATGAACATGGGTGTACAAATATTTCTTTGAGGCACTGATTTTGATTCTTTTGTCTACATACCCAGAAGTGGAATTGCTGGATCAATTGCTGGAATTGCTGGATCAATAAAAATTTTACTTTTGATTTTTTGAGAAATGACTATACTCATTTTCATAGCAGCTGCACCATTTTACATTCCCATCAACAGTGTACAAGGATTCCAACTTTTCCACATCTCTGTCAATACTAATTATTATTTTTTATAGTTGCCATCTTATTGAGTGTGAAGTGTCATCTTATTGTAATTAATAAACAAGTTAAGGGAGCTACTAGAGAAAAGTAAGCCATCTTTAGCATCATACTCTTAAAAAAGATTAGTGTGTGATACTATACATTTTCCTTTAAACACTGCTTAGCCTAAAGATTTTAATACAAATTTTACATGCTTATATGGATATTCTGAAAATTTTTTTGGTTGGTAATTTCAAAGAATAGGGTTTTAACATTTAGCATTTTTATTGTGATAAGATATACAAAACAGAAAATTTTAATCATATTTAAGTGTGCAATTCAATGACATTAAGTTCATTCATATTGTTGTGCAACAATCACCACTATCTGGTCTAGAAAATTACTATCATCCCAAACAGAAACTCTTTACTCATTAAACAATAATTTTCAGTTCCCTCTCCCTTGCCCCCCCAATAATGTCTATGCTCCATTCTGTCTCTATGAATTTGTATATTCTAAATACATCATATACATGGAATCACACAGTATTTGTCTAAAAAGGTACAGATTTTGTGCCTTGCTTATTTCATTTAGTGTAACACTTTCAAGGTTCATCTATGTTGTAGCAAGTGTCAGAATTTCATTGCATGAAATACAATTTCATTGTATGCATGTACCAGATTTTCTTTACTCATTTATATGTTGGTGGATATTTGAATTCTTTCTACCTTTCAGCTACTGTGAATAATATTGCTATTAACTTGGGTATACAAGTATCAGTTTGAGCCCCTTAAAACTCCTTAGGGTGTATATCTAGGAGTGGAATGCAGGATTACAAAATAATTCTATGTTTTTTAAAAAAACTTTTTAAAATTTAATTTAATTTTTTCAGTGTTCCAAGATTCATTTACCCCCAATGTTCCATGCCAATACGTGCCCTCCTTAATACCCACCATCAGGAATGCTTAACTTTTTTTTTTTTAAATTTCTTTTCAGTGTTTCAGAATTCATTGCTTATGCACCACACCCAGTGCTCCATGCAATATGTGCCCTCCACAAAACCCACCACCAGGCTCACCCAAACTCTCACCCCTCTCCCCTCCAAAACCCTCAGTTAGTTCTTCAGAGTCCACAGTCTCTCATGGTTTGTCTCCCCCTCCAATTTCCCCCAACTCCCTTCTCCTCTCCATCTCCCCATGTCCTCCATGTTATTTCTTATGCTCCACAAATAAGCGAAACCATATGATAATTGACTCTCTCTGCTTGACTTATTTCACTCAGCATAATCTCCTCCAGTCCCATCCATGTTGATACAAAAGTTGGGTATTCAATTCTATGTTTTACTGAGGAACCACCTAACTCTCTGCCATAGCAGCTGTGCCATTTATCATTCCCAACAATGCACAAGGGTTCTAATTTCTCTACATCCTTGACAACAATTGTTATTTTCCATTTTTTGTGTTTTCTTTTATTCTTTTATTTTTTATTTTTAAAGTAGGCTCCATGCCCAGCATGGAGCCCAGTGCAGGGTTCAAACTCATGACTGTGAGATCAAGACCTGAACTGAAGACACTTAACTAACTGAGTCACCCAGGCACCTCTTTTTTTTTTTTTTTCTTTTAATAAGACATCCTAATGGATGTGAAGTCATATTTCACTGTGTTCTCAATTTGCATTTTTCTAATGTTAAGTGATGTTGAACATCTTTCCACATGCCTGCTTTCTATTTGTTTATCTTTTCTGGAGAAATGTCTATTCAAGTTCTTTGTTCATTTTACAACCAGATTATGTTGTTGTTACATTTTAGAAGTTTCCTATATATTCTGGATATGAATCCCTATCAGATATATGATTTGCAAATATTTTGTCCATTCTGTGAGTTGCCTTTTCACTCAATTGGTTATGTCCTATAATGTACAAAAGTTTTACATTTTGAAGTCCAATTTATCTGTTTTCTTCTGTTGTTTGTGCTTTTGGTGTCATATCCCCAAAAATCATTACCAAATTTAATGTCATGAAGATTTTACCCTATATTGTCTTGTAAGAGTTTTATAGTTTTAGATCTTATAGTTCTGTAATCTATTTTGATTTAATTTTTGTATATGATATATGATAAGGGTCCAACTTCACCATATATACATAACAGCAATGTTATGTACATGGTACCAACGTTCATAGCAGCGATGGCCACAATTGCCGAACTGTGGAAAGAACCAAGTTGCCCTTCAATAGACGAATGGATAAGGAAGATATGGTCCATATATAGAATGGAATATTATGCCTCCATCAGAAAGGATGAATACACAACTTTTGTATCAACATGGATGGGACAGGAGGAAATTATGCCGAGTGAAATAAGTCAAGAAGAGAGAGTCAATTATCACATGGTTTCACTTACTTGTGGAGCATAAGGAATAACTTGGAGGACATTAGAAGAAGGAAAGGAAAAGTGAATTGGGAGAAGTCGGAGGAGGAGATGAAGCACGAGAGACTGTGGACTCTGAGAAACAAACAGAGGGTTTTGGAGGGGAGAGGATGGGGGATTAGGTGAGCCTGGTTGTGGGTACTAAGAAGGGCACTTATTGCATGGAGCACTGGGTGTGGTGCATAAACAATGAATCTTGGAACACTGAAAAAGATAAAATAAAATAAAAAAAAATAAAGTCTAGTAAGTCCAATGTCTAGACATCCCAGGGACAGTTTCTATCAATTTATTTTGTTCCTCTGAAGGGGCCATGCTTCCCTGATTCTTTGTATGCACTGTAATTGTTTTGTCAAAAATTGTTTATTTGACCATTATAATATGGAAACTCTGGAATTCAGATTCTCCCCATTCCTCAGGGTTTGGTGTTTATTTTTTGATTGTTGAAGACTGTAGTACTCCATTTTTTGAGACTTTTTCACCTATTTTTGCAAAAACTGTTCTTTGCTGTGTGTGATCACTGAAGTCTGTATTCTTTTAGTTCATGTTTAGCTACTTTTTAAAAAAAGATTTATTTATTTTAGAGAGAGAAGGATAGAGAGAGGGAGAGTAGAGGGAGGAGCAGAGGGAGAGAATCTTCAAGCAGACTCCCCATCAAGTGTGAAGCCCTATGTGGGGTTTGATCCCACAACCCATGATATCACAACCTGGGATGAAACCAAGAGTTGGATGCTCAACCAACTGAACCACACAGGTGCCTCTGTTTAGATGTTTTAATGAAGATTTCCTTGAATGCTATGAACTCCCCTAGGCTTCACAAATTGGCTTTAAGTTAGGGCAATCCTTCAACACTTAGATGAGTTTACTGTGATCCTAGGGATCAACCTAAGGTGAATGCTTAAAGTTTTCATGGGTCTTTCTGGGCATGCATGTGGCTTTCTAAATTCCTTTGTATACATGGCTTCTTCTGAATGTCCTAATTTCTCAAACAGTTCACTTTAGCTTCTCTAGACCTTAAATGAACTATTATATATTTCCACTTGTGGTCTCTTGCCCTAGACATCTGTGAGTCTTGTAGCTATTAACAGCAGTGCCACCACTTATCTGCCCAAGTTTCAAGTTATATGAAATAGATAAGTGCCTTTTACCTGCCCGGTTAAAACAGGTATACATGATAACTTACAAGTAGTCTGCTTTGCTCCCTGGTTCAGGGAAAGGAACTGCTGCTGCTTCAACACCAAAACCCTAAAGGGGTTAGGGAAAAGATGAGTAGAAATGTCACAAAACTTTCCTATTAGTTTGAGGATGATTTTTTCTTTTCTTCTTCTTTTTTTTTTTTTAAAGATTTTATTTATTTGTCAGAGAGAGAGAGAGAGTACCCATAAGCAGGCAGAGAGGCAGGCAGAGAGAGAGGAGGAAGCAGGCTCCCTGCCGAGCAAGGAGCCCAATGCAGAACTCGATCCCAGGACCCCAGGATCATGGCCTGAGCTGAAGGCAGTGGCTTAACCAACTGAGCCACCCAGGAGTCCCAAGGATGCTTTTTTCTGATCAGATATTTGCTTGATTCCTATAAACCTTTAATATTTTCGGGGATATCTGGGTGGTACAGTCAGTTGAGTGTCTGACTTGGTTTTGGCTCAGGTAATGATCTCAGGGTCATGGGATTGAGCCTATATTGGGCTGTGTGCTCAGTGTGGAGTCTGCTAAAGTTTCTCTCTCCCTCTGCCTTTTCCCACTGCATGACTGGTCACTCTCTAAAATAAATAAATAAGTCTGAAAAATATTCTAAAAAAAAAAACAAAACCAAAACCAACAACCTTTGGCTATTTTCTGAAGCTATGACAAGAGTTGGTTCAGTCTGCTTGTTTTTTGTTTTTGTTTTTATTTTTTTCTCAGTAGTTCTATGGGGAAACAAGAGCATGGAGTTTCCTACTCCTCAATTGTTCTTAAGTATCTGAATAAAGAGATTTTTAATTTAACTTAATTTAAAGGTTTTTAAATGATCAGATTTTAGTTTTGTTCATGTTATTTTCAATTTCTAGTTTTATTGAACTGAGATATTTCTACTTTGTGGAATTTATTGAAAATTTTTTCGTTCCAATGTACTTTTATATTTTCTGAATGCATCGCCACCATTAGTTTATTCTTTATTTTTAGAGTACACAGTTTGAAAGACTATCTAGATACTTATTAGATTTACTTTTTAAATATCCTAGGTATATATTTTAGAGTAGATTTTCTCAAATTTGTCACCATTAACTTTTAGGAGCAGATGACTCTTGGTTGGTGTGTGTGTATGGTGGAGGTCGTGCTGGTTGTCCTGTGCACTATAGGATATTTAGCAGCATCCCTAGCTTCTACATGAAATAATAGTAGTATCATCTCTCAGTTGTGACAACCAAAAATGTCTCCAGACATTGCTAAATGTCCCGTGGTGGGTAAAATCACCCTCTGTTGAAAACTACTGTTCTAGAGTATGGATTAGCAAACATTTTCTTTTAAAGGCCAGATAATAAATATTTTAGACTTTGTAGACAATACGGCCCTATCATTAGACAACTATACCTTTGTACTGTAAAGGCAATGGCTGACAATACATAAAAGGACTGAAGTGGCTGAGTTCCAAAAATCTTAATTTATAAAAACAGGTATCAGGTTGGATTTGGTTCAAGGACTATCATTTGCCAACCTTTGTTAGAACTACAGTTGTTCTCTACCGTATTTGGTATAAAACCAGAGTACATTAAGGTTTATCATATCTAACTTGTTTCACTTTCTCCTTATATATCTTACAATTTTTGTTTTATGGATCCTGATAATGTATTTGATACACAGATCTTTAAAACTTTTATTATCCTTCAAAATACTTTTAAAAACATCAGTTGAGTTCTCTTTTTATTATTTTTTAAAGATCTTATTTATTTGAGAGAGAGAGAGAGAACAAGAGAGAGAACATGAGCAGGGTGAGGGGCAGAGGGAGAAGCAGACTCCCTGTTCAGCCAGCAGCCCGACAGGGGCTCAATCCCAGGACCCCAGGATCATGACCTGAGCTGAAGGCAGACGCTTAACCGACTGAGTCACCCAGACACTGATCTTTTTCTGATTTAATATTATTTTGTCTGAATTCAACCTGTAGCAGTTAGGTAAACCCGAATTATCTGTATTTTTATTGGCTTACTAATATATCATTTTACATTTCAAAGTTTCTACATTATTTGGGGAGGTATATCTTTAATAGCATTTAGTAGGTAACTACTTTAGATTAGATGATGTAGCAGATATATTTGTTTTACTTTATGGTGAGTAATGCCATAAAAAAAGTAAAAATAAAATTTAGTAATAGTTCTGTTTTTGTTGTTTCATTGACTTTTCTTTTACTAATTAGGAATGTGTTTTGCTTTACTAGGTACATTTATATGTATTTTATCTTTATGTATTTTATGAATATACAAATTTACGTATTTTATTTTTATTTACTTAGTATCATAATTCCATATTACTGAACCAATGATAAGATTAATGTTTTTTTCTTTTTCTAACCACCCTTTAATCCCCAATTTTAGTGCTTTTTAAAATGTTTCTGTTTTTATCATTTTATCATTAAATACAACCTATAACTTTATTTGTCAGTTGTAAATGATATACCTGGTCTCTCAGCTTTTAAAGACCAGAAAATCAATATACTTACATTGAATTAGTTACGTTACATCTTCACCTTTCATATTATATTGGATCATTTCTTTGTAAATTTCCAAAATTTACTTTAAAAATTCCCATCTGTAACTGATCACTTTGGATTTAATTTCTCTTGGATACCTTCTGCTAGTACTCAATAACTCATCTGAGTGGCTCCCATTTAGAGGTTCTTCCTCTAATAAACATGGATTTTCTCCTTCTTCCAATTCGAAGATCACATCTGTTTTTCTAACATAGCACTGTATAAATGAAAAATATTTTGGATTTGGATCAGTTGCATAGATTTCAGTAATTTTGATTGTAAAGGAAACTGTAGTTTCAGGAGTTGCATATTGATTATGTTCATCTGAGGTGCTCATTTTTGAGGATGTGACAAAAGAATGAATCTCCTTAAATCCCTAAAACTCAGGACTAAATAATATTAAATTCTAAAAATGGCCCAGGCACTGCGTTTTATAAAAGAGATAAGGGCTTCCACTTTACTTCCTCATATCAAAAAAAGTAGAAAACCATACAAAATGGGAAGATAGGAGTGCAAGACAGGAACTCTTAGGAAAAAGGAAATAAGTTATCTCAACACCAGTTTCACCAGAGTTTGAAAATTTTCTATGCCACAGCATAGTAAAAAGAAACAAACAAAAAAGCCTTGCAGCCTCAGTAAGTTGAGGAGACAGTGTTAAGAGTTTAGAATGCTGAGACAATTAGAATTTGCCAGACAAAATACTGGAGAGGAAAGAGTTGTTTTAAGCGAGAGCCATGAGATCAGCAGAAAGGTCTCTGTGAGTCTTTGGCTGACTATGGGCTTGTGAATGTGTGTTAAGAAAACTACTCAAGGTTGGAGAAAGAACTGCTGGGAAGGAGTAGAGTGGAAAGTCACCAAAGTATACACAGAAAAGGGAAGTTTTTTATCTCACCAGGGGATTTAGTATAATAACCTGAAAGACTCTACATTGGTACAGGAATAAAATTAGCCCTAAACTAGAAGGTGCTCAGAATACAAAAAAACAAAGCTTAAAAGTAAACCTTGAAAGGATCAAACTAATTTCAAATAGCTTAATTTTATTCCGGAGAAAGCTCCAAAATATTTTAAAACACCAAAAATATAGTACCCAACAATGTAAAATCCACAACAACTAGCATCCAATAAAAAAATTACAAAGTATGCTAAGAAGAAGGCACATATGATCTTTAACCAGGAGAAAATCGAGCTAGTAGAAATAGAACAGGATATGACACATATGATAAATGTAGCAATCATGAACAAACAGGACTGCATTCCTGAGGCAGTGATATGGCCAAGTCTGCTCACGTACTGTGATGAAGTGGCTATAGTTCTCTAGGATTACATGTCTGTACAGGGCCCAGGTGCTTCCACTCTTCCCCAGTGAACTCTGCAGTAACATCCTCGAATGACAGTGCTGCCTGTAACAGCACATTTCTGATCAGTCTGAAGTGTTTAGAAACTGGTAACATGACAAATAGCTTCAAAAACTCATATAATGATTACTGTTGAGAGTTTAAAACAAAATATTATAAAATAAATAAAATATAAAATGTTATTAAAGCCCTAACTCTGTCTTATACTCTGGGGTATCATACAATTAGTACAAATATTATTCTCATGCCCTAATTCATTTGTATATATTTCTAAAATATGTACATAAGCTACCAATTAGTATGCTACTGATAAAACTTGGTATCTTTTTAAAGACAGAGTCATTATAAACAGGCTTCCTATAATCATTTCCTGTATACCAGTGACTCATCATAAGCACTCTGTAGGATACACACACCCTCACTCCAAGTCCTCTGCTGTGGTAATAAGGATCAATAAAGAGATACATTTAAGGAGAGAGTACTCAGAACCAGATTTGCATTTCAGAAGCATATATTTATATTCAAATGATTCCTAACAGAGGTACCAAGGCAATTCAATGGGGAAACTATGTACTTCTCAACAAATGGTACTGTAACTTTTAAACATATATAAGAGAAAAAAAAAGTGAAATACTTTTGACCATATTAGCCAAATATTTCTTAGATAAGACAAAAGAAGTATAAGTCGCTGTTATGGACTGAATTGTGTCGCCTATGTATGTTGAAGCCCCAACACTCAATGTGACTGTATTTGGAGGTAGGGACTTTAAGAAGGTAATTAAGGTTAAATGAGGTAATAAAGGTGGGGTCCTGATATGATAGAACTCATGGCCTTATAAGAATAGGAAGAGGCACCAGGGAACTCTCTTTTTGTATGTACACAGAGGAAAGACTATGTGAGGACACAGTGAGAAGGAGGCCCTCTGCAAGCCAGAAATAAAGGTCACACCAGAAACCAATATTGATCATATCTTCTCCTTGGACTTCTGTTGTTTAACCTACCTTGTCTATGGTATTTTGTTATGGCAGCCTGAGTAGACTAACATACTCATAAAAGAAAAATATTTTAAAGAGTACCAAAATTGATAAATTAAAAACCTCTGTTCTTTTTTTTTCTTTAATATTTTATTTGAAGTCCAGTTAGTTAATATAGTGTAATATTAGTTTTAGGTGTACAAATTAGTGGCTCAACACTTACTTACAACACCTGATGCTCATCACAACAACTGCACTCCTTAATCTCCATCACATATTTCATCCATAACCCCACCCACCTCCCCTGTGGTAACCATCAGTTTGTTTTCTATAGTTAAAAGTTTGTTTCTTGTTTTCCCTCTCTCTCTTTTTTCCCTATGGTCTTTTGTTTCTTTAAATTCCACATCTGAGGGAAATAATATGATATTTATCTTTCACTGACTGAATTATTTCACTTAGCATAATACTCCCTAGCTCCAATCATGTCATTGCAAATGGAAAGATTTCATTCTTTTCTAATGGCAGAGTAATATTCCAGTGTGTGTGTGTGTGCACGCACACGCGTGTGTGTACCACAGCTGCTTTATCCATTCATCTGTTGATGGACATTTAGACTGTTTCCATAATTTGGCTGCTATAATATCAGGATGTATGTATCTCTTTGACATAATATTTTTGTATTCTTTGGGGGAAATACCTAGTAATCCAATTGTTGGATTTTAGAGTAGTTCTATTTTTAACTTTTTGAGGAACCTCCATACTGTTTTTGAGTGGTTACACCAGTTTGCAATTCCAGCAATGGTGCAGGAGGGTTCCCCTTTCACCACATCTTCACCAACTCCTGATGTTTCTTGTGTTCTTGATTTTTAGTCATTCTAACAGGTGTGAGGTGCTATCTCATTTTAGTTTTGATCTGTATTCCAGATGATGAATAGTGTTGAACATCTTTTCAGGTATCTGTTGGCCCCCTGGATGTCTTCTTTGGAAAAATGTCTATTCATGTCTTCTGCCCATTTCTTTTTTTTTTTAAATTTTTTTAATTAATTTTTAAAATCAACATATAATGTATTATTTGCCCCAGGGGTACAGGTCTGTGAATCATCAGGCTTACACATTTCAGAGCACTCACCATAGCACATACCCTCCCCAATGTCCATAACCCAGCCACCCTATCACTACCCCTCCCACCCCTCAGCAACTCTCAGTTTGTTTTGTGAGATTAAGAGTCTTTTATGGTTTGTCTCCCTCCTGATCCCATCTTGTTTCATTTTTTCCTTTCCTATCCCCCAAACCCCTTACCTTGCCTCTCAAATTCCTCATATCAGAGAGATCATATGATAGCAGTCTTTCTCTGATTGACTTATTTCGCTCAGCATAATACCCTCTAGTTCCATCCACATCATTGCAACTGGCAAGATTTCATTTTTTGATGGCTGCATAGTATTCCATTATATATAGTATTCCATATGGAATTTCATAATATTCCATTGTATATATACCACATCTTCTTTATCCATTCATCTGTGGTTGGACATCTAGGTTCTTTCCAGTTTGGCTATTATGGACATTGTTGCTATAAACATTCAGGTGCACATGCCCCTTCAGATCACTATATTTGTATCTTTAGGGTAAATACCCAGAAATGTGATTGCTGGGTCATAGGGTAGCTCTATTTTCAACTTTTTGAGGGACCTCCATACTGTTTTCCAGAATGGCTGCACCAGCTTGCATTCACACCAATGAAATCTTGCATCCTCGCCAGCATCTGTCATTTCCTAACTTGTTAATTTTAGCCATTCTGACTGATGTAAGGTGGTATCTCATTGTGGTTTTGATTTGTATTTCCCTGATGCCGAGTGACATGAAGCACTTTTTCATGTGTCTGTTGTTCTGCCCATTTCTTAATTGGATTATTTGTTTTTTTGGGCATTGCGTTGTATAAGTTCCTTATGTATCATGGATGCTAACCCTTTATCAGATATGTCATTTGCAAATATCTTTTCTTATTCTGTAGGTTGTCTTTTAATTTTGTTGATTGTTTCCCTTGCTGTGCAGAATATTTTTATTTTGATGAAGTCTCAATAGTTTATTTTTGTTTTTGTTTCCCTTGCCTCAGGAGACATAACTGGAAAGATGTTGCTACAGCTAATGTCAAAGAGGTTACTGCCTGTGTTCTTCTCTAGGATTTTAAGTTTCATGTCTCACATTTAGTTCTTTAATATATTTTGAATTTATGTCTATGTGGGGTGTAAGAAAGTGGTCCAGTTTCATTCTTTTGCCTGTTGCCTGCCCAGTATTCCCAACACCATTTGTTGAAGAGACTGTCTTTTTTCCATTAGATATTCTTTTCTGTTTTGTCCAAGATTAGTTGACCATATAGTTCTTGGGCCCATTTCTGGGTTCTCTATTCTGTTCTGTTGATCTACGTGTCTATTTTTGCGCCAGTACCATACTGTCCTGATGACTACAGCTTTGTAATATAGCTTGATATCTGGAATCATGATGCTTCCAGTTTTCTTTTCTTTTTTAGGACTACTTTGGCTGTTCAGGGTCTTTTGTGATTCCACACAAATTTTAGGGTTGTTTTTTCTAGCTCTGTGAAAAATATTGCTGGTGGTATTTTGATAGGAATTGTATTAAATGTGTAGACTGCTTTTAGTAGTACAGACATTTTAACAATGTTTTTTCTTCTTCCAATCCATGAGCATGGAGTTTTCCCCATTTATGTGTGTCCTCTTCAATTTCTTTCATAAGTTTTCTGCAGTTCTCAGAGTACAGATCTTTTACCTCTTTGGTTCAATTAATTCTTAGGTGTCTTATTGGTTTTGGTGCAGTTGTAAATGGGATTGATTCCTTGATTTCTTTTTCAGCTGCTTCATTATTGGTGTATAGAAATGCAACAGATTTCTAAACATTGATTTCATATCCTGCCAGTTTGCTGAGTTATATGAGTTCTAGCAATTTTTTAGTGAAGTCTTTTGGGTTTTCTACATAGAGTATTATGTCATTTGTGAATAGTGAAAGTTTGACTTCTTCCTTGCCAATTTGGATGTCTTTTATTTCTTTGTGCTGTCTGATTGCTGAGGCTAAGACTTGCAGTACTCTGTTAAATAACAATGGTGAGAGTGGACATCTCTGTCTTGACCCTGACTACATAGGAAAAGCTCTCATTTTCCTCAATGAGGATGATATTAGCTGTGGGTCTTTAGTATATGGCCTTTATGATGTTGAGGTATGTTCCATCTATTCCTACCTTGCTGAGGGTTTTTAATCAAGAATGGTTGCTGTATTTTCTCAAGTGGATCTATTGAGAGAATCATATGATTCTTAACTTTTCTTTTATTGATGTGGTGTATTATGTTAATGAATTTGTGAATATTGAACTATGCCTGCAGCCCAGGAATAAATACCACTTGATAATGGGGAATAATTTTTTTAATGTACTATTGGATTCACTTTTCTGTTGAGAATTTTTGCACCCAATTTCATCAGGAATATTGGTCTGTAATTCTCCTTTTTAGTAGGGTCTTTGGCTTTGGGATCAACTTAATGCTGGCCTTTAGAATGAGTTTAGGAGTTTTCCTTCCATTTGTATTTTTTTAGAATAGTTTGAGAAGAATAGATACTAACTCTTCTTTAAATGTCTGATAGAAATCCCCTGTGAAGCCATCTGGCCCTGGACTTTTTCTCTTGGGAGATTATGATTACTGATCCAATTTCTTTGATGGTTATGGGTCTGTTCAGCTTCTCTTTCTCTTCCTGTTTCAGTTTTGGTAGTTTGTATGTTTCTAGGAATTTGTCAATTTCTTCCAGATTGCCCAGTTTGTTGGCATTTAATTTTTCATAATATTCTCTTATACTTATTTGTATTTCTGTGGTGTTGGTTGTGATCTCTCTTCTTTGGTTCATGATTTTATCTGTTTGGGCCCTTTCTATTTCTTTTTGGTAAGTGTGGCTAGGGGTTTATTAATTTTATTAATTCTTTCCAAATTTTTTCTTGTAGTTGACTTCAAGTTTCATAACATTGTGGTCTGAAAATATGCATGGTAAGATCTCAGTCTTTTTGTTCTTGATAATGGCTGATTTGTGATCCAGTGTATGATATTCTGGAGAATGTTCCATGTGCACTTGAGAAGAATGTATATTCTGCTGCTTTAAGATGAAATGTTCTGAATATATATAAGTCCGTCTGGTCCAATGTGTCATGTAAAGCTATTTTTCCTTGCTGATTTTATGCCTGGATGATCTGTCCATTGCTGTAAGTGGGGTATTAAAGTCCCAGGACTACGCTACTGTATTATTGTCAATGAATTTCCTAATTTTTGTTAAAAATTGAATTGTATGTTGGATGCTCCCAAGTTGGGGGCATAAGTGTTTGCAATTGTTAGATCATCTTGATGAGTAGATGACTTCTCTATGATATAATGTCCTTCTTCATTTCTTGTTACAGTCTTTGGTTTAAAATTTAGTTTGTCTGATATAGGTGTGGTTGCTCTAGCTTTCCTTTATTGTTCAGTGACATGATAGATGGTTCTTCATCTTCTCACTTTCAATCAGGAAATGTCTGTAGGACTAAAATGAGTCTTTTGTAGGCAGCATATAGATGGGTCTCATACTTTTTGTCTATTCTGATATCCTGTTTCTCTTGATTGGAACATTTAGTCCATTTACATTCAAAGTGATTATAGAAAGATATGAATTTAGTGTCATTGTGTTACCTGTAAAGTTGCTGTTTCTTGTGATGTTCTCTGTTCCTTTCTTGTCTTTGTTATTTTTGGTCATTTCCCCCCATACAGAGCCCCTTTAATATTGCTTGCAGAACTCGTTTAGTGATCACAGACTCCTTTGGTTTTTGTTTGTCTGGCAAACTATTTCTCCTTCTATTCGGAACGACAGCCTTGCTGGATAAAATATTCTTGGTTGCATATTTTTTCTATTCAGCATGTTGAATATACCATGCCCCTTTTTTCTGGCCTGCCAAGTTTTCTGGACAGATCTGCTGTGAACCTGTTCTGTCTTCCCTTGTAGGTTAAGGACTCTTTTTCCCTTGCTGATTTCAGGATTCTTTCCTTGACCCTATGAATTTGACTATGACATGTCTGGATTTTTTTTTGAATTTAATGGGAGTTGTCTATGGTTCTTGGATTTTGATATCTGTTTCCTTCCACAGATTAGGGAAGTTTTCAACTATAATTTGCTCACATAAATTTTCTTCCACTTCCAAACAAGCTCTAAAGGTCCATTTGTAGGGAAATGTATGGTGGTCAAGCTTCTGAGACTCCAGACACATTCAAATGAGGGGCTGCATGTGGCAGTCTGCCTTTCTTTAAAATAGAGAAAAGAGAAAAGAAAAGAAGATAAAGAAGAAAAGAAAGAAAGAAATCAATTAGGCAATCAAGCAGTGGTTTGGAGTTTATGGTAAAGGGCAGCAAAAAGCCAGCACCAAGTCTTGATGCCCTCAGGGGGTCTTTGTTCCTATGCTAGCGTAAGGGCAAGCCAATGGCTCCTGTGGGGTCTTTCGTCCCCGGAAAGGCCACATTGCCACTCCCAAACACACTCCAAAAGGGGAACCATTTCTCCCCATGTGACCGAGGGGATCCTCAGACCATGCTGCCCTCTCCTGTGTCTCCACCCTCCTTTCCCAACAGAGCACCACCAAGCCTGCCAGACACGACCCTGGTGATGGCAGAGACCTCCAAACTTCAGATTTTGCACTCCACTGCTTATAAAAAACTTTCAGTTTAAAAAACCCCCAAAACTTGCAATTTAACCCTTCTCCTTTTCCCAGTCAATGGTTTTGGGGAAGAGTTTTTCTTGTACAATCCCCTGCACAGTGATATTCTCTCTCTCTCTCTCTTTTTCTCCTGCTCCCCTCTCTGTGATCAAGGTTCCTTTCCCTTTGTAGCACCCACAGTTCTTCTCTCCCCCAAATCAACCCTCCACAGCTCCTACCTTCTGTGATGTGGCTGTTTTTCAACTCCTAATTATGCAGTTTTGTTCTCTCAATCCTCAAATCAATTTCTTGGCTGTTCAAAACGACTTGATATTTATCTAGCTGTGTTCGAGGCATGAGGCAAGCTTGGATCCCTCTACTCCTCTGCCATCTTAAGTCCTTCCCTTTCTTTTCTTTTTGGTAATTCTGACTAGGGGTTTATAAATTTATTAATTTTTTCAAAGAACTAGCTCCTGGTTTCATTGATCTCTTCTACTGCTGGTTGTTTGTTTGTTTGTTTCTATATCACTTATTTCTGCTCTAATCTTTATTACTCCCTTCCTACTGCTGGCTTCAGTCTTCATTTTTTGGTGTGTGTGTGTGTGTGTGTGTGTGTGTGTTGTGGTTTTTAAAATTTTGTTTTGGGTTTTTTGGTTCCTTTAGGTGTATTTGAGATTTTTCTAGCTTCTTAAGGTAGAAACCTCAGCTCTTTGAAAAACACTGTTAAGAATATGAAAAAAACATAAGTTGAGGGAAAATATCTACAAATCATTTATCTTAGGAAAAATTTTTTATAAAAAATATATAGCTCTTCAGATCAGTAAAAACAACTTTTTTCAGGTGAAAAACAAAATTTTAAAATGGGATAAAGATCAAACAGATACTTTATCAAAAAGGAACAGATGAAGGGCACCTGTGTGACTCATTTGATTGATGGCCTGACTCTTGATTTTGGTTTAGTTCATGATCCCCAGGTTGTGAGATCAAGCCCCATGTTAGACTCTGCTCACCACAGAGTCCGCTTGTCCCTCTCCCTCTTCTCTTCCTCCCACTCTTTCTCTCTCTCTCAAATAAAGAAAATTTTTAAAAAGGAAACAGATAACATACAAAAACATAATCATTATTAGACATTATGAAAATCAAATTAAAACTAAAATGAAATACCATTGCAAACTAATATAATGGCTCAAATAAAAAAACCTCTTATCACTAAATGCTGGTGAAGACGCAGAGTAATTAGAATGTTCACACACGCTAATAATAGAAATGAAAACTGGGACAGCCACTTTGCAAAAGTTTGACAGTTTCTTATTAAGTTAAATATACACTTATTATGAGATTGAGCAATGCCATTCATTCCTTTGTATTAACTCAAGAGGATGAAGACATATGTCAACACATAGAAGCCTGTATATAAATATTTATGGCTGGAAATAATCCAAATATGTTATCAATTGGTGAACAGATAAATTAACTGTGGAATAGCCATACAAAAGATCCCTACTCTTCAATAAGAATAAGTCAACTGAAAAATGGACCTGAGATAAAATCTTTGATTTGAAATCTATCAAATAGGTGGCTCTGGACATTTCACCAACAATTTCAGATCCAATTTCTCTAAAGTTTTAAGTGTGCCAGAAGTAGATGAACATGGAAACTCTTTATGAACCATCACGGTGAAATTCCATGAGGTAAGGAAACATACCTAGTATCACATGCAGTGATCACTTTACAGATCACGTGCACCTGTAAAGCATGGGGCCATTTAGGGAAAGTGGATATAGAATTTCGTCCCTCTTCCTGTTTAAGGGTATTCCCAGACCTTACCCTAATGACTGTCCAATGAAGTTGCCTTTCCTGAGAAAACTACTCCCAGGTCACCCCAGCTTACCTTGCTCTTCTCAAGGTTAGCCCAGAGTCCCCATTGTCACACTGTATTGTGGCTTCTGAATATTGTGGCATCATCACTGAGTCTGGCTCATTCTTGACAGGGGATCAGGAACTGCTTCTGGCTGTGCAGACCTTTGTGGGCTCTTCTGTCTCTGCTCTGAAACTCTGGAGAGAGGCCTAAGGTAAAGGGGTGCTCTCTTCCAGGGAAGACATTCCTATCTAGAATTACCTTGCTTTCTGCTTCATAAGAGGTGCTTTGCTTTAAAATGAAATTTCCCAGGAACTGGGTCCTAGGCCCCAGGGAACCAATTTTAAAGCCACAAAGCTGACCCTCTTTGAAGTTACTATAATCCCAGACTGAAAATGTAGCTTGCCAGTGCATCAGGGGTCTAGGAGGTTCTGTTTGACTCAAGGGATCTAAGGAGAACCCAGAAATCCCAGAATACACTAGATTCTATCTACATTCACTTCCCATTATATCCTTGGTGATTTGGGGACAGGTCACTCTTTCAGGTGTTCTGAAGGTTACAGTGCTGGTTTTAAGCAAGTGTGATAGTTACACAAAGCCAGAGGTTGGAAGTAAAGCACATCTGCCCTTGAGTCCAAACTCACTCACTGCTAGCTTGTGACCTGGGCACATCACTCCACCAACTTGAGCTCCGGCTGTTATTTTTAATGCAAATGGTTATTCCAACATTGTAGAATGGTTAGAGTGGTTGTGAGGTTTACATAAGTAACCCAGTAAAAGGAACAATGTGTCTTCTAAATATAACAATAGTTGTCACTTACTCAGGGCTTAATACCCTGAACTAGTCTATTTGATTTACAACTTAGATTTATCTAACCTCTTTCAAAACAACACCATGGAGCAATCATTATTAATATCCTCATTGTCAGCTGAGAAACCTCTTAACCCAGTTTACTTTTCTAGCCCCTGCTTTCAGGTAATAGCTGGAATTTACTGGGTCTTTCTGGCTCCAGAACTTGGGTTCCACCACAGACCCACCGCTACTGCTTTCTGGCATGCTCACAGTCTGTAATATAAATGCGCTTTCCCTACCCTACAACCCAGCAATCACACTAGTGGGTATTTACCCCAAAGATACCAATGTAGTGATCTAAAGGGGCATGTGCACCCCAATGTTTATAACAGCAATGTCCACAACAGCTAAACTATGGAAAGAACCTAGATGTCCATTCACAGATGAATGGATAAAGAAGATGTGGTATATGTACAATGGAATACTATGCAGCCATCAAAAGAAATGAAATCATGCCATTTGCAATGACGTGGATGGAACTAGAGGGTATTATGCTGAGCGAAATAAGTCAATCAGAGAAAGACAATTATCATATGATCTCTCTGATATGAGGAATTTGAGAGGCAGGGTGGGGGGTTTGGGGGATAGGAAAGGAAAAAAATGAAACAAGATGGGATCTGGAGGGAGACAAACCATAAGAGACTCTTAATCTCACAAAACAAACTGAGGGTTGCTGGGGGGTGGGAGGGTGGGGATATGGTGGCTGGGTGATGGACATTGGGGAGGGTATGTGCTGTGGTGAGTGCTGTGAAATGTGCAAGCCTGATGATTCACAGACCTGTACCCCTGGGGAAAATAATACATTATACGTTAATAAAAATAATTTAAAAAAAATAAATGCACTTTCCCTTCCTGCCACCAACAGGGGATTTTCTCAGGTTGTGCTGCAGGTGGATCCAGACACAAGTTCCTCGCACTTTCTGGCCTGCATCGAACACCTGCTCCTGATATGGGCTTTGCCCTACCTGCACCTGGGAAACTGAGAGGTCCCTAAGACTTCCCGCTCCTGCCCTCTGCGTCACAAGCTCACTCCTCTCAGAAGTTCACAGGCAGAACCATCTTGCAGGATGAGCCAGCCAGATTCAAGATCACATTTTCCATATGCCTCCACACTTTGATGTTACTTTGCAGTTTCTTCCTTATTAGATGGTTGGAAGATGTCCTCCGTAGTCTCTCCTGCCCAGGTTCTCTCAGTCCCTATTGTTAGGGACTATGTGTTAGTGGTTAAATTTGAACTTTACGGAGAAATACAAGGTGGTCCTCCATCAAACCCCAATGGGTAAAGCAACTATTGCCAAGGACATTGGGAACAATTTGGGAAATTTGAATGTGGACTGGCAGTTAGGAATATTAATGTACATTTTTACAGTTGTTAAGTGGAATTATATTGGAAAATTTATTGATTTTATAAAGATATGGGTAGTGCCACATTTAGCACTGAAATTATCTTTGTTAATTTACTTTAGGAAATTTCAGCAAAAACCAAGCAAATATCACAAAAGGTTAAGTAAGTTTTCTTAAATCAAGGGCATGGCTGGCTATATATGGATGTTCATTTTACCATTTTCTATGTTTTTCAAATTTTTGGAATACAAAGAAAAGGGGGATTCTATCTCCATCAATGGGCTTTTTTTTTTTTTTTTTTTAGGTTTTGTTGTTGTTGTTTGTTTGTTTCAAGCTGCCCAGAGAAGTCAAGATACAAATATCTCTTGGGAATAAGGTTATGAAATGTAAATTACATACTTGAATATAGAGCACAACGGCACTATAAAGGAAAGTATCTGTGACCAACAGAGTTTATTCCAGGAATGGAAGAAAAAAAAAGTAAATTTCAAAAATACGTAAAATACAAAAGTACACATAGTGCAACATAAGAAAATGGTTATCAAGCAAATCACACATTTCCCAGAGATGATCCTGCTTAAATCTTATGAGTATCTTGTTGACTTTTTTTTAACCAAACTAGGGACATGTAGGCATAATATTACAGGAACATCTTTTTACTGAATTACATATCCTGAGCATGTATCCGGTTACCATTATTTCACAATACCAATAATTTCTTTTATGACAATGATTTTAAAAATTTAAAAATTGGATCCTAGTCATAGGGGGTAAAAAGGAATAGAGTCTTCAACAAGTTACTGAAATCTGTATGAACACAAGTGTAAAGCTATACTTTTCCTAGGAAACACTCGTCTACACCCCACCCAATACTACTTATGACCCTGCCCGGCCAGCGCCTTTCTTAGCCTCCTCCTTGTCCAGTGATGCAATGTAGACTTGAAGCCGCTGGGCCAGCAGAGGGGACAGTGGGCAGAGCTCTGCAGGTGGTGACAAGCTCTCTCAGCTCCTCGCCAGCGCCAATGCAGCCACTTCTTGACGCATCCTTGCAGCCTCGCTTCCTGACCTTTGCTGTGTCCACCTCAGTTCTGAGTGTTGGCGCATCCCTCCATCTGGCTCTCCAGAGTTCAGGGGAGTCCTTCCACCTAGATATTCCCCAGCGCCTTTGGTGGCGTGGGTCTGGGTGCGTCCTCCTGCCTCAAAATGTGGGGTCTGAGGACGTTCTTCCCCCACCACCGTGTCCTAGGCCAACGTGAAGGAGTCTGGGTTTACTCCAGTTGGAAAAGGAATATTTTATGTTGTATAGTTCCCAAGGGTCATGGATACACCCCCTTAATCAGACTGAGATTTTTTATCTTTGCAAAAATGGACTATGATTTGTGTCCTGTGGGCTCTTTTTGGGAAGGTTAAAAAAAAAGTTATTTTCCATAGACGATGTAATTGGTTTATTAATAATCAAATACCCTTCTCTTTCAGTTAAACACAGCTTTCTGGGGGCTCCTGGGTGACTCAGTTGGTTAAGCCTGTGCCTTTGGCTCGGTCGTGATTTCAGGGTTCTGGGATTGGGGTGGGGGCAACTCAGCAGGGAGTCTGCTTGTGTCTTTCCGTCGGTGCTCCCCTCAGCTCGCTCTCTCTGTCTCTCAAGTAAATAAAATCTTTAAAATAAATACTTTTTCAATTAACATATTTTTTCATGAAGATAGAAACATTCTTAAAATTTAAATTCAATTAGCCAACATATAGTACGTACATCATTTGTTTCAGATGTAGCATTCAATAACTTATTAGTTGCGTATAACAAATAAGTAAATGCAACTTTCTGGATAAAAATCCTTGAACCTGTAAATGCAAAAGCTAAACGTGACAGTATAAGAAATGGTCAACCCAAGTACATTTATTTGTTTTGTAGTATACTTTGTAACTTGATATTTTGTTGCCCTTATGCTCTATGCTGAACAGGACTATTATTTTTTAAAGACTTGAGTTACATCTATTTATCTTTTAAATGTAAATATATTTAAATTTTTCTTTTAAAAATGTAAATACATGCTCAATTTGACCAAAATACAGCAGTGATGATTGGATACTGAAAGCTAGCTCCCTCCTCTCTATCTTATCTTCCAAATAAAACCAGTATTAACTGATGCTTAACTCTAGACTTTATGCTAAAACTAACAATGCATTTTTCAAAAACTGTGGTTACTGCTATTTACAACTTGTTTTTATACTTAAAGTTATCTCCTGATTCAGTTATCTGGTCAGGTTTTGTAGAATTAAATCGTTCTTTTCTGCATTGTAGGGGCATATATGTTTATTTAATCAACTATCTAATCAATCTCTTTGGGACTGATGTTCAGCTTATCTCCAATTTTCACTATTATAAATAATAGATAGCAAATATTATTGTCCATACGTCTTTTGCATATATATGTGATTATTTCTTTGGCACAAATGCCTAAATGGTAGATTGCCCAGTTAAAATGTGTACATGTTAAACATTTGAAAAATGCCAACAAGTAGTCTTCAGAAAAGCTAAACCAGCTTACACTGTTTCTTCGTATCTATTTTAACACCAGATACCGTGCATTTCTGAAGACTGATTATTAATGATGCTTAAGAAATTAGAAATGTCTTAAAGGAGGGAAAGTGGATAAAACACATATTCATTCAATAAACATTTATTGAAAACGTGTGGGGTGACAGACCTCATTCTAGATGCTGGGTTAATTAGCAGTAAATATCTCCACTCCTGTGCAGTTTATGATCAGGATTGCTGTGGTCAGTTAAGAAACAATGGGATACTTAAGGATACTTAATAAAAAACATGGGCAGGGTTGGTGAGTCCAGTCATCTGTGACTAGTGATGGTAGGGAGCCATTATCACCACAAGAACAACCATGGAGGCAGGAAGTATTACTATAACATGGCAGAAAATACTGCACCAAGGGGACCTGTGGCCTTATGAAGAGGAACAGTATAATGGCCAATTCAGGGCTCAGCATAAGGAGCCAAATGTACAAATACCCAAACTTCATTTGCTTTCCACTTTCTCATCTCTTATTCCTTAATGTGCTTTTATACCCCCCTACTCTGTGTCATTCTTGGAAGTGCATCCACATAGTCTCCAACAGAGCTCCTTATTA
Source organism: Martes martes (assembly GCF_963455335.1). Taxonomy (NCBI): domain Eukaryota; kingdom Metazoa; phylum Chordata; class Mammalia; order Carnivora; family Mustelidae; genus Martes; species Martes martes. The sequence goes on from NC_137900.1 coordinate 31,392,241, forward strand.
ATTTTCCTGTATTATTTTTTCCTAACTCTGAGATACCAATCAACTCACTGAGCCATTGGTCATGATTTAGTATAACTTTTTTTTTTTTTTAAAGATTTTATTGAGGGGCACCTGAGTGGCTCAGTCGGTTGAGCGTCTGCCTTTGGCTCACGTCATGATCCCAAGGTCCTGGTATCGAGCCCCACATCTGGCTCCTGCTTCTCCCTCTCCTTTTCTCTCTCTGTCTCAAATAAATAAATTTTTAAAAATCTTAAAAAAAATAGTTTATTTATTTATTTGTCAGAGAAAGAGCACAAGCAGTGGGAGTGGGAGACAGAGGGAGAAGCAGGTTCCCCACTGAGCATGGAGCCCAATGCAGGACTTGATTCCAGGACCCTGGGATCATGACCTGAGCTGAAGGCAGATGTACAAATGACTGAGCTACTCAGGCATCCCTGAATCAGTATGATTCAACGTATCTCTTTCCGTGCTCACTTTGGCAGCACATGTACTAAAATTGAAATAACACACAAGAAGATTAGCATTGCCCCTGTGCAAGGATGACACAAAAATTCATGAAACATTCCATATGTAAAACAAAACTAAAAACAGCACATGTTTCCTTCCATACAAACTGGGCAACAAAATATGCCTCTCAAAACTCTGCCTGTGGGGAGAATTTTTCTGTAACAGAGTTTTTCAGGGTCACCAGTGAATGGGGCTGTAATGCAGCAGCCATTCATTTCCAGATGATGTTACCACACCTTGCAGACATATTTATAAACCGAGGAGGGTACTTTTTCCTCCTCTGGAAATGTCACATGTTTATAGTGGACTTCCCATGGGGCTCTATGGTGCATGGAAGGTCATGTGTTGAGTTAGTAGGAATATACCCCATGTGAATATGAACCATTTGCTTATACAGTTTGCTTATACCTCTTGCACCTACCATTCCATTTAACAAAGGAATAGCCTGGTACACATCCAATATTTTGACTCAGTAAAATACATTATCATGTTCATGATAGATATTTTGGGTCACATAGTCACTTGCTATCCCTTGTTAGGGAGTTTAGTCTCTTTGGGGACCCAGCAGCAAATCAGAATCTGCTTTTCAAATGGAGGATAGTTATCATGAAGTTAAGGCATACCTTACTTCAAAACTTAAGTTATATTGAATCTTCCAGTCTATGAACATGGCATGACTCTCCATTTATTTAGGTCATTGATATTTTAATCAGCATTTTGAGGTTTTTTTGCTATACAGATCTTGCATATGTTTTGTGAGATTTGTTCTAATTTTTGGAGCAATTGTAAACAGTACTACATTTAAAATTTTCAATTTTTTTACTAATTTATAGAAGTATGATTGATATTTGTGTGTTGACCCATGTGCCCCAAGATTTAAGTTTTTAAAAATAAAAACTAATTAGGGCACCTGGGTGACTTATTCAGTTAAGTGTTTGACTCTTGATTTCAGCTCAGGTTATGATCTCAGAATCATGAGATTGAGCCTTGCATCAGGCTCAGCACTGGGTGTGGAGCCTGCTTAAGATTCTCTCTCTCCCACTCCCTCTGCCCTTTGCCACTCTCTCAAAAAAAAAAAAAAATTAAATTAAATTAAAAAATTGAAAAAGTAAATAAATAAAAAATAAAAATAAAAACTGCTTGTAGAGTTATTGGAGGTAAGCAGCTTTAGTTATTTGGACTTTTGGCATATTCAATATTATTATTCATAATAAAGTCATATTAGTAGCCTTTGCCAGTATATTTTTCATTATTTACTTATGCAAATTCCACACGATAAATTCCTTTTAAGCTTGAGCACTAATAGAAAATTGGGCATTTCTTTCTTTTTTTTTTTTTAAGATTTTATTAATTGACAGAGAGAGAGACAGTGAGAGAGGGAATGGGGGTGGGGTGTATGGAAGAGGGAGAAGCAAGCTTCCCACTGAGCAGGGAGCCCAATGCGGGGCTCGATCCTAGGACCTGGAATCATGACTTGAGCTGAAGGCAGACACTTAATGAGTGAACCACCCAGGCACCCCAAAACTGGGCATTTCTAAAAGAAGTGTAGGCTTCCTTTAATCAAGGATTTTGAATTATCCTTTGATTCTCAATTACAGAGATCATATTAATTCCTTGATGAGCATATTGCTATTTCATTTTAAAAGATGATTTTCATGACTTATTTTAGTTTCTATTTCTTATAAACTATGGAATCACCAAGCCTCTGATTGAAAAAAAATTCACAAAAACATCAGTTAAGAAGGAATTAATCTTTTGTTCTCAGTCATGTGGCCAGACTTTTATGTTTATGTTTTAACTGCATACATATTTATTTTTATTATGTGTCACTATGAAATGAAAATGCCATTATAAAAATTTTAAATTCGGGATGCCTGGATGATTCAGTTGGTTAAACATCTGCTTTTGACTCAGGTCATGATCCCAGGGCCCTGGGACCTAGTCCCGCATTAGGCTCCTTACTCAGCAGGGAGCCTGCTTCTTTCTCTGCCTGCCACTCCACTTGCTCATGCCCTCTCTCTTTCTCTCTCTGACAGATAAATAAATAAAATCTTTTTTTAAAAGAAAGTTTAAATTTGAAAAACAAATCTCATTCTTACATACTTGTTGTCCCAAACGTCTAGCTGAAGTTTTTCCTTTACCCTAATTATAATCACTGAACTTGTAGGGTGGAGGGCTTAAATCAGTCATTGACTTAATATGAGAATTCTCTCTTCTGTTTGGATAGACTATGAACACTTGTGATGCCACTTCAACCATTAAGGAACAATGCAGAGAACACCACACTGGTTGTTCTGGGGAGAATGGACATTAGGAGATGAAAAATGGAAAGAGGTATAGGATTCTGGGAATATGACAACAGTGACAGCAAAGTTGTTTAATTGGTCTGAATTGTCACATAAAAAAAATAGAGCAACTAAATGTCAAAACAAGGCTAAACATTAAACATCAGGAACAAATTTATAAAAATAAAAAGATGATAAAAATATCTCCACAAGTCCCAAAATATGGGTTGTATTGTGGAGACACCCTCCTGCCTACTAGTGATCTGTGCAAGGAAGAAGCAAGGAAAACAATGAGATGGGACAATTGGAGAATAGCAGCTCTAGAAGGAGGTTTGTTGTCTCTAGTACCACCTGGGTATAAGGGGGCCTGTGTTAAGATAGATGAAAAGAGGTAGAGCAGCTTTGCCTCCATGAACCCTGAACTAACCTGTCAGTATTCCCTTTTAGGACAAGGTGTCACACTGAAAAGAAATTGCTTATAGTGGAATCAAAATTAAGCAGGACAGGGACAAAAGAGATGATAGAAAGAGAAGATTTAGACTAATGTGAGAAAGGAGAATAAAGACAGGGCACTTCAGAAAGCAAAGCCACAATATTTTGAGCTTTATACACAAGAGAGAAAGTAGTGTGGGGAGGGCTAGCATTCTATACTTATCTAGAAGTAGATAAGTCTTTTATCTCCCTACCTCATGGATAGTGTTAATGGAATCAAGTATTGACCTGAGGTTCCCTCCCACACCGTGGCCATGAAACTTCACAAGCCAGTAAAAGGCAGAACTAGCTAGGCATCAGCTCTCCTGCCCCTGCCATCAAGACCCATTGGGGAGCTGACTTTCTGCCTTATCTGGCATCAATGAGGCAGAGGAGAGTGGTACAAATAAGGGTAGTTGAAATCTGCTTTTCCTCTACCCTCATGTAAGCAGGGCCTAGTGAAGAGCTAACCATCCATTCCACCTACTGACAGTAACAAAGTGGTGTCAGTCAGCCTTCTTAGCACACTTTCCCACCTTGGAAGCAGTGGAACCAAGCTGTGAACTGCTCACACAACCCCCTCAGAGGCCACAGGTGTTGTGGGTCAGTGGACTTTTGCCAGGAAGGTGACAAGTGAAGGTGAGGTGAAGAGGGACCTGAGCTTTCACCCCACCTATCTACAACAAAACAGTGTGAGTCAGTGCCCTATTTTAGTCAGGAAGTTTTAGAGGAATCTGACAGGAAGCTAGCCCTTGCTAGCCCTGACTCTCCTAGCTCTTGCACTATATCTGTTAAAAAAGATTAAAAAGATCCACAGTTTAATATAATACACAAAATACCTAAGAGTAAAAAAGCACTCATTATACCTATCACAGCAGGAATGAGAAAAAGACAATGAACAGACACGAACATCAAGATAAATTAGATACTAGAGTTATCTGTCAAGGGTTTTTAAGAAGCCATTATAATGCTTCAACAAGCAACAAAAATTTTTTGGAAACTAATAAAAAACCAGAAAATCTAATGAAAGAAAGACAAATTATAAAGATAGTAAATGCAAATTAGAGAACTGAAAAATATAATAATCAAAATGAGAAATTTGTTGTATAATTTAAATAGTAGAGGACAGATAACAGATTCTGACCATCTGAAGACAGATCAATAGAATTTACTCAATGCAAGCAACAGAAAAAAAAAGACTAAAAAAAAAATGTGACAACATCTCAAGGACCCTTAGGGCAAAAACAAAAGGGCTAATGTTGCTGTCAGAAATCTAGAAAGAGAGGAGAGGGAGTGGAACTGAAAAAAAAATTTGAAAAAATAATGTCTGAAGCTTCTAAAATTGGGAAAATGACATAAATCTACAGATTCAAGAAGTTAAATGATCTGCAACAGCATAATTTTAAAGAAATCCATGCCAAGACACATCATAATTAAATTTCTAAAAACTAAAGACAAAGAAAAAAATCTTGAAAACATCCAGAGAGAAATATTTTAATAACAACATATTTCTAATCTGTAACTCTGGGGACAGAAGAAAGTACTGAAGGAAAAAACTTCAAACCAGAATTCTGTATCCTGTGAAAATATCCTTCAAGAATGAAGGGGAAAATCACAACACTATCAGACAAAGTAAAACTAAGAATTTTATGCTAGCAAACCTACTCCTCAAAAAATGGTTAAAGAGGGGTGTCTGGGTGGTTCAGTCAGCTTAGATCATGAGTCCAGGGTCCTGGGATTGAGCCCCACATCAGGCTCCCTGCTCAATAGGGAGTCTGCTTCTCCCTCTGCCCCTCCCCCTGCTTATGCTCTCTCTCTCTCAAATAAATAAATAAAATCTTTAAAAAAAATAAAAAATGGCTAAAGAAAGCTCTCTAAAAGAAAGGCTTTGAACTTCAGAAAGGAAAGAACATCAAAATAGGTAAAAATAGGGGTAAATACACAAGATGATTCAAGCTTTTATGAATTTCTTTTTTTTAATAGATTTTATTTATTTATTTGATAGAGAGAGACCACAAATAGGCAGAGATGCAGGCAGAGAGAGAGGAGGAGGAAACAGGCTCCCTGCTGAGCAGAGAGCACGATGCGGGGCTCGATCCCAGGACCCTGAGATCAGGTCCCGAGCCGAAGGCAGAGGCCTTAACCCACTGAGCCACCCAGGCATCCCGCTTTTATGAATTTCTTAAACTATATTTGATTGTTGAAGCAAAAGTTATAGTACCACCTCATGGGGTGTTTGAAATATAAGGAGGAAATACAACAATTATATTTAAAAAATGTGTGTGAATGTAAAGGGACCTAAAAAGAGGTAAGGTTTTTATACTTCACTAGAAAGGGTTAAGTGTCAATATTAGTACACTATAGTAAGTTCATATATATATCGCAACACCTAAAGCATGGCTAGGAAATTTATATGAAGCTATGTACTCAGAACACTCTAAGTAAATCAAGGTAGAATCTTAATAAATGTTCAAATAACACATATTAAAGTAATAAAAGGGAAATGGGAACAAGAAACATATTTTACAAACAGAAGCAAATAATAAAATGACAATATCAGTCCTAATATATCAGAATAATGTTAAATGTAAATAGTTTAAATGCACTGATTAAAAGAGAGGACTTTTGGGAAAGCTGGAAGAGTAGGAGGACTCTAAGCTCACCTTGTCCCATGAATACAACTAGACAACACTCATATCAGTGTAAATAATCCAGAAAATGACCCCTAAACAGGCAAAACAGACTCTCCACAGCTAAATATAGAGAAGAGGCCACATGGAAGAAGGGTGGAAAGGCAGAGACACAGTCAGGAGCTAAATGGACCACAGGACTGTCCATGGGAGGGAGAGATGTTGTAGACACCAAGAGCAGAAAGAAACTTCCCACACCAGGGAGCCACATGAGAAAGATGAATTTCCCAATTTTGTACAATCCACTAAAATCTAGAACTTTAAAAATCAGTGGGTTTGGCTTTGGGAAAGCTGGGAGGGTGAGAGGAAACTGAATCTCCACCCTTAAAGAGCTAGCACAACAAAGACCCCAAAGAAATATAGTCTAAAAGCAGCAGTTTGAAAATGTCTGAGGCATATGGTAGGGGGTTTCTTTCCTCATCTCCAAATGTGTGCTGGAGAGTTAGGATCATTGGAAGATTTCCAGAACAAAGGAGCTGGCAGACACCATTTTAGTATCTTGCCCCCCAGCGTAAACACACTGCCACCTGCAGGACTCAGTTCAGCACTGACATTATCTAACTTGCTATCAATGTGCCCCGCCCTATGTTCCTTCAGACACAGCCCCTCCAGCCAGGCTTTAGTTCCAGTTCTCCTCCCACAACAGACCTGCACAAACCTTGCTAACACTGAGCATGCAGCTCTTCCTTCATGACCTTCCCTCCTCCCACTCCTCACTTCAGTAGATCTACCCCTTCTAATATGCTCTTGGTTGGAGCCCATCCAAAGTGATACTGAAAACCTGGTAATGTTCTAGTCTGTACAGGGGTCAGTTCCCTCTGAAGTGACTCCTACTCCAGGGAGAGGGAAAGATAACCACATGCAACAATCAGACTGCAGCTCAAGCAGTGGGCAGGGGGCAGACATTTGGTCTGACTGCAGACCCCACAAACCAATGAAAATTTCTCAGGAGACAACATATGGAAAATAGAATTTGAGGCTACTTCATCTCTGGAAAACCCCTGGTCTGACTCAACTGAAAACCAAGGTGACCCCAGACTACTCCAATAATGACACAGGTACCAAACCTTTCCCATACCACAAGAGGTGGAGAGCCATTGAAGATGACTGGACATAAGGTAAAAGCACCTCAGCCAGAACAGCAGGGTGCACAGAACTCACATAGGAGACACCTTTGAAGTGCCAGGTTCTGGTAACAAGTGGACACTGCACTACAAGGTGTTACAGGACCTCCTCTTCATAAGACCCCTACTTTCAAGAGCAGGAGACATAGCTAACTTTCCTCACACATACAAACAGACACTGAGAGTTAGATAAAATGAGGAGACAGAGGAATATGTCTCAAATGAAAGAACAGGATAAAATCACAGCAAGAGATCTAAATGAAATGGAGATAAGTAATATGCCAGATAGAGAATTCAAAGTAATGGTCATAAAGATACTCATTAGACTTTAGAAAAGAGTGAGAAACCTCAGTGAGGTCCTTAAAGAGATAGAAAACACAAAGAATCAATCAGAGATAAAGAACTCAGAAACAAGTTAAAAATATACCACATGTAATACATAATAGACTGGAGGAAGGAGAAAAACAGATCAATGACCTGGAGGACAGACTGATGAAAAGAAATGAAATTGAACAGGTGAGAAAAAATAATAATAAATCAAATTAGACTTAGGTAACTCTGAAACTATCAAGTGTAAAAACATTCACATTAGAGGAATCCCAGAAGAGAGAGAAAAGGGGCAGAAAATTTATGTGAAGAAATAATTGCTGAAAAATAACCAATCTGGAAAAGGAAATGGAAATCCAGATTCAAAAGGCACAGAAAGCCCCCAACAAAACTGACCCAAGGAGGTCCACACCAAGACAGAAAGTAATTAAAATGGCAAAAAGTAGTGATAAAGAGAGAATTTTAAAATTAGCAAGAGTAGGTGTCCAAGCCCATGGCTGCTTCCAGTCATAAAGACACGGAACTCAGTGATGCTTGTAGGCTTAAGGGGAAACACCCTGGAGAAGTGAAGGGGGCACAAACTGCAGGAATCTGTGGAGTTTGGGGCATGCAGAGGTGGAGATGGTTTGATCTGGAGGGCTTATTGGAGCAGGGGATGGGGGCATGATCTTGAAGCTCTGGGCCAGAGATCCCAGAGTGACCATATTTGCTCTGACTCTCTGAAGAGGCCCAGAAAGCTACCAGGAAACAGAAGCCACACTGATGGCCAGTTCACCTTAAGCCCATTCCCCTGACAAGGGGTGGGGGCAACGTCACCCAGGCAAAGACACCCGAGAGGCAGTGCAACAGGACCCTTCTCCAGAAGACAGATTCAAAGAATGGCTGAATGACAAACTTACAGATCCCACAGGACTAAAATTCCAGCACCAGGGGAAATAACATATTGAGCTCCAGGTGTTTTCACACAACTCATTTATCTTTCAGGCTAAAATTTTACATTACTTTTTTTTTCTTTTTTATCTTTTTCACATTTCAAATAGATTATTATTTTCCAACTTATGTTTTTAGTCACTTTTTAACTTTTTTTCACATCCACATCATATATATTTATGCTTCATTCTAGTTCTTTTTTCAGTCTATTTAATTTTGTTTTGATTTATTTATAAGTTCTAGTTTTTTCACAATTTTGGGATGTAGTGTCTTCTAATACACAGAACAAAATTCAATGAGGAACAACCAGATCACCCTACTTTGTCCACTCTGAGAGATTAGAGTTTCTCTTCCTCACTCCTTTTTTTGGGGGTGGGGGGACATCTTAGCTTTGTTTGCACTCTGTGGTAGTTTCTGACCACTTCAGATTTTTTCTAGGGTGCATTTTGCTTGCGTTGTTGTTTATCCACTCACCCATCCTTTGCTGGACAGAATGACAAGGAAGAGGAATTCACAACAAAGAAAAGAATCAGAGGCAATGCCCTGTCTGTGACAGACACAGAGCGAATGGATATGGATATAAGTAAGATGTCAGAGATACAGTTCAGGAGAGCAAGTATAAAGTGAATATCTAGGAATGTAAAAAGCATAAATAATGACACAGAATCTCTAAGGGTGGAAATGAGATTGAATCAGGCTAAACTTAAAAATGCTAAGAATGAGATACAATCTAAATTGGATGCTGGAACAGCTAGGGTCAATGAAGCAGAAGAAAGAATAAGTGATCTAGAGGACAGTCTGATGGAAAAGAAGGAAGTTGAGGAAAAGAGAGAAAGAGATAAAGATGACTCAGAACTCATGAAGAAATGCTCTGAGAATTTAATGATGCCCTGAAAAGAAAAAATGTCGTAATTATTGTGGTGTCTGAGGAGGAGGAGAGAGAGAGGGCCAGAAGGTATATTTGAGAAAATCATAGCTGAGAACTTCCCTAATCTGGGGAAGGAAACAAGCATTCATGTCCAAGAGGTAGAGAGGACTCCTCCCAAAATCAATAAAAATAGATCAACACGCTGACATTTAATAGTAAAGCCTGCAAATCTTAGAGAAAAAGAAGCTATTCTGAGAGCATCTAGGAAGAAGATATTCCTTACCTATGGAGGAAAGAACCTCAGAATAACATCAGACCTATCCACAGAAACCTGGCAGGCCAGAAAGGCCTGGCATGATATATTCAGGGTGCTAAATGAGAAAACATGCATCCAAGAATACTTCATCCAGCAAGGCTACCATTCAGAATGGAAGGAGAGATAAAGAGCTTCCAGGACAGACAGGAACTGAAAGAATATGTGATCACCAAGCCAGACCTACAAGAAATATTAAGGGGAATACTGTAAGTGAGAGATGTAAGAGTGAAGTACATAGTTATTCAAGCCTCTCTCAAAAGTTTAGAAAAATCCCAAATGCACAAGTAAACCTTACACTTAAGGACCTGGAGAAAGAACAGCAAATACAGCCTAAACCAAGCAGGAGAAGAGAAATAATAATAAATATTAGAGCAGAAATCAATGAAATAGAAACTAGAAAAACAGTAGAACAGATCAACGAAACTAGAAGCTGGCTCTTTGAGAATTAATAAAGTTGTTAAACCTCTAGCCAGACTTATGCAAAAGAAAAGAGAAAGGACCCAAATCAATAAAATCATGAATGAAAGGGAGAGATCATGACTAACACCAAGGAAATAGAAATAGTTGTTAGAAATTATAATCAGCAACTATACGCCAAAAAATTAGACAATCTGGAAGAAATGGATGCATTCCTGGAAACTTATAAACTACCAAGACTGAAACAGGAAGAAATAGACAATCTGAACAGACCAATAAGCAGCAAGGAAATTGAAGCAGTAATCAAAAACCTCCCAAAAAAACAAGAATCCAGGGCTTGGGGACTTCCCAGGGAAATTCTACCGGTCACTTGAAGAAAAAAAATCATGCCTATTTTACAGAAGCACTTTCAAAAAGTAGAAAGGGAAGGTAAACTTCCAAACTCATTCTGTGAGGCCAGCCTTACCTTGATGCCCAAACCAGATAAAGACCCCATCAAAATGAAGAATTACAAACCATTATCTTTGATTAACATGGGTGCAAAAATACTGAGACCCTACCCAATAGGATCCAAGAGTACATTAAAAGGATTATTCACAATGAGCAGGTGGGATTTATTCCTGGGATGCAAGTTGGGCTCAACATTTGCAAATCAATCAATGCGATAGAGCACATTAATAAAAGAAAAGACTAGAACATATGATCCTCTCAGTTGATGCAGAAAAAGCATTTAACAAAATATAGCATACTTTCTTGGTTAAAACTCTTCAAAATATAGGGATAGAGGGAACATACCTCAATATCATAAAAGACATCTATGAAAAGCTCACAGTGAATATCATTCTGAATGGGGAAAAACTGAGAACTTTTCCCTTAAGGTCAGGAACACGACAGGGATGCCTACCTGTCGTATATTATTCAACATAGTACTATTATTCAACATAGTACTAGAAGTCCTAGCCCCAGCAATCAGACAACAAAAAGAAATAAAAGTCGTTCTAATTGATATGAGGAAGTCAAACTCACTCTTCACAAATGACATACTTTATTTGAAGAACCCAAAAGACTCTACCCTGAAACTGCTAGAACTCATACAGTGATTCAGCAATGTGGCAGGATACAAAATCAATGCACAGAAATCTGTTGCATTTCTATACACTAGCAATGTGACTGAAGAAGGAGAAATTAAGGAATCGATCCATTTACAATTCCACCAATAACCCTAAGATACCTAGGAAAAAACCTAACCTAAGAGATAAAGGATCTGTATTCTAGAACTACAGAACACCTATGTAAGAAATTGAGGAAGATACAAAGAGATGGAAAAGCATTCCATGCTCTTGGATTGGAAAAGTAAATGTTGTGAAAATGTCTATGCTACCTAGAGCAATCTACACCTTTAATGCAATCCCTATCAAAATACCATTGACATTTTTCACAGAGCTGGAACAAACAATCTTAAAATTTGTAAAACCAGAAAAGACCCCAAATAGACAGGGCAATGTTGAAAAAGAAAACCAAAGCTGGGGGCATCACAATGCCTGACTTCAAGCTATATTACAAAGCTGTGATCATCAAGACAGCATAGTCTGGCACAAAAACAGACACATAGATCAGTGAAATAGAATAGAGTGCCCAGAAATGGACCCTCAACTCTATGGTCAACTAATCTTTGACAAAGCAGGAAAAAATATCCAATGGAAAAAAGACAGTCTCTTCAATAAATGGTGCTGGGAAAATTGGACAGCCACATGCAGAAGAATGAAATTGGACCATTCTTTCACACCATACACAAAGATAACCTCAAAATGGATGACAGATCTAACTGTGAGATAGGAATCCATCAAAATCCTAGAGCAAGACGCAGCAACTTCTTGCAAGACACATCTCTAAAGGCAAGGGAAACCAAAGAGAAAATGAGCTCTAGGGACTTCATGAAGATTAATGTCTTCTTCACAACAAAGGAAACAATCAACAAAACTAAAAGGCAAATTATGGAATGGGAGAAGATATTTGCAGATGACATAACAGACAAAGGGTTGGTATCCAGGATGTATAAAGAACTTCTCGAAGTCAACACCCAAAAAACAAATAAGTCAAAAAATGGGCAGACGATGTGAACAGACAATTCTCCAAAGAAGACATACAAATGGCCAACAGACAGATGAAAAAATGCTTCACATCACTTGTCGTTTGGGAAATACAAATCAAAAGCACAATGAGATACCACCTTACACCAGTCAGAATGGCTAAAATTAACAAAGCATGAAACAACAACCGTTGGTGAGGATGTGGAGAAAGGGGAATCCTCTTACACTGTTGGTGGGAATGCAAGCTGGTACAGCCACTCTAGCAAACAGTATGGAGATTCCTCAAGACATTAAAAATAGACCTACCTTACATCCCAGCAATTGCACTACTGGGTATTTACCTCAAAGATACAGGTGTAGTGAAAAGAAGTACCTGCATCACAATGATCATAGCAGCAATGTCCACAGTAGCTGAACTGTGGAAGGAACTGAGATGTCCCTCAATGGATGAATGGATAAAGAATATGTGGTTCATATATATGGTGGAATATTACTCAGCAATTAGAAGATTAATATCTAAGTATTTACATCTACATGGATGGAACTGGAGGGTATTATGCTAAGTGAAATAAGTCAATCAGAGGAAGACAATTGGTTTCACCCGTTGCTCAGAGGACAATAAGGGAAGGAAGGAAAAACTGAAATAAGAGAGGGAGACAAACCATATGAGACTCTTGACTCTGAGAAACAAACTGACGGTTGGGGAAAGGGAGGTAGGTGGGGAGTTGGGGTAACTCTTTGATGGGCATTAAGAAGGGCACATGAGGGGCACCTGGGTGGCTCAGTTGGTTGGGCAACTGCCTTCGGCTCAGGTCATGATCCTGGAGTCCCAGGATCAAGTCCCACATCAGGCCCTCTGCTCATCAGGGAGCCAGCTTCTCCCTCTGCCCCTCGCCCCTTTCATGCTCTCTCTCTCAAATAAATAAAATCTTAAAAAAAAAAAAAAAGAAGGGCATATGATGTGATGAACACTGGGTATTATATGCAACTAATGAATCACTAAAAATTAAATCGAAAACTAATGATGTACTTATAAATTTGCTAACTGAATTTAAATAAAATAAAATAAATAAATAAATAAATAAATAATAAATAAAGCAAGAGTAAAGAAAACAGTTGCATACAAGGGAAACCCATAACACCCTCAGCTGATTTTTCTGCAGAAACTTTACAGACCCAAAGAGAGTGGCATGATATATTCAAAGTGCTGAAAGGGAAAAAAAACAACAACAACAACAAACAACTTGCAGCCAAGAATATTCTATCAGCAAGGCTACCATTTAGAAAAGGAGATAAAGACATTCCCAAAGAAACGAAAGTTAAAGTGTTCATAATCACTAAGCCAGTCCCACAAGAAATGTTAATGGAAACTCTGTGAGTGAAAAGGGAGGGCCATAAGCAGCAGTAAGAAATTTAGGAAGGACAAAAGCAGTAAAAACAAATATATTTATAAAAATCATTCAAGGGACTCACAAAATAAAATGATTTAAATATGTTACAATATACTTAAAATGTGGGGGAGGAGTGAAATTATAGGTTTGAACTTAAATGACCATCAACTTAATATAGACCGCTATATGCAGAAGATGTTATATACAAACATAATGGAAACCATAATTCAAACACCAATAATGGACATGCAAAAAAAAAAAAAGGCAAGAATCCCAGCATATCACTAAAGAAAGGCAGCAAGTAGTGAGAGAAGAGGGCAAGAGAAGAAAGGGACAGAGAAAAACTACAAAAACAACCATAAAACAAGAAACAAAATGTCAGTAAGTACATACCTATCGCTAATTAGTTTGAATATAAATGCGCTAAATGCTCCAATCCAAAGATATAGGATAAATAAACCAAGACGCATCTATATACTGCCTACAAGAGACTCATTTCAGACCGAAAACATGCATGAGATTGAAAGTGAAGGGATGGAGAAACATTTATCATGCAAATGGATGTCAAAAGAAAGCCTGGGTAGCAATATTTGTACCATACAAAATAGACTTTTAAACAAAAACTGTAACAAGAGACATAGGACACTACAATCACAAAGGAAATAATCCAATAAGGTGATATAATAACTGTAAATATTTATGCAACCAACATGGGAGGACCCATGTATATATATATGAAGCAATTAACAGCAAACATAAAGTAAGTAATCAATAGTAATACAATAATAGTAGGGGACTTTAACACCCCACTTACATGAATGATTAGATCATCCAACCAGAAAATCAATGAGGAAATAGTGGTTTTCATTGACACACTGGACTAGATGGACCTGACAGATATATTCATACTATTCATCCTAAAATAGCAGAATATATTTTCTTTTCAAGTGCACATGGAACATTCTCCAGAACAGATCACATATTAGGCCACAAAACAAGCCCCAACATTCAAAAAAATTGAAATCATACTACGCATCTTTTCTGAACACAATATTATGAAACTACAAATCAACCACAAGAAAAAATATGAAAAGAGCACAAATACATGGAGGTTAAATAACATGCAACTAAACAATGAATGGGTCAATCAAGAAGTCAAAGAGGAAATAAAAATACATGGAGACAAATAAAAATGAAAACACAATGGTCTGAAGAGTCTGAGATGCAACAAAAGCTAAGGAGCAAGTTTCTAGTAAGATGGGCCTATTCCAGAGGAAAAAAAAAATCTCATCCAAACCTTACACATAAAAGAGATAGAAAAAGAAGTGAACAAATTCCCAGACCAGTAGAAGGAAAGAAATAATAAAGATTAGAGCAGAAATAAATTTAATAGAAACTAAAAATACCCAATGGAACAGATCAATGAAACCAGGAGTTGGTTCTTCGAAAAGATCAACAACACTGATAAGTCTTTAGGCAGACTCATGAAATAAAGAAAGAAAGAAAGAAAGGACTCAAAGATATAAAATCAGAAATAAAGGAGAATAAATAACAACTAACACTATGGAGATATAAAGGATTATAAGAGTTTAATGAAAAATTATATGGCAACAAATTGGACAACCTAGAAGAAATGGATAAATTCCTAGAAACATAATTTTCTGAAACCAAAATAAGAAAAAATAGAAAACTTGAATAGACTCATTCCCAGTAGTTAAAAAACTCCCAACAAACAACAGAAGTCCAGACCCATACAGCTTCACAAGTGAGTCCTATCACACATACATTTATTTATGTATTTATGTATTTTAAAGATTTTATTTATTTGTTTGACAGAGAGATAGAGAGAGCACAAGTAAGCAGAGCAGAGAGGGAGAGAGAGAAACAGGCTCTCTGATGAGCAGAGAGCCTGATGTGGGGCTTGATCCCAGTACTCTGGAACCATGACCTGAGCTGAAGGCAGCCGCTTAACCAACTGAGCCACCCAGGTGCCCCCTACCAGACATTTAAAGAAGAATTAATGCCTATTTTTCTTAAACTATTCCAAAAAAATAGAAGAGGAATGAAAACTTCCAAATTCATTCTTTGAGACCAGCATTACCTAGATACCAAACCCAATAAAGACACTATGAAAAAAGAAAACTATAGGCCAATATCTCTGATGAACATAGATGCAAAAATCTTTAACAAAATATTAGCAAACTGAATCCAACAATACATTAAAAAATTATTCACCACGATCAAGTGCGATTTAGTTCCCAAATGCAAGGGTGGTTCAATATTTGCAATCAATTACTGTGATACAGCACATCAACAAGAGAGAATAAAAACCATATGATCATTTCAAAATGCAGAAAAAATATTTGACAAAATACAACATCCGTTCATCACAAAAACCCTCAGCAAAGTAGGTTTAGAAAGAACATACCTTAACATAATAAAAGCCATAAATAAAAAACCCACAGTGAGCTGTGGTCAATGCTGAAAAACAGAGCTTTTCCCCTTAGGTCAAGAACAAGACAAAAAAGTCCACTCTCACCACTTCCACTCAATGTAGTACTTAAAGCCCTAGCCACAGCAGTCAAACAAGAAAAAGAAATAAAAGGCATCCAAACTGGTCAGGAAGTCAAACTTTCACTATTTGCAGATAACATATATCGAAAATTTAATTTAAGTCCTAAAGATTCCACCAAAAAACTACTAGATCTGATAGATGAATTTAGTAAGGTCTGAGGGCACAAAATCAATATACAGAAATCTGTTACATTTCCATACAGTAATAATAAGGTAGCAGAAAGAGAAATTAAGAAAACAATTCCATTTATAACTGCACCAAAAAGAGTAAAATACCTAGGATTTTTAAACTTAACCAGGGTGAAAGACCTCTACTACCTCTACTATGAAAATATAAAATACCGATGAAGAAAACTGAAGACGACACAAACAAGTGGAAAGATATTACATGCTCATGGATTGGAAAAACAAATATTGTTAAAACTTCCATATTACTCAATCCATCTACAGATTTGTGGCAATCCTTATCAAAATACCCACGGTATTTTTCACAGAACAAGAACAAATAATCCTAAAATTTGTATGGAACCACAAAAGACCCCAACTAGCCAAAGCAATCTTGAGAAAGAACAAAAGTGGAGGTATCACAATCCTAGATTTCAAGTTACACTGTTAGAGTAGACAGACAGACATGAGCAGGAAGAGAAAAAGGAGGATGACAGTGGACAATTGCCAGGGACCACACAATCTGTGCCAGAGATTGTCCCATCTCCTTTAGATCAACACTTCTGCCAATTTAGCACAGGCTGATTAGCAGAAGATATGGGCTATAGGGTCTTCCCCAACTCTGAAGCATATGCACTTAAGAAAGACCTTGTTCACTAGTAACCCTAAAGCTATTATAATATCATTTGCATTGCAATGGGCCTCCCCAGTGGGTTGTGCTTAGGCACTCATGGGGAGATGACTAACACAAATTGCCTAAGAGGTTTGAGGGGAGGGAACCAAGGTGGATCCAAGTGTGGAGTAACAATAAGGTGGGAGGACAGAGACAAAATAACCCACCATAAAAGAATGCAATGAGAAACTCAGTATGTGATCACCATCCTCCAATCAGCCCACTCGTCTGTCTCTTTTGTCAGTTTTTGCTAAATAAAAATTTTTTGCTACTTTCACTCTCTATCAGGTCTCTTGACTGAATTCTTCCCATCAAGAAGATAAGAACCAAGGAATTCCACAATCTACCACCTGGTAACAATACTACAAAGCTGTAGGACTCAAAACACTATGGTACTGGCACAAAAACAGACATGTAGATCAATAGAACAGAATAGAGAGTTCAGAAATAAACCTGTAATTATATAGTATGGTGAATTAATCTTCAACAAAGGAGACAAGACTATGCAATGGGAAAAAGACAGTCTTTTCAACAAACAGCGTTGGGAAAACTGGATAGCTTCATGCAAAAGAATGAAACTAGACCACTTTCTTACACTGCACACAAAAATAAATTCAAAATAGATAAGGACCTAAATGTGAGACATAAAACCATAAAAATCTTAGAAGAGAGGACAGGAAGTAATTTCTTTGACATTGGCAGTAACAACATGTTTCTAGATGTATCTCCTGAGGCAAGGAAAATAAAGCAAAAATAAACTATTAAGATTACATGAACACAAAAACCTTCTGCACAATGAAGGAAACAATTAACAAAACTAAAAGAAAACCTTTGAATTCCCATTCAAAATACTTGCAAATGACATATCCCATATAGAATTACTTCCAAATTATATAAAAAAACTTTTACCACTCAACACCAAAAAAGCCCAATTTAAAAATAAGCAGAAGACACAAATAGGCATTACTCCAAAGAAGACATTCAGATGGTCAATAGACACATGAAAAGGTGCTCAACATCACTCATTATCAGGGAAATGCAAATCAAAATCACATCTGTCAGAATGGCTAAAATCAAAATGCAAGAAACAATTAGTGTTGGTGAGGATGTGGAGAAAAAGGTATCCTTATGCACCACTGGTGGGAATGGAAACTGGTATAGTCACTTCATAAACATTATGAAGAATCCTCAAAAAATCAAAAATAGAATTACCACATGACCCAGTAATTCCACTACTGGGTATTTACCCAAGGCATACAAAAATACTAACTTGAAAAGATAAAGGCGCCCCATGTTTATTGCAGCATTATTTACAATAGCCAAGATAGGGATGCAGTCCAAGCATCCACTGACTACTGAATGGATAAAAGGACGTGGCATGCGTGCACACACACACACACACGAATATTATTCAGCCATGAAAAAGAATGAAATTTTGTCATTTGCTACAACATGGGTGGATCTAGAAAGTATAATGCTAAGTGAATTAAGTCAGTCAGAAAAACATAATACCATATGATTTCATTCACATATGGAATTTAAGAAACAACAAAGAAAAAAAAAGAGACAAACCAGAAAACAGACTTGTAACTATCGAGAACAAACTGATGATAACCAGAGAGGGGGTGAGTGGGGGAAGGGTGAAATAAGAGAGGGGTTTAAGAATACAACTATCTTGATGAGCACTGAATAATGTACAGAATTACTGAATCACCATATTACACACCTGAAAGTATTCTATACTGGATTAGCAACAACAACAACAACAACAACAAACCGATTGGCAAAGTGGGTTAACAAACAAACCAACCTGATGCAAAAATATGCTGTTTTACAAGAAACTCACTTCAAATACAAAGACATTGGTGTATTGGAAGTAAAGGGATAAAAACGTTCAGTTTAAACCGGAGGGGTTCTATCAATATCAAAATGACTTCAGAGTAAAGATTATTACTGGAAACAGAGAGAGGCATTACATAATGATAAAAGGATCAATTCAGGAAGACATAACAGACCCAAATGTGTACACACCAATAATACAGCCTTAAGATACATGAAATGAACCCTAAGAGCTAAAAGGAGAAACATAAATTTATAATTATAGTTGGGGTCTTCAAAACCCATTCTCAGCAACTGATAGAACTAGTAGATGTAAATTTTTAAAAATTGTATTCATTTTTCTCAAGCAAAATAGATTGGATAATATGAAAACAAATAGCCAGTGTATTTGTTAGAAATATCGTTAGCACACTCCTTCCCTTGGTAAAACTTTATTTAGCAGGTGTGAAGTGCCTGAGTTTAACAGAACACATGCTTGGGTGTGGTCCAGAGCTTAAACAGCCATACCCTGTGTCTGCAGTGCAGTTGCCTTGCCTTCTTTTTGCTCTCAGAGACCAGGCTGAAATGACTTGTGTGTGGGAAGCACTGCTTGACAGCCTCAGTGGTGCATGGAACCCACAAGCAAAACAAACTTCTATGACCTCCAGACCCCCTGAAATCTCTGGGGGCCATAGATGCTTCATTTCTTGCCCAGGATTGTTGCTGTCCGAAAAATCCCGGTACTAGAAATCCCAGAAGCTTCTGATCCTCAAGAGCCCTAAGACTGTTCCAGAAAGTCACTTGAGGTTTGCAGCCTAACTTGTGCTTCCTGAGTACAGCCATGGGGGTTTGCAGAGGCCCAGTCAATCTGAAGACACCAACCTTCTTATTTAAAACGGGAATTCTATATAATCCACTTTACAGCCTCCTTTCTGAGTTACACCTCCACAGCAGTAGGCATTTCCCTTCACCCGGAACATACCATTCCTAGCTAGATACCAATCCTTCCCTGGATGATTACCAGAGCCCTTCTTAAAATGTGGCTGCCAGCTCCACCACAATATTCTAGATATGATATCATGAAGTAGAAATAGACATCACTATCTTCTTCTTTACTCCACCCTTAAATTCCATTGCTGCAAACGTTTGGGATACCCAAATCATGTTCTTAGTCATATCAAAATTATTGGTACCAATAAATTAATATATTTTAATGGTACTATTAAATCACTTCTCCCTGTAATTGTTATATATATACACGTTCTTAAAGTTTAACACACATACAATATTTAATCTCAACATAGAGCTTTTTATTTATGCACAATAAATTTCATTCTATTAGATTCCATCTGTCTAGGGTTTGGAAATCCTTTTCTTTCTTTTTTCTTTTCAACATTGATTCTTTTATTCAGAGTATACACTCTCTATCATGGACATATGCCTACCTAGTGATGATGCCCTGGTTTTCCTGTGGAAGTGCTGCTCTTCCAAAAGCAATCCATTTGGTTTAGTTGGGTGGATCACCCTCCATACCCTGATAAAGATGTGTGACCAGGCAGGGCCCAGTGACACCAGCCCTGCCTGCAATGTGGAAAAACATTTTCCTCCAAAGAGGATCAGAGGGAGGGCCTGACTGGCAGTGTGTCCAATGTGGAGGTTACAGATCCTAGTCGTGGGAAGCAATGAGGTGCTCATGACATATTTTAAGCCCTGGATCCAGGCATGTCTGTAGCCAAGAAGTCCCCTTCTTGTGTAACTGTTTAAAATTAGTTTCTGTTACTTCAGCCAAGAGTCTTATTTAAAAGACCATCCTTGAAAATTGTGTCGCTGCAGCTTTGACAATCATTTTCTCATAGGAGGTGTTGGTGGTCACCACGGGCCCAGGAGATTTGTTTCAGAGCTGCATTTCTACAGGAAACATAGTTCTTATTTGTATTTCATGTGCATTTGGAATGGTTTAGTGGAGTAGGATGGGTGTGTGTGTGTGTGTTTGTGTGTGTGTGTGAAAATTTCCCTTAAGTGTCTTAGTGCTTTATTTAAATGCTGATAAAGACCACTGAGGGAGATCTACTCAAGGACAAAGACATTGGTGCTCTAATCTGATCAGATTTAAGGGCGTTAATGACTCATTTCCAGTGATAAAGACTGCCCATGGCATGATGTGGCAATAGACATGTAAAAAAGATCACCGTTGGATACTTCTAATCAAAGCAAATAAAAGGTTCTGGATGACCATGTATTTGATACATTAGAACATTTTGGTCAAACAAATGAATATGAAATTGGCAGTTTGCTTAAAACTTCATTAGACAAAGTGGGGAAGGAAAGGAGGAGCACAGGGCTCCAAATTCCTGGTTCGAGTGCTACATAAATAACCTGAAATTTTCTAGATCTGCTCTAAAAGAAATTCTTACCACGTATAGCCATAGAGCTAAGATAAAACCAAACCCAAAGTCTCATCCCTGCAAGTGGCTGAATTAAAATGCAAATCAAATTCCTAATCTCAAAGGATACGAGTTATAAAAATGAGGGCACTGATTGGGAAGGAGTGTCCTGAAATTTGGAATATGGGTATACGGGCACATCCTGATGAATCTGGGGATTTTGAACCCCTAAATACTGCTTGGTCTTTGCCAGGAAAGCAGGTTAATCTGAGGTTAACTCGGCTTTGCTGAGAAATGCAGGCAACAGCATCCCCTGTAATGGCCTCCCCAGGCTTCCTTGTTATGCATTGCTGATTCTCCTCAGGATCTGGCCCCACTACCCTTTGTATCTAAACCTATAACTAGACTTAAGTCTATTTATGAATAGTGAGATACAAATTGTGACCCATGAGGTGGTACACTATATTCCAAAAGAACTGCATGATTTTTCCAATTTATACAGACATAAATCTGGAGAATATGAGTAGGAATGGATATTAAGGGTGTGAGGTAATGGTGGAAGAAACACAAATTAGATCAGACTAAATGTATTGATATGTACTCAAGGCAGAGATTCTGAATTGAAAATTGTAGCTTGGGGGTTAGAATAATCTCTAGTCTTTTGGTTGGTAGGCTGAAATATGGACCAAAATGTGGTCTACTGTTAGAAGGTGGAGGAAAGATAGTAAAGTATCCTCCAAAATAAGAAAGCATTGGGACCAGAAAATGAAGCAGAACACTCCATAATATTTACACAGTTTTATTCAGGGTAAATTACTGATGACCATCTAGGCACTGTGCAGATCTTCTCTGCAAAGTCTGGACCTTAAGCCACAGATTTTATGGAGTGAGGGGCTGTGCAGATGTCATTGTACGAGGTCAAAGGGTATAACATTTAAGAGACCTCATGATGAACATCTGTGTGCCAGAGGTAGGGAAGGGAAGAAACTATGTTATCTCTACTAGTAATCTAAACAACTTTAGGGAGGATCAGCACAAACCTTCCTCCATTCTGGTCAGGGCATACATTAACCTCCAAGGGCTCTGGAACCTCCAAGCCCCAGTGGAGATCATTGTGTGGACATGAACAAGATAGAAGGCCAAAAATGGACCCAGTGCTGTCAGAACTCCTACACTCCACTCCCAACATCTTCATGGCCCATACAATCTTTACATGCCATTCTTCTTTGATGACTCTAGAGCCAGATATCAGGAAGTGACTTGCATCCCTATGCCACAGCGGCATCATTCATATACCTATGAGACCAAAGGGAAAACAGAACTGTGGTTTCCCAGTGACTGAGTCAAAAGGTCATTTCCCCAGACCCAACATTCAGGGTGATTGTGAATTTTAATGTAACTCGTGGCCCATGACAGGAAGACATTTCCTGTTACAACAGAAAAGAACACCAGCAATTGTGAGGCTAGGGGCAATAAGACAAATGTTTCACAGACAATAGATATGGCAAATCTTCATTTAGTAACCAAGTAGCACTCTGGTCCCCTTGAGCCAGTGCCCTTGGCTTATCATCCCTGGGGGATGATACCCTATATTTTGCCCCTTAATGTTATCAGAGGTGTGTCTATAATATACAGAGGCACCTCGGTTGGTACACATAGTAACTAGCAACTCTCCCTCAATACCCAGCATCAGGGGTCAGAAGCAGATATTTGCCTGTGTGTTGGGCCCTGACCAATATAGAATGAGGGGTTAATAACAATACTGGATTTGAGCCCTTGGCCCCAGGGGATTAGAACATCAAGCCATGGGGAGTTAGAGGGAAGGAAGGTATAGGAGTGTCTCAGCAGGTGGGAGGTCTTGTAGCAAACACAAAATGAGTCCCTCCTCCAGCCTGGAAGACCTCAGACCTCCTGATGATACCTGCTCCCCTAACACCCAAGTTGTGGGGGTGTCATTGCTTAGGCATTCATATGCTGATGTCTGTCCTGCTGTGGCCTCTGTTAGTCTTCCAGATGATCCAATGAGGGAGCCTTCTGGTGACAGTCTTCCATGTGTTTTTTATTAGTCCATTCACTCTCTAAATTCAGCCTGCAGCAGTGGGATTGGATGACAGGAGGAAAGTCCATGATATATCCAGGGCCTCTGCCCATTCTTGGACCTCATGGCTGGTAAAATGTGTTCCTTGATCACTATCTATCTGAGTCCACGTTCCCTACATGTTCTGTAGTTTTGTTATTCCCTTATACTTGCTTGTACAAGTCCTATGAAAGTGAGGTATACTTGTGGACTTTCCATGCCTGCAAAGAGCCTATGTAGTCCATTGCCAGCAAGACATAGGGCACGAAGTCTGTCCAATATGCCTCAAGGTATGGTGCAAAAGTCATCACCTGAGGTGGCTCTGGGGGCACTCCTAGTCAGCAGCCTGTAGAATGGAATATTTTAAAAGCAAATTTCTTTACTATTTCCCAATTTGGTACCTCAGTGTCCCAGTTTATCGTGCACCATTCTGGTACCACAGACAGGGTCAGCATTTCCTCCAGCAAAAGGGCTTGTGACTGGGCTAGAATGTCTGCTTCACAACTGCAGTGTGGATGGGGAGTGTGCACACACATGCCATACTTGGGCAGCTGCACTGAGTTTTGTGCATATTCCCAATCATCTTGCCATAGTTCTGCTCCTCACAGGAGTCTGTTTAATCCAACCCAGATTATTCTGTGCCATTGTGGCATCCATTCCACTCTCTCCAGCTGTCAGTGGCCAAATCAATGCGCATGGGTTCATGTGTTAGCACAATCCATACCACTCTCAGTCAGTGCATTGGACTGCTTTTGGTTCCTTCTTCAAACCCAAGTACATCAGAGTCCAGGCAGATGGCAGAGAAATGCCAAGTAGGGGCTTTCCTTTGCAACTGCCATAAGTGCACCATGTGTTGTTCACTGGAGTTGAGTCTACCCTTTCCTGTACTTGGGGAAGGGGAGAAACAATGTCAATGACTTTGGAAGTTGGCTGGGTCAACCTAAGTGATCAGTCCTAGTAATGAGTGCAATTCGTGAGAGAGCAGACTGGGATTGTAAGTGCTCCTCTGCTATAGGTAAGTGTGGCATTTCTGTAAGGTTCTTACTTGGGCTCAGGCACTCTTGGGTTTGCTGAACATGTAGTTAACCTGTACTCCTACTGACAGGGAGACCCATACTGTCACAGGCAGTGGCCGTCAGTCCTTCTGTCTGTTGCAGTGCAAGATAAATAGCTAACAGTTGTATCTTGAGGGGACTATGCGTGGTTTCTCCTCTCTCCCATAACTGAGACCAGAATCCAAATGGGATTAATTTCCCATTTTTCATTGCCACAGGCCACAGCCAAACCCTTCTGGATATGAACTCACATCTAATTCACAACTCACATCTGGAATCAATTGCCGCAGAGCCTGTACTAGTTTTACTTTAAAAAAGCCTCTTTTTGGTTAACAACCCAATCCCTTCAGCGTCCATTCCTAAGCAGGGCATAGAAAAGTCTTAATGTGCTAGACGGGGGATAAACGGTCTCCAGTAATTCAATAAACCAACAGAAGTCTGTAATTCCTTTACTGATTCAGGGATTGGGAGAGTTCATATTTTATCAATGACTTCCTTTGGCATCACTTCTGTCTCACGCACACAGATGATGCCCAGGATACTGACTGACCTGTCACTGTTTACCTCCCATATTTGTGACTTAAAAAAAATTTTTTTTAATTTTTTTATTAATTTTTTTTATTTTAATGAACATATAATGTATTTTTATCCCCAGGGGTATAGGTCTGTGAATCGCCAGGTTTACACATTTCACAGCACTCATCATAGCACATACCCTCCCCAATGTCCATATCCCCACCACCCTCTCCCACCCCCCTCCCCCAGCAACCCTCAGTCTGTTTTTTGAGATTGAGTCTTTTATGGTTTGTCTCCCTCCCAATCCCATCTTTTCATTTTTTCTTTTCCTACCTCCTCCCAACCCCCCCACATTGCATCTCCACTTCCTCATATCAAAGAGATCATATGATAGTTGTCTTTCTCCGATTGACTTATTTCGCTAAGCATAATACCCTCTAGTTCCATCCACGTCATCGGAAATGGCAAGATTTCATTTCTTTTGATGGCTGCTATCTATCTATCTATCTATATGCGCCACATCTTCTTTATCCATTCATCTGTTGATGGACATCTAGGTTCTTTCCATAGTTTGGCTATTGTGGACATTGCTGCTATAAACATTTGGGAGCACGTGGCCCTTCAGAGCACCACATTTGTATCTTTAGGGTAAATACCCAGTAGTGCAATTGCTGGGTCATAGGATAGTTCTATTTTCAACTTTTTGAGGAACCTCCATGCTGTTTTCCAGAGTGGTTGCACTAACTTGCATTCCCACCAGCAGTGTAGGAGGGTTCCCCTCTCTCCACATCCTCGCCAGCATCTGTCATTTCCTGACTTGTTAATTTTAGCCATTCTGACTGGTGTGAGGTGGTATCTCATTGTGGTTTTGATTTATATTTCCCCAATGCCGAGTGATGTGGAGCATTTTTTCATGTGTCTGTTGGCCATCTGGATGTCTTCTTTGCAGAAATGTCTGTTCATGTCCTCTGCCCATTTCTTGATTGGATTATTTGTTCTTTGGGTGTTGAGTTTGATAAGTTCTTTATAGATTTTGGATACTAGCCTTTTATCTGATATGTTGTTTGCAAATATTTTCTCCCATTCTGTCAGTTGTCTTTTGGTTTTGTTAACTGTTTCCTTTGCTGTGCAAAAGCTTTTGATCTTGATGAAATCCCAATAGTTCATTTTTGCCCTTGCTTCTGTTGCCTTTGGCGATGTTCCTAGCCATATTTGTGACTTTGAGTATACCCGTATGATGCAGCTGCTTGAGACAGGAAGGGTATATCATCACAAGTTAAAATTATCTATGTAATAACAAAGCACCATCTCCTCTGGCAATATCCATTTTTCCGAACCTCAGGCTACCATCCTGTAACAAATTGTGGGACTATGGAGGTACCCTTGGGGCAATGCCTGAAACGTCCATTGTCTCCTGTTCCATGTGAAGGTGACTTGGTCTTGGGATTCAAGTCCTAATAGAATACCGAAAAGGGGATTAGATAGATCTAGTACATAATGATTTGTCTTAATGGATGCCATGATTTTTTTTTTTTTTCTAAAAATAAGGCTATACTGGGCACCACGGCATGGGTGGGTAGAGTAACTTTATTGAGTTCCCTTTAATCTATTTTCACTTACCAGGTTCAATTAGACCGAATGGACTTTGAGCAGGTCAGATCACCCCTGCCTTTTCTAATTCTTTACTATTGGTGGTGATTTCATTATGCCTCCCAAGTAGCTTATATTGTTTTACATTTATTATCCTCCAGGGAACCGGCAGTGGTATAGTTTAATCCCATTTTGCAGGACCCACAATGATGGATTTCACTACTTGAATACGCAACCTGAATTTGCTTGTAGTTGTCGTTAGATCCAGGTCCTGTAAACATCTATGCCCAAAATATACTCAGGAATGGGGAAAGTATGCACCAGAAAAGAACACGGAGGAAGCTTGCCAGTCATTTGAACTTGATAATTTGTTTCCCATAACATCAATTGCTTTTATCTTTCTCTGAAATATTGAGGGGTTTCCATAGATAAGTGTGCATTCAGCAACAGCGTCTATTAGAGCTAGTATAGTCTGTTAGTGTGAAACTAATTAAATGGTTAATTCAACAGGGGGCCTCTGGTCATTCCCTATTGTACTCACTAGATGGCAACATTGACCTAACCCCTAGTCTCTAGTGGTAAGAGGTACACCACTCCCCCCAAATTCCTCTTTTAGAAGAGGGGCTCTCAGGAACACATCTCACTTTTTTGAGGCTTCTTTCAAGGGAGTAAACTGCTTTCCCTTAGGCAACACCTTCCATAGGCTTAGCAAGAGCCAGTCGGATTGTTTGTCTATATTTCCTCTCAGGGTCCCAGGTAGTACTAGATCTTGCCACAGTTGTTTACTAAAGATCCTGATGGGCTCCCTTTCTGCCTTTTTATTATTGTCCTTCATTTTTCTGTTTTGCCACCCATCGATTTACCCCATGCCTGATTCTTTTGGTTTCATGTAAGTCAGCCACCACAGTGGCTATTATAACAGTGGTTTGATTACCCATAGGTGCAAGGACAGATACTAAAGGCCCTTGTTTCAGGGCTGAGTAAAATATGGTCCTTCATACAAGAAGAAAATAATTCTTTGGTGCTCTGAAATGCTGAATGTGAACGCATGTTTCATTCCCAGTTCTCATATAATTTCTTGTAGTTCTTCCATAGAGATCTAGTGCAAGGAGTGGGAGAGAACATACCCTTCATTAGGCCAGGTCATCTTAATGGTAGAGTTTATCCAATTAATTACACTAGCTAAGTGCTCACCCATGCCTGCCACATATAACCTTTGTGGCAAGGCAGGTTGAGCAGTGATTGAGGCCATTTTTAGCATCTCAGACCCACCTAACATACCATCTGCCCCAATATCCCACCATTGTAACACCCAAGTTGTTACCCCTTCTTGGCCCTTTTACTTAAATCACCTTATTAGTTCTAATTCACCAGCAGAATATTCCCTCCATCATTTTCTGTCTTGCTGGAATTTATTTTTGGTTATTCAAGGCTCATAAATGGGTCTTTGTTTGAATCATAGGGTGTGAGTGTAAAACATTTTCCTCCTCCTTGATAATGTCCTCTTCATGATCTCTCTCATTATTTCCTGGGATCCTCTGCTTTAAGGTCCCAGTTCTGTTGAGATATGATAGTTCTCACTTTAGTGTATGGTAGTCTGCACCCATGCATTTTGCCATCTTATACGTCATAATTTCTAAGCATTCCTCCTGCTGTTGGATTCCTTTGGACATAATATCCATATTAGAAAACATGTGGTCTGTGCATCTTTTTCCAAAGTCAATGCTTCTCTAGTCTGTTCTAATTCTCTCCTTATTTATAACTCTTCTTCCACAGTGTCTTATAATGTACTTAGCAATAGCCAACCTACTACCATAATAGCTTGTTCACTTTCCCTTCTCCATGTCCTTTTCCCTACCATTTTGGGTAGGATATCTAACAATCCCTTGGGTCATTTCAGGGTATCCATGTACTCATGCATTGCTTCAAAATGCTCAAAAAATCTAGCTGAATCTCTTCACATGGCAGTGGCTGGCCAGCATGGGATTTCCCTCCTGACTATGGGATTTCCCTTATAGACAATGGGCTTTCCCCTGGCAGAGCCCCTTTATCCATGCTTGCTTTAGGTCTCTTGCCTGGCTCACCAACTGTTAGAAGATGGAGGAGGAACAGTAAAGTATCCTTCAAACTGAGAAGGAACTTTAAGACCGAAAAATGAAAAAAGCCTCTCTATACCATTTACATGCAGTTTTGCTGATGTGGAGATTGGATGATGTGGAGATTGGATGATCCAGATGCTACACAGCTATTCTCTGCAATGCCAGGACCTTAATCCACAGATTTATAGAGCAAGGAGATGTGCAGAAGTCATCGTGGGATTGGAGTATTCAACGTTTAACAGATCATCTGTGCACCAAAGTAGGGAAGGGGAAGAAATGATGATATCTCTACTAGTTATCTAAGCAACATTAAAGAAGATCAGAACAAATCTTCCTGCATTTTGGTCAGGGGATACATTAACTTCTTTTTTTTTTTTTTTTAAAGATTTTATTTGTTTATTTATTTGTCAGAGAGAGAGAGCATGCACAAGCCGGCAGAGGAAGATAGAGAAGCGGGCTCCCTACCAAGCAAGGAGCCAGATGCGGGACTCGATCCCAGGACTCTGGGATCATGATCTGAACCAAAGGCAGCGGCTTAACCGACTGAACCACCCAGGCATCCCGGGATAGATTAACTTCTAAGAGGCCTGGAACAAGTAGCCCTGAAGGAGGTCATTGTAGGGACCTGAACAAGATGGAGGGCCAAAGACAGAATCAGTATTTCTGCACTCATATGCCTATACAAAATGTAGTTGAGATGCTTTGGTATATTGTAGAAGAAGGTATTCAAAGGCTTTGGGAGATTGAAATGTTAGAGTGGATTTGTTATGTAACACTGCTCACTCACCCTACTCCACTATGACCGCAAGAAATAAATTTCTGAGGAAGTCCCAGTATCCCTGAAAAGCTCTGTGGTCATTCTTCTCTACAGATTAGAAATTACAGTGGAAACTGCTGCCACTGAAGTGGGATTCTTAAATGCAACGGGGATAATTGGATCCTGGGGGGTAGAAGCCAAATGGTGGCACTTAATCACCAAAGATAAGGTGGATATAGAGGCTGATTTTAGGCAACACACATGATGAACGGAAACTTGAGCAAGGTAGATGGGCCCACAGTGACTACTGAGCTGATGCAAACAGTCTCATTAAATGACCCAGCTCGACACATCCATAGGCCCTAACTAACAAATGAGCTACTTACAATTAGACACAGGTACCATAAAAGGGAAAATTCTATACATTCCCATACTTCCCTACTCCACCCTATAGCCCTGCACCACTGTCCACTGGCAGTCTCTCCTTTGCTGTCCTGCCTGTTCTTCCCTTGAAGTGAATTCAATAAACTTCTCCTTTGTTCTGTCTCAGGCGAATTCTTTCACCTCCAGCCTGCACTTAATTGGAACACACCATAGTTACCATAGTAGATAGCAGGGTCAATGCAGTAGAGTTAGAATAGTTGTCTACTAAATTCTTATTTGGTCTATATAAGCAGTAGAGTTCTAGGTCAAGTCAGGAGAAGTCTAACTTGAACTTAAAATTTTTTTCAGACGCTCATTTAATTCTAAAACTTGAGAGAGTTTACTGACACAAACCCTTAAACGGAAGGGAAACTGGGTCCTCACTATGTTGTTGATTTTGATACTGTTTATAGCTTTTTACTGTTCATTTTTTTCTCCCAGACTTCTCCAAAGAGATACATAACCTTTTTACCAAAGTGACTATGCATTGGAGAAAAGAATATAACTGGCCATTTTGGGAACTACTCAATATTGGCTCTGAACTGACACTAATTCTAGGAGACCCAAAATATCACTGTGGACCACAAATAAGAGTAGGTCCTTATGGAGGAATGGTGATCAGTGGAGTTTTTGCTCAGGTCCATCTCACAGTGGGTCCACTATAGTGTTTCCCCCCCATTCCAGAATGAATAAATGGAACTGACATTCTCAGAAACTGTCAGAATCCCCAGATCTGTAGAGTGAAAGCTATTATAGCAGGAAAGGCCAAATGGAACTCACTGGAACTGCTTCTACCTAGCAAAATAATAAACCAAATGCAATGACACATTCCTGGAGGGACTGCAGAGATTATTGGCATCATCAAGGACTCAAAGGATGCAGGAATTGTGATTTTCACCACCAAATCCCCATTCAGCTCATCTATTTGGCCTATGAAGAAAACACATGGATCTTGAGGAATGACAATGACAGATCATAAACTTAACCAGATGCTAACTTTAACTGTAGTTGCTGTTCCAGATCTGGTTACATGGCTTCAGCAAATTAACATATCCCCTATTATCTGGTATGCAGTTATTGATCTGGTAAATGCTTTTTTTCTTCCCACCTATTAGTAAAGACCACAAGAAGCAGTTTGTTTTCAGCTGGCAAGGGCAACAAAACACCTTCACTACCTTAGGGTTGTACCAACTCCCAGCCATACATCATAATTCAGTTTTCAGGAATCTTGATTGCCTTTTCTTGCCACATCATATAGCAGTCCATTACATGGATGCTAAATAGAACTAGTGAGCAGGAAATAGCAACTACTCTAGACTTACTGGTTTTATTGAGACATCTGTATGTCAGAGGCTGGGAAATAAATCCTACAAAAATTTAGGAGCTTCCCATCTCAGTAAAATTTCTAGGTGTTCAGTGATGTTGAGCACGTCAAGGTATACCTTCTAAGATGAAGGATAAATCTGAATCTGGCCCCACCTATAACCACAAAAGAGGGACAATGCTTAGTGGGCTTCTCTGGATTTTGAAGACAATATATTCCTCATTTGAGTATGCTGTTCTGGTCCATTTACTGAGTAACCAAAAGAACTGTTAGTTTTGAGTACGGCCCAGAATAAGAGAAGGCTCTGCAACGGGTCCAGGCTGCTATGCAAGCTGCTCTGCCACTTGGACCATATGATTCAGTAGATCCAATGATACTTGAAATGTCAGTAGCAGAAAGAGATGTGGTTTCGAACCATTGGAAGGCCCCAACAGGCAAATAATAATGCAGACTCAGGATTTTGGAATGAAGTCATGACATCCTCTGGAGATAACTACTCTCCTTTTGAAAAGCAGGTTTTAGCTTGGCCACCGGGTATTAGCAGAGTATAACTGTTTAAAAACAGGATGCCAAGTTCGTGAGCTGCTTATCATGAACCAGGTGTTACCTGATCCACCAAGCCATAAAGCCAAATGTGCATAGCAGCATTCCATCATCCAGTAGAAGTGGTACATATGAGATCTGGTCTGAGCAGGCCCTCAAGGAGCAAGTTCCATTAGGAAGCTGCCCAAATGCTCATAAGTCCCCACTCCTACCTTCTTTCTCCCAGCCTCCAACTGTGGCCTCACAGGGAGTTCTCTAAAATCAGTTGATTGAGGAAGAGAAAGCTTGGGGCTGGTTTTCACATGGGTCTACATGATATGTAGGCACTAGCTGAAGTAGACAACTGCAGGTCTATGACCCCTTTCTGGGCATCCCTGAAGGACAGTGGTGAAGGGAAATCCTCCCAGTGAGCAAAGTGTTGAGCATCTGGTTGTTCATTTTGCTTGAAAGGAAAAACGGCCAGACATGCAATTATATACTGATTCATGAACTGTGGCCATGGTTTGACTGGATTCTCAGGGACTTGGAAGAGTCATGATTAGAAAATTGCTGACCAAGAGGTCTGGAGAAGGAGCACCTGGGTGGCTCAGTGAGTTAAGTGTCTGCCTTTGGCTCAGGTCATGATCCTAGAGTCCTGGGATCGAGTCCTGCTTCGGGTTCCCTGCTCAGTGCGTTGTCTGCTTCTTCCTCTGTCCCTCACTCTGCTCTTGTGCACCCACTCTCCCTCTCACATAAATAAAAAATCTTAAAAAAAAAAAAAGGGGAGGTCTGGAGAAGAGGTATGTGGATAGAGCTCTCTGAATCAGCAAAAAGCATGACTATATTTTTGTTCCATGTAAATGCTCACCAAGGAGTAACCTCAGTAAAAGTGGATAGAATGACCTATTCCATGGCTACCAGTCAGCTTCTTTCCCTAGCCACTGCTATCATTGCCAATGAGGTCATGAACAAAGTGGCTATGATGACAGATGAAGGTTATGCACGGGCTCAGCAATACGAAGGTAAGCTCCAAAAGGGAGGGACTGTGACTATTTTTTTTTGCTGTTGTGTCCCCAGAGCCAACAGTACTGCTGAATGAGTAAATACATGAATTACAAAAGTTTTAAAACATAGTACTGAGAAAAGATACAGTTCTTGGTAATAGTTTCTTATTAACTCATTTAAAAAGAGTGATGATCATGAACATTTGGGAAATTCTGTATTTAAAGTTAAGTGATGGGAGATACACACACATATTTTTGTATTACTAATTGCTTCTTAAAATCCCAGAAGTTTTTTAGATTATTTATTTATTTATTTGACAGAGAGAGACAGAGAGAGGAAACACAAGCAGGGAGAGTGGGGGAGGGAGAAGCAGGCCTCCCACTGAGCAGAGAGCCCGACGTGGAGCCTGATCCCAGAACCCCGGGATCATGACCCGAGCCGGAGGCAGACGCCCAATGACTGAGCCACCCAGGTGCCCCAGTTTTTTAGATTTTTATATCAAAAAGTAACTGAGTTTAGGAAATAACACCAATTTCAAATTTTATAGACAAGACATAAATGTGGTCTTATCACTTTAACTTTCATCAGTTAAAAATTACTATTAAAGGGGCAACTGGGTGGTTCAGTCAGTTAAGCGTCTACCTTCAGGTCAGGTCATCATCTCAGGGTTCTGGGATCGAGTTCCGCCTCAGGCTCCCTGCTCACCAGAGAGCCTGCTTCTCTCTCTTCCTCTGCTGTTTCCACTGCTTGTGCTCTCTCAGGTTTTCTCTGTCAAATAAAATCTTTTAAAAATCACTAACGGAAATAGGGCAGGATTTTGTAAATATACTTTGGAGATGGTGATGGAAATGTGTGCACCAAATGGCCTAATTACAGTAGTTTCCTCTTTTCTGTGGTTAATACATTCCCAGACCTCCAATGGATGCCTGACACTGCAGATGGTACCAAACCCTCTATACAAGTTTGACTCTTGAAAACCACAGGTCTGAACTGTGCAGGCCCACTTCTTTTTTTATACAGTATAGTTTTTTTTTTTTTAAGATTTTATTTATTCATTTGACAGACAGAGATCACAAGTAGGCAGAGAAGCAGGCAGAGAGAGAGGAGGAAGCAGGCTCCCCGCTGAGCAGAGAGCTGATGTGGGGCTCGATCCCACGACCCTGGGATGATGACCTGAGCCGAAGGCAGAGGCTTTAACCCACTGAGCCACCCAGGTGCCCCTATACAGTATAGTTTTAATGAGTTAAACATAAAGCTACTCCCACATGCTTCTACACAAGGTTATAAACCCTTTTATCCTAGTGAAAATGTCACTTGAAAGACATATGCAAACTATAGTTTCGATAAGTTAAGCACAGGAGTATTCCAATGGTTTTTGTTTTGTTTTGTTTTGTTTTTCGCTTTGTTTTTAAGATTTAGAGAGAACATGTGTTGGGGGAGGGAAAGAATCCTCAAGCACGCTCCCTGCTGTGGGGACCCTGAGATCATGACCTAAGCTGAAACCAAGTCAGCTGCCCAGCCAAGCCATTCCGGCACCCCTCCAATATGCTTCCACATGAGTTTACATAGACTTTTATCTCAAGATTTATTTAAAGTAAGTTATATACAAGTGTGGTACCAATGGTTTAAGCATATAGCTTATCTCATATGTGCAGGCCCACTTAGTGAATTCTTTTACATTAGTATAAATGTTTTCCTTATGACTTAACATTCTTATTACAAAAGTACAGAGTACATATAATTTACAAAATGTGTTGTTATTGGTAGAGTTTCTGGCCAACAGCAAGCTAAGATTTTGGGGAATCACGTTATACAGAATTTCAACTGTATAAGGTGGGGGGTAGGGTTGGTACCCCTAAACCCCACATTATTCAAAGGTCAACTGTACTTTTTCCTATACATACATGTAGTATGATAAAATTTAATTTATAAATGAGGTACAGGACAGGATTAACACTAAAATAGAATGGTTCTAATACTATACTATAGGGGAGCCTGAGCCGCTCAGTTAGTTGTGTCTGACACTGGTTTTGGCTCAGGTGGTAATTTTATGTGTCCGGAGATCAAGTCTCCAGTTGGGCTCCATGTTCACTGGGGAGTCTGCTTGAAGATTCTCTTTGTTCCTCCTTCCACTCTTTCAAAATGAATAAATCTTTAAAAATATAATGAAGTTATGTGAATGTGGTCTCTCAAAATCTTATTGTACTCAGCCAAGTGGGCCTACGTGATAGGTTGAAGGACAGGCATTGCGATACAGCATTAGGTTACTGACCCTCTGCTCATCTATCAAAAGGATCTTTTGCTTCGGCACTGCTGTTGCCTGAAGCCATGGAAAGTGAAACATTAGTGGGGGCTGGAGGGAGCACTTCTATATACTCTGTGCACTTTTCCTCCCCTAACAACATGCCCAAGAGTCATAGCTACAAACCCACATAAGCCAATTTCTCCTTCATAATTTGCCAAATTTTCTCACCTTTCCTTATTTCCTTTAACCAGGATAAGGAACCATTTGGACAAGTAAATACTGGTAGTCTGTTCTTCAGATTAGATTTTTATAGTGATAAAACTTGTTTCCAGCTCTAAGTCTATTGGTTCCTTTGAAATTCTTTCAGATGATAGATGTGGTTTGGTACTTTTCACAAACTTAAAAGGTTTTTGGAAGTTACAAAAACATCAAATAGTTTAGACGTCTGAGGAGTCCTCTGCTTTAACAGACTTGGAACTTTTTTAAAGAAAAAGCCGTAACACTTTCCTTCAGTTGAGCACCCTGAGGTTTCCTTAGAGTCTTGAGTAGTTTCAGGATTCAGGACAGCATTCTGAGTTAACCTACTGTTGCAAGATGAAGGAATCCTTTCTCAGAGAAAACTTGTGTGGTAAATTTAATTTTCCCAAAAATGGCCCACGGACAAAGGTTATTGAAGGTTTTGGAATAAAAGGTTTCTAGCTGTCCTCCATCTCTCATTCTCTTCATAATAGATTATGGCTAGATTAAATATTTCACCAGTTTATTTTGTATTTTCTTATTTGATGAGAAGCATGAAATTTTTGAATGCATATATACATGCTTCTTTAGCTTGCAGAATGTACCTATACTTTTTACATTTCTCCCCTACTAAAAAAGCTAAGATTTTTACAGAACAGGTTAAGAAAATAATCATTCATAAGCTACCCAAAAGTTGGCATATTTGTTCCATCTTTTCAGTATACAGAAATATTGTCGTATTTGTACTTACTGCCTGTATAGAACCATATGGTTAGGCTGTTTTGTTCCAAGTTTATTTTTAATTCAGAGATTAGGCAGCTAAATCCAAGTTTGGCCTAGTGATCACTCATCCATCTTCCCAGGCTGGAGGACTATTTTTGTAGCTCATGTTCCTCTCTTGTGGCTCTTTAACACATTCTTCCAGTTCTTACCAAGCATCTGAGACTTGGTTCATCAGTCATTAAATTTACTTTTGCTAACACAAGGTAACAAGTAATGCTTTTCCTAGAAGACTTATTTGGAAAGCCATCTTGGCAGAACAAAGACAAAACAGATTTGGTAATCCAGAATCTATCCTCATTCATCTGTGAACTAGTGACATGGTCTTCACCACCAATTCAAAGAGATTGCTTCAGTAACTGGCTCTGAGATTTTTTTATCCCATAACCTTATTAGGTTTTAAGCATCTTGTATCAAGTGGATCTCCTTTTCTAGTATCTAAAACCCAAGAATCTGCATATCTATTCACTATTCTAAAGCAATTTTGTTAAACTATTAAAACTTTATTGAAACAATTTACCTTTGTCCTTCCAGACTGTCATATTTTGCGATTCAAGGATTGGGTCAACACAGCCAATGGGCAGCTGACACAAAATCTGCATATTTTTAAGATCCTGAGGGCCACCCAGTGTCCTCCTAATGTACCACAGCATATTCAGTTATGTCTTTATAACCCAGTTATATTTCCTGACTACACAAAAAGTAAATGCACTGAAAACAGAGAAGTTCCACCTCTACATACTGAATTAAATTTTATTTTAAAAGGTAAAGTTTTATATATTCTTTGAAAAAATGAAAATTCAAAAGTTTTAGAATTAAGTAATGAGACTTCAACATTATAAAGCTATTTATAACAGTAATTAAAGTAGTGGTAATGTTTTACCCTTATAAAAATGTCACAGAATTCAAATCACAACTTGGATCCTCAATGATTCAAGTGTCTTATCTTATACAATAAGGGTTTGGTCAGTTTTAAGATAAAATTCCCCCAGATACGCTGTCTTCAAGTCCTCTAATCTCCTGGTCCATCAGCTCACAGTGGGATAGCTGGCTGCTGTGGCAATTCCACAGTGGTTGTTCTGGTCTTTGGCCATTTTTACGTAGCCATTACAGCCCCATTCTGGACCCCAACTGAAAGAAGAGCATATTTTCTGTTTTATACAAAGAATCAAGTACACATTAACTTCATTAATAATAATAGTTAATAATTAAAATAGGACTTTCCACTTACCAGGCACTATTCTAATTACTGTTACATATACTAGTAAGCATGCAAATTCTCATGAATCCTTAACCTTTAAAGACAGGAAACTGAGGCAGAGGTACAATTCCAACATACCAGTCTATTTCTACACGCTACCTTATACCTCATCTTAGTGTTAAAAAATTTAGAGGACAAGGGTAGATGGAGAGGAGAAGGGAGTTGAGGGAAATTGGAAGGGGAGGTGAACCATGAGAGACTATGGACTCTGAAAAACAACCTGAGGGTTTTGAAGGGGTGGGGTGGGAGGGTGGGGGAACCAGGTGGTGGGTATTAGGGAGGGCACAGATTGCATGGAGCACTGGGTGTGGTG
The DNA here is from genome assembly GCF_963455335.1 of Martes martes. Taxonomy (NCBI): domain Eukaryota; kingdom Metazoa; phylum Chordata; class Mammalia; order Carnivora; family Mustelidae; genus Martes; species Martes martes. The sequence continues at coordinate 31,429,475 of NC_137900.1, forward strand.
AAAAAACGATGAATACTGTTACACTGAAAATGAATAAAAATTTTAATTAAAAAAAAAAAAAAGAATTTTAGTGGCGAAAACTGATCCTGACAACCCTCAAAGCCTTGGAGAGTTGGAGAGTAGCATAAAATGGCAGGACCCCACAGAGCCCACTGGACTCTTGGAAAATCTTTCCAACTTAAAGAGTCAGCAGTTATTTGTGCTCAGTATATCTTGCTGAAAAACTGGACACAGAAAAAGGAAACCAGCCCTTAACTCTACAGGTGCAACATACTTTATCTGAAACTCTTGGGGCCCGAAATATTTATGAGTAAAAAAAAAAATTTAGAATTTAGAAATGTAATGTTACAAATACACTAGTACAGAATCTTGTAATCAAACATCTACGTGTTTTACTTTTATAAAAATATCAGCATATTCACTCTTAAGTGGGGGAAAGACTTCTGGGATTTCGAAGTTGAACTTTTTTTGACTTGAAATCAAATACTGATTCCAAACAAGCATGTCCTTTTCAATTTAATATATATAACATTTGGAGTTTTATACCTGTTCTTGACAATCCAAAATTTATTGTTATTTGAATCTGTTCCTTCAAAGCCATAGCCAACCACCAGTACACCATGATCCAGGTCTTTGCTGCTGCAATCTGGATCAAAATAAATGCCTAGGAGAATAAAATTCAATGTCAGGGTAAGAAGCTCCAAGTGACAGATGACAGTAACTCACCCTATCTACCAGTTAAGACAGACATCTCAAAATTCAATGAAATGTTATAAACAAATTCCAAACTAACGCTTAAATATTTACCAAAAAATTGTTATGGCTCATAAAAAAGGAAAAGTCAAACTCAACTCACTAGGAATCAAAATTAAACTAAATCCAAGATATTTTCTACTTGAAAAAATACAAGGATTTCTAAAGGTAAGATCTAGTTACCAAGGCTAAGGTGATTTAGCCACTCCTATTATTTAGCATAATCCTTTCTATTCCTAAAAGGAAGTAGCACAAAACAAAGTTAACACTTGAGCCACAGGGTTCTTTACAGTTCTAAGTAAACATTTTTTTGAAAAAAAAAAGGTCCAACAATTGGACAGTAGTTGTGTCAATTATTTGTATTTATGGAATTACATAGCCATTTAAAAATATTTAGGAAGAGTCTGTCATGAGAAAATGCCTGAAGTATATCAAATGGAAACATCACTTTTATTAAATGCACACTCAAAATTCTAGTCTTGGAAAGCAGGACTCCAAACCAAAAAGTCAACTGCAGTGTTTTCCAATTTTGCCTGCCTAAATTTCTACAGTAAAAACATCAACACCTACCTGATTTATAGAACTGGAACGACTGATGGCCTGCATCAATAGCAACAGAGATAGGTCCTACAGTTGCCACTGCCTTCATAAGGGCCTTCTCTCGTTGAGGGATGTCCACGAAACCAGTGTCATTGGCAACAGAATACTCAGGCTTGTAGTTACAGCTATCTGTGTCCTTTTAAATGTAAAGGGGGAAGAAACTTGATCACTAGGAGCTGATCATGAGTTCTAGGACCTCAGGACTCGGCAGTTTGCAGTTTTGTTTTTTTGTTAAAATTTCATTAACATATAATGTATTATTTGCTTCAGGTGTACAGGTCTGTGTATCATCAGTCTTACACAATTCACTGCACTAACCATAGCACAAACCCTCCCCAATGTCCATAAGTCAGCCACCCTATCCCTCCCCTTCCACCCCCCAGCAACCCTCTGTTTCCTGAGATTAAGAGTCTTTTAAGGTTTGTTTCCCTTCCTGGTCCCACAGTTTGCAGCTTAATGATTTCTAAGTCAACTTTATTTTAAGTCAACAGCAAAATAGTACTGGCTGATTTGAAAGTGAAAATCAGCAGTATGTTTTTTTCAGTGAAACCCAAGTCTACCTGTCCATAAGAAATCTTACACTATGGAGATTATGTCTAGAATGGTATATAAAGTCTCCAAGTTACATAGAAATAAGAAGAACTATACACTAACCATCTATTCAGAGAACCTGTGCAAAAGCTGGTAATTTATAGTGGCCGTTTTCTGTCAGTTTATATCTAAAATGTGAATGCTGAATAAAGTATCTGTTATCTTTGAAAATGTTCAATACAACCTTCAAAAGGAGGGCTGGAATAACAAGATAAGGAACTCCATTTACCCTTGCAAGATACGGATAGGATTCCTCTGAGTCCAGGCCTCCGTTGTCCTTAATATATTGGAAGGCAAAATCCATCAGGCCACCATTGCAGCCCTGATTGCCTTGAGACCGAGAGCAGTCCACCAGGTTCTGCTCACTCAGTGACACAAGTTTACCAGTTTTCCGGAACATCTGTCCTTCAAGAGCACCAGTTGCACTAAAAGCCCAACAAGAACCACACTGACCCTGAAAATAAAAAAGTTATCAGTTTACAAGACAACAATAGCCCATACACCTAAATATTCTTAAAACAAAAAAGCAAACTGATGTCACTCCAGTCTACCAAAGCTAGGACACTAATTCCTTTTGGCTTTACTCTTAGAAGGAGACCTAGTATTATCATACCTGATTCTTCACAGGAGTTACATAGCCTTTCTGAGTCCAATCCACAGATTTGGGGATCTCAGCAAAGAGAGGTTCTTGGAACATTTTCCCTTTCCTGTGTTTCTGGTTTCGAAAGCCATTCATCACCTGCCTGAATTCCTCATTGGTCTTAAGGAAAAGTAAGTAAATGTTGAAAAAATGAGGTTATTCTGCTAAAGTACAAAAAGGAAGCACAAAAAGTTCAGCAATCCAAGTGGGGGGGACTCACCATGTCACCAAAGGCATTCATTGCCATCGTGAAGCCATGTTTCCCTTGGCTGTATTCCCGATTATGCAGTTCAATCATTTTCATATTCTTCTCCCACACTGCTCTCCTCCAACCTTCTTCATTCTAGGAGCAAATATGTAATTTACCTTTATTTCTACTTAAAATCGAGCCCATCCTCACCAAATGGATTTGCAAACAGATCGGGAGAAAACCCATAGCCAGGGATGCCTTTACATTTCTGCTGGAGCTGTTCTCCAACAACCATACAACAGGAATTATGCCCATATTATACTCAATAATGGGTGGCATTAAGTTATTGCCTTGGTAAAAGCTGACCTCTAGATGCTACTCTCTACCTATAAACTCCCAGCAAGGAGGGCCTTTCTCTTGTGGTCCCTCTGGACAGTTTTCATTTTACCAACCATGCCATATAATCTTCTGTGTGTTGCCTTCCACTGGTACCACTGTGAATCTAAGCTTTGGTCGAGTTCTGGAGCTGCTGAGGCTATTCCCAAGCAAAGGGCAGTCAGGAAGAGTGAAGGATTCATGTTTCAAAAACCTGGTAAAGAGAATGAAATGAATATTCAATGAGATGGATCCTTTTAAAAAAGCCATCCTATTTTGTCCTGAGATGTTGTGGAATAAAAACACTTAAATCATATTCCCAGATATTTACAGGTCTGTGAAGAAGGCTATGGATGTGGGTGGAGAAAAACAGGCCAAGGACTTAAACAGTGGAGGTATGATTCAGCCATCAACTGAAAAACAGGCTGACAAGTGCTGTAGGAATTGAAACTGACTTCATTGTAACAGCGCTGTGACAATTTAGATTTTGATAGGGGTCTCAGAATCTTAAAGCAACTAAGAAACTGTTGGTCCAAGTTATTTACTGAAAATACCGAGATGACCCAGGAAATCTTATTTATCAGGACACCTGATGGCAAGTAAGGGCAGGGAACCCCCAAGACTTAGGTAGCCACCTCACACTTTTCTTTTAGACTAATGTACAGCACGTCGTGAGACAGGTCTTCGAACCTCCGGTTCTTGCACTGAAAACTTTCTGAAAAGCCTTCCCAAGAAGTTGGGCAGGAGTGCGCAATCCCCACATTTGGCCTCTGCCGCCAACACTCCCATTCACTCCCCCAAATAGAGGACGTGGTCACGAGGCACAAAGGAGTCCCAAGCCCACAGTTCCTGGCCAGTTCCTGGCCAGGGCTCAGAGCACGGTCCCAGGCGGGGCCAAAAGCGGCGCAGCAGGCGGGGCCGGGCCGGGGGCTCTCCATCCTGTTCGTTGCTCTCAAGCTTCCAGAGGACGTCGATGCACGGCTGTGCAAGGAGTGCCGGGCCCCGCAGCCAGTGCGTTAAGTCAGGCTGCCATGTAACTCCTTAGCCAGGCCGGGTCCCGCGGCGGCCCAGCTATCGGACCTGTGCCCGCCACGGCCCAGAGGCGGACCGATTCCTGCCCAGCCCAGGGCCTCCCAGTGGTCTCAGCGCCTCCCTGCGTTCCCCAAACCGTCCTCCCCCGACTTCCCACCTCAAGGCTTACAGAATCCAAGCAGCGTCGACTCAGCCGCCTCGCCTCCAGGGACGCAGATGCTCTTATTCACGCGGGTCGCACCCGCCCCTCCCCCGAGCCCCAGGGTGGACCCCCTCCTTTAGTCCCTGTCCCCGACGCGGTGGGTCCCCACACTGAGACGCTGACCTACGGCGTCCACAGCTGCGCAGGCGCACTTCACAGACGTACGCAGCCCTCCCAGATCGCCGAGGCTTGGGATTCTGACGCAGTTGCTCCTGACTCAGCCTTTAAGGTCTCTGGATTTCTGTCCGCTCGGCCCCGCCCTTACCGCCTGCCCGCGCGGCGATTGGCTGCGCCGGCCTGTGGGGCAGGGCCTCCATGCGTGGGACTCCCAGCGCGTGACGGGGCTCGGTCTCAACTTGTCCCAGAGCAGGTGGGACTCGCTTTGGTGGGCGCGGGGATGTTGCGGAGGAGGGCACACGTACATTGTACGTTGTATGTATTATATATTGTATTCTTTAGTAAGCTAGAAAAAAGAAAATGTAACAAAAAATCGTAAAGAAGAAAAAATACAGTTACAGTATTCTAGTGTATTTATCAAAAGAAATATGGATGTAACTGAATTCACATTTCAAACCTGTGTTGTTCAAGGGTCAACTGTATGTAGAGATTTAAGGAAATTAATTCAGAAATGTTTCTAAAAATTTTTTTATTATTTTTATTTTTATTTATTTTTTTTAAAAGATTTTATTTATTTATTTGTCAGAGAGAGAGAGAGAGTGAGAACAGGCAGACAGAGTGGCAGAGGGAGAAGCATGCTCCCGGCGGAGCAAGGAGCCCGATGTGGGACTCGATCCGAGGACGCCGGTATCATGACCCGAGCTGAAGGCAGCCGCCTAACCAACTGAGCCACCCAGGCGTCCCAAATTTTTTTTTTTTTAATTGCATAAGAAACACTTATTGTAGAAAGTATGTTTTAGAAAATGAACACCCCATCCTCTCCTTCCTCTTTTCTAGGCATATCTTTATATATATATATATATTTTTCTTTTTACAGAAATGGAGTCATAGTGCATGCCAATTTGTAGTTAGTTAAATTAAGTCTTTGTAGAAGCAAAATCAGACAAATATTTTTAAAAGTCAACAACTACAAATTTCATTTTATGTCCTTTAAAAGTAGAGTCCTTTTCATCTCACACATAGCTAGGGCCCGAAGTTCTCCGGTGGTTACAAAAGTGTATTGCATATGGCTGGCCTTCGGTTTTTTGTTTTATCCTTTAAAAAAAAAAAAAAGTAATCATGGTGATCAATACATGTGGAAATAAATGAAGACCACCCACATAATACGAAAAGGAGACCATTCAAAAACAGCCTGAGTGAAGAAAACTTTAATTATGAAAAAAGAGAGAGGCTTCTGTAAGAGGCTGTTGTCATGGGGAAGCTGGAGGAGAAATAACTAGAAATGGAATCTCATTTATGTGATTGGTTTTGGGAGAATATTTGGATTTCTCTAGTTTTCCTGCATCGGAAGAGGAGGTAAAGAGAAACTGATCCTGATTGTTCAGAGACAGTTGCCTTAGAGGTTTCTTTTGTGGGTCAGTTCTTTGTCATGTAAAGTCTGGCCATTGTTTGTTAACTCAGTCAATCACAAGAAATCTAAATTATTCTAGCACGTGTGGGTTTTACAGTTGCCCTGGGGTCACAGCTCTTTAAGATTGCACAGGGTGGAAAAACCTGCTACTCTGTGAATGCCTGCACTTTAGGCAATAGTCTGGCGGAAGGCTGCCTGGCAGGTGCTGCTCCAAAGAATGGCATCATCTTTGCTTGCTGGAATGTGATACAAAATCAATGGAGGGTGAAATGGCCTCTATTGTAGTTATGCTCAAAACCTAAAATTAAATCAAGAAATATCTAAATTCAGGAGAATTATAGGAGAAAGCCATTTAAGCAAGAGAGTGGAAGATATTATTGCTCCAACCCATAACATATACTTATACATAATCTGTTAAATAATGCATTGCAGAAATGTGTATTACTAACCATTGTGTTCCTTTTCTTCTTATTCTGTTGCTATTCCTTTGCAAAACAACTTAGATGGGTGCTAATATTAAAATAGTCACATTTTAAGGGGCGCCTGGGTGGCTCAGTTGGTTAAGCGGCTGCCTTCGGCTTATGATCTCAGCGTCCTGGGATCAAGTCCCATATCGGCCTCCTTGCTCGGCAGGGAGCCTGCTTATCCCTCTGCCTGTGCTCACTCCCTCTGATAAATAAAGTTAATATAGTCACATTTTAGTCAAGCAACCAAGACTTAGCTCTCTCTGCCTTTGATAAAATTCAGTTGTTAGAATTTCCCAATTCCTATTTAAAATGCTGTCTCTGTGAAAATATATTCTCATGTGCATGTCTAGATTTCTTTGGCTCACCAGTAAAACAAGATGTAATTCTTTACTTTATCTCTGGAAATTTTAAACAAGGAGGCAATAAGCAATCCAACTTAATGTTATTCAAGACCCTGGGGCCACTTAATACCTCTCCCCAAAATAACAACTGCTCCAGTTTGTTTAAGTTCAATGAGCCAAGACTTATTCTTAAAAACATTGTCTAGACAACTGTCCATTTGTAAAATGATTTATTATAATTTATAATTTCATGAAAAAGAGCCTTTTTATGATAGATGTTCATATGAAGCCACTTATGAAATAATTTTTTTGAGCTTCTGTAACCTTGTTTTTCCTATACAGTTAAATAGCAATTCCTTAAGTAAATCAATTAACAAGAATTAGTTAAACTTTTACTTTGTGCTCACTGTCCTCTCCTGACACATTCTACATGTAACTTCACTAACAACTTTACTGAAGCTCAGCCTTTCCATTTTAAAATCTGAGATTAACTACAATAATCTTGATTTTACAGCATATGAGCACAGCTATGACCAATATCATTTAAATGAGATTATGGCAAAGCATCTTGATATAGTAGACCTTGAAGAGCTGACCTTGTGGGATTTTCCCCACCACCAAGATGATAATCCACAAACTCTCCTTTGGTTGCCAGAGGATCTCTTCCTTATATCTGAAAAAAACGGTCTTTTCATGAAACAAGATGTATCAGTTTCTAATGGCTCCTATAACACATTTCCATAAAGTTGGTGGCTGAAAACAACAGGAATTTGTACTCTCACAGTTATGGAGGGCGGAAGTACAAAGTCGTGTCACCTAAATTGCAAATCAGTTGTCACAGGACTGTGTTCTCCCTGGAGCTCTAGGGCAGAACCTGTTCTTTTCCAGCTTCTGGTGGCTTTAGCCACTCCTTGGCCTGTGGCACGTCACCCCATCTCTGCCTCTGTTGTCACATTGGCTTCTCCTCTTTTGTCTGTGTCAAATTTCCCTCTACCTCCCTCTTACAAGAACCCATATGATTGCATTTACAGCCTATCCAGGTAATCCAGGATATCTTTCCCTCTCAAAATCCTTAATCACATTTACAAAATCTTTGCCATGGTAAAGTACCATTTACAGGTTCCAAGGATTAAGATCTGATATCTTTGGGGGCCATTATTTAGTCAACTGCAACATGACATAAATAAAAACTAGTTTCTTGACAAGGCTGATCAACTTTGTGTTTAATATAGACTGGCTTGACTAGGACAGCTATGCTCTAAACTGTGTGAACTTCCCACTCTGTAAATTTGCGCATGTCCCTTATTACAGGTATTTCCTGCCTTCACTCTCTTGTTAGTGCAATGTTTGACACAGTTTTTTAAGTTTCAAGACTCCCACACAGCCGCTTTTATTACCTATTCCTCCCCCCCACCCCACCATACTCTTTCCACAGCCATCTATTCCAGGATCTCTGCCTGTAAAAGCATTGCTCACTCATCCTTTCCTGAAGACATTTCTGGTTTGGGCATTGAGTATCTCCCTATGGCAACTGTTCCTGTTAATAAAGTCTTTCCTTACAAATGTAGGTTCTTAAATTTTCCCCCCATGATACACTGAATCATTATGGTAATATCATTTGTGCTACTAAGAGTCAGCTTGCACATACATGTGCCAGGGGTTTGTTCCACAGGAAAAGCATCTCCATAGGAGAGTACCGATTACTCCTGGAAACTAAAGTATTATTAGAAAAGATAACTGCAATGATGATAATTGTGAGGATGATAATGATGATATTGACCAAATGAAGATAGCAACAGCTAAATAACACTGGGTGCCAGGTGCCGTTCTGAGCATGTTCTAGTGCTCTGTCATTTATTCTTCACATCAACTCTATGACAGTGGTTCTCAAACTTGAGTGAGCATCTGAATTCCCTGGGGGCTTGGGAAAACTGATTGCTGACCTCTGTCAGTTTCTGACTCAGTTTCTGATACAGTGGGTCTGGCAGGGGTTTGAGAATTTGCTTCTCTAACAAATTCCCAAGCAATGCTGGTTCTACTGGTCAGAGGACCCACTTTGAGAATCCCTGCCTTAGGACAGGGGTGCTATTGTATACCCCATGGGGTATACAAAAATCAAAGGTGATTCAGGTTCTTCTCTAGAGTGAAGAAAGAACTTAAATGTACTTTAGGACAGCAGAGTTTAGAAAAGGAAAGGAAGCTGGCTTTAGGGGACTTTGCCCTCTTCCCTCAGCCCTAGCCCCCATCACTTACTTGGCAAACTGGATTATGGGTGCCAGGGGACAGCAGGAGAAGTGGAAAGTAAGCATAGAGGCCATGGTGAGATAAAGTGTCAAAGCTCCCTAGGGCCAGGCTCTCCACTTGGACTTCAGTGTAGGTTTACCTGGCATCAGGCTGAAAGGAGAGGAAGACAGGTGAGCCATGCAGAAGGCATCGCTGCCCTCACTGGGCTGGGCCTTCACATCTTCCTGCCCCACCAGCTTCCAGGAAGATGTTTTGTCCTGTGCCTCCTGGGTGTTTCCTTGCTTAATCATTTCTCAAAAACAAAAGCTCTGTTACTTTAGCTGTGATCAATTCATTGTCAGATTTTAAGCCTGTCTCTGATGACAGTGCTTCAGCGATTAATAGTTTTGAGAAGCTCAGGTATTAAAAAAGTGAGGTTCATTCATTCCCTAATTCTAGAAACACACATAGAAAAAAAGCATTCTTCTTAAAAAATTTGAGACCACGAAAAGGAAATAAACCTGTGCAATCAAACATCCCCAATTTGCTATATAATTCCTTCGAAACCAAAACCAGGGAAATATTTTAAATAGAAGCTTTGGTAATTTTGCTGAGTCCCTGACACCACGCTGGTGGTTTACCTTTGTATTCTCTTTTGTCCTGTGTTCCCTCTCTGCCCTTGCCTGTTGCTATCCACCACCCACCACCCAGTTGCTGCCTTCTTATCTTGGTTTCATTGTCCTCAGAGCAGACCTGTAACTGTAGTCTTGAGTATGTCTAAACTTTATCCTCAAATCCATAGCGTCCACCGAAGAACCCAGCTTTTATTTTTGAGAACTAACTCACCCTTTGAATAAGGAATCTGGGGTGCCTGGGTGGCTCAGTTGGGTAAGCCTTTGTCATCAGCTCAGGTCATGATCATGAAGTCCAGGGATGGAGTCCCGCATCAGGCTGTCTGCTCAGTGGGGACTCTGCTTCTCCCTCTGCCCTTCACCCTGCTCATGCGTGCACGCTCTCTCTCTCTCAAATAAATAAATACAATCTTAAAAAACATAAAGAATCTGATTTTTCTTCAACATCACTGGTCTTCATGAATGGTCCGATGAAATAGCATGTAAGAGTTCAGTATAGAATAGCCAGTTCTGATCCAAGGAAGCAACAACTACTTTTTTTAAAGATTTTATTTTATTTATTTATTTGACAGACAGAGATCACAAGTATGCAGAGAGGCAGGCAGAGAAGGGGTGGGGGCGGGGGGAGCAGGCTCCCTCCTGAGCAGAGAGCCCTATGCAGGACTCGATCCCAGGACCCTGAGATCATGACCTGAGCCGAAGGCAGAGGTTTTAACCCACTGAGCCACCCACATGCCCCAACAACTACTTCTTTTAAATACATTTTATTATTAACAGAATCCTATGCCCAGATGGTGTTCTTTTATTCTAGGAGGATAAATCAGACACATTGCAGAATGACCAGCTCCCCCCAGTGTGTAGCCACACTACACACTGAATTAGTAAGGCTTGGAGTCTGGTTGTCCTGCCTGAGTGTTTCCTTCCTATCATCCTAGGTTTCTCATCCAGGGAGCAAGATCACACAAGGTGGCAGTTCCAAAGCTAATTAGCATCTACACTGTGGAAATGGCATGTGTGTCTTCTAAATCTACACATCCCTCTGCACAGTGCCCTACCCCCTGGCAAACACTTTCCCAGTTTATAAATTTCCATAAGCTCAATGTAGAAGTTATTGACATGCAATGCTCACTGATGGTATCCAGTGATGGTTTGCATGGCTCTGTGGAAAGTGAGTGGAATTTGATAGAAAGAATTTGGGAAGTAGTAAAGAAGAGTTTTCCCTTAAGTTCAAAGAGGGAAATGGAAGTAAACAATCATTTGAATGACATGAGAAAAGTGTTTTAGTTGTATCAGGATGACAAGCAAAACTAAGTTACATGTCTTGTCTCCCCAACTAAAGTGTCTTGAGGGACAAAGACTTTGTTTTATAGTACTGAGGTTCCCCAGAATGTGATAGATATCACTGCAAATGTAAATATCACTGCAAAATGGCAATTATTGGGCAAAGAGAGGAATCATTGCCAATTTGATTAAACTCCATGAGGACCCTGCACTTGGGCCAGAGCTCAGTGGGTCTCAGGTATACTTGGGAAACTTCTCTGGCTCCCAGGATACAGAAATCCTAGATGCTCCTCACTGTCCTTGAGATGCTTAGAAATGCCACAGGCAGCTTAGAGATCCCTAACACAGGAACTAGCCATCAAGTGTCTCTTAAGTCCCGAACACCCCAATCCTTAGGGTACTTGTGGATTCTATAACTCTGCTGAAGTTTACCAGGGCAGTGCAAATAGTCCCTGTGAGTGGTCTCTTGGGATGGTAAACCAAGTGGCTACTATTGCTTTCCTGATCCCAGGGAGTGGAGACCCTTTTCTGCTGTTCCACTCATGGTGAACCCTAGTGGTTCATCGAGAAGAAAAAGAAATAGTTGGAGGTGCATGAGAGAAATAGTAAAAATGAGCATCGAGATAGGACTTATATTAATCAAGTGTTTAATCCAGCAATTTCCAAGAATACTACCATAATTAAGTCATTTGGTGTAATATTGTTGTATTTCCCCCTGCTGAGCACAATGAAGAAAGCTTTCTGTAAGCACAATGGGAGTTTGCCATCTAAAAACAGATGATTTAGGGACACCTGGGTGGCTCGGTTGGGCATCTGCCTTCAGCCGCAGTCATGATCTCGGGGTCCTGGGATTGAGTCCCATATTGACTCCTTGCTCAGTGGGAAGCCTGCTTCTCCCTCTGCCTGCTTCTCCCCCTGCTTGTGTTTTCTCTTTCTCTGACAAATAAATAAATAAAATCTTTAAAAATAAATAAATAAAAACAGATGATTTGGAAGTTTTGCCCAATTTGTGAAAGGGAAAAAATTGGGGACTTATTTGCATTTCATTTCTGTTTTACCTTTTTGGATTGAAGAAGTGATGAAAAACCATTAATGATTTTTGTTTGTTTATTATTTTGGTAGGTAGGTAGAAGAGGGAGCTGATAAATAAGGATGTCTGCTGTAAATACTAAACTTTGAATACTGAAATTACAGAACATCACAAAGCTTCTATTTTAAAATCTTTCAATGTTACAACCATATCTGCATTAAAACAGTCAGTAGAAAAATGACAGACCAATAAACAACAATTTCCAGTACTTCTGAACCCAATTTACCACCTGATTGCCCTGTCTTTGGAATGTAGATAACTCCAATCTCATCTTCAGTAGGCATAAACTTTGCACAAATAATTTACTTTCTGCAAGCCCTGGTTTCACACATTATAAAATGTGGGTAATACTAATGACCTCATAAGGTTGTATTAAAAATAAAATGAGATAACATGAATGTTATATGCAGCCATTTATAGAATTTGTCCCTTGAAAATTCAACCAAAAATTATTGAGAAGTATACAAAAGTTTGCACCACATGCCTCCACCTGTTCTCTCAGATTGGAATACCAATCCTTGTTTTCTCTGTGAACACAGGAGGACCTGCAAAGGTTAATAATGAGGTCACCACAGGAACACTTTGAGCAGAGAGGTAGGTAGACTCAATGGCACAATGAATTATTGGGAAATAATTCAACCCAAAGGCACACTAACATTGCAGCAAAAATTGTCATTGAGATAAGTGTGTACTGACCATGCTTATGGCTTTAACCATTCTCACATATCTAGAATCCTACTGTAAGGCATTAAAGGAGTGTGTAACTTGATTCAGGGGAAAGTTCTCAATAACCATAAAACCATGGGAGCTTCCACTTTTCCCATTGCAGATGGTCCTCTGCCAGATTTCTTTAAATTTTTTACCTTATGTCCTAGGAGGCTCTCCCCTCTAGGGATTCACTTGGACTGATGAATGCATTTGAAATCCTCTAAGAGCAGTGATAGAATTGTAAAATATGCTTCCATTCCATTTGAGGAAAAGTGGTAGGTATAAGACAAGGGTCTTGAGGAGTTTAGCTTAATTTGCACAGCACTGGCTGAGAGCAACAGGCCTGAGCCAAAACTGGCATGAAAGACTGGCCCTTGCCCTTATCACCAGCTCTCTAGTCAGGTGTGTGGGATTGGGTGTCCTCTCCATCTCTTCCTTTGCAAATGACCTGCACTCTGTTCCTCCAGGGGACTCTGTATAAGGCATTAGGGAAGGGCAGGGGCTCAGGATAATGACAGTACAATGTCTGTGATGTAGTATTGGAATGTAGATGAGGCTTGGTGGGGTGCGGTCCAGAGCTGACAACCAAAAAAGAAATCTTGAGACACCTTTGGTGCAAAATGGTGGTCTTATTAATGCACGGGGACAGGACCCTGGACAGAAAGCTGCTGTGCCAAAGGGGTTTGTGAGGGGTGACTGATTATATACTTGGGAGTTGGGGGAGATAAGGAAAAGGGAAGTTTTCAAAAGAACTTTCATATGCTAAAATGGACCTACAATATACTGGGGGCCTTGCCATTGTCAGGTTAAGGTTGTTTTTCCCTAAGGTAAAGCATATTAACATTAAGACAGTTGGGAGGATGCATGGGTGGCTCAGTCAGTTAAGCCTCTGCCTTTGGCTCAGGTCATGATTCCAGAGTCCTGGGATTGAGACCCACATTGGACTCCTTCTTCAGTGGGGAGCCTGCTTTTCCCTCTGCTGTGTGTGTGCTCTCTCTCTCAAATAAATAAATAAATAAATAAATAAATAAATAAATAAATAAAATCTTTTAAAAAACCCAGTTGGGCACTTTCTGGAGGACCATTATACTCGGACTGCCTCGAGTATTTGTCAGTGGGATGCAGATTAATAGGACATTGAATTTTATCTACATTTCCTTTGGGAAGTTAGATTATTGATGAGAATGCTTTTTTCTTATAAATCACTAAGACATTTGTAAACTGAGAGAGACTCAAGTCCTGCAAGACTATAATCTCTATAAAGTTAACCATTTGTTTCTCCTTCCCTTAGCTTTAGGGCAGCCAGGGGTTCCTGAGGAATGTCACACATATCCCACCTGGGAGTGGGGGAGGGAGTTGTGGGGTATCAGCTTCAGCTTTGTCCTCAGCTTGCCTTTTGCTACCTCATCAGCTGAATTCAGGAAATGATGTTTTGCCATGCATTCATTCTATGAATCCTTACTGAGTCCCTTTATGTCAGGTCCTGTGCTGAGGAATCAAAGAGGAGCAAACACTGATGCACTCCCTGCACTGGGGAAGCTTACATCCAATGAAGCAGTAGGTATGAATCAATTAATTACCTTTGGATAATACCTTTGGGTTTGTGCTTTCTTTATTTGCCATTGACTTGGAAATCTTGGCAGTTTGTCATTTTATAGTGAGGTTTCCATGTAGCATTCCATCCCCCTAACAGGGGGAGCCTGAGAAACTACAGCAGCCTCTTCTTCAGATTTCATCAAGAAAAGCAGAAGTCCTGAATGACATGAAATAAAAGACATTCCAACCAAGGCTGCATTGTATTCATCATAGATCAAATGTGCCTGGTGGATTCGGGTATTAATGCCCAAACTCTAGGACCTGCTATCTGTCACCTGGTACAGCTCTAGCTCATTCTGTTGAGACGTGGTGTCTGGCCTCTATTTTCCAGGAGTCACCTCATTGTGCCGTTGAGCCTATCTACCTCTCTGCCCAAAGTGTTCCTGTGGTGACCTCATTATTAACCTTTGAATGTCCTCCTGCATTTGCAGAGGAAACAAGGATTGGTATTCCAATCTGAGAGAACAAGTGGAGGCATGTGGAGCACTTTGAAGTTTTAACCAAAACATCACTGTTGGGTCCCCCCAAAATTGGGTACCCCAATAATAGGTCCGTGATTAAAGGAGCAAGACTGATACAAAGCGAAGGTCAAGCAAAGCTTTACTTCATGCCAAGCATCAAGAATCAGACCAACCATCAAACAGACCGGTCAGGGCGGCCCCTACAGAGGACAACCCCTCCCTGCTTTCCAGACTAACTTTTATAGAGCAAAGGCCATGTGGTTGGGCCTGGCCATACACAGGTGGCCAATGAGATTGTAACACACAGAGGAAACTACACAGTGATGCTAGGTGACCAATCGAATTACAATTTACCCTAGTAGACATTTGAACCAGCCTATCACCTAGTTCAGAATTGGCGCCCAAAAGGTGCCCAAAGGGCGGGGCCCATACTCCTTGGTAGCTAGGAGACAGTATGCGCCCCCAATGATTGAATACCTCCACCTGGCCTGACCCACCCTTGTATTTGGACTTTGTTACGTGGGACTGGTTTCCCGGACTTGCTTTTAAATAAGTTCCCCTTGGCGGGGGGGGGGGGGGGGTGGGGGGGGGTGGGGGTGTGGGTGTCAATTTAAGTTTTACAACAAAATGGCAGTTCAACCGGGGTGGGGCCGCCCTGGCTGAATAGGCCCTTACAATCACTACCTTAGAGTTTTTTCTCAGGAGGCAAAATGTTCATCTTAGCAGAATTGGCATGAAATCCATCCCCAGCCCACCACCAAAGGAATTGGCAAAATGTCTAAGATCATAAATAGCATCAAATAATATAAACTCTTCTATTTTAGGTATATTACTATAGCATAGATATCTTTCCATGACAGTATATAGAACATTCCAGTATTTACCCATACCATAATGACTTTAACACTTTCCTTTTCTCTTAATGATGAATATTTAGATTTATTTTTCATTTACAAACACTACTGCAATGAGTATTTTTGCACATGTATCTTTTTTTCTTTTAGAGAGGGGAAGAGAGAGAGAGAGAGAGAGGAAGAGATAGAGAGAGAGAGAGATGGGGGAGGGACAGAGGGAGAGAGAATCTCAAGCAGGCTCTATGCCCAGCCCAGAGCTGACATGGGACTTGATCTCACAACCCTGAGATCATGACCTGAGCTGAAATCAAGAGGCAGATGCTTAACCAACTGAGCCACCCAGGTGCCCCTTATACATATGTTTTTATGAGTGTGTGCAAATATTATAAAACTAACTTCTGAAAATGGAACTACTTACTGAAGAAAGTTATTCCAATGTATATTCCCACCTATAGAAAATGAAAATGTCCATTTCCTCAGAATTTGTAAACCATCTCATTTATAAGCAAAATGTGATCTGATTGCTGTTTTACAACACTGAGAACCTAATGTGCCAGAGACTTTATGTACACCGTTAGAATGGATTTAATTTAGTTATTCCTCCCAAAAATCATGTGAGGTAAGAATTGGTAACCATTTTACAATTGAAAAACCAAGTGTTAGATGGCTGTGTGCCCTTAGGTAAATGATTTAAGTACTCTGTGCTTCCATTCCCTTAGTGGAAAAATGGAAGAGGTAGTATCATGTTTATTACATGGATGTGATGGTCAGTTTTATTTGCCAATCTGGGTAGGCTATAATCCCTAGTTATTCAATTAAACACTAATCTAGGTGTTGGCCGTGCTGATAAAAGTCCAGATCAGTTGACTTTAAATAAGGGAAATTACCCCAGATAGCCTGGGTGGGCCTGATAGGAAATCAGTTGAAAGATCTTAAGAGCAGAGTTGAATCGTTCTTGAGTAAAAAGAAATCTCATCTATAGGCTTAGTTGTGCTGGAGAGTTCTAGCAGGTTTCTCTTCATGGCCTGTCTTACAGATTTTGGACTTGCCTAGCTGGTCCCACAATTGCATGAACTAATTCCTCACAGTAAATCTCTTACTATATATGCCTCTTACTGGTTCTGCCTCTCTGGTTGAACACCACGGGGGTGTGTTAAGAATTAAAACTACTGGGGCGCCTGGGTGGCTCAGTGGGTTAAAGCCTCTGCCTTCAGCTCCGGTCATGATCCCAGGGTCCTGGGATCAAGCCCTACATTGGGCTCTTTGCTCAGCAGGGAGCCTGCTTCCCCCTCTCTCTGCCTGCTTCTTTGCCTACTTGTGATCTCTCTCTCTGTCAAATAAATAAATAAAATCTTAAAAAAAAAAGAATTAAAACTATTATGTAGGGGCGCCTGGGTGGCTCAGTGGTTTAAGCCGCTGCCTTTGGCTCAGGTCATGATCTCAGGGTCCTGGGATCGAGTCCCTCATCAGGCTCTTTGCTCGGCAGGGAGCCTGCTTCCCTCTCATTCTCTCTGCCTGCCTCTCTGCATACTAGTGATCTCTCTCTGTCAAATAAATAAATAAAATCTTAAAAAACAAACAAACAAACTACTATGTAGCTGAAAAGTATTTTATGATGCCTGTGAGTTGTGTGATGACATGGTACATTTGCTGTTTAAATGTTCTGGAGAGGATGACAGAACAGAAAGAAATCTGAAAAGACTGGGTGCTGGGTTGTGGTCCTACCACTAGCGGGCAATATAATTTTGAATAAGTGATATCATCTCTCTGTGGACCTCCATTTCCTTACTTCTTTGACATAAAAGGAAGAAGTTACACCAGATGGTCTCTAAAGACTTTTTTATGCTAAAAAATCTAAAATTATTTAAATATTTGCTTTTTACACAAGTAGGCTTTAAAATCATTTTATCGTCGGCTTTTAGGTATCATTTACAAACAATAAAATTTGTCAATTTTAAGGAGACAAGTTTTAACAAATGAATCCAGTAGTGTCACTACCACATCACCCCACAAGTTCCCTTCCTGCCTCTTGCCATCCATCCCCTCTCCCAAGCCCTGCACTTGACAATCACTGCTTTCTGCCACTATAGCTTTGCTTTTATTAGAATTTCACAGAAATGGATCATACAGTCTGTATTCTTTTGTGTTTGGGTTCTTTCACTTAGCACAACACTTCTGAGATTCAGGTTTTTGATTATTAGTGCATTTTGTTATAATTTCATATTGCTTATTTTATTTTTTCTAAAACAGACTGTTTATGTCCTTTGCCCATTTTCTATTGGGTCATTGATCTTTTCATTATAAGTTTATAGAAGTACATTTTTAAAGTCAGTGAGTGATATGGAAGTTGCCTTTATTTTTTCTAAAGCTGCTTGAGTGTCTTCTACCAAATGGCCCACTTGAAACTGATGGCCATACATGTTGCCATTCTTTCTCACTCTCTCCCCTGAAGGTGCTTTCTCCTTTCTATCTGCTAGCTTGCTGTGGAGGTACACATGCTGGCCTGTTTCTCACAGTGCCCAATAAGAAGGTGGGGCCTTGGAAGGGAAAGGAGAGGAAAGAACACCTGCTTCTACCTCTGTTCCTTGGCATCCATGTGGGGGGTGGTTTCCCAGCAGCAGAGGTATAGGCCTGGCCCCACTCATTGTGTTTGAGTCTGTGCCCCCAGCCCTGGAACCAGAGACCCTTCATAGCCAAAGCCTGGATTTGCTCGAATCTGTAGCTAAGCCTCCTTGTTGACCTGTACACTAGGATGTACCAAGGGGTGAGGGAGGAACTGTCACCTTCATCCCATTCTGCCTCATTATTTGCCATAAACACTCAGGAAATCTCCACAGGCCAGGGCATTCTCTGAAGTGACCACTTCCAAGTCCTTCGTGAAAAGGGAACCCTGTGCATGTCTGTGGGCCTGGAGAAACAAAAGGTGATGGGAAAACTACCGGGACAGGCAAGGTCACTCCAGCCCCAGAGGCCACCAGATGCCATCCCAGTGTCTCCCCTTTCACAGGCTGCACTGTCAGTTGGGGTGCGAGGCCCATATCTCCTGCTGCCAAACACTAGTCAGCTCAAAGGGCAAGCCTTGATCAACTGCAACTTCCAGTGTGCCTGGCTTCCCAGGGAGATCTTGTAACCCATGGAGGTTAGGTTCTATTAGGTGATATCATGTGGCACTACTTCTGGTGCATCACCTGGTAAGTGAGCTGTCCTGTACCAGTCTCAGTACCTGACCACCAAGAGCTCAGTCCCTGGGGGAAATACATCTTATTTTCCAAAGAGCCCATTGGACACCCACTAAGGGCACACAACCTGCTTGTCAACTGGGGCTACCCTATTTTAATCTCCTAGAAAGCTTTGAGTGAGCTTCTCAGACAGACACTAGTGGACTTTTTTGTTCAGTTTTTTGTTTTTTTTTTTTTATTCTTCCTTGATCTAGTACAAGATAGAATGGAAGAGGATAGAACGCAGCAAGGAATAATTTGAAATCAGAATGATGACAATGGTAAAAAATAGTCCCATCTCAAGTCTCTAATTAAAGCTAGTAAGTAAAATCATTTGTATAACAATTCTCCTCTGATAATTTCAAATGTGTTTTTGTTCCAGGGTTTTTTTTTTGTTGTTGTTGTTGTTGTTTTGTTTTGTTTTAATAGAACTCTTTCAAATTCCCATGACTTAACCTACTGAATCTTCTTTGGAATCTTCAAATTCTCCAAATCTTTAGAGACTTGGTGGTCACTCACAGGCCAGAGGTATTGTAAAAGGATCCTGGAGATTTCAGATTAATGGTCAGCAAAAGCCATCCCAAAACTTTAGTCTGATTCAGTGATCCCCAGGGAAACTGGGAACCTTTCTCAGGATCTTTCATGTGGAAAAACCATCTGCTCCATCCTCTGATGCAACACAAATAATCACTGTGAAGCTCAGTTTCAATGAGTTTATTCTACCAGGTATGATCCAGGTAGGCTTGGTCTTGTAGGTATGTTTGTGTTATGTTTCATATTCCAATAGTTTACTTTATAAGTTGTACTCTTTGTCTTCCTTGTACTCTGTCAAGCACCAAGTACAGTGTCATCTCTCTGTGGATGCTCTACAAACTCTAATTGGTAGTGACCAAGATAATGATGTTGACAAATGACTCCATGAAACTGATGAATCATTTGGTGGAAGAGGCTGGGTACAGCAGTTATGTAATGTTGTCACCAAACAGGTAATGTTTCATACCTCAGAGCAACACAACGTATTTTGCCTGTCAGTGTTATTATTTCCACTCAGAGCCAAAAAGGCATTTTTGAAGAGAGTAGGACTTTTTAAAAATTATTTTTTTAAATATTTATTTATTTTTGAGAGAGAAAAAGGGAGCGCGTGAGTGGGAAGGAAGAGCAGAGGGAGGAGAGTATCCTCAAGCCGACTCCCCACTGAGTGTGGTGCAGGCTTGATCCCAAGACCCTGAAATCATGACCTGAGCTGAAATCAACAGTTGAATGCTTAACTGACTGAACCACCTAGGCATCCCTGAAGAGAGTAGAACTTTTGAGTGATTTTGACATTGTAAGCAGATAGGGCTTATTTTCTCCGCAGGCCATGACTAAAACCTGGCTCTCTTTTGAGTTGGCAATCAAATAAACAAAAACAGGAAGCAAGAAGTTTGAATCAGCTAATAAAAACAAACGAATTCATATGAGTATTGTCACTTCAATGGTATTGTTCCTACTCTCCTGATGAAAGGTCTGGGCCTTTTGAAATAAGTTGGTGTGGCACAGAGAAGTTTACAGAAAAGTTTTTGATTTATATAGGAGATTGCTGACATTCAACTATTTCTGACCTTTAAAATGGCAATTTCATCTGGTTCAACTTAATAAAAGATTTAAGAATTCTTTTAACTGGAACATATCTATATAAATATAGATAAATACTAAAGCAAAGGAACAAATTCCTACTACTTGCTTCCTGGCAAATTCATAATTACTTTCAGTTGATCTTTGTTTATGGGCATAGGTGAAGTAAAAACAAAACAAAACAAAACAACCCCCCTGAAACTCTTTATATATTTTCTAAAAAACTAAGTTTTTTTCTTAATTTTTAAACAAAATTAAGTCAAAACCTAAACTTAACATTTAAAACAAAAAGATTTAACTAAATATTAGAATTTTGAACACAAGGGATTTTTTGTTTTCCTACAGAAACCAAAATCTCGTACTTAGATGTATTTCTTTAGAAATACATAATCAGACTCTATCATTTTAGATCAGGGGTTGCAAATTTGTGGCCAAATCTGACTCATAGACAAGTGATATTCAATCTTCATAATCATTAACAGTTTTACAAATGTGAATAACATCATCACTCTTCAGTTATGAAAGCCCTTACCAACTTCTACTGATTCTCTTTCAGAATTTATTTCCATTTTTTTTTTTTTTTTTACTTTTTATTTACATTTTCCTGCAGAGTCTTCTAAAACATTTTAGTTTGCTGCTCAATCTTACTTGACATTGACATGTCTCATTGCTTTTGCTCCTCTGATGAAAACATTCTGAATCAAGGAATTGGGAGGGGAAAACCTGTTGCCACTATAGATTCTACTTCATGGCCTTTCTTGTTCTGAGTATGAGCAAAAGGAGACAAAAATACCAGAAGATGCTTACTTTCTCATAATGAAAGAAAGGCAAATTAAAATAAGCTATCTTTCTATTTTTAACCTTTCAGTTTTGCATGAGTAAAAAGATTGATGATATTTAGGGTTGGTGAGAGTGTGGAGAAATGGAAATTTGCTGGTAAATTGATTCAGTTTTTAACCAAAAAATCAGAGGTGTTTATAATTTAAAAAAATGTACATACTGTATGCCATTGCAAGTCTACTTTATCCTACAAAAATAGTCATATAAGTGTAGAGAGTACACATTTCACATATCCAAGGACTTTAATTGTAGCATAGTGTGTAATAACAAAACAAAAAATAAAACAAAAAAACTCTGCAAATAACCTAAATATTTATCAGTAAGGAATTATTTGATTATGGTTATATATGATAGTTTAAAAGAATGAGGGGACACTTGTGTGGTTCAGTCCATTAAGTGTCTGACTCTTGGTTTGGCTCAGATCATGGTCTTAGGGTTGTGAGATTGAGCCCTGCATTGGGCTCTGTGCTGGACATGGAGTCTGCTTGAGATTCTCTCCCTCCCTCTCCCTCTGCTTCCTACCCCCCAGCACACACACACACAAACACACACACACACACTCTCTCTCTCTCTCTCTCTCTCAAAAAATGTTTAAAAGAATGAGATACATCTGTGTTTAATAGAAAGGTGTTAAGGTTATAATATAACTGCAAAAAGCACACTTTAGAACACTTTGTAATATGATTTTATTAAAAAGCAAAAAAAAAGTAATGGTGTATGTATATTTTGATATGCAGATGGAGGTAGATGGATAAAGTTTAGAACAGTGGTACTCCACTCTCCTCCCAGGGGACATTTGGCAATGTCTACAAACGTTTTTGAATTTCACGACTGGGGAAGGGTACTACTGGCATCTAGTAGGTAGAGGCCAGGGATGCTATCAAACACCTTACAGTTCATAGGACAGCTCTTACAACAGAGAATTAATTGGCTCAAAATGTGACAAGTGCTGAGGTTGAGAAACACTGGTCTATGAGAATATGTAGCAAACTCTTGCTAGTAATGTTGGGGGGGATTAGGAGGTTCTTTTTATGTTATTTTGTATTTTGGTGTATTACATTTCTTTTTTCCAATGTATTCCTTTGAAATTAAAACAAATGAGAACTACTGGGCCTTAGCTGGGAGGGAATTACAGTTATAGGAAGGCCTTACTCATTTTCATTCACAATGATGGACAGTCCACTTCCAACAGTTGGCAAAATAAGCAATAATTAAAAAATTGAGGCAAGGGCACCTGGGTGGCTCAGTGGGTTAAAGCCTCTGCCTTCAGCTCAGGTCATGATCCCAGCGTCCTGGGATTGAGCCCCATGTCGGGCTCTCTGCTGAGCGGAGAGCCTGATCTCTCCTCTCTCTCTCTGCCTGCCTCTCTGACTAGTTGTGATCTCTGTCTGTCAAATAAATAAATAAAATCTTTAAAAAAAAATTGAGGCAAAGTAGCTATTTTAGGCAAAGAAGTATATCTCAGTAGATAATGAATTTGCCCTCTCAGTATTGATTTTGCTCCATTTAGATGGACAGTTTCACATTAGTCAGTGCTTCCTTACCCTGGATTACCTCTATAAAGCACTCTAGTGCTATCTGCTCACATGCTCTCTCCAAGTGCTGCACAGGACTGAGAAATCTTATACACCCAAATGGTGGGCAGCTGAGGGCAGCCTCAGGGCAACAGTCACCAGGAACAGAAGCCCTGAGTCCCTCAGACCTTGCAGAACTGAAATTTGCCACTAGCCATGTGAGTATGACAGAATTCTTTCCTAGTCAAGACTTCAGTGGCTAAGCCTGTCAGAAGCCAGAATTACAGCCTTGGGAGAGGCCCTAGAGGAGAGGAACTGATAAGCTGTGTCTGGACTCCTTCCCCATAAAAACTGTGAGATAAGGAATGTATTTTGTTTTGAGCCACTAAGTTTGTGGTAATTTGTTAGGTAACAATAGATAACTACTAAAGTTGTGAAATTTTACAACTTTTGACAATGAGTCAGAGCCAAAACAGTGGCCAATCACTGAATTTTCCTTTGCTATGGAGGACACTATAATGTCATTCCACCCGCCAAGAGAACTCAGGACAAACAAAATTCATGGGTTAAAAGGAACCACAGGAAACAAAATCACCTCTATTACAAGTTGAGAGGCATTTAGGGTGTGTGCATGTTACTGATACAAGCATGATCCTCAAGTGTGTTTGCACACCAAAATCTTTTAATCTCCCTGCCCATCAGGGAGTCTGTTTATCCCTCTCTCTGCCCGTGCCCCTTCTCATGCTTTCTCTCTCCCTCTCTCTCTCTCTCTCTCTCGAATAAATAAAATCCTTAAAAAAATACATTAGTACCTCAAAAATAATAATAATAATAATAGAAAATAATAACAAAATCTTTAAATCTGGTGTGTAGCTATAATCCTGGACTATCACAAAGAACCCAGGGCTGATGGTCCACCAGGCTCCCTCTGGTTTCTAAGAGCTTCCAGGGGAGGAATGCCCTTTAGGAAGGTGCTTCTCTTACGTTTATGAGAAATCAGCTTCCAGGCAACTAGACCTATTGAAAGTATTTTTGAGTAAGGGACAGGTGGGGCTTGGTAGGGAGAGATAGATAGGGGGTTATGTGATCATTCTCACAGAAATCCCCAAAAGGTATGGGAAGGTATGGTGGAGGTATGGGAAACCAGAGATAAGGGAATAAATTGGACTACCCTACCCTAGGCCTGTGGGGTGGGTTGTGTGGGTTGGGTGTCTTTATGATAATCACCTGTGACCAATAAAAAATAACCAGACCCTAAAAGGAAGTAAGCCATCAAAGGTGTTATCAATAGAGATGTTAAAAGGATTTAAGTTCCCTGGTTATCCTTCTATAAAAGACCTGTCTCTCTCTTGAGAGCTCTTTCTGTATCTTCACGTAGTAAACTCCTTTACTCACTCTCTGTTGTCTGTGAGATTCATTCTCTGACTCAATGAGGTAAGAGCCTAGCTTTCCTGCATCATTTTGAGTGAATCCTGTCAACCTTTGACAGAAGGCCTAAGGTTTCAAGATTCAGGAAGGAGTGAGTATCATCAGATAAAGAGTGCTCTAAAAAAACTGATGTCCGCATGGTGTGAGGACCTTCTGTACCAATGTCCACCTTTGAGGATGTCTTCTTTTAGCCCTAATTTTACTCTTGCTTTATTATGAGCTATGATCTTACTTTGAGCTCCTTTAAGAAATATAGATTATTACTATGATTTTTAATAACACTAATAAAATAGATAATGATGAGGGTTATTACTTTCTGATCACTTGCTCTGTCAGGCTTTATTGTTTCTTGGCCTTTTGGCTAAGATCAAGTGTACTCTGTCAGGCATTGTTTTAAGTGACTGGCATCGATTATTTGAAAAAGCATTCCCTGAAAGAACTAGTTAATAATCATTATCTACTATTTCATGGAGGAGGAAACTGGATTTTATGGATGAGACATGACTTGCTGAGGATCATGTAGCCATCTGGAAGGGGGCAGGGAATATGGTCAATAAGCAATTTAGTTAGGTCAGAATTGACTGTCTCATCACAAAATGAAGTCCTGAAACCCATCTGTATAATTTTTTAAATCAATCAAGGCATAGTTTATATACCATAATGTGTGCAGTTTTCCATATACTTGGATGAGTTTAGAAAACTTAGACAGCTGTGTAATCACCACCATCTATATTTAGATCTCTCTTTCATCCTAAAAGGAGCCCTGATTCCCTATCTAGTCAATCCCCATCTCTACCCACTTCTCCCCCCAGGCAACTGCTAATCTGTCTTCTATCCTTCTAGATTAGATTGTCTTTCTGAGAATTTTGTATAACCATAATCATAGAGTTGTACTCTTATGTCTGGCTTTCACTCAACATAACCTTTTTTTTTAACTTAAATTTTTTTTTTAATTTTTAAAAGATTTTATTAATTTATTTGACAGAGATCACAAGTAGGCAGAGAGGCAGGCAGAGAGAGAGAGAGAGGAGGAAGCAGACTCCCAGCTGAGCAGAGAGCCTGATGTGGGGCTCGAGCCCAGGACCCTGAGATCATGACCTGAGCCGAAGGCAGAGGCTTTAACCCACTGAGCCACCCAGGTGCCCCTCAACATAACCTTTTAAGATTTATCAATACTTTTATGTGTATTAGTAGTTTCTTTTCATTGCTATGTGTTATTTCTTTGTATGGTTGTATATTTTATTCATTTTAGGAGGCCAGCATTACCCTAATAGCAAAACCAAATATATTCCAAGAAAATAAAACTAAAATCACCAAATCACGGGGTGCCAGGGTGGCTCAGTGGGTTAAAACCTCTGCCTTCAGCTCAGGTCATGATCCCAGGGTCCTAGGATCAAGCCCCGCATCGGGCTCTCTGCTCGGCAAGGAGCCTGCTTCCTCCTCTCTCTCTGCCTGCCTCTCTGCCTACTTGTGATTTCCATCTCTCAATTAAATAAATAAACTCTTTAAAAAAAAGAGTAAAAAAAAATCACCAAATCACTAATGTATCAATTCACCAGAATTCCTTGTGAATATAGATAGGAATCCTCAGTGAAATAATAGTAAGTGGAATCCAGAAATACATAAAAAGAGTATATGCTGACTAAATGGGGCTATATACTATATATATATGTATATATATAGTTTTTTAAACTATATGTATGTGTATATATATGTATATATATACATATATATATAGTTTTTTAAAAAACTAAAGTTTTTTTAATCACCACTAAAGTGGTGATTACACAGCTAAGTTTTCTAAACTCATCCAAGTATATGGAAAACTGCACACATTATGGTATATAAACTATGCCTTGATTGATTTAAAAAATTATACAGATGGGTTTCAGGACTTCATTTTGTGATGAGACAGTCAATTCTGACCTAACTAAATTGCTTATTGACTTTATATATATATAACTTTAGTTTTTTAAAAAATGATTTGGTTTATTTATTTGAGAAAGAGAGACAGCAAATGAGAGCAAGAGAGGAAGAGAGAGGGAGACAGTTTATGAGTGGGGAAGGGACAGACGAAGAGGGAGAAGCAGACTCCCTGCTGAGCAGGGAGCCCAATGCAGAGCTCGATCCCAGTAGGATCATGACCTGAAGTGAAGGCAGATGCTTAACCAACTGAGCCACCCAGGTGTCCATAATATTTTTTTTAGAGCAGTTTTAGGTCTACAACAAAATTAAACAGAAGGTAGAAGGTATAGAGAGTTTCCATATAACCCCCACCATCACACATGCAAGCCTTTCCCACTATCAAACTCCTGCACCAGTGTGGTATATTTGCTATAATCCATGTACCTACATTGACACATCATCATCATCCAAAGTTTATAGTTTATATTAGGGTTCACTCTTGGTGTTGTATATTCTATGAGTTTTGAAAAAAGTATAATGACATATATCTACCATTGTATCATTCAGAATTGTTTTACTGCTTTAAAAGTCCTCTTGCTTCACCTATTCATTCCTCCTTACACCCAACCTCCTGGCAACCACTGTCTCCATAATTTTGTCTTTTCCAGAATGTTATATAGTTGGGTTCATACACTTACATAGCATTTTCAGATTGGTTTCTTTCACTTAGTAATATGAACTGAAGGTTCTCCATGTCTTTCCATGGCTTGATAGCTCATTTATTTTTATTGCTAAATATTCCATTGTTTGGATGTACCACAATTTATTCATTGCCTACTAAATAACATCTTGGTTGCTTCCAAGTTTTGGCAATAATGAATAAAACTGCCATAAATGTCTATGTGCAGGTTTCTGTGTGGACATGTTTTCAAATTGTTTTTAAATACCAAATAGCTCAATTGCCAGATTGTATGGTAAGAATATATTTTTTGAGAGAGAGACAGTGAGAGAGAGCGTGAGAGGGGAGAAGGTCAGAGGGAGAAGCAGACTCCCTGTGGAGCAGGGACTCCGATGTGGGACTCAGTCCTGGGACTCCGGGATCATGACCTGAGCCCAAGGCAGTTGCTCAACCAACAGAGCCACCCAGGCATCCAGAATATATTTAGTTTTATCAGAAACTGTCAAAATCTCTTTCAAAGTGGTTGTACTATTTTGCATTCCTAGCAGTGTAGCCAAACTAATGAGTTTACCCCTTGGCAAGTCAGAAACTGCACCAGGTTGAGTTGTCACTGGAAGAAAACTTTATCTGTAGCAAGTAAGGAGATCACAGGGAATGGCTTCCAAAGCAATGACTCCCCAGGCAAGGGTGAATGGGTTCCTTTTATTTAGAGTTAGGATGAATATTTAGAGAGGAAAGCCTTGTCATCATATGTAGCAGTGGGCATAAGGCCACACATGTGCCTTGAGGAAACATTCCTATACACACATTGTGTGTTATGTAAATGAAGTTTGTGCTCCTCCTTGGGTGGAGATTTTAGTTTTATAATGAGGTAAAGGTAGTTGTCAGTCATGTTAGAGGTCACTCCTTCGTCCATCTGTACAGTTTTGAGTTGGGGTTAAGTTCATACTGGTTTGGGTGGTCTGGGCTGCCTGGATGTCTTGTCAGGGAGTTGCTACAACTCGAGGGGGCAGTTTCACTTTACATCTGCCTGGGTTAAGAGATTAAACTGGAAAGAAGAGCTTAAGGAAAAATGTGGGACAAGCATCAGTGAGTACCAGTAGGTGGGCAGTAAAGTCAGGTCTTGAAGTCTGGCAGGTGACCTTAGCCAATGGATGAGAGTTCCTGTTGATCCAGAATTTTATGGTATTAGTATTCTGGATTTTGGCCATTCTAAAAGATGTGTAGTGGAATCTCATTGTGTCTTTAATTTGCATTTCCCTAATGACATATAATGTGGAGCATATTTTCATATGCTTACTTGCCATCTGTGTATCTTCTTTGGTGAGGTGCCTGTTAAGGTCTTTGGCCCATTTTTAAATTGAGTTGTTGGTTTTTCAAGTTCATTGTATATTTTGGAAAATAATCAGGTATGTGTTTTACAAATATTTTTACAAATATTTTCTAATATTTTCTCCCAGTCTGTGGCTTGTCTTCTCATTCTGACAGTGTCTTTTGTAGAAGAGACATTTTTAATTATAATGAATTCCAGCTTATTAAATACTTTCTTAAACATGGATTGTGTCTTTGGTGTTATATAAAAGGTTGTTTTTTTTTTGTTTGTTTTTTTGTTTTGTTTTGTTTTGTTTTGAGATGGTGAGAAAGAGAGGAGGGCCAGAGGAAGAGGGAGAGAGAATCTTAAGCAGGCTCCACACCCAGTGTGGAGTCGACATGGGGCTCAATCTCACAACCTTGAGATTGTAACTGAGCCAAAGTCGAGAGTCTGTCACTTAACCAACTGAGCCTCAAGTGCTTCACACACCAAATGAGTTCAGGTGCTCAGCATTTGCCAAACTTGGCACTTAACGACCTGACCCACTCAGGTGATGAGGTTAACTAAGGACAAACCACAGGCTGACACCCTGCAACCCACCCTCCCCACACACACTCCTGGTTGGCTTATCTACAACATTCTTCCCGGAAGCTCCCAACTATCTTAATGTTAATGCCTTGCTGGATGTAAAAACAACCTTAATTTGACAATGGCAAGGCCTCCCAGTATCTTCTGAGTCTTTAACATACAAAAATCCTTTTGAGACCTCCCTTTCCCTTACCTTCCTAAACTCCCAGGTATATAATCAGCTACCCCTCAGTACTCTGGGACCCCAGCTCTTTCTGCCACAGGTCCTGTCCCCCTGCTTTAATAAAACCACTTTTTTGCACTAAAGACATCTCAAGAATTTTTTCTTGGTCTTCAGTTTCAGACCTCACCCCACCAAACCTCACCTATATTCTAAAACTACAGCACAGGCACCCCACAAAAGATCTTTTTTTTTTTTTAAAGACTTTATTTATTTATTTAACACAGACAGAGAGAGAGAGAGAGAGAGAGAGAGCATGAGGGAGAGCAAGCACAAGCAGGAGGAGAGGCAGAGGCAGAGGGAGAGGGAGAAGCAGGCTCCCCACTGAGCAGGGAACCTGACATAGGGCTTGATTCTAGGACAGATGCTTAACTGACTGAACCACTCAGGTGCCCCACAAAAGGTCTTTTTAAACAGAATTTTAACATCTGGAAATATCATCATGTTAACATGACAAAATTATTGTGAGTTTCCTATCTCTAGATTATTTGCTTTTTTTTTTTTTTAAATTTAGAAACACTACCTTGAGAACTTCTTTTAAGTACTAGGTATTTTAAAATTGAAATACTCACATACCATTGTGTACAACTCAGTTTTTATTATATTCACCAAGTTGTGGGACCACTACTACTACGTAATTGCAGAGCATTTTTATCCTCCCCCAAAGAAATGCAGTACTTGTTAGCTGTCACACCTCATCCTGCCTACTGATAACCACTAACCTACTTTCTGTCTAAACAGGATTTGCCTATTCTGAACATTTCATATGAATTAAACCATATAATAGTTGGCCCTTTGTCTCTGGGTTCTTTCACTTAGAATAATTTTTTTAAGATCCACTTTGGTTTAATTTTTGTGTAACATGTGAGGTATGTGCTCTAATTTTTGCCTATTAGAGTCCGAAACAAGGGAGGCACCATCAAAAGGGGTAATCTCAAAATGGAGATGAGCTTTTAAAATTTTTTTAAAAAAGATTTCACTTATTTATTTATTTATTTGAGAGCGAGAGTGAGACAGAGCATGAGAGAAGGGAAGGTGAGAGAGAGAAGCAGACTGCCCACCGAGCAGGGAGCCTGATGCCAGGCATGGGACACAGGACTGGATCCTGGGACTCCAGGATCATGACCTGAGTTGAAGGCAGTTGCTCAACCAACTGAGCCACCCAAGCACCCTACTTTTAGAATTTTAGAAAGCTGTTTTTAGTTACTAATGAGCTTGTAAAATCAGACCTCTGATAGAGACTGATAGTTTTCTGGCCTCTATGCATATTTTTGAATGGGTCAGTTTGGATTCAAAACCGAGATGAACAGGGTTTAGGAAAGCCTTGCTTGTCCCTGACACTTAGAACACCTGCTGCTTGTGTGCAGCGTGTTTGTTTTGCTACCAGCAGAACAAATACTGCTGGTTTTTTCCTGGAATTTAACTCACAGATTCTAATTGCCTGAACCTGTGTGTAAGCTGAAATCTGAAACTGCCTGCTTGCTGTAGGCTATTTCAGACTCAGCACAAACTGTGCTGGGCTAAAAGCAGAAATCACTCAGACCGGGTGTCACTGCAGATTCAAAGCACCTGTGCATGGGGCCACAAAACATGATGAAAACATCATGGACGCTTTCTGTACTCCCTGGGTCACATGCAAAATGTTCACAAGAAAGGGCTTGTTCTCTACAGGGACCATCTGGAATCAGGCTGCTGATCAGCTCTGTATTTCTGACACAAAACTAACTGCAATTCCAACCTGTGATTTGTGCCAAGAACTATGTACGAGTTCAGGAAGGACACGTTGCAGGGACTGTGAACTTTCTGCCCACTCCTAGCGGAATGGACTCTTGACCCCATCTCAGGGAGGGCTCACTGTTGATGATTATATTTGGCTTTCTGGATTAGCTGCAGTTTGCAAACTGATCATTAAGTAAGCTTTAGTAAAGCAAACTGATCATTAAGTGTAGCTATCTGTCATAAGGGATTAATTTTTTTTAGATGCTCACTGGATACATCATTAGGATTAAAGAACACCCATTTTGAAATTTTTAAAAAATTCAGGATTTTCTCCTGATGGGTTCCTGAACACGCCAGGTCTTTCTCCTTGAGTTGTTTAAAAATATTTTTTTCCTGTGAAAATACATTTATTCCTCTTGCATACAACTCTTCCTGATGGAATGTCTGCATAAGGGTAGGGGATGATTAAAAAACATGAAGTCATGATTATTGAAAAGGACACATTGATTTTGCAACAATGAGAAAAAACAAAACCCTAGTATCTGGAAAGCATGGGAAAGGGGGCATTAATAACCTTTGTTTTTTAAAAACTGTTCCTGGAAGCTGTCCCCTCCTCCAGAAGGAAACTCCCTGTGCTGCCTTTCCAAACTGCTGAGAATGTTCTGATTCAGACTGACTGTTGAAGCTAGATCACACCCAGCAGTGCTGGCTATGGAACAGATTGGGTGGCCCCAGCTCTTGCACTTTTTATTTATTTATTTATTTATTTAAAAAAGATTTTATTTATTTATTGGACAGACAGAGATCACAAGTAGGCAGAGAGGCAGAGAGAGGAGGAAGAAGGCAGAGGCTTTAACCCACTGAGCCACCCAGCGCCCCAGCTCTTGCACTTTTATGCAAAATACAGTCATAGGATGGATGAGCTGATGTCATAGCTAAACAAAACTGGAAATGACTACTTTCTTGCACTCCCTCAAAAACCAAGGACTCAACTAAAGTTTTCCAACTAAACTGGGAATCCTGGGACTGGAAGCCCTGGTAGGGGTCTACTGGGTCTTCTGTTAACCTGGGGGCCTACTGTGTGTCCTGTTTAGGGTGCACTAACAGTTGAAGTATGACCTCAGAGGTTGTACTTATTTTGCATGGTCCCTGATCATTATGACACTGTCTCAGCTGGAAGGCATTTAGGTTAGCTTCAACGAATGGCCAGGTGATTCTGTGACTGAATCAATGCCTCAGGTTGTATAAAAAAGATTCATACAAAAACTTGAGGAGGAAGCCCCCTGATTTCTAAGATAGAACTTTACAATTAATGGGATATGTGTTAAATCTCAAGGGGCATAACTGAGATAAATAATAATACTGATCTCATCCTCCTGCATTGGGGCCTACCAATAATTATTTTGCTATAAAGACAGTTTGGCCAAGGGCCAAGGGGTGGACTTTACTGAAGAGAATTACCATAGAAGGCCTAGGACATCCTTAGAAAAGTCTGCTTGCAAGGATGGCCCTTGGATGGCATCTGAGAACTTGGATTTTGCATCAGTTCTCATCAATCCTAAGTGATAAGAGTGGCTCACTCCACCTAAACCTTTTTTCTTTTCTTTTCTTTCCTTCTTTCTTTCTTTCTCTCTCTCTCTCTCTCTTTTTTTTTTTTACAAACAATGTAGTATGTGCTAAACACCTGCTTTCCTTCTGGGGGTCTGGAATTTCGGGGCACTGAGTCTCCAATGAGCTACCCTGGTTGGCAACACTCTGCACCTGTTGTCACACATCAGTGCAGGAAGAATTAAGCATATCCTATGCAAGTCGACTTGGAGAGAACTCTTGGAAGCTTGTGACTGGATTCCCTTGGACTTCTTACCATGTGCCTTTTCCGTTTGCTGATTCTCTTCAGTGTCTTTTGCTGTACAAAACAGTAATTATGGAGTATAACAATTTCTGGGTCCTGTGAGTCCCTCAAGTGAATCATTGAATCATCAAGCCTGGGGTGATCTTGGAAATCTGACACAGAGGACTTGCTCTAAACCTGTGTGTGTGTTTTGTTTGTTTGTTTATTTGTTTTCTGAGAAATATATGGAATTCTGTGATGTTTACAGGATATTAAAAAAAGACCCTTTCAATAATCTCTCTCTTTAGTGATCTTACAAAATATACCAGAAGAGACTATCTGTAGTTTCCCAAAATTAAGGTGTCAGCAGGGCCATGATCCCTCTGACAGCTCTAGGGAAGAATCCTTCCTGACTTTTCTGGCGTCTGGCATTTGCAAGCAATCATTGGCATTTGTTGGCTTATAGATCCATCACTCCAGTCACATGGCCATCTTCTCCCTGCATGTCTTCATATTGTCTTTCTTCTGTGCATGTCTACCTCTGTGTCCTAATTTCACCTTATAAGGATACCAGTCATATTGGATAAGGGCCCATTATCTTAACTTGATTACTTCTAAAGATCCTTCTAAATATGGTCACTTTTTGATGTATTGGTGGTTAGGACTTCAATGTATCTTTTGGTAGGAATGCAATTCAGCTCATAAGAAGCTTCTAAATCCATCCCTATTAGAAACCCACAGAAAAAATCCTCACTCTTTTTTTTTTTTTTTAATATGGCTACCGTAATTTTTAGGAACACCCCAGTGACAATATTCTCTTTTGGAATTAAACATGTTCTAGGTGATTTAGGTAGTAATGTAGTTTTAGAGTGTGGGCTGGGAGCTTCTCATTTGTACAACCTGTATTTTGAGCAATGACTGTGAAGTATCTCAACTGAAAAGTTGCACTTAAGAGGGATGTTTGTCTGGCTCAGTCAGTAGAGCATGCAACTCTTGATCTTGGGGTCATGAATTTGAGCCCAACATTGGGGAAAGAGATTACTTAATAAATAAAAATTTAAAAAATTTGTACCTATGATAGGCAACTTTACATTCTTGTTATTATATTTTGACTTTTAGAATACTGGGTTAAAGTTTGAGAAGGCTGACTGAAAGAAAAGTACACATGGCCAGTGAAAGTGAGTGGGAACTGCATCTTTAATGTAAAACTGGGACATCTCCCACTCTTGTCATCCTAACTTTACTTTCACTTATAAGAAAATGAAGAGATATCTCACAAATTATTTTGAACAAGTTGGTGATCTAGAACTGGCTGTCTTGAAAGGTAAGTAGAAACTAGTAAGCCACTTCCATGCAAGAATGAACAGTAGAGTGAAAAACACAGGCAGGAGCGCTTGGGTGGCTCAGTCAGTTGGGTGTCTGCCTTCGGTTCAGGTCATGATGCCAGGGTCCTGGGATTGAGCCCTGTATTAGTCTCCCTGCTCAGTGGGGAGTCTGCTTCTCCCTCTGCCTCTCCCCTGCTTGTGCTCTCTCTCTCAAATAAATAAATAAAATCTTAAAAAAAATACAGGTAAACATGCACAGTTGGGAGAGCTGTGAGACAGGAAAACAAAATTGTTAAGTAATTATATTTTTGACACTCAAAATATGGTTTTGGGTTTGAGTATAACAAATGCAGGCAACTGCATCAAGCCCTGCCAAAACATGAAGCAACAGCCTTTCAGGATTCAGCTTCATGGTATAAAATCAGAAATCCACTGCATGGCATGAAAAGAAGTTCAAATCTAGTTTTCATTTACTTTTTATCCCCATTGCCTGTGTCCTACCACCAATTTATACAATCAGTCCCACTGAGCACTGTAACCTTCTATTTTTTAAGCACTCTGCATTTCCCTCCTCTGAATAGTTGCTTATCTTCTCTTCTCAATCTGGAATACACTGTTCACTTCTCAACCCCTTAGTCTCCTTTAAAATGAGCCATAACACAATATAGAACAGGAAGAATATTGAAAATAGGACTAAGATGTGCTTATGGAATATCAATAAAGAAAGGATTTATTAAATCCAGTAATGAGGAATTAAGGATATATTACACAAGTAAGTACTACATAAAACAAACCTTTGCATATTGGAGCAGAATCATACAAGTAGCTCTCCAGCTGAGACATCTGACAGTAGAATGTATTAAACATTTCGTATGTCAGGAATTATTCTAGATCCTTGCTACTTGCCATCTCATTTAATCTCTCAACAACCATTTGAAGTAGTTATCATTCACAGATGATGTAAGATAAACCCAAGGCTCAATAGTTTTCATGCAAGCACAACTGATGCCATAATTGTAATTTCAACCTTTCCATCCCCAAAGTCTATGTTTCTACCCTTGTAATGCCAAACTACTTGCCAAGGTTGATGCAGACTTAAGATAAAGTTTGGCTAATGCTGAGTATATGAGTGCATATGCTGTGTGAAACATTTGAGGCCCAGTTCGTTAAGTGACAGACTCCTGATTTTGGCTTAAGTCATGATCTCAGGGTTGTGAGATTGAGCCCCACCTTGAGCTCTGCACTGGGCGTGGAGCCTGCTTAGATTCTCTCTCTCCCTCTGCCCTTCCCTTCACCCCACTCATGCACACATTCACGTATGTTCTCTCTCTCTCTAAAAAGAAAAAATTGATTTTGAGGAAGCACACACTGGCAGTTAATTAGGAGGTAAATGGTGCAACAACCCATGCAGCCGGTAATGAAGCCCTTGGCTAGGTATAAGTAGTGGAAATAGAAGGCAACAGGGTAAGAAATCCATATGGGGATAAACCTAGAACCAAGTTTAGGAAAAGTCAAAGATAAGTGTGATGTTTTAAGCCCAATAGTGCTGTCATTAATAAAAATATGTAACTTCCTCTAAAACCCAAACCAAAACAAAAAAACAAAAAAGCAGGTTTTGTAACAGCAGTTCTAACTTGGTGAGATGGGTGAAAATTGCTGTCTAATTTCTGGCTCTAGCCCTAACAATGATGATGCCTTCAATTATAGTAAGAGCCACAGGCTGAGAACAGGCATCATAACCAGAGGCAGAAGTAAGACCTGAGGTATGGGTATGTCTTGTATGGATAAAGACATATTATGTTTGAAATGGCTGGGTATTGAGACCCAACTCCAGTGCTGTGGCCCACAAAGAGAGTGGATATTCCCAGTGTCCATCTCCCAGGGGGGCAGACTTAGGAAAGGAAGCTGGAATTCATCAGGTGGGTCAGGTTTCTCTCTAGGACGTCTTTCTCTGGACCTGAATCTCTGGGGTTGGTTGCTGAGAGGGAGATGTCTTGCTGTGGTCTTCAGCGGCAAATTCAAAGATGGTATATACTGTATAGAACCTAAATAGGGGCTCAAATGAATTTGGTCTGCAGGCTCTGGAGAGCCCCCCTTCCCTATGTCCTAAAACTGTCTTTCCTCTTTTTTTAATGCTTTCTTTGCATTTTAATTTTTGATATATCCTTCAGTTGTTTAAATTGTACTTGAATATTTCAGTATTTTATTAGACTTTTTACAGTAAGGACCTAAAAAGGACACTTCTCTTATACGTCTACTAGAATAGAATTTTTTCTTTCTGTAGGCCAACTCAGAAGTTTTCATTTATTTTATTTCAGGAATTGAAAACTTGACTTCACGGAACAGAGTAATAGATTTGACCAGCTATATAAGCAAATACATGACTTACCATAAAATACCAGTTTTTTTCAGGAAGTTATTAAACCCCAGGATTCCCCCTTAAGAAGAGGCATCATTGGGGCGCCTGGGTGGCTCAGTGGGTTAAGCCTCTGCCTTCGGCTCAGGCCATGATCCCAGGGTCCTGGGATCGAGCCCCGCATCGGGCTCTCTGCTCGGCGGGGAGCCTGCTTCCTCCTCTCTCTCTGCCTGCCTCTCTGCCTACTTGTGATCTCTGTCTGTCAAATAAATAAATAAAATCTTTAAAAAAAAAAAAAAAAAAAAAAAAAAAAAAAAAAGAAGAGGCATCATCTTTTTGAGTTTGTATAGGCAAAATAAGAGGCTGACACATAAATTGTGTCCATCCTAAATAGACTTGGGAGAAAGGCTTGGTGTGGTCCTCAGAATTAATGCTTGAATACATGAAGTTGTCTGCTCTATTTCTCCCAAAGTTATTTATTATTTGAAGCATTAATCAGCATCAATGATGAAGCTTCTGTATATACACTTAGCATTTTTACTTCCCAAGAGGCAGGAGGATACTACTGCTACTGGGTAGAGAGATGCCCTATCTAGCAGTTGTGGTTGGGGCCCTTCAGAAACAGCCATATGGAATAAACACTTTGATCACAGTTTTGTTATTTTGCTGACTCTTGATCAAGAAACTGCTGTCAAATACAACATTTTATGTCAACTATGCTTCAATTAAAAAAAAAGAAAGTGCCTGTGGATTGTGCCATGAAACAGTACATGAGAATGTATTTGGATATCTAAAATCTAGAGGTCACAGTTACACAAGATTTTAGATTTTAAAATTCTGGTGTCATCAGAAAAGTTTCTAAAACTTCAGTCTTTGAGAATTTTTTGAGACTTCTGTGGCCCAGAATGTGGACTACCTTTGTAAATGTTTTACCTGCATTTGAAAGATTGGTTAAGTCAAGTCACCTGAAAATATTTTAAAATCTTGATAGCCTTATATAATTCTTATTTCATTGGTCATTTAGGGTTCTCAAGAGAAATAGAGCAATAGACATTTATCTTACAAAATTGGGATACATGAGGGAGGAGGCAAGATGGCAGAAGAGTAGGGGACCTCATTTCATCTGGTTCATTCAGTTTAGCTAGATATCTGTCAACCATTCTGAACACCCACAAATTCAGTCTGAGATATAAGAAAATATATCTGGAAATCTACAAGTAGAAAAGTGACTGCTTTTTGCAATGTAAGTGGTGAGGAGTAGTGAATCTGTGGGAAGAGATTGGAAGATAAACAGAGGAGGGAGGGAGTCCTTCATAAACTGGCTATTAGAAAGTGTTCTAACATTGTAGAACAAAATTGGAACCCTTAGAAATCTTCTCCAATGAGAGATATCCTTTTCTGAAAGGGGTTCAGGGGATGAAAAGGGCAGAATTTTAGGTGGGTCACTGTGATCTAGGATCCAAGGAGACACAGAATGAATGGCGTGTGTGTGTGTGTGTGTGTGTGTGTGTGTGTGTGTGTGTGTGCCTGAGCCAGTGGAGTGCCCAAGCTGTGGAACAGTAGAAACTGATTTTGGTCAGCGAGCCCAGGGGGGTCACCATAAACCATGAGCCAGGCCAGTCGAGTGACTGCTCTTTACCTGAGCACCCTGAAAAGGACAGGAATGCACAGGCCATTTATCATCCCCTGGAAGGGGTGAAACAGCTGCACCCATAACAAGGCAACAACTCTCAGGGCAGCAGTGGCCCTGGAAAGGACAGTAGGGTGACACTTGGCACTCCCCCTGGAGCAGCAGAGTGGGTATGTACACAAGCCCACAACCACTCTCAGTTCCTAGGCACACAAAGGGCAGGTACAAGGGTCCATCAGGCTCCTCCCTGCCCCCCCTTTTGTTTTGTTTCATTTGGTTTTGTTTGCTTTTCTGTTGTCATTTCTGACTGCTTTGGATTTTTCTAGATTGTATTTTGCTTGGGTCGTGGATGATATTTTGGACTCTGCTCACTCTCTTACCCATTCTTCTCTGGGCAAAATGATTAGGAGGAGGAATTCACAACAAAAGAAAGAACCAGAGGCAATGTTCTCTGCCACAGAGCTAACTGATATGGATATAATAAGTAAGACGTCAAAGATGGAATTCAGGTTAGCAAGTATAAAGTTAATAGCTAGGCTTGAAAAAGCATAAATGATAGTAGAGAATCTCTAAGGGTGTAATGAGATCTAATCAGGCCATACTTAAAAATGTTATGAATGAGATGCAGTCTAAATGGATGCTCTAACAGCTAGGATCAGTGAAGCAGAAGAGATAATAAGTGATCTAGAGGACAGACTGATGGAAAAGGAGGAAACTGAGGAAAAGAGATAGAGATAACTCAGAGTCCATGAAGAAAGGCTTTGAGAATTTAAAGATGCCCCGAAGAGAAAAAAAAATGTGAGAATTATTGTGGAGCCTGTGGGGGTGGAGAGAGAGAGAGAGGGCCAGAAGGTATATTTGAGCAAATTATAACTGAGAACTTCCCTAATCTGAGGAAATAAACATCCATGTCCAGGAGGCAGAGAGGACCCCTCCCAAAATCAATAAAAATAGAAAAATAGCCTGAAACTTAACAGTGAAACTTGCAAATCTTGGAGGATAAGAAGCTATCCTGAGAGCATCTAGGGAGAGGAGATTCCTTACCTATGAAGGGAGGAACATCAGGATAACATCAGACCTATCCACAGAAGCCTGGCAGGCCAGAAAGGCCTGGCATGATATATTCAGGATACTTAATGAGAAGAACATGCAGCCAAGAATACTTTATCCAGCAAGGCTGTCATTCAGAATTGAAGGAGAAATAAAGAGCTTCCAGGACAGAGAGAAACTGAATGTATATGTGACCACCAAGCCAGCCCTGCAAGAAATATTAAGGGGTAAGCAAAGAGAGAACCCAATAGCAACATAGACCATAAAGAAATAGAGACAGTCTACAGAAACAGGGACTTTACAGGAAGTGCAATGGCACTAAATACATATCTTTCAATAGTTACACTGAATGTAAATGGGCTAAACGTTCCAATCAAGACACAGGCTATAAGAGTGGATTAAAAAAAGAAAGATACACAAACCATAAGAGACTCTTAATCTCAGAAAACAACCTGAAGATTGCTGGAGTGGAGGGATATAGGAGGGATGGGGTAGCTGGGTGATGGACCTTGGGGAGGGTATGTGCTATGGTGAGCACTGTGAATTGTGTAAGACTGATGAATCACAAACCTATACCCTGGAAAAAAATAACACATTATATGTCAATTTAAAAAAAAGCAAGACCCATCCGTATGCTGTCTATAAGACTCATTTTGAATGTAAAGACACCTCCAGATTGAAAGTGAAGGGATGAGTAACCATTTACCATGCTAATGGACCTCAAAAGAAAGCTAGGGTAGCAATCCTCATATCAGACAAATTAGATTTTAATTAATTAATTAATTAATTAATTATAAAAATTTTATTTATTTATTTGTCAGAGAGAGAGAGAGCGAGAGCGAGCAAGTGAGCACACAAGCAGGGGGAATGGCAGGCAGAGGGAGAAGCAGGCTCCCTGCTGAAGAAGAAGCCCATGCGGGACTTGATCCTAGGACCCTGGGATCATGACCTGAGCCAAAGGCAGATGCTTAACTGACTGAGCCACTCAGGTGTCCCAATAAATTAGATTTTAAACCAGAAACTATAGTAAGAGAAATAGAGTGGCACTATATCATACTTAAAGGGTCTATCCAACAAGAAGAGCTAACAATTGTAAAATTTATGGCCCCAATATGGGAACTGCCAATTATATCAACCAAATAATAACAAAAGTAAAGAAACACATTGATAATTATATATTAAGAGTAGGGGACTTCAACATTTCACTTACAGCAATGGATAGCTCATCTGAGCAGAAGATCAACAAAGAAACAAGAGCTTTGAATGATACATTGGCCCAGATGTACTTCATAGATATATAGAGAGTATTCCATCCTAAAATGACAGAATACTCATTCTTCTCCAGTGTACATGGAACTTTCTCCAGAATAGACCAC
The DNA here is from genome assembly GCF_963455335.1 of Martes martes. Classification (NCBI taxonomy): domain Eukaryota; kingdom Metazoa; phylum Chordata; class Mammalia; order Carnivora; family Mustelidae; genus Martes; species Martes martes. The sequence continues at coordinate 31,469,644 of NC_137900.1, forward strand.
ATACTGGGTCACAAATCAGGTCTCAACTGATAACAAAGGATTAAGGTTTTTCTCTGTATATTTTCAGACAACAGTGCTTTGAAACTTGGAAGGAACTCAAACACTTGAAAGTTAAAAAGTATTCTGCTAAAGAATGAATGGGGTCAATCAGAAAATTAGAGAAGAATTTAAACAATTCATGGAAACTAATGAGGATGAAGACTCATAACCTTTGGGATACAACAAAGGCAATCCTAAGAGGGAAGCACATTGCAACACAAGCCTCTTTCAAAAAGTTAGAAAAAGCCCCAGTGCAGAAGCAAACAGTACACTTAAAGGACCTGGAGAAAGAACAGCAAATAAAGCCTAAACCAAGCAGGAGAAGAGAAATCAAGATTAGAGGAGAAATCAATGAAATAGAAAATAGAAGACCAGTACAACAGAGCAACAAAAGTAGAAGCTGGTTCTTTGAAAGAATTAATAAGATTGATAAACTCTGGCCAGACTTATTCAAAAGAAAAAAGGACCCAAATTAATAAAGCCGTGATTGAAAGGAGAGAGATCATGACCAATACTAAGGAAATACAGAGATTTGAAGAACATCTTATGAGCAACTATATGCCAATAGGTTAAGCAATCTGGAAGAAATGGATGCATTCCTGGAAACTTATCAACTGAAACAGGAAGAGATAGAAAATCTGAACAGACCAATAAGCAGTAGGAAATTGAAGTAGTAATCAAAAACCTTCCCAAAATCAAGAGTCCAGGACCAGATGGCTTCCCAGGGGAATTCTACCAAACATTTGAAGAAGAATCAATACCTATTCTACTGAATCTGTTTCAAAAAATAGAAATGGAAGGAAAACTACCAAAGTCATTCTATGAAGCTAGCATTACCTTGATCCCCAAACCAGGCAAAGACCCCATCAAAAAGGATATTTATAGACAAATATTCCTGATTAACATGAATGCCAAAATACTCACCAAGCTCCTAGCCGGTAGGATCCAACAGTACATTAAAAGGATTATTTGCCACAACCAGGTGGGATTTATTCCTGGGATGCAAGGGTTATTCAACATTCACAAATCCATCAATGTGATAGAGCATTTTAATAAAAGAAGAGACAGGAACTGTATCATCCACTCAATTGATGTAGAAAAAGCACTTGACAAAATACTGCATCCTTTCTTGATTAAAACTCTTCAAAGTATACAGATAGAGGGAACATACCTCAATATCATAAAAGCCATCTATAAAAATCCCACAGCAAATATCATTTTCGATGGAGAAGAACTGAGAGCTTTCCCCTTAAGGTCAGGAACATGACAGGGATGTCCACTCTCACCAGTATTGTTCAGTGTAGTACTAGAAGTCCTAGCCTCAGCAATCAGCCAACAAAAAGAAATAAAAGGGATTCAAATTGGCATGAAGAAGTCAAACTCTTACTCTTCACAGATGACATGATACTTTATGTGGGAAAGCCAAAAGACCCCACCCCAAAATTGATACAACTCATACAGTGATTAAGCAATGTGGCAGGATACAAAATCAGTGCACAGAAATTGGTTGCATTTCTATACACTAGCAATGTGACTGAAGAAAGAGAAATTAAGTAAATGATCCCATTTACAATTGCATCAACAACTCTATGATACCAGGAATAAACTTAACCTAAGAGGTAAAGTATCTGTACCCTAGAAACTACAGAAAACTTATGATGAAATGGAGAAGACACAAAAAGATGGAAAAACACTCCATGCTCATAGATTGGGAGAATAAATGTTGTTAAAATGTCTATGTTGCCCAGAACAATCCACATGTTCAATGCAATTCCTATCAAAATACCACTGACATTTTTCAAGAGCTGGAACAAACAATCCTAAAATTTGTATGGAAACAGAAAAGACCCCAAATAGCCAGGGAATGTTGAAAAAGAAAACCAAAGCTGGGGACATCATAATGCCTGACTTCAAGCTATATTACGAAGCTGTGATCACCAGGACAGTATGGTATTGGCACAAAAACAGACACACATAGATCAGTGGAACAGAATGGAGTCTCCAGAAATGGACCTCAACTCTACAGTCAACTAATCTTTGACAAAGTAGGAAAGAATAGCCAATAGAAAAATGACAATCTCTTCAATAAATGGTGCTGGCAAAATTGGACAGCCACATGCAGGAAATGAAACTGGCTCTTCTCTCACACTATATCACTATATACAAAGATAACCTCATAATAGATGAAAGACCTAAATGTGAGATAGGAATCCATCAAAATCCTACGGGAGAACATAGGCAGTAACCTCTTCAACCTTGGCCACAGCAACTTCTTGCAAAACACTACTCTAAAGACAAGGGAAACAAAGGCAAAAATGAACTCTTGGGACTTCATCAAGATAAAAGTTTTCTGCATGGCAAGTGAAATAGTCAACAAAACTAAAAGGTAACATACAGAATGGAAGAAGATATTTGAAAATGACATAAATATAAAGGGCTGGTATCCAAGATCCATAAAGAACTTCTCAAACTCAACACTGTAAATCCAGATAATCCATTCAAGAAATGGGCAGAAGACACAAACAGACACTTCTCTAAAGACAAAAATAGCCAACAGACAGATTAAAAAATGCTCCACATTACTTGTCATTGGGGAATTACAATGAGATACCACCTTACACCAGTTAGAATGGCCAAAATTAACAAGACAGAGAACAACAAATGTTGGTAAGGATGTGGAGAAAGGGGAACACTCTAACACTGTTGGTTGGAAAGCAAGCTGGTACAGACACTCTGGAAAGCAATATGGAGGTTGCTCAAGACATTAAAAATAGAGCTACCCTACAACCAAACAATTGCACTATTAGGGATTCACCCCAGAAATACAGATGTAATGAAAAGAAGGGGTACATGCACCACAATGTTCATAGCAATAGTATCTGCAAAAGCCAAACTGTGGAAGGATCCAAGGTGCCCTTCAACAGATGAAGAGATAAAGAAGATGTAGTTCATATATACAGTGGAATATTAGCCATCAGAAAGGATGAATATCCACCATTTGCAAAGACATGGATGGAACTAGAGGGTATTATTCTAAGTGAAATAAGTCAAGCAGAGAAGACAGTTATCAAATAGTTTCACTCTTATGTGTAATATAAGGAATAGTGCAAAGGACCATTGAGGAGGGGAGAGAAAACTGAATGGGAAGAAATCAGATAGAGCCAAACCATGAGAAACTCTTGACCCTGGAAAACAAACCAAAGGTTGTGGAAAGGGTGGTGGGTAGAGTGATGGGGCAACTGGGTGATGGAGATTAAGGAGGGCACATGATGTGATGAGCACTGGATGTTATATGCAACTAATGAATAATTAAATACTACACCAGAAACCAATGTAACCAGCTATATGTTGGCTAACTGAATTTAAATAAAAAAAAAAAGAAATTGGGACACATGATTATAGGGCCTGGCAAGTCTGAAATTTGTAGGACTGTCTGGCAGATTGGAAATTCTGGCAGGAGTTAAGGTTCAGTCTTGAGTCTGAAGGCAGTCTTGACTGACACAATAAGGTAATCTATTTTACTCTAAGTGCACTGATTTAAATGTTAATCACATCTAAAAAATACCATCACAACAACATCTAGAGTGGTATGACCTAGAAACTGGGCACCGCAGCCTGGAGAAATTGACACATAAAATTAACCATCATTGTTTACCCCTTGTCAAGTTGGCACCCATAGACATCTCCTAAAACTATACCAAATCTCAAAAAAAAAAAAAAAACTGTACCAAATCTCCAAATAAAGGCAACAATTTCATGATTCCTTTCAGCAAGATATAAGTGTCCTATGTATAATTTGAAAATGGATTAACCTTTTCTCCAGTAGAGAATGCCAAGTCCTTGGGTGATGCTCCCTCTTTTCTTTCATATCCTATAACTCAGATACTATTATGTAAATGTAATGCCTCTTATATAATGAGAGATAAGAGTGTGAGGAAAGTAAAGTATATTATGTTTTCAGTTTCTACTAAGGTCCAGTAGTAAACAAAGAGCTATATCTCAAAGGGAGAGTACTTGTCCACAAAGAATAGCAGGGTTTTGCTCAAAAATCCCGAGTCTGTGTTGTGGTCCACCTAGGGGACTTGCCAAAGGCTCCAAACAGCATCTTTATCTGCCCATGTCACTTCAAACACTATTGGACCTGCCGCATCATATGGCTCAAGTAGCAGAGCAGCTTGCATAGCAGCTTGGACCTGGTGCAGAGCCTTCTTTTGTTCTGGGCCCTACTCAAAACTAGCAGCTTTTCAGCCATTTTTGTTAAATGGGCTGGAGTACACACACAAATGAGGAACATATTGCCTCCAAAAATCCAAAGAGCCCCAGAAGGGGTTATACCTTGTGTTTGGTTGTAAGGCCAGATGAGATAACTGATCTTTTTACCTTGGAAGGGATATCATGACATGCCTAACATCACCAGACCTCTAGAAATTTTACTGAGGTAGAATGCCCCTGAATTTTTATCAGATTTATTTCCCACCCCCTGACAAGCAAATGTCTTACCGATAAGTTGAGTAGTTGCTACTTCTTGGTCACTGGATCCATTAAGCATAATGCCATTAATATAATGGACCACTGTGATGTCTTGTGGAAGGAAAAGACAATCAAGATCTCTGAGAACTAAATTATGATGTAAGGCTAGAGAGTTGATATGAAAGCAAAGTGCTCTGGTGTTCTTTAACAGTTGGTATGGTGAAAAAAAAATTTGTCAAAAAACATTTGTCAGCTTCATACCAGGTACTATGGGAGGTGTTAATTTGCTTAAGCAATGAAACCATGTCCAGTAGAGCTGCTTTAGAGTCATCCCCTGGTTCAGCTTAACATAATCCACTATCATTCTCTAAAATCTGTTTTCCAGGCCATATAGGCAAATTGAATGGTGATGTGCAAATCAGTACCCCTGTATCTTTCAAGTCATGGATGGTAGTACTAATCTCTGCAATCCTTCCAGGAATGCCACACTATTTTTGATTTACTATTTTTCTAGGTAAAGGCAGTTTTAGTGGCTTCTACTTGATCTTTTCAACCATAATAATTCTCACTCCTCAGGTCAGAGAACCAATGTAGGGATTCTGCCAGTTGTTATTCCAGTGATCCATTCCAGAACCTATTTAACTCATCCCTCACCCCCACCTCCCCTCTGATAACTATCAGTTTGTTTTCTACAGTTAAGAATCTCTTTCTTGCCTTTGCCTCTCTTTCTCTTTTTTCCCCATGGTTGTTTGTTTTATTTCTTAAATTCCATATATGAGTGAAATCATATGTTATTTGTCTTTCTCTGACTGACATATTTCACTTAGCACAATACTCTCTAGCTCCATCTATATCATTGGAAATGACAAGATTTCATTCCTTTTTATAGGTGAGTAATAGTTTGTTATGTATATCTGTGTATATATATCTATAACATATATATATATATGTGTGTATGTAAATATATGTATAACATTAAAATTCAGTGCAAATCCAATAAGAATTTTAAAGGATTTCTTTAAGGAAGAAAGAAATGTCTAAATATTATGTCGAAGAAAAAAAACTAGGGTGTCTGGCTGGTTGGAGGAATATGTGACTCTTGATCTTGGGGTTGTGAGTTTGAGCCTCATGTTGGGTGTGGAGATTACTTAAATAAATAAAACCTAAAAAAAAAAAAAAACCCAAGACCACAAAATTTTGAATAAAAGAATGAAGCAGGGGCACCTGGGTGGCTCAATGGGTTAAAGCCTCTGCCTTTGGCTCAGGTCATGATCCCAGGGTCCTGCGATCAAGCCCCACATCAGGCTCTCTGCTCAGCGGGGAGCCTGCTTCCCCCTCTCTCTCTGCCTACTTGTGACCTCTCTCTCTCTCTGTCTTTCAAATGAATAAAAAATATCTTTAAAAAAAAAAGAATGAAGCAGTATTTCAAAGGCAGAGTAAATATTATTGTGATCAGAACAAGTATAAACAAATAGGTAAGATAAAAAAGATCAGAAACACATGATAAACTGGATACAAATCGAAAAGCCTCCTTCTGGCCAAATATGAGTGTTAAAAAAAGTTCAAGATTATAATTTATTAAATAAAGCAAAAATCTCTGAGGTTACAGAGACATAAATACATGGGGAAAAAAGGAAAATTTTCTTGCCATCATAAATGTAAAAGGAATGATGGAATTAAAAAAAATCATTTTTTGGCAATTTGATTTAAGCAAGGATCAAATCAAATTTGGCAATTTGATTTAAGCAAGGATCATAAATAAATGCTAAAACCAGTGGGTGAATGTTTGAGGAGTAATAGAACACTTTTAGCCTAAAATTCCCTCCTCCTATTTGTTAGTACAAAGAATAAAATGATAACTTCATGGTGAAGAATCTTAGAAAACACTACCTTAATATTTTAAATTAACATCACAAGTAATGGCATTGATGGCACACACCTTCACCCTTAGTGAGAACTCAGCAACACTCTACCGCATTGCTCCCAGAGAAGCATAACCCAAATCTAATCACAAAGAAACATCTGACAAAGCTAAACTGAACAGCGTTCAGCAGAACACATTCTGAACTCTTCAAATGTGCCCATGTTGTGAAATACAAAAAAGGGCTGAGGGATTGTTTTTTTTTTTTTTTTAAATATTTTATTTATTTACTTGACGGACAGAGATCACAAGTAGGCAGAGAGGCAGGAAGAGCGAGGGGGAAGCAGGCTCCCTGCTGAGCAGAGAGCCAGATGCGGGGCTTGATCCCAGGACTCTGGGATCATGACCTGAGCCGAAGGCAGAAGCCTTAACCCACTGAGCCACCCAGGTGCCCCGGGCTGAGGGATTGTTTAAAGGACTAGACACATGACTACAATGTGCAATGACTAATCTTAGATTTTTTTTTTTTTTTTTTGCTATAAAGGGCATTATTAGAAGAAATGTGAAGAAGTTCTGTAGATTACATAATAATGCTATTTTATTAATATCAACTTCTTGATTTTGACAATGTACTGAGATTATTTAATAAAATTGCTTTTAGGATATATATACTGAAATACTTAAGGGGTCTCATGTCTGCCACTTATTCTTCAATGTTTCAGGAAAATTTATAATATCCTTTTATTCATCCATTCATCTGTCTAAGGGAGCATGGGTGAAGCAGATGTAGTAAAATGTTAACATTTTGGGGAGTCAAGGTGTAAGTCATACTTTGTATTCTTCCAACTTTTCTATAAATCATATTTTTAAAAAAATTGTTAAGAGAACTTAGGAGTGGGATCAAGGTATATACAAAATATCAGAGTTCATTGGCTATATAAGAAAGCCACAGAAAGACCATGGATGTTGCAGTCCTCAAGGAGTCAAACACTGTCTGGTATGTCTGTTTCTCACTACATATAACTTTATTTTTTTCTATCACATTTCAGAAGTCCAAGGGGGATACTCATTGGCACATCTTGGGTTAAATTCCTTCTCTGGAATTAATGAGGAAGCAGAAGGATGAGATATAATTATTGGCACATGTGGGTTATCTGCTGCCCGGTTGCAGGATCCATTATTAGTGGACTGTGGGAAAGAAGTACATAGCAGACATTTGTAATACTACTACAACTGATAATTCATCATAAGAAGTAAAGTTTTCCAAGTCACTGGAAATGGTATGAAATAATCTAATAGTTTAGGGACAACTAACTCTTCCCCTAAAGAAAATATAGGTTGGTACTCACCTCATGCCCCATCAAAAAAGTCACAACACACAGTGTAAAGGATAACTCAATATAATGTGTTTCATATCTTTTGCATGAGACTTGACACCATGCTAAGTTCCCAAAGGAAACTCCTTATGCTGGAAAAGCAACTATGAAGCAGAAATACTTACTTTACACCCTGATATTATGAATAACTTATATAATATCGAGGAAACCCGTACATTCTTCAACCTCTCCCTGGACATGACAGAGTCACAATCACTCTAAAGCAAGTATTCCCAGTGAGGATTATTATATCGTCAAGGAGTCAAAAATTGGTTCTTGGGGAATGGGGAGTGGGGTGAGGATTTAAAAAATCTTACATTTCATGTATAAAGAACAAATATACAGTGCATAAATAGATATACAACACATCTTTGACCTGACCATGTTACTGAGATAGAGCAATTAGAAAAAGGAAATCTAAAAGGGCTCCATGGGGGAACCCTTTCTAGACAGCCATTTAGTTGAATCTGTTCAAATACCTGCCATTTTTTCACATAAATTGAAAAAATATTGGCCATGATGATGATGGCAGTGACAGTGACAATACTTAACACATGCATAACTATAGCTATGTGCCATATGTTTTTCCCTTTATTTAGCTAGATTATCTTCTTATAGTCTGATGAGATGATATCGCCATTTTGCAGCTAAGGAAACTAAGATACAAAGCTTACATAACCTACTCAATGTCTCATAGGGATCTGGAATTTCAGCATAGGTAGTGTGGCTCTAAGTACACGTTCTCAACTAATGTGTCATATCAACAATAGAAACAAAATGACAAAGGCCACCAAATAATACTCCATCATAAATAAGTACAAACCGAGAAACTGCAGGAGGGACAGAGAATTAGGATTTACACAATCCCACATTTATAAGCACTTCACTGAAGCATATCAGAAATATAGAAGAGAAGGGTATTTTTTTCTTATATCCTCAGTATATCTTATATATACTGAGTATATCTTATATATACCGAGGATCCCTGTTCATAGCTGCTCTAAAAATCAATAAAGCTTGTTCTTTAAATAATTGTGTGACTTTTTAATATTTTATATAAATATAGTTTATATTAAATGTATTGCTTTTTGTATATAGAAAACAGTGTTTTCTTTGCAGAAGAGGCAGGCCAGCAACAACAGCTCTTCCTATTGTTCCTATGTTGCCAGATGACAATAGGATGTGACATGGTTGAAATTTTCAAGTATTTTCTGTTAGGGTAATTAGTTGTAAATGTATATACAGAAAGTCATAGTTTTTGTTATAATAATAATTCAGTAAAAGTTCTAAATTTCTACAATGATGTTGGATCCAGTATATACACCAAACCAATACCTAAGTGGTATGCACACATACATCCTCACAGAGACAAACACTGAGGAGCCAGAGAATATTCATGTATCAGTTTAATGCTGTTCTAAATATACAACTTTTTTTTCTGGTCTTTTAAAATTTCCTATACTAGTCAATGTCTATGAATATTTTATAGTATATTGGATGTTTTTATATTACACATGAAACGAATTCTGAAAGAACAATTTCAGATAAAGCCTTCTACTTATTTTTCACAAATTGATAGTTTTCTCCTCAGTACAATTATTGAGCCATTAAAAAGTCTGAAGCTTTGTTGAGAAGTCTCACACATCCAAAACATGCAGATTTTAGTGAACTTTCATTGAAAAATAATTTCTTGGGATGCCTGGGTGGCTCAGTCGGTTAAGCATCTGCCTTTGGCTCCTGTCATGATCCCAGAGTTCTGGGACAGAGTCCTGCATCAGGCTCCTTGCTCAGCAGGGAGCCTGCTTCTCCTTTTGCCTATAGCTCCCCCTGCCTGTGTTTGTCCTCTCTGACAAGTAAATAAATAAATAAATAAATAAATAAATAATTCAATAAAAAGAAAAATAATTTCTTGATAGCCTTCTCTATATATGTTGAAATGTTTTCTTTCCTGCATGTTTTGATATACTATCTGAGATCTCTCCTGTCTATGTATTTTAAGCCACAAATTGACTTCTAGTCAACATATTTATTACATTATAACTTTCCTTAAATCACTGTGTAATTTATGTGGTGTTCAACAAACTTTCATCACTGTCAGAAAGTTTGTAGATTATTACAACTTTCTTTGCAGTGTCAGTTTGTTGAGGGTTGAGTTCATACAGAATATTTCCCATATTCATTGCCTTCAAGGGATCTTTCCTGGGAGAATTTTCTGATACCCGGTGAGGATTGTACTCTGGCTGAAAAATCACCCATATACAGTTATATTTCAAGATTTTATATTCTATATAAATTATCTGTTATATAGTGATCTCTTGCAGAAGAATTTTCTATGTACACTAAGCTCATAAGCTTGCTTCTATGTGTAAGTTCAGCCAGACCTCTGGCTGAAATCTTTCTTCCATTCATACACTCATAGAGCTTCTCTATGTGTTGTCTGATACATTGTGAAGTTTGATTTCTGACTAAGTTTTCTCATCATCATATGCTTAATCCCCTAGGTGAGTCTTCTTAGAAATATGACTTCTAACTGAAAAATTTCCTGTATTCATTTCATTAATAATGTTTTTTAAATGAGTTTTTAGACATGTTGTCATGATGAAAGTCTCCCCACATCCATTACATTCATAGAATATCCCCCGTGTGGATTTTCTGATGATTTCTGAGGTTTGATTTCTGGTTGAAAGTTTTTCCACATTCATCATCTTTTTAAGGTTTCCTTTGTGTGTTTGTGTTCCGTGATGTATTGAGGGTTGACTTACCTCCAGAAGTTTTCCCACATTCATCATATTTATAAGGTTTCTTCCCTGTGTGAATTCTCTGACAATCTGTGGAGCTTGAGGGGCTACTGGGTGGCTCAGTGGGTTAAAGCCTCTGCCTTCAGCTCAGGTCATGATCTCAGAGTCCTGGGATCGAGCCCTGCAGCGGGCTCTCTGCTCAGTGGGGAGCCTGCTTCCTCCTCTCTCTGCCTGCCTCTCTGCCTACTTGTGATCTCTGTCTGTCAAATGAAAAAAAAAAACACAAAAAAACAAAAAACTTTGCCCCCCCCCCCAAAAAATCTGTGGAGCTTGATTTATGACTGAAAATTTCCTCATGTTCATTACATTCATAGGGTTTCTCTCCTGTGGGAATTCTTGATGTACTACTATCAGGTCTGCCATTGCAACGTGTTATAGTTGATAAATGAAAAGTGCTACAAATGTTTGTCTTGATTTTCTGAACTCTTCCAGAAGAGGTCATCAAGTTGGAAGTCTTCTAAAAATGAGAAAATTAGAAACACTGTATGAAATTTAACACTTTACTTTTGAAATGGGGCTTATATACATATCCCCCATTATGTATTATTTTATTAACTCTTTGGTTTCCAGTCCAGTTTTCCAATAATAAAGTAATGCCAAGAGCATGATGTCTACAGTCTCATTCTTTGGAAACAATTATTAAAAAAGGAAACCTAAGGGCGCCTTGGTGTCTCAGTAGGTTGGGCATCTAACTCTTGATCTCAACTCAGGCTTTGATCTCAGGGTTGTGAGTTTGATCCCCTTGTTGGGCTCTATGCTGATTGTGAGGCCTACTTAAAAGATAAAGATAAAGAATAAATAAAAAAGGAAAATGGAATATACATATGTACTTGCATTTAGGGCTTATCTGGATAACCAGGAATAATCTCTTTATCTCAAGTTTTTTAAACCTAATCACATCTGCAAAGTCTCTTTTGCTACATAAGGTAACACTCATATTTTCCAGGGATTCGAATTTGGTTATCTCTTGGGGGATATTATTCAGCCAACCACACCCTATTGTGTATTTTATTTTGTTCTAGGCACTGAAATACAACTTTAAACAAGACAGTCTAGATTAGAAAAAGCATTTAGGCAAGCATGACTAATCCAAAGTTGGTTGGATTTTGGGAAGCATGATAAGCACCACCAAATGAAGCAGAACAGCATGTGGGAGAGAAGTGGTGCTATAGAAAATTTTGAATTCTGGCAGATAATTAGAAATTCTGAAATATGATTTCAGGAGTAATAAGAGCTGCTTCAGAGAAAAAATGCAAAAGTAGACTGTCTGAAATCAAGGATGTCATTTTAAATGGAGTGGTATAGAAGGCCATATTGAGAAGGTAGCATAGCAAGGTCTGAATTCTCTGTCTTTTATAATATCAAACCCTTGACAGGTTGTATCTGTAATAAATGTCATCTCCCATTCATTGATTTATCTCATTTTGCCTAAAAACAAACACGAAACCTAACAAATGTGCAGAAAACTCCTCTGTGCAGCTTACCAAGTAGCATAAAAGGAACACCTGAGGGATCACCATCCAGGTCAGGAAATAGAAAATGATTAAGATTTGGGAAGTATCATGTATTCTCCCTTGAACACAAGTTTTTTTATGCTTCTGGGTCACTTCTCTCATGAAGGTTATAAACCTCTCTATAAAAATACAGCTTGGGGGTGCCTGGGTGGCACAGTGGGTTAAGGCCTCTGCCTTCGGCTCAGGTCATGATCTCAGGGTCCTAGGATAGAGTCCCACATCAGGCTCTCTGCTCAGCAGGGAGCCTGCTTCCTCCTTGCCTACTTGTGATCTGTCTGTCAAATAAATAAATAAAATCTTTAAACAAAACAAAACAAAACAAAACACAAAAATACAGCTTGGTTTTGTCAGTTGCTTTATATGTAGAGCTGAGACAGATCTCACCTGTATTCCCTACAATACAGTCCATCGGCGGGGATGTATTCCTTCCTAGAGATACTTGGAGGACAATATTTGGGTTGTTGGCAGTATTCAATTTCTAGTGGTTGGAGGACTAAGGTCTTTCTTCCCTTGTTCACTGTCAGTTAGTTTATAGAAGATACCTGCATTTTTTGGCTTGTGCTTCCCTTTCTCCATTTTTAAAGCCAGCAGTGGTGATCAAGTCCCAGTCAGGCTTCAAATTTCTACATTTCTCTTTTGACATCTCTCTGACCCTTCTCCTTTCTTCCACTTTTACTGCTCATATTATTACTTTGGGCTCGTCTGGATAATCCAGGACAGTCTCCCTATTTTAAGATCATTTGATTAACAATCTTAATCCTTCCATAAAGTAATTGAAAATATTTAGATTTAAGACCCCTGTTTATCACAGGTATACATATCTTTAAATCTGATACTCCACATCCTCATCCCCTCTTGATATTGTCAGACTCTTATAAGTTTGTAGTGGTATCACGATGCAGTTTCATTTTTTATTTTTCCCATAACTGATGAGGTTAAATATCTTTCTCCATGTTTACTGGGCACACAGATTTCCTCTTTGTGCAAGTGATGAGTTAAGCCTTTTGCCCATTTTTCTGCTGGGTTGCTTTCCTTCTTCCTCACAGATTTGCAGAAGTCTTTTTAAATATAATCTAATACTAGTCCTATTTTATATTCATGTACTAAAATAGATTCTGCTACACTGTGCCCAGTCTTTCTCTTTCTGTGGTGTCTTTAGATGTCTATAATTCTGAACTTTAATATAGTCAAGTTTATCAATCCTTTCCTGTATGGTTAGTGTTTTTTAGTCTCAAATATTACCCCATCCAGAGTAATAAAGTTTATATATATAAAATTATCTTCTAAAATATTTATAGTTTTGGCGTATACAAGTCAACATTTAACCTCCCCCCCCCCCCATTGCTGACCCCATCCAATGTAGCAGAATGGGTGCATGATAAATTGGGACACTGAGGTTCCAAAACCACTTGGGAAATAGTAAAGAGATTGCATTTGTCTTTAAAATATTCCACTCTACAAGCTGCTGACTAGGAGTGCCTCCAGTGCCACCTCAGGTGATGACTTCTGTGCCATACCTTGAGGCATATTGAACAGACTACATGCCCTATTTCTTGCTGTTATGGATTACATAGGCCCTTTGCTGGCATCGAAAGGCCACAAGTATGCCTCACTTTCATAGGACTTGTACAATCAAGTATAAGGGAATAACAAAACTACAGAACATGTAGGGAATGTGGACTCAGATAGACAGTGATCAAGGAACACATTTTACCAGCCATGAGGTCCAAGAATGGGCAGAGGCCCCGGATATATTATGGATTTTCCACCTGTCATCTAATCCCACTGCTGCAGGCCTAACTTAGAGGGTGAATGGACTCATAAAAACCACATGAATGCCTAAGCAATGACATCCCCACAGCTTGGGTGTTAGGGGAGCAGGTATCATCAGGAGGTCTGAGGTCTTCCAGGCTGGAGGAGGGACTCATTTTGTGTTTGCTATAAGACCTCCCACCTGCTGAGACTTTAGTTCATTGGAAATTGGTTTGGAATCCACCCCTTTACCTCCCCCCCTCCCAACTCCCCATGGCTTGGTGTCCTAATGCCCTGGAGCTCAAATCTAGTATTGTTATTAATCCCTCATTCTATATTGGTCAGGGCCCAACACACAGGCAAATATCTGCTTCTGATCCCTGATGCTGCATACTGAGGGAGAGCTGCTAGTTACTATGTGTGCCAACCGAGGTGATTCTGTACAATATAGACATACCTCTGATAATATTAAGGGGTAAAATATAGGGTATCATCCCCCAGGGAAAAATACCTAAGCCAAGGGCACTGGCTTAAGGGGACCAGAGTGCTACTTGGTTACTAAATGAAGATTTGCCATATCTATTGTCTGTGAAACATTTGTCTTATTGCTCCTAGCCTCACAATTGCTGGTGTTCTTTTCTGTTGTAACAGGAAATGTCTTCCTGTCATGGGCCACAAGGTACATTGAAATTCACAATCACCCTGAATGTTGGGTCTGGGGAAATGACCTTTTGACTCGGTCACTGGGAAACCATAGTTCTGTTTTTCCTTTGGTCTCATAGGTATATGAATGATGCTGCTGTGGCATAGGGATGCAAGTCACTTCCTGATATCTGGCTCTAGAGTCATCAAAGAAGAATGGCATGTAAAGATTATATGGGCCATGAAGATGTTGGGAGTGGAGTGTAGGAGTTCTGACAGCACTGGGTCCATTTTTGGCCTTCCATCTTGTTCATGTTCACACAATGATCTCCATTCAGGTTTGGAGTTTCCAGGGCCCTTGGAAGTTAATGTATGCCCTGACCAGAATGGAGGAAGGTTTATGCTGGTCTTCCTTAAAGTGGCACACAGAAAGCTCCACTTTGGATAAATAACAGAAATGACTGGTGCATGGAAGGCCCCACTTCAGATAACTAGTAGAGATCTTCTGGTGCATAGATGGCACCACCTAGAGAACTGTCCTGTGACCTCTCCATCATTCCATAAAAACTGGGGATTAAGGTACAGACAGACTTGGGAAAGGGAGAGCACTTGCCTCTTGCTGCCTGGGTCATTCTTCCAACTTATCCCCTGTCAGTGAGTTACCCTAAATAAAACTCGGTGTTAAGGGTATGGAGAGGCTTGCTTCATTTTTCATGGTCTGAAAGTGCCATCTCAGTCTGTAGGATACTTTGCTGACCCTTCTCCACCTTCTAACACCCACACTAGTACACTAGTAACATTTTGTAGTGGGTACAACTGCTTTACAATATGTCGTACTTGATAGAGAAAGTCCTTCTTCCTTGGCTTCTTAAAACACGTTTATTAATTATTGTGACTTTTAGAATCAGTTTTTGAAGTTTTAAAAGAAACTCATGGGATTTTGTTTGATATTATATTGAACATATGAATGAATTGAGAAGTGTGTTTTAAAATACAGTTTTCTAAGGGCATCTGGGTAGCTCAGATGGCTGAATGTCTATCTTCGACTCAGGTCATGATCTCTAGGTCCTTGGATCGAGCCCCGCATTGGGCTCCCAATTCAGGAGGGAGTCTGCTTCTCCCTCTTCCTCTGCCTCTCCCCCTGCTTGTGCTCGGTCTCTCTTTCTCTTAAATGAATAAATAACATCTTTTAAAAAATTAAAAAAATAAAATACAGCTGTCCAGTCTCTCAACATGGTATATCAATTTATATCATTTTGACTTAATGTCTCAAAGTTTTTAAAACTTCTATTTGGATATCTCGCATGTCTTTCATTATATTTGTCTCAAACTATGTGGCCCACTGTATGGTAGGTATGTCTGCAGAGTCATTTCTTATACAGTTATGTGTCTTCTTTTTTTAAGGTATAAGTTAGGAGGTTTTACAACTTTATTTAATTATCTTGATTCTAAGAACCAAATCCTAGTTTTATCATTTATACCTTTGAAATTCATTAATTTCTAGTTTTACCTTTATTACAATACTTCTACTTTGTTTAGTCTTCCTTTTAGGCTTTCTTACTTTATAAAAGAAATATATAAACCACAAAATTTCCACTATACACAGTTTGACCTGTAGCCCAAGAGTTCTTTTTTTCAATTATTATTATATTATATTAGTCACCATACAGTACATTATTAGTTTTTGATGTAGTGTTCTATAATTCATTATTTGTGTATAATAGCCAGTGCTCACTGTAACATGTGACCTCCTAAATAGCCATCACTGGGCTACTCCATCCTCCCAATCCCCTCCCCTCTGAAACCCTCAGATTATTTCCTGGAGTCCATAGTCTCTCATGGCTCATATCCTCCTCTAATTCCACCCTTCTTCAGTTTTCCCTTCCTTCCCCTAATGTCCTCTGTGCTATTCCTTATGTTCCACAGATGAGTGAAACCGTATGATAATTGTCTTTCTCTCCTTGACTTATTTCACTTAGC
The DNA here is from genome assembly GCF_963455335.1 of Martes martes. Lineage (NCBI taxonomy): Eukaryota > Metazoa > Chordata > Mammalia > Carnivora > Mustelidae > Martes > Martes martes. Next base: position 31,486,076 of record NC_137900.1, read on the forward strand.
ATAATACCCTCTAGTTCCATCCATTTTGAAGAAAATGGTGGGTATCATCCTTTCTGATTGCTGAGTAATATTCCATTGTATATATGAACCATATCTTCTTTATCCATTCATCTGTTGAAGGGCATCTCGGTTCCTTCCACAGTTTGGCTATTGTGGACATTGCTGCTATGAACATTGTGGTGCATGTGCTGCTTCTTTTCACTACATCTGTATCCTTGGGGTAAATACCCAGTAGTGTAATTGCTGGGTCATAGGATAGTTCTATTTTTAATTTTTTGAGGAACCTCCATACTGTTTTCTGAAGTGGCTATATCAATTTGCATTCCCACCATCAGTATGAGAGAGTTACCCTTTCTCCAGATCCTTGCCAACATTTGTTGTTCCCTGTCTTATTAATTTTGGTCATTCTAACCCAGTGTAAGGTGGTACCTCAGTGTGGTTTTGATTTGAATTTCCCTGATGGCTAAAGATGTTGAACATTTTTTCATGTGTCTGATAGCCATTTGTACATCTTCTTGGGAGAAGTGTCTGTTCATGTCTTCTGCCCATTTTTTGATGCTATTATTTGTTTTTTTGGGTGTTGAGTTTGAGAAGTTCTTTGTAGATCTTGGAACCAGCCATTTATCCATAATGCCATTTGCAAATATCTTCTTCCATTCCGTGGGTTGCCTCTTAGTTTTGTTGACTGTCCCCTTTGCTGTGCAGAAGCTTTTTATGTTGATGATGTTCCAAGAGTTCATTTTTGCTTTTGTTTCCCATGCCTTTGGAGATGTGTCATGAAAGAAGTTGGTGTGGCCAATGTTGAAAAGGTTACTGCCTATGTTCTCCTCTAGGATTTTGATGGATTCCTGTCTCACATTTAGGTCTTTCATCCATTTTGAGTTTATCTTTGTGTATGGTGTAAGTGTATGGTGTAAGTGAACTGTATATAGCTGTTCAATTTTATTGAAATTTATTGAAGAGTACATGAAAAGGATTATCTATCAGGACTATCACCATTTATTGATAGTCTCTTTTTATTGAAGAGACTGTCTTTTTTCCATTGGATGTTTTTTCCTGATTTGCTGAAGATTAGTTTCTTTTTCCAGATTAGGTAAGTTTTCAGCTATTATCTCTTAAAATAAATTCTCTCCCTCTTTTTTTCTCTCTTCTCCTGGGAGTCCTATAAGACAAACATTATTATGTTTGATGGAGTCACAGAGTTCCTTAAGTCTATTTTCGTTTTGCATAATTCTGTTTTCTTTCTTTTGTTACTTTATCTTCTAGGTCATTAATTCATTCTTCTGCTTGTTTCAGCCTGCTGTTCATGCCATCAAGCATGGTTCTCATTTTGTTTATTGATTCCTTTGTCCCTGCTGTGCTATGTTTTTCTTGTTTCTGTGTTAATGGTCTCACTGATATTCTCCATTCTTTTCTCAAATCCATTGTGTATCTTTATGATCATTGCTTTAAATTCCCCATCAGGCATGTTAGTTATATCTGTTTTGCTTATATCTCTGGCCCTGGCCTTGTCCTGTTCTTTCATTTGGGACAGATTTCTCTGTCTTCTCATTTATCTGAGTCTCCGTGCATATTTCTGCATGTTAAGAAAATTAGCTATATCTTCCTCTTCTTGAAGTAAGGAGCTTTATGAAGAAGAGGTCCTGTGGTGTCCTGCTGTATAGTATCCCCTATTGTCTAGGGCTTGTTGCTTCTGGGAGTGTCTCTAAAGTGTGCTGTGTGCTCTCTGTTGTTTTGTCCTGGCTATTTTATTGTCAAGTCAGTCATCTGCAGAGGCTGTCTTTACCTGTTGTGTGCAATGTTGTGGCCCTGGCCTGAATGTGGTGCTTTGTAACTAGGTGTGCTTTAGTCTGCCTTTGAAATGTCAGAGGGCTAAGCCTTCCTGATTCCAAAACTTATTTATGCTACCTTACTCAAGAGTGTGGTATTAGCATTAAGATAGACATATAGATCAATGAAACAAAATAGAGTCCAGAAACTGACCCACATTTTATGGTTACTTTATTTTTTGACAAGGTGCCAAGTCAGTTCAATGGGGAAAGAATAATATGTGCACCAATTATTGGATAGTAAAATATGAAAAATGAACATCAACTCTAGTTTTATACCATATAATTACCTGGCAATGATTATAAACCTCATATTAAATGTAAAATTATACAATTTTTCAAAAAACCCATACAAACCAGGAGAAAACCTTGGTGTGCAGAGAAGCTTCACCTTGCCCAGATAAATGTTTGGCCCTTGTCCAGCTCCTGGAGAGGTCAGCCCTAGGCTCTTGGGATATCCTGCCTGATCAGATTTTGTTTACCTGAGAAATATGCTAACTATGAGATTTATTGTGGGTGGGCATTGGTTCACATGGTATCAGTTTGACCTCTGGAGGGCTGGAGACATGTTAGTCAAGCAGATGGTCAGCTATGCCCATATGACTGACCCCCTATAAAAATCCTAGAAACCAAGGCTTGGGTTGAGCTTGCCTAGTTGGCAGTACCCTGTATGCACTGCCATACATTATTGCTGGGAAAAGAGAGGACTGTCCGTGTGACTCCACTGGGGTAGAACAACTGGAAGCTTATGCCTTGTGTCTCCTAGAACCAGCTCTTCCTGGCTCTTGCATTTGGTAATTTTAGTCTGGATCCTTTTGCTGTAATAAACCATAATCATAAGTATATGGCTTTTCTGAGTTCTGTGAATCCTTCTAGTGATTTGCTGGGGTCTTCAGGACCTCCCAAACTGTACTTAGTGACTCTGAATTAAACAGAGATTTCTGAAATAGGATGTAAAAAGCATGTACAAACTCATTTGTCATTAGGGAAATGCAAATTAAAACCAAGTAACCTACAATTAGATACCCAACAGAGTGGTGAAAAATAAGTCTTAGAATGCCAAATGTTAGTAAGATTGCAGAGCAATGAGAACTCTCATACATTGTTAATAGTCATGGGAAATGGCATAGCCCCTTGAAAATATTTGGCAGTTTTTTTTTTTAAAGATTTATTTATTTATTTATTTGTCAGAGAGAGAGAGAGAGAGGAGCGAGAGTGAGCACAAGCAGACAGAGTGGCAGGCAGAGGCAGAGGGAGAAGCAGGCTCCCTGCCGAGCAAGGAGCCCGATGTGGGATTCCATCCCAGGATGCTGGGATCATGACCTGAGCCGAAGGCAGGTGCTTAACCAACTGAGCCACCCAGGCGTCCCTGTTTGGCAGTTTTTAATAAAATTACCTATATACTTACCATAAAACCCAGGAAGTCAACACCTCAGTATTTACACATTAGAAATGACATGTTCACACAAAGATCTGTACTCAAACATTCATAAGTTTTATTCATAATGACCCCAAATTGGAAACAACCCAAATGTGTATCAGTTGTTAAGTGGGTAAGAGATTGAGGTATATGCACACAAATGAACGTGACTCAGGAATAAAAATAATAAACTACTGATATACAAAACAGTATGCACAAATCTAAAAGCATTCTTAAAAAAAAAAAATCTGCCAAGTGAAATAAGCCAAAGGAGAGTACCTATGGTATCATTACATTTATATATAATTTTAAAAACGTAAAACAATTAAAAGCCAAACAATGGCTGCTAGGGCCCTGGGCAGTGGTGGTAGAAGGATGGAATGACTGCATAGGGCTATAGGGATACTTTTTGAGGTAATGGAAATATTCTATGTTATGATTGTAGTGGTAGAAATCAAGTACATACATTTCTTAAAACTCAAAGAATTGAAATATAAAAAATTGCTGAGTTTCATTTTCTGTTAAATATACCTCTACAAATGTGATTAATATTAAAAAAGAACAAATAGATTACATTCTTGACAGAGTCACATGGTAAGGTATGCTCACACACTAGAACAAGTGGCTGTAGTTCTCCAGCATCACATCTCTGCACAGCATCCTTGAGAAGGGTCCAGGGGCTCATGTCTTTGTATAACACTGCTACTTGTAATAGACATTTCTTTTTTTCTTTTTTTAAAAAATATTTTATTTATTTATTTGAGAGAGAGAGAGAGAGAGAGCATGAGCAGGGGGAGGAGCAGAGGGAGAAGCAAGCTTCCTGCTGAGCAGGGAGCCTGATGTGGGACTCCGTCCCAACACCCTGGGATCATGACCTGAGGTAAAGGCAGACACTTAACTGACTGAACCACCCAGGTGCCCTAATAGCACATTTCTGATCAGTTTGAAGAGTTCAGAAACAGGAGACCTAGAAAGTATCTTTGGGAACTACTTCCTCTGTTTACCATCGAGAGTTCAGACAAAATGTTACAAAAGATGATTGTTATGGCCCTAACTGTGTTATACTTTGGGGTGACTCACACAAATAGTACAGATACTATTCTTATGCCTTAATTAAGTTGTATTTATTTATATTATATACATATAATGGTAGTTAAAAATATACTGATTTGATACATAGAATAATGGTGCCCTAAAGATTTTTGTGGCCTAACCTGTGAATATATACCTTCCATGGCAAAAGGGACTTAACAGATGTGATTAAGGTTATGTACTTTGAAGTGAGGATATTATCCTGAATTATCTGGGTATGACCATCCTAATCACATACATCCTTAAAAGTGGAGAACATTTCCCAGTTTTGGTCAGAGCTTGGTCTGACAACAAAAGATGACTCAGGGAATATGACATTGCTGACTCTGAAGATGGAGGAAGGTGGACATCAGCCAAGTAATAGGGGGTGGCCTATAGAAACAATGAAAATGCAAAGAAACAAATTCTCCTCTACAGACTCTGGAAAGAAATGCAGACCTGCCAACATCTTGATTTTAGCCCGCAGAGTCTTGTATGAGACTTCTGACCCTCAGACCTCTAAGATAATGAATTTATGTTTTTTTTTTAAAGATTTTATTTACTTATTTGACAGACAGAAATCACAAGTAGGCAGAGAGACAGGCAGAGAGGAGGAAGCAGGCTCCCCGAGGAGCAGAGAGCCCGATGCGGGGCTCGATCCCAGGACCCTCCTGGGATCATGACCTGAGCCGAAGGCAGAGGCTTTAACCCACTGAGCCACCCAGGTGCCCCTGAATTTATGTTGTTTTAAGCCACTAGGTTTGTGGTCCTGTCACAACAGAAAACTAATGCACTAATCAAGCTTAGTGCTCTATTTTTTTCAAGATAAAATTATAAATAGATTTCCTCATTTACTCCATTCAGATTCTCTGCTGGGATAATGGGGAATCAACAAGAAGACATATGTAAGCCTGGCTGTATACTTATGACCAGATTTGTCTTTCAGAAACAGTGCTGTAGAAGAAGAGTGAAGAAACAGAAGAAACCAACTTAAGGGAATACTAGCTATCTTAAGGCAAAGCAATGGGGATGAAACCAAATCTGTAAGAGAGAGAAACAAATCTGGTCATTAATTTCGTGGGTAGCTACAGAGAGAAAATGCATGAGCAGTTGGGTGGGTGCTGATGACAAACTAAGATTGGAAGAACAGGAGAATGGATTTGGGCAGAGGGTCATAGTGAAGCAATCAAGCTAAAAATGTGCTCAAAATTTCTGTGAACAAAAAGTTGGAATTATCCACTTGACAGTTGTTTATATAATTTTGGAGTTCAGAAGGGATGTCTAAGATGAAGACAAAAATTTAAGAGACATTAGCCATTAAAGAGTGGTAACTGATGCCACTCTGTAAGTTTACCAGCCCAAAGGAACTGGTACTGATTAATGCAACAGCAAGTGCAGGGGGCTGAATATGCAGAAACAGCCCTCGACTAAGGACAAAAACTAAGGGTTCTCAGGAGGAACCCTCTGAAAGGCAACTCCTTACATCCTTGGAGTGTTCCCACAGAGACTGAGCCTACAACCCACTGTGATCACTGTGATCACTCTTGACTGTTTCCTCTCTTTACTGTTTTTTTTTTTTTTAAAGATTTTATTAATTTATTTAACAGAGATCACAAGTAGGCAGAGAGGAAGGCAGAGAGAGAGAGGAGGAAGCAGGCTCCCTGCTGAGCAGAGAGCCCGATGCGGGGCTTGATCCCAGGACCCTGGGATCACAACCTGAGCCGAAGGCAGAGGTTCAACCCACCGAGCCACCCAGGTGTCCCCCCTCTTTCCTGTTTTAATCTTCTCTGTATCCTCACACCTTTTTCCTGGGAATTTGTTCTAACATACACCATCTGCACTCAAGCTGTTGTCTTAGGGTCTGAGGGAATCCATACCATGTCACCCTTCACAATGGTTGGTTTGATATCTGGCTCTAGCAGAAGCCAGGCTCCTTGCAAAGGTCTTTGAAGGCCAATGTGACCCATCTCTCTTAGTCTGTTTTATTATCTCTGGTTACTTATTCTGCTGTAGTCACACTGGCCTGCCAGTTGTCCTGGAACCCTTCCATCACTACCCTCTCCCAGCACTAATTACTTTCTCAGGATAAGACTTTCTGTAGATACCTAAGTCCTCTCCCAGGACTAATTACTTTTTCAGGATAAGACATTCTCTAGACACCTAAGTGGTTTATTCCTTCATTTTCTTTAAGGTTTCTCTCAAATATCTTCTCATGGAAGCCTATCTGATTATTTTACTTAAAATTATTATCTATCCTTCTTCAATTTCTTTTAGGAGTGTTCTGTAGTTCCTCAAGTACAGATCTTTAACCTCTTTGGTTAGGTTTATTCCGAGGTATCTTATGGTTCTTGGTGCTATAGTAAATGGAATCGATTCTCTAATTTGCCTTTCTGTATTTTCATTATTAGTGTATAAGAAAGCCACTGATTTCTGGACATTGACTTTGTATCCTGCCACATTACTGAATTGCTGCATGAGTTCTAGTAGTTTGGGGGTGGAGTCTTTCGGGTTTTCTATATAAAGAATCATGTCATCTGCGAAGAGAGAGAGTTTGACTTCTTCTTTGTCAATTTGGATACCTTTTATTTCTCTTTGTTGTCTGATTGCTGTTGCTAGGACTTCTAATACTATGTTGAACAAGAGTGGTGAGAGTGGGCATCCTTGTCGTGTTCCTGATCTCAATGGGAAGGCTGCAAGCTTTTTCCCATTGAGGATGATATTTGCTGTGGGTCTTTCATAGATAGATTTGATGAAGTTCAGCAATGTTCCCTCTATCCCTATACTTTGAAGCGTTTTAATCAGGAACGGATGCTGGATTTTGTCAAATGCTTTTTCTGCATCAATTGAGAGGATCATGTGGTTCTTCTCTCTTCTCTTATTGATTTGTTCTATCACATTGATTGATTTGCGAATGTTGAACCATCCTTGTAACCCAGGGATGAATCCCACCTGGTCATGGTGGATAATCTTTTTAATGTGCTGTTGGATCCTGTTTGCTAGGATCTTGTTGAGAATCTTAGCATCCATATTCATCAGTGATATCGGTCTGAAATTCTCCTTTTTGGTAGGGTCTTTGCCTGGTTTGGGGATCAGGGTAATGCTGGCTTCATAAAAAGAGTCTGGAAGTTTTCCTTCTGCTTCAATGTTTTGAAACAGCTTCAGGAGAATAGGTGTTATTTCTTCTTTGAAAGTTTGATAGAATTCCCCAGGGAATCCGTCGGGTCCTGGGCTCTTGTTTTTTGGGAGGTTTTTGATCACTGCTTCAATCTCGTTACTAGATATCAGTCTATTCAGGTTGTCAATTTCTTCCTGGTTCAATTTTGTGAGTTTATAGTTTTCCAGGAATGCATCCATTTCATCTAGGTTGCTTAGCTTATTGGCATATAACTGTTGATAATAACTTCTGATGATTGTTTCTACTTCCTTGGTGTTAGTTGTGATCTCTCCCTTTTCATTCATAATTTTATTAATTTGGGCTTTCTCTCTTTTCTTTTGGATTAGTGTGGCCAATGGTTTATCGATCTTATTGATTCTTTCAAAAAACCAGCTTCTAGTTTCATTGATACGTTCTACTGTATCTCTGGTTTCTACCTCGTTGATCTCTGCTCTAATCTTGATTATTTCCCTTCTTACGTGTGGAGTTGGTTTGATTTGTTGTTGATTCTCCAGTTCTTTAAGGTGTAGAGACAGCTGGTGTATTCTGGATTTTTCAATTTTTTTGAGGGAGGCTTGGATGGCTATGAATTTCCCCCTTAGGACCGCCTTTGCTGTATCCCATAGGTTTTGGAGTGAAGTGTCTTCGTTCTCATTGGTTTCCATAAATTGTTTAAGTTCTTCTTTGATCTCCTGGTTGATCCAAGCATTCTTAAGCAAGGTGGTCTTTAGCTTCCAGGTATTTGAGTTCCTTCTGAACTTTTCCTTGTGATTGAGCTCCAGTTTCAAAGCATTGTGATCTGAGAATATGCAGGGAATAATGTCAGTCTTTTGGTATCAGTTGAGCCCTGATCTGTGACCCAGTATGGGGTCTATTCTGGAGAAGGTTCCATGTTTACTTGAGAAGAATGAGTATTCTGTTGTTTTCGGGTGGAATGTTCTGTATATATCTATGAGGCCCATCTGGTCCAATGTGTCGAAGAAGACACAAAAAGATGGAAGACCATTCCATGCTCTTGGATGGGAAGAATAAACATCGTTAAAATGTCTATACTGCCCAGAGCAATCTATACTTTTAATGCCATTCCAATCAAAATTCCACCAGTATTTTTCAAAGAGCTGGAGCAAATAATACTAAAATTTGTATGGAATCAGAAGAGACCCTGAATTGCTAAGGAAATGTTGAAAAACAAAAATAAAACTGGCGGCATCACGTTATCTGATTTCAAGCTTTACTACAAAGCTGTGATCACCAAGACAGCATGGTACTGGCATAAAAACAGACACATGGACCAGTGGAACAGAGTAGAGAGCCCAGATATGGACCCTCAACTCTATGGTCAAATAATCTTTGACAAAACAGGAAAAAATATCCCGTGGGAAAAAGACAGTCTCTTCAATAAATGGTGCTGGGAAAACTGGACAGCTATATGTAGAAGAATGAAACTCGACCATTCTCTTACACCGTACACAAAGATAAACTCAAAATGGATAAAAGACCTCAACGTGAGACAGGAATCCATCAGAATCCTAGAGGAGAACATAGGCAGTAACCTCTTTGACATCAGCCACAGCAACTTCTTTCAAGATATGTCTCCAAAGGCAAAGGAAACAAAAGCGAAAATGAACTTTTGGGACTTCATCAAGATCAAAAGCTTCTGCACAGCAAAAGAAACAGTCAACAAGACAAAGAGGCAACCCACAGAATGGGAGAAGATATTTGCAATTGACAGTACAGACAAAAGGTTGATATCCAGGATCTATAAAGAACTCCTCAAACTCAACACACACAAAACAGACAATCATATCAAAAAATGGGCAGAAGATATGAACAGACAGTTCTCCAATGAAGACATACAAATGGCTATCAGACACATGAAAAAATGTTCATCATCACTAGCCATCGGGGAGATTCAAATCAAAACCACATTGAGATACCACCTTACACCAGTTAGAATGGCCAAAATTAGCAAGACAGGAAACAACATGTGTTGGAGAGGATGTGGAGAAAGGGGAACCCTCTTACACTGTTGGTGGGAATGCAAACTGGTGCAGCCACTTTGGATAACAGTGTGGAGATTCCGCAGGAAATTAAAAATAGAGCTTCCCTATGACCCTGCAATTGCACTACTGGGTATTTAGCCCAAAGATACAGATGTAGTGAAAAGAAGGGCCATCTGTACCCCAATGTTTATAGCAGCAATGGCCACGGTCGCCAAACTGTGGAAAGAATCAAGATGCCCTTCAACGGATGAATGGATAAGGAAGATGTGGTCCATATACACTATGGAGTATTATGCCTCCATCAGAAAGGACGAATACCCAACTTTTGTAGCAACATGGACAGGACTGGAAGAGATTATGCTGAGTGAAATAAGTCAAACAGAGAGAGTCAAGTATCATATGGTTTCACTTATTTGTGGAACATAACAAATAATATAGAGGATAAGTGTAGATGGAGAGGAGAAGGGAGTTGAGGGAAATTGGAAGGGGAGGTGAACCATGAGAGACTATGGACTCTGAAAAACAACCTGAGGGTTTTGAAGGGGTGGGGGGTGGGAGGTTGGGGGAACCAGGTGGTGGGTATTAGGGAGGGCACAGATTGCATGGAGCACTGGGTGTGGTGAAAAAACAATGAATACTGTTACGCTGAAAATAAATAAAAAATTTAATTAAAAAAAGAAAATTAAAAAAAATTATTATCTATCCTGCTAAACCTTCTCCATGAAATTTCTACAGCTTTTTTTTTCCATAGCAATTCTTCAACTTCTGACATACTATGATGTATTTTTTAAAGTTTATTGTACATTTTTTTTGTCACTGCAATGTATGCTACATGAGGAAAGATTTTTTTGTCTATTGTGTTCAAAACTATCTTAGCAGTGACTAAACAGTGCCTTGTGCACAGTAGGTGTTCAATAGATGAATGATGAATGAACAAATACTTTGCATGCAAAATGTTACTATCTCTATGGAAGACAATAGTGCAGTATTTATCAAAATTAAAAATGCATTTATGTCTGACCAGATAACCCCATTTCTAGCATTTAACCTGTATTTCCCCTGCCCCTACTCTTGGACATACATATATAGAATTATTTATATATAAAGTCATTCACTGTAAACAATTTAAGTGTCTTTCTTAAGCAATACATTAAAAAAAAAACAATGGTACTTTCATATAATGGAAAACAATGCAGCTACAGAAAGGAAATAAGGAATTTCACTAAGCACTGATAAGAAAAGTGTCTAGAATACATTATGTAAAAAAACCTAAGGGATGGAACAGGATATATAGTATACAAATTGTTGGCTAAGAATTAGGGTAAATGTAACCATATATGCTTGCCTTTTCATAATCAAACAATGGAAGGATATACAAAAAACTTACAACAAAAGTTTCTTACATTTCGAGTTTATCTTTGTGTACGGTGTAAGAGAATGGTCAAGTTTCATTCTTCTACATATAGCTGTCCAGTTTTCCCAGCACCATTTATTGAAGAGACTGTCTTTTTTCCACTGGATATTTTTTCCTGTTTTGTCAAAGATTATTTGACCATAGAGTTGAGGGTCCATATCTGGGCTCTCTACTCTGTTCCACTGGTCCATGTGTCTGTTTTTATGCCAGTACCATGCTGTCTTGGTGATCACAGCTTTGTAGTAAAGCTTGAAATCAGGTAACGTGATGCCACCAGTTTTATTTTTGTTTTTCAACATTTCCTTAGCAATTCGGGGTCTCTTCTCATTCCATACAAATTTTAGTATTATTTGCTCCAGCTCTTTGAAAAATACTGGTGGAATTTTGATTGGAATGGCATTAAAAGTATAGATTGCTCTGGGCAGTATAGACATTTTAATGATGTTTATTCTTCCCATCCAAGAGCATGGAATGGTCTTCCATCTTTTTGTGTCTTCTTCAATTTCTTTTAGGAGTGTTCTGTAGTTCCTCGAGTACAGATCTTTAACCTCTTTGGTTAGGTTTATTCCGAGGTATCTTATGGTTTTTGGTGCTATAGTAAATGGAATCGATTCTCTAATTTGCCTTTCTGTATTTTCATTGTTAGTGTATAAGAAAGCCACTGATTTCTGGACATTGACTTTGTATCCTGCTACATTACTGAATTGCTGTATGAGTTCTAGTAGTTTGGAGGTGGAGTCTTTCGGGTTTTCTATATAAAGAATCATGTCATCTGCGAAGAGAGAGAGTTTGACTTCTTCCTTGCCAATTTGGATACCTTTTATTTCTCTTTGTTGTCTGATTGCTGTTGCTAGGACTTCTAATACTATGTTGAACAAGAGTGGTGAGAGTGGGCATCCTTGTCGTGTTCCTGATCTCAATGGGAAGGCTGCAAGCTTTTTCCCATTGAGGATGATATTTGCTGTGGGTTTTTCATAGATAGATTTTATGAAGTTCAGGAATGTTCCCTCTATCCCTATACTTTGAAGCGTTTTAATCAGGAACGGATGCTGGCTTTTGTCAAAAGCTTTTTCTGCATCAATGGAGAGGATCATGTGGTTCTTCTCTCTTCTCTTATTGATTTGTTCTATCACATTGATTGATTTGCGAATGTTGAACCATCCTTGTAACCCAGGGATGAATCCTACCTGGTCATGGTGGATAATCTTTTTAATGTGCTGTTGGATCCTGTTTGCTAGGATCTTGTTGAGAATCTTAGCATCCATATTCATCAGTGATATCGGTCTGAAATTCTCCTTTTTGGTAGGGTCTTTGCCTGGTTTGGGGATCAGGGTAATGCTGGCTTCATAAAAAGAGTCTGGAAGTTTTCCTTCTGCTTCAATGTTTTGAAACAGCTTCAGGAGAATAGGTATTATTTCTTCTTTGAAAGTTTGATAGAATTCCCCTGGGAATCCGTCAGGTCCTGGGCTCTTGTTTTTTGGGAGGTTTTTGATCACTGCTTCAATCTCGTTACTAGATATCGGTCTATTCAGGTTGTCAATTTCTTCCTGGTTCAATTTTGTGAGTTTATAGTTTTCCAGGAATGCATCCATTTCATCTAGGTTGCTTAGCTTATTGGCATATAACTGTTGATAATAGCTTCTGATGATTGTTTCTACTTCCTTGGTGTTAGTTGTGATCTCTCCCTTTTCATTCATAATTTTATTAATTTGGGCTTTCTCTCTTTTCTTTTGGATTAGTGTAGCCAATGGTTTATCGATCTTATTGATTCTTTCAAAAAACCAGCTTCTAGTTTCGTTGATACGTTCTACTGTATCTCTGGTTTCTACCTCGTTGATCTCTGCTCTAATCTTGATTATTTCCCTTCTTACGTGTGGAGTTGGTTTGATTTGTTGTTGATTCTCCAGTTCTTTAAGGTGTAGAGACAGCTGGTGTATTCTGGATTTTTCAATTTTTTTGAGGGAGGCTTGGATGGCTATGAATTTCCCCCTTAGGACCGCCTTTGCTGTATCCCATAGGTTTTGGAGTGAAGTGTCTTCGTTCTCATTGGTTTCCATAAATTGTTTAAGTTCTTCTTTGATCTCCTGGTTGATCCAAGTATTCTTAAGCAAGGTGGTCTTTAGCTTCCAGGTATTTGAGTTCCTTCTGAACTTTTCCTTGTGATTGAGCTCCAGTTTCAAAGCATTGTGATCTGAGAATATGCAGGGAATAATGTCAGTCTTTTGGTATCGGTTGAGCCCTGATTTGTGACCCAGTATGTGGTCTATTCTGGAGAAGGTTCCATGTGCACTTGAGAAGAATGAGTATTCTGTTGTTTTAGGGTGGAATGTTCTGTATATATCTATGAAAAAAAAAAGTTTCTTACAGGAGGCAGAGGACACTAGGATAGATGAAGACAGGGATGGCTATTGCAGTAGAGAATTCACGTTGTCCAAAGAAAGGTTTGGTTCTTGCCCAGCTCCTGGGAGGAACTCTCTAAGGCCCTGGGATGTCCTGACTGTAAGAGTCTCTTTGCCTGGGGGACCTGGGTGTATGCCATATAGTCTATGCTAACAGTGTGATCTATGATGTGGGCCTTGGGCCATGAGGTATTAGTTTGATCTCTGGAGATAAAGGTCAGTCATGTGGGAATTAGCCGTGCTTATATGACTAATTGCCAATTAAATCTCTAGACATCAAGGCTTGGGTAGGCTTCCTGGCTAACAATATTCCATGTGTGTTGCCACACATTGTTGCTGGAATATTGAGGTGTCCATATGACCACTAGGAGACGACAACTAAAAGATCACATCTCGTCTCTCCTAGATTCTGCACTATGTGCATCTTTCCTTTGATTTTATTCTATATCTTTTTTGTGTAATAAACCATACCCTTCAGTATAATGACTTTGCTGAGTTGTGTAAGTCCTAGCAAATGACTGAACTTGCAGGTGGTCTTGCGAACCTCTCAAACTGCAATACATTTTTAGATTTTATAATCTTATGACTAGTTGACTTATGCAAAACAGAACCAAAACACTGACAGCTGGGGGCACAGAGTTGCAGAGCACTAAAATGGTGAGTGTGTCTCCCCTCTACTCTCAGCAGTTAGAGAATGCTGCCAGCAGGAAATTACAAGACCATGCACAAATACACAAGTTCTAGATTTCAGATTAGGCCAACTAGCACATATTTTGCCGTTTTTTAAAAAAAATTCTCTGTATTAAAATGAAATTTCAAGAATAATGCAAATAGGAATTGCTGATATAACAGATAAAATAACTTTAAAATCATGAGGATACTATAGACGAGGTTAAGAAAATACATGAAAACATATAAAACCATAATTTTTATGAAACTGTAATGACATATAAAAAGTAGAAATGAAGGATAAACCCATGATCACTTAGTAAAGTGATTCAACAATCAATATCTTCACTTTTGTGTGATTTTATAGCCCCCCAGAAGACCCTCATTATAAGTTTCAGAAGATCTACAAATAACAGATAATTTTCTCATATAAATTATTAGAAAAAACAAAGTAGAGAAACAAATATCAGGGAAGTATCCCAATTCCTATTATGAGCCTAAAAAACATGAAACCATAACTAGGGAAGCATGTTAGAAAATTATAGGCTGAAGTAACTTGTATAGTATAGAAATAAAAATTCTAAAAATAGTACTGGAGATAAGATCTCCCAAATATTTATATATTTATAATATAAAGCAACTCACCACACTCAATAGTTAATGGGGTCTGTGCAGTAATTCAAGAATAAATTTGTTAGAAATTCCATCATACTATTCACAATATTTGTAAAGTAAATAAATTATAACTTTCCTTTAATAGATACAGAAGTACTCAATATAACTCATTGTACATTTATGACTTAGTTGAAATTTAAGCAAATTAGAGGGAACCTAACTTACCCTGGCAAAAATTACCTACCAAGAGCCAACAACAAGCATAAGAGTTAAGGGGGAAATTGTGTGTGATTTTCCTCAAGATTAACTCGATCTATTTCTATTCTTACTTTTCCACTTAATACATGGATCCTTCTAAACCTCATAAGTCCATTATAATACAAAGTGAGGAATGAACATAGGGCTCACTTGAGATGTGTTCTTTTTTTTTGAATCTCAGAGGAATGTAGAGAACTCTGAAGGTCCAGCTGAGGAGACAGAAAGAGAAGGCGGATCTGGTCTGCCTTACAACTCCTACATTCATCTTCCCAAATAACACATCCCAGTTAGGGGGCAGGCCCCCTATAGGAAAATGCTCCTTGTAATATGAAAAAGCATGGGAAGGACCATCTAAAGATGGTACCACTTGTCCACGTGTGGATATGAAGTGATCATGGGAACTTAAACCTGTATTTTTCATTGGTTGAGTAAAAACTTTTTTTTCTATTGAACTTAACAATAATTTATGTGTTCTTATTTCAGTATGTTCTAACTGTTTGGAATAAAACTAAAAATATGGATTTGCTCTGCTAGTATGCCTTTTAAAATTAAAACGTCAAAAGACCTGAAGGTACACATTTCTTGTGAATAAAGCTATGAAATGTAAATTAAAGGGTAGAACAGGGAGCAGGGCATTATGATAAAATAATAGCACCCGTGACCAACATCTTTGCCTTAGGAAAGAAAAGAAAAAAAAGCAAGATCTTTCCGGAAATACAGAAATAACACGCAAAAATACACGCAATGAAAATAAGAAAATGGTTATCACACAGTCATGCATCTTCCAGAGATGGGCATATTAGAGAAAAAAATCTTTCTACTAATTACATGTATTGAGAATATCTTTGCTCAGTATTATTTTTCATTAATCATTTCTTCTATGACGATGGCAGATTTTTAAAAATGGGTCCTATTCAAACTGGAGGAAGAAATTAATAGCCATCGAGAAGTTAGTGCAATCTTTGTGAAACGAGCGTAAAGCAGCTTTTCTAGAAAACGTTCGTCCCCACTGCACTTGGGACCCCGCCCCAAGCCCCGCTCAGCGCGCCAAGAGTCTGGTTGGGATCAGCCTTCACCGCCTCCCTTACCTACGGAGTAAGGGACGAGGGCGGGGTAGGGGGTGAGAACGGAGCGCTTGCCGGGGGAGGGATCAAGGGAGGTGCGCTGGCAGAGTCTCCACAGCTCCCCGTCACGTTTTACTATCTCGCTCCTCTGGAATCCGGCAAGTCGTCCGGCAGCGCTCCAGGCTCTCCTGCAGGCCTGGGTGGAGGGGTGCCTCGGTGGCCTCGCCTGGGCCACGGTGAACTGGTCTCGGTCTATCGCGGTTGGGAAGCAAGTCTGCCAGCCTATTCCCCAGGGTCATGGATCTCCTGTTATTCGGACTGTAGTTTCCGTTTTTTGCAAAAATGGACCCTACTTGGTATCATGTGGCTTCCTTTGGGAAGGGCAGAAAACGCAAAAACATGAACCTTTAATGCAAAAGGTAAATGCAATACTAGTGACAGTTTAATATAGCGTGGACCCACCAGCATTTATTCATTTTATGCAAACGGGTTGTTCTTCGTTTTTATGCAGTCTTAGAAAATCAAGAATACGCTTTTGTGGGCAGGTCTGGTCTAATAATGAAAGGGACAAAAAACAGATTAGCAGGAGAAAACAGTAATAATTTCATACATACAAAGGTCTCATAAATATGGGACCCAAGAGGTGACCAAGATAGGCAGCTTTTATACCTTTAGAGAAAGAACAATAATTTGTGAGGAATGGGCAAAACTAAGAAACTTGGGTTTGGGTATTAATTAGTGAGGAATCTAAGCAGAATTTGTTTAGACTAACTTCTTGGTTCTGAATTCCCTACCTCTGGAGATTAAGATGTCTCTCTACCTCCTGTTACAGGGAGATTTATTTCCTGCTTTCTGTAGAGAAAGCAGGGTCAGAGTATTCTTCTTGTATTGGCTGTTTAAGTAATTTTAATTAAAAATAACCAATATTATCTTGGGGTGGCTTGACCTGAGCACCAACACTTTGCAACTTGGTTTTTTTCATCCTCCTGCGCTGAATAAGTCTGTTAAATAAGGGTGTTTATTCCTTAAACACTTTGTAGAGCTTTTCCTGTTTTTGTTTAAATATTTATTTTAAAGTTATGAATATATGCTCAGTTGATCAAAATTCAATGCACAATGGTATATTAGAAGTTTCCTTTCATTCTTTACTCCACTTTCCAAACATAACCCATGTTAACTGAACTTCATTCAGTGTAGCAAAAATAAACACGTTTTTAAAAAAAATTCTATGTCCACTTATTCACTTACTTTTTTACTTAACATTTTGTTTTGTGGTCCAGTTGTCTGGTCACGATTTGTGGAACTATCTCATTCTTTTTCCCAGCTGCGTATTAGGAGTCGTGTCATATTTATTTAATTAACTCCTTTAAAAATTTTTGGTTAAATCCAATTAAAAAATTTAAGAATCTAAAAAATTTTTGTTTAAATTCAGTTTAATTAACATACAGTGTATTATTAATTTCAGAGGTAGAATTTAGTGATTCATCATTGTAATTAATGCCTTTTTGATGATTACTTAATTCCTTTGCAATTACCATTATCAGAGATAATATACATTGAATATCTTTGTCTCTATATTTTTGCATATTTGTGTGATTTCTGCAGTGCAGATGCCAAGAATATAGAATTTTTCCATTGAAATGTGTTCCTATGTAAAAATTTGAAAAATGTTAACAAATAGCCTTCCAAAGTGTGTTTCTCTCACACACTTTCCAACATTGGATATTATTTGAGAGGCTAAAAGAAATTTCTATTCATGTTGTATATTCATATTTTTATTGTGTTTGTATAATTTTTCTCTTTGATGGGTAGAACACTTTGTAAAAGAGCTCTCCCTCATATGTGTTCCAATTATTCTGCAGTTAATCTTTGGCACTGTCTTTGAGCATCATTTCTACCTTCTTATTGTTAGTATTGTTGGCTAGTAAAAGCGTGAAGTTTTTACATAGTCATTCAACATTATCTCTTCTAATAATATATGTGCTTTCTATAAATCTTTGGATGTGTTTAATTTATTTTGGAATTGAGTTGAATGAGTGATGCAGATCCTTTCCTCCCAAATTAATGTTGATAGAGTGCATCATAATTTATTTAATAATCATTATTTTTGTGTTAATTTGAAAATTTGTTTTTCTTTCATATTAAAGTCCATATGGACTTGGTTCTATTTGTGGACTGTATTCTGTTCCCTTGTCCATTTATCTTTGCACAGTTTCTTTATTTTCAGAATTTTTCCTGGCTGGCTCATTCTATCTCCAAGATAAAGTTTAGAATAAATTTTTAGTGTCTAACCTATAAAATAATTATGTTGAGATTTGGGTTATCACTTTATTCAATTAATATGAATTAATTGGTGAGAAATGACATTTTTACAAAAGTGATGCCATCTTCTTGAGGACAATATGGTATTTCCACTAATGCAAGTCTTCTTTAAGTCCCTCCATACATGCTAATCATGTTGAACATACAGACATATTCACACAAGTTTATTATATTCATTCTGACTCTTTTCACTGCTATCAATAAAAATATATTTTGAACAAGTTCTTTTTAGTCTGTTGATGGTGTCTTTTTTTTTTTTTTTAAGATTTTCTTTATTTGACAGACAGAGATCACAAGTAGGCAGAGAGGCAGGCAGAGAGAGAGGAGGAAGCAGGTTCCCTGCTGAGCAGAGAGCCCTATGTGGGGCACGATCCCAGGACTGCCAGCATCATGACCTGAGCCAAAGGCAGAGGCTTTAACCCACTGAGCCACCCAGGCACCCCTAAAAGTTTTTAATTTTGATGAAGAGGCATTTACCTACTTTGCTCTTTTGTTGCTCAGGCTTTTGGTATCATATTTAAGAATCCATCACCAAATCCAAGATCAGAATGATTAACCCTATATTTTCTTTGAAAATTTTATGAAGAGATGCCTGGGTGGCTCAGGTTAAGTGGCTGCTGTTGGCTCAGGTCATGATCCCAGGATCCTGGGAACGAGTCTCACATCAAGGCTCCTTGCTCAACAGGGAGACTGCTTCTCTCTCTGCCTGCTCTGCCTGCTGCTCCCGCTGCTTGTGCTATCTCTCACTCTGACAATTGAATAAATAAAATCTTTTTAAAATTTTTAAAATTTTTTTATTTTTTATTTTAAAGATTTTTATTTATTTATTTGACAGATAGAGATCACAAGTAGGCAGAGAGAGAGAGAGAAGGAAGCAGGCTCCCCGCTGAGCAGAGAGCCTCATGCAGGGCTCGATCCCAGGACCCTGAGATCATGACCTGGGCTGAAGGCAGAGGCTTTAACCCACTGAGCCACCCAGGCACCCCTGAATAAATAAAATCTTAAAAAAAGTAAAAGTTATATGATTTTTTAAGTATTACATTGAATCATTGACCCATTTTGTATTATATTTTTTATTTTTAAAATTTTTAAATTATTTTTTATTATATTATGTTAGTCTTTTGTGTTAATTTTTGCCCATGGTGTGAGATAGGGATCCAACTTCATTCTTTTCCATGTGAATATGCAGTTTTCCTATTCCATTTATTAAAGAGAATATTTTTCCCCATCAAAAGGTCTTAACATCCTTATCAAAAATCAATTGGTCATCAGCTGCAGCAACTTCTTACTAGAGATGTCTCTAGAGGCAAGGGAAATAAAAGAAAAACTGAACTATTGGAACTTCATCAGGATAAAAAGCTTTTGCACAGCAAAGGAAACAATCAACAAAACTAAAAGGCAACCTACAGAATGGGAGAAGATATTTGCAAATGACCTATCAGATAAAGGGTTAGTATCCAAAATCTATAACGAATTTATCAAACTCAACACCCAAAACCAAAAAATCTAGTCAACAAATGGGCAGAAGTCATGAACAGACACTTCTCCAAAGAAGGCATACAAATGGCTAACAGACACATGAAAAAATACTCAACATCACTTGGCATCGAGGAAATACAAATCCAAACCACAATGGGATACCAGCTCAAGAAACAACAGATATTGGCGAGCATGCAGAGGTAATTGGTTGATGGGCATTAAGGAGGGCACTTGTAATGAGCATTGGGTATTATATGCAACTGAAGAATCACTAAATTCTACCCCTGAAACTAATAATACAGTATATATTAACTAAATTGAATTTAAACAAAAAATTTTTAAAAAATCAATTGGTCATACATGTATGGGTTTATTTCTAGACTCTCAAGTCTATTCCATTGGTCTATATGTCCATCTTTATTCTATATGCACTGTTTTGTTTACTGTAGCTTTCTAGTAATTTTTGAAATCAGGAAGTATAAGTTCTCCAACTTTGTTCTTTTTCAAGATTGTTTGGTCTACTTGGGAATTTGAGGATCAGTTTTTCCATTTCTGAAAAAGGGGGAAAAAGGGCCATTGGGATTTTGATAAAGACGGTACTGAGGGGTGCCTGGGTGGTGCAGTCGGTGGAGCATCTGACTTTTGGCTTTGGCTCAAGTCATGATCTCATAGGTGGTGAGATCAACTCGATGTCAGGCTCTGCTCTCAGTATGTAGTCTGCTTGGGAATTTCTCTCCCTGTCCCTATGCTGCTCCCCAATTATCTCTCTTTCTCTCTCAAATAAATAAATAAATCTTAAAAAAAAAAAA
Organism: Martes martes; assembly: GCF_963455335.1. Classification (NCBI taxonomy): domain Eukaryota; kingdom Metazoa; phylum Chordata; class Mammalia; order Carnivora; family Mustelidae; genus Martes; species Martes martes. The sequence goes on from NC_137900.1 coordinate 31,506,582, forward strand.
AAGATTGCACTTATACTCTAGGTCACTTTGGCTAATATTACCATCTTAATAATATTAGGTCTTTTCTTTTGAGCCTAGGTGAAGTAGAGGTAAAAACTTAGGTTTTTCTTAGGTCTTTTTCTGAGCATGCATCATGTCCCAGGCATGCATAGTAGCTTTCTAAATCCTCCTAGTATACACTGGAACTTTTGAATGTCCTAATTTCCCAAAGAAACTCTCTCCCCAGATTTTCCTGTCTGGCTTTTCAGCACTCAAATTTTGTAGTCCCAGTCAGCTGCATATTGTTCATTTTGCCTTACAACATTCTCAGGGATTGCTCATGATTTTGACACCCTGAAAGAGTTGTTAGGAAAAACAAAGACAATTGCCTTGTATCTGTCCTTCAAGTAGCTCCCAGACAGATTAGAATAGACAAACACAATACTTTGAGAATGAAGTCTGCACTGGTTCCCCCACAACAAAAGACCAGGGTTTTTCACTAGCATCGTGGTGTTCTTAATTGCCACTAAGCCAGGGAAAGGGGTGGAGCAAGGGCAGGTAAAAAGGCCACAAAGCTTTCCTACTGTTTTTAAGTTGCCATTTTCTTGATTCAGCTTTTTTCTCCCTAGGTTACTTGTAAACCTCTGATTGCTCTTATCAGAGCTCTGATACAATTGATTCTTTAGTACTTTTCCTTGGTACTTCAGTGTTTTCATGGAGGGACAGGCCCATGGAGCTACCTACTACTGCCATTTTCACTAATGACTCTTTAATATGTTGAGCATATTATAAAAGTTGTTTTGATGCTATTGTTTGCTAAATTCAACACTTCAATCTACTCAATGTCATTTCTATTGATTGCTTTGTTTCCCTGAGTTTGAGTCATACTTTCCTGTTTCTTTTCATGTCTTACAATTTGTTGTTGTTGTTGAAAGCTGCACAATTTAGATAACATATGATAGTACTTCTGTATTGTCATTGTCCCCCTGATTGTTGCTCTTATCTCTCTTTAGCTACTTGTTTGGACTGAACTACAGTATCTATTTCCCTGGCAATGTGTGGCTGCTGAAACCTCTACTCAACTTTTAAATTCTTATTTTTATTTTTTGGTATGGTTTACTTGAATTTGCGTAGGTAACTGCCTAACTTGGTGGTCAGCCAGTGATTGAGGTAGAGATTGTGTTTTTATACCATAAGCCCATAGGCTCCCACCCTCTGCTCATGGATCTGTGTGTGGTTCAGGGAGTATATTCAAAGTTCAGCCAGTTCCCAAGTCTGCCTTGACTTTTACTGTATATTCAACTCTCTCCCCAAGCAAATGTGTTGGCTTACAGGTAGCCTTGGATGTGGCCCTACTATAATTCCCTCATTTCTGGAATCTCTCCATAAAATTTCTGTTTCACCATTTACCCCAACAGGGTCTACAACCTCAGTCTAGTAAAATTGTAGGTTTTCACTCTTTGTTTCTTTTTTTTTTTTAAATTTTATTTCTTTTCAGTGTTCCAGAATTCATTGTTTATGCACCACACCCAGTGCTCCATGCAATACCTGCCCTCCATAAAACCCACCTCCAGACTCACCCATTCTTTGTTTCTATGAAGTTTTCTACTTTTACTGACAAATCTGTCTATGTGGGTTTTTGCCCTCAGCACAAAATCATGTCTGCTCCTTCTATCAGCAAGTTTGCTGTTTTTTTTGTTTTGTTTTTAATGGCCAGTCCCACTGTGCCCATTATCAATGTATTACCTTTTCACTCCAAATTCATTCTTCACTGTGTGATCTGTAAAAATAATTCCTGTCCTTTAAAAGTTTTCCTTTCTCATTTGGCATGATGTTTATGCTTTGTCAGTAGAGGGGACTAGAGAGATGCACATTATAGGAGGAAAGGGTTTTCCTTCCAGTTTTCTCTTGCTCAGTTGGCAGGCTCCCAGTGTGCAGCTCCTAAAACACTCCTGGCTTCTCTAGCACCTACTCTTGCAATGCATCCATTTTCCACAGGGCCAGAGCCCTGCAGTATGTGTGGGTTCTCCATTCAGCATCCAGCATCCAGCATCCAATTCTTGCAATTCAGTGACAGTAGTACCTAGCAGCCAGTAGCTTCCCCCCACTTCTTCAGATAGAGTTGTGCTGGTTATCTCCAGTGAGATTCCTGTCCATGAATTCTTTAGAAGGCAGTTTTTTTGGAAGTTCCAGAGGCAGATTTTTTTTTTTTCAGCACATTCCACAGGTATGAAACCACTGTGACTTCTCAGCCATTCAGGGAGTCATAGCTATGCTCGCTCCAATAAAGTCTGGATTTCACCCTGAGGCCTGGGGAAGAGATTCTTCACTGGATGCTCTGTCTCGGTCCTAAGGGTTATAGTTGCAGCTTATATTCTTGCTGGACTTCTCTTTGTTTTTTATTAGTCAGTATATTATTACTCCATTTTTTTTTATAGCTAGCAATTGTTTATATTTGTTCTTGTTCAAATTACTATGTAGTTTCTTTCTCCTGACCAGATCTTGGACTGTATATCCACCTTGGAAAAACAAGGGTCACTTCTCACTGCACTGGAAGTACATAATAGAAGACGCCTCAAACAACAAAACCTTAAAACCATCACTGAATGGGAGAAAATGCTTGCAAAGTCATTTATCTGATAAGTGTTTAATATCCAGAATATATAAAGAAGTTTTACAACTCATCAACTAGAAGACAAACAGCCTATTTACAAATGGACTAAGGGGGCACCTGGATAGCTCAGTCAGTTAAGCATCCGACTCCTGATTTCAGCTCAGGTCATGATCTCAGGGTTGTGAGATCGATCCTGGTGTTGGGCTCATGTGCTGGGCATGGAGCCTGCTTAGGATTCTCTCTCTCCCTCCCTCTCTGCCCTTTCTGCCTCTAAAAAAATTTAAAAAAAAATGGACTAAGGACTTAAATAGACATTTCTTCAAAGAAGATATGCAAATGACCTATAAACACATGGAAAGATGTTTAACATTAATTGTCATTAGAGAAATACAAATCAAAACCACAATGAGATCCCACTTCACACTCATTAGAATGGCAGTAATAAAAAAATGGAAAATAAATGGTGGCAAGGATGTGGGAAAACTGGAAGTTTTGTACATCATTTATGGGAATGTAAAATGGTGCAGTTGCTATGGAAAAAGTTTGGCAGTTGCTCCAAAAGTTAAACATAGAATTCCACTCCTAGGTACATACCCCAAAGAAGTAAAAGCACATAATCAAACAAATATATTAATACACACATTCAAGCAGCATTATTTGCAATAGCCAAAGGTGGAAAAAAAAGTCCATCAACTGATTAGTAGATAAGGAAATTGTGGTGTATTGGTATAATGAAATATTATTCAGCCTCAGAAAAATAGAGTACTGATACAAGGTACAATGTGGATGAACTTGGAAAACATTCTGCTAAATAAAATAAGCCAGATAAAAAGCTCATGTATTTTATAATGCCACTTGTCTTAGTCTAATTAAGCTGTAATAACAATATACCACAGACTGGGTAGCTAATAATAAAAAAACAACAGCCCAGAAATTAATCTCTCACAGCTCTAAAGGCTGGGAAGTCCAAGATCATGGTACCAGCAGACTCAGTGCCATGGCTGGTGAAGACACACCTCCTGATTCATAGATAGTGTTTTCTTTTTGTGTTCTCACATAGTGAAGGGGGCTAGGAATCCCAAAATGCCACCTCCTAATATTTTGGGGGATTAGGACTTCAACATATGAATTTTGAAGGTACACAAACTTTCAGACCACATCAAGAGCTAGAATAGGTAAAGTCATAGAGACAGAAAACAGATTGGTGGTTTCGAGGGAGTAGGGATACAAGGTAGTGGTTAGCAATGTTTAACTGGTCCTTAAAAAAAAAAAAAAAGATTTTATTTATTTATTTGAAAAAGAGAGAATGAGAAGGGGATGATTAGAGGGAGAAGAAGACTCCCTGCTATGCAGGGAGCCCAATGTGGGGCTTGATCCTGGGACTCCAGAATCATGACCTGAGCTGAAGTCTGTTGCTTAACAAACTGAGCCACCCAGGCACCCTGATTCTTTTTTTTTTTTTAAACAGTGTTTCCCTGTGTGGTGATGAAAATATTTTGGAATTAGAAGTGGTGATTGCACAACTTTGTGAATATATAAGTGACACTGAATTGTTCCCTTTAAAATGACTAATTTTGTGTTATGTAAATTTTACTGCAATAAAAATATTTTAAAAATAATAAAACAAAAGCATGTTTAAAGAATTATAGAAAAATAATATGACAAAGTAAAAAAATAAGGATTTTCAAGAGAAATACACATAAAAATACATAAAGAAAATTTAAGATGCAAAGTACAACATGCAACATGAAAAATTTAGCAGATGGGTTCAACAGCAGATTTATGATGGTAAAGCAAATAATTAGCAAACTTGGAATAGTTTGACGTTGTCTTGACTTTAAAATCATCAGTAAAATATGTAAGTTGTACCTCATAAATTTAAGTAAATACTTCATCGACTTCATCGCCTCCTCCTCATACACATTTTAGGCCTATTATCTTCCACCCAGCCCATTGAGCCAACATTATTACAATTCTCATATCTTCAGTTTAGATGTTCCAATCTCCACATTTTACACTGGTGTCTTATGTTAACTAGGAACCTACTAGGGGTGTGTGTGTGTGTGTGTGTGTGAGTGAGATATTGTTCATTGTAAATCTCTTGTGTTTCTGTCATACATACCAAACAAAAGATTATTTTAAAGGTACTTTGTGTTTTAGTGAAGAACAAAAGAAAATAATATATAATGGTGTGAAATGTCATACTGCATGGTGGGTATGGTCTTGTTGTACCTGTAGCACCCCAATTTTTCCTATAGTAAGATATACATAGCATAAATTTACCATCTTAGCAATTTTTAAACATAAAGCTAAGTGGTATTAAGTATATTCATATTGTTGTATAACCATCATCACCATCCATCTCCAGAACTCTTTTCATCTTGAAATACTAAAACTGCCATTGGGAAAAAAAAAATCCCCATTATCTTTCTCCCCCCACCTCCAGCAATCACCATTCTAGTTTCTATATCTATGAATGTGACTACTTCAGGTAACTCATATCTGTTTTTTGTGACTGACTTTTTTCACTTATTTCACTCAGGGTTCATCTATGTTGTAGCAAGTTTCAGAATTACCTTTATTGTTTAAAAGCACAGAGAGTCAATTATCATATGGTTTCACTTACTTGTGGAGCATAAGGAATAACACGGAGGTCATTGGGAGAAGGAGAGGAGAAGGGTGTTGGGGGAAATCGGAGGGGCAGATGAACCCTGAGAGACTTTGGACTCTGAGAAACAAACTGAGGATTTTGGAATGGAGGGGGATAGGGAGCTGGGTGAGCCTGGTGGTGGGTATTAAGGAGGGCACATATTGCATGGAGCACTGGGTGTGATGCATAAACAATGAATCTAGGAACACTGGAAAAATAAAAGTAAAAGAAAATTGTGGTTAAAAAATAATACAAAATTTACCATTTTAACCTTTCAAAGTGTACATTTTGCTAACGTTAATTTACTCAAATTGTTGTGCAACAGATCTCCAGAAATTTTTCATCTTGTAAAACTGAAATTCTATAACCATTGAACAACAACTTCCCATTTCTCCCTCCCCCAGTCTTAGCCACTAACATTCTACTTTTTGTTTCTATGAGTTCTACTGCTTTACATACCTCATATAAGTGGGATCATACAATATTTTTAAAAGATTTTATTTATTTATTTGACAGAGAGAGACACAGGGAGAGAAGGAATATAAGCAGGGGAGTGAGAGAGGGAGAAGCAGTCTTCCCGCTGAGCAGGGAGCCCAACTTGGGTCTTGACCCCAGGGCCCTGGGATTATAACCTGAGCTGAAGGTGGACGCTCAATAACTGAGCCACCTGGGCACCCCTAATTTTTTTGTGACTGGCTTATTTCACTTAACATAATGTCCTCAAAGTTTATCCATGTTGTAGCATGTAACAGAATTTCCTTCTTTTTTAGGGCTAAATAATTTTCCACTATATGTATATACAAACTTTTGTTTATCTGTTTATCTCTCAGTGGCCATTTGAGTTGCTTTCTCCTCTTAGCTATTGTGAATAATGCTACAATGAGTGTGGGTTTGTAAATATCTCTTTGAGATCTTGCTTTTAATTATTTTGGATACATACCCAGAAGTGGGATTGCTGGATCATATGGTATTTCTATTTTTAATTTTTGGGGGGCTGCCATACTGTTTTCCATAATAGCTGCACTATTTACATTCTCACCAATAGTGCACACCCCTGTGCACTATTCCAATTTCTCCACATTCTCACCATGATTTGTTATTTTCTGTTTTTTGATAGTGGACATCATAATGGGTATGAAGTGGTATTTCAATGTGGTTTTCATTTGCATATCCCTAATTATTAGTGGTGTTGATCATCTTTTCATTTGCTTATCGACCATTTGTACATCTTTGGAGAAATGTTCATGTAAGTCTTTTTTTTTTTTTTTTTTCCTTGCAGCGTAACAGAATTCATTGTTTTTGCACCACACCCAGTGCTCCATTCAATACGTGCCCTCCTTAATACCCACCACCTGGCTCCCCCAACCTCCTAACCCCCGCCCCTTCAAAACCCTCAGGTTGTTTTTCAGAGTCCATAGTCTCTCATGGTTCATCTCCCCTTCCAATTTCCCTCAACTCCCTTCTCCTCTCCATCTCCCTATGTCCTCCGTGTTATTTGTTATGCTCCACAAATAAGTGAAACCATATGATAATTGACTCTCTCTGCTTGACTTATTTCACTCAGCATAATCTCTTCCAGTCCTGTCCATGTTGCTACAAAAGTTGGGTATTCGTCCTTTCTGATGGAGGCATAATACTCCATAGTGTATATGGACCACATCTTCCTTATCCATTCATCCGTTGAAGGGCATCTTGGTTCTTTCCACAGTTTGGCGACCATGGCCATTGCTGCTATAAACATTGGGGTACAGATGGCCCTTCTTTTCACTACATCTGTATCTTTGGGCTAAATACCCAGTAGTGCAATTTCAGGGTCATAGGGAAGCTCTATTTTTAATTTCTTAAGAAATCTCCACACTCTTCTCCAAAGTGGCTACACCAACTTGCATTCCCACCAACAGTGTAAGAGGGTTCCCCTTTCTCCACATCCTCTCTAACACTTATTCTTTACTATCTTGTTAATTTTGGCCATTCTAACTGGTGTAAGGTGGTATCTCAATGTGGTTTTAATTTGAATCTCCCTGATGGCTAGTGATGATGAACATTTTTTCATGTGTCTGGTAGCCATTTGTATGTCTTCATTGGAGAAGTGTCTGTTCCTATCTTCTGCCCATTTTTTGATATAATTGTCTGTTTTGTGTGTGTTGAGTTTGAGGAGTTCTTTATAGATCCTGGATATCAACCTTTTGTCTGTACTGTCATTTGCAAATATCTTCTCCCATTCCGTGGGTTGCCTCTTTGTTTTGTTGACTGTTTCCTTTGCTGTGCAGAAGCTTTTGATTTGATGAAGTCCCAAAAGTTCATTCGCTTTTGTTTCCTTTGCCTTTGGAGACATATCTTGAAAGAAGTTGCTGTGGCTGATGTCAAAGAGGTTACTGCCTATGTTCTCCTCTAGGATTCTGATGGATTCCTGTCTCACATTGAGGTCTTTTATCCATTTCGAGTTTATCTTTGTGTACGGTGTAAGAGAATGGTCGAGTTTCATTCTTCTACATATAGCTGTCCAATTTTCCCAGCACCATTTATTGAAGAGACTGTCTTTTTCCCACGGGATATTTTTTCCTGTTTTGTCAAAGATTATTTGACCATAAAGTTGAGAGTCCATATCTGGGCTCTCTACTCTGTTCCACTGGTCTATGTGTCTGTCTTTGTGCCAGTACCATGCTGTCTTGGTGATCTCAGCTTTGTAGTAAAGCTTGAAATTAGGTAACGTGATGCCGCCAGTTTTATTTTTATTTTTCAACATTTCCTTAGCGATTCGGGGTCTCTTCTGATTCCATACAAATTTTAGGATTATTTGCTCCAGCTCTTTGAAAAATACTGGTGGAATTTTGATCGGAATGGCATTAAAAGTATAGATTGCTCTAGGCAGTATAGACATTTTAACGATGTTTATTCTTCCTATCCAAGAGCATGGAATGTTCTTCCATCTTTTTGTGTCTTCTTCAGTTTCTTTCACGAGTGTTCTTTAGTTCCTCAAGTACAGATCCTTTACCTCTTTGGTTAGGTTTATTCCGAGGTATCTTATGGTTCTTGGTGCTATAGTAAATGGAATCGATTCTCTAATTTCCCATTCTGTATTTTCATTGTTAGTGTATAAGAAAGCAACTGATTTCTGTACATTTACTTTGTATCCTGCCACGTTATTGAATTGCTGTATGATTTCTAGTAGTTTGGGGGTGGAGACTTTTGGGTTCTCCATATAAAGTATCATGTCATCTGTGAAGAGAGAGTTTGACTTCTTCCTTGCCAATTTGGATACCTTTTATTTCTCTTTGTTGTCTGATTGATGTTGCTAGGACTTCTAATACTATGTTGAACAAGAGTGGTGAGAGTGGGCACACTTGTCGTGTTCCTGATCTCAACGGGAAGGCTGTGAGCTTTTTCCCATTGAGGATGATATTTGCTGTGGGTCTTTCATAGATAGATTTGATGAAGTTCGGGATTGTCCCCTTTATCCCTATACTTTTTTTTAATATTTGCTTTTTTTTCTTTTATTTATATTTTCAGTGTTTCAAGATTCATTGTTTATGCACCACTACCAGAGATACATGTGATACATGCCCTCCTTAATACCCATCACCAGGCTCACCCACCTCTTCAACACCCTCCCTTCCAAAACCCTCAGTTGGTTCCACAGAGCATACAGTCTCTCATGCTTCATCTCCCCCTCTGATTTGCCCCAATTCACTTTTCCTTTCCTTGTCCTAATGCCCTCCATTTTACTCCAGATGCTCCAGAAGAAAGTTAAACCATATGATAATTTATTTTCTCTGCTTGGCTTATTTCACTCAGCATAATCTCCTCCAGTCCCATCTATGTTGATACAAATGTTGGATATTCATCCTTTCTGATGGAGACATAATATTCCATTGTATAAAGGGACCATATCTTCTTTATTCATTCCTCTATTTAAGGGCATCTTGATTCTTTCCACAGTTTGGCGATTGTGGACATTGCTGCTGTGAACGTTAGATACATATGGCCCTTCTTTTCAGTACATCTGTAGATTTGAGGTAAATACCCAGTAGTGCAATAGCAGGGTCATAGGGTAGCTCTATTTTTAATTTATTTTCTATTATTTTAATTTTATAGTCTCAGTGTTCCAAGATTCATTGTTTATGCACCACACCCAATGTTCCATGCAATATGTGTCCTCCTTAATCAGGCTCACCTAACCACTCACACCCCTCCCCTCAAAAACCTTCAGTTTTTTATTCAGAGTCCACAGTCTCTCATGGTTCATCTCCCCCTCCAATTTCCCCCAATTCACTTTCCCTTACCTTCTCCCAATATGCTCTGTTTTATTCCTTATGCTCCACAGGTAAGTGAAATCATACGATAATTGACTTTCTTTTTTTTTTTTTATCCCTATACTTTGAAGCATGTTAATCAGGAATGGATGCTGGATTTTGTCAAAAGCTTTTTCTGCATCAATTGAGAGGACCATGTGGTTCCTGTCTTTTCTCTTATTGATTTGTTCTTATCACATTGATTTGCAAATGTTGAACCATCCTTGTAACCCAGGGATGAATCCCACCTGGTCATGGTGGATAATCTTTTTAATGTGCTGTTGGATCCTGTTTGCTAGGATCTTGTTGAGAATCTTAGCATCCATATTCATCAGTGATATTGGTCTGAAATTCTCCTTTTTGGTGTGGTCTTTGCCTGTTTTGGGGATCAGGGTAATGCTGGCTTCATAAAAAGAGTCTGGAAGTTTTCCTTCTGCTCCAATGTTTTGAAACAGCTTCAGAAGAATAGGCATTATTTCTTCTTTGAAAGTTTGATAGAATTCCCCAGGGAATCCTTCAGGTCCTGGGCTCTTGTTTTTCGGGAGGTTTTTGATCACTGCTTCAATCTCGTTACTAGATATCGGTCTATTCAGGTTGTCAATTTCTTCCTGGTTCAATTTTGTGAGTTTATAGTTTTCCAGGAATGCATCCATTTCATCTAGGTTGCTTAGCTTATTGGCATATAACTGTTGATAATAACTTCTGATGATTGTTTCTACTTCCTTGGTGTTAGTTGTGATCTCTCCCTTTTCATTCATAATTTTATTGATTTGAGCTTTCTCTCTTTTCTTTTGGATTAGTGTGGCCAATGGTTTATTGATCTTATTGATTCTTTCAAAAAACCAGCTTCTAGTTTCATTGATATGTTCTACTGTATCTCTGGTTTCTACCTCGTTGATCTCTGCTCTAATCTTGATTATTTCCCTTCTTATATGTGGAGTTGGTTTAATTTGTTGTTGATTCTCCAGTTCTTTAAGGTGTAGAGACAGCTGGTGTATTCTGGATTTTTCAATTTTTTCTGAGGGAGGCTTGGATGGCTATGTATTTCCCCCTTAGGACCGCCTTTGCTGTATCCCATAGGTTTTGGACCGAAGTGTCTTCATTCTCATTGGTTTCCATAAATTGTTTAAGTTCTTCTTTGATCTCCTGGTTGATCCAAGCATTCTTTTTTTTTTTAATTTTATTTATTTATTTGACAGACAGATCACAAGTAGGCAGAGAGGCAGGCAGAGAGAGAAGGGAGGAAGCAGGCTCCCTGCTGAGCAGAGAGCCCGATGCGGGGCTCGATCCCAGGACGCTGGGATCATGACCTGAGCCGAAGGCAGCAGCTTTAACTCACTGAGCCACCCAGGAGCCCCTGATCCAAGCATTCTTAAGCAAGGTGGTCTTTAGCTTCCAGGTGTTTGAGTTCCTTCTGAACTTTTCCTTGTGGTTGAGCTCCAGTTTCAAAGCACTGTGATCTGAGAATATGCAGGGAATAATGTCAGTCTTTTGGTATCGGGTGAGTCCTGATTTGTGACCCAGTATGTGGTCTATTCTGGATAAGGTTCCATGTTTACTTGAGAAGAATGAGTATTCTGTTGTTTTAGGGTGGAATGTTCTGTATATCTATGAGGTTCATCTGGTCCAATGTGTCATTCAATGCTCTTGTTTCTTTATTGATTTTCTGCTTCAATGATCTGTCTAGTATTGAGAGAGGTGTGTTAAGATCTCCTACTATTAATGTATTCATATCAATATGACTATCTTGATTAATAGTTTTCTTATGTAATTGGCTGCTCCCATATTGGGGGCATAGATATTTACAACTGTTAGATCATCTTGGTGGATAGTCCCTTTAAGAATTGTGTAGTGTCCTTCTGTATCTCTGACTACAGTCTTTAGTTTAAAATCTAATTTATCTGATATGAGAATCACTACCCTGGCCTTCTTTTGAGGCCCATTGGCATGAAAGATGCTTCTCCATCCCTTCACTTTCAGTCTGGGTGTATCTTTAGGTTCAAAATGGGTCTCTTGTAGACAACATATGGATGGGTCCTGTCATTTTATCCAATCTGCAACCCTGTGTCGTTTTATGGGTGCATTTAGGCCATTCACATTGAGAGTGATTATTGAGAGATACGTTTTTATTGACATCGTGTTATCTTTGAAGTCTTTCTTTCTGTAGATTGTCTCTATATTTCTGTTCAGTGATATTCTTAGGATTTTTTCTCTTTTATAGAACCCCCTCCCTTAGTATTTCCTGCAGTGTGGCTTGGTGGTTGCACAGTCTTTTAAGCCTTGCCGGTCTTGGAAACTCTTTATCTCTCCATCCATTTTGAATGTCAGTCTTGCTGGATAAAGTATTCTTGGCTGCATGTTCTTCTCATTTAGTGCCCTGAATATATCTTGCCAGCCCTTTCTGGCTTGCCAGGTTTCTGCAGACAGATCTGACGTTATTCTGATGGGCTTTCCTCTATATGTAAGGAGCTTCTTTGTCCTAGCTGCCTTCAAGAGGGTCTGCCTATAATTTAAATTCCTCATTCTTACTATTAGGTGTCTCGAGGACTTTCAAGAATCTATAATCTTGGAGGGAGACCGTTCTGCCTCTAGTACATGGACGCTGGTTCCATTCATGAGACTGGGAAAATTTTCATGGACAACTTGTTCCACTATATCTTCTAGACTTCTTTTTTTCTCCTCGCCTTCGGGGATTCCAATAATTCTGACGTTGGAATGTTTCATGGCATCATTTATTTCCCTGATTCTGTTTTCATGGCTTCTAAGCTGTTTGTTCCAGGCTTCCTCCTGATCCTTTCTCTCTATCTGTTTGTCCTCCAGATCACTAGTTCTATCTTCTGTCTCAGTTACCTTAGCTTTTAGAGAATTTAGATTAGATTGGAACTCATTGAGAGCATTGTGAACATCATCCCTGGTGGCTTTCAGTTCTGCCCTAACATTGTGAACATCATCCCTGGTGGATTTCAGTTCTGCCCTAATCAATTCCATTTGGTCATCCATGGCTTTCTCCAACCTAGCTATTGCCTGGATAATTGTTAGCCTGAGTTCCCTTTCTGACATATTGTCTATGTCGATAGCCATTAGCTCTGTTCCAAAAGGTCCATCCTCTGAATTTTTCTTCTGTTGGGCATTCCTCCTCCTAGTCATTTTGGTGAGAGATGGCTGAATGGATGTAGCTGGATGTATCAACCATGGTGTAGTCAAGATGCACCCTGGAACGCTTCTGAGCAATCAAGAGTCCCCACCCAAACAAAAGAAAAAAGAAAGAGAGAAAAAAGAAAAAAAAGGGAGAGACAGAGAGAGAGACAGGAAAAAAAGAAAGATAAAAGAGAAGACTCAGCCCAAATGGACCCCAAGGTAAGATTTATGAAGTGTACAAACAAAAACAGACAATCAAAAAGACTGATAAAAGTATATGACAAGAGAAAAAAATATATATATGTAAAAGCAAAAAAAAAAAAAAAAAAAGAACCTAGTCAAAAAGAACCCCAAGTATAGGATTTATATACTATCAGGACAAACAAAAATACACAGAAACACTGGTGGAAGAAAAAGATGGGAGACTGGTTATAAATTCTCAGTGTGGGCGAAGAAGTTTATTTTGATTCTTCCTGGATGTATCTTGATATCTTTGTTAAAGGACTCAACTTTCCTAAGATAAAGGGATATTAAAAATTTGTTCACCTATAGGGGTAGCATTGATTGTGGGAAGGGGATTACCTTGAAGTTTAACTCTATATGAATATTAAAAAATAAAAATAAAAAAAAGAATAAACTAAAATAAAATAAAATAAAAAAATTAAAAAATAGAAAAGCAAAAGAAAAACATGGGTATATGTATCAAAAAGTTCAGGTTAAAAGGTTATTATGGAATTTGATGTACTGGACATCTCACTGTGATGGTAAATAGGTTAAAAAATTATCTATATAAAAAAAATGAACCAGAATAGTGCGAACGAATTAAAAATAAAAGCTGTATCTATGAAGTAGTGGTGGTTGTTCCATGTCATCTTTCTCCCCCCCCCCCCCCCGTTGGCTTTCTGGGAGAGGGGCCTGCCAGGTGGTTTTTCAGGCAGTGTTCCCTGAGTTAAGTCCTCCCACCCCCCTCAAGGGAGTGGGCTCTGAGGGAACCGGTTTTTCAGGCTTTTGTTCTCTGGAGGTTTTTATGTTTGTTCATTTGTTTTCTCTCGCCTTGACAGCTTTTGATGGTTTTTGGAGGTTTAGAGGAAAGCAAACTGCACTCAGACCCCCCTCTCAGAGAGAAGCCTCAATCTGTTTCTCTCTGGGTGCTGCAGAGCACATAAGTTCCCCCTCGGCTGCTGGCAGAGCACATTCCAAGTCGTGGTCCCTGGGGACACAGGAACTCCTGCTTGTACCCAAAACCATGAGAGCAGTGGCTGTCTGGGCAGCTCCAGACCACCAGAGAGGTTCCAAGCAGTGATCGCACACTGAGATTTTCCCGATGGACCGGGCTGGGAGTGCCTGCTCTTTCTGGGTCCAAGAGCACCAGGCTGGCGCCTGCGCGCACCTCTCTCAGGGGAGGGTGTGGGGCACGACTCAGGCTCTGATAGCACAGCACGGTGAATGCGTGGGGACTGCAAAAAGTCTGTGCTTCTGCTGGTTGGCGAGGCTCCCAGCCCCTCATGGGAACCAGACCCCTTGCGCTCTCAGACGCGCTCCCAGCTCAGGGACAAAGACCTGGTTTCTCCGCCGCACTTTCTCTGGATCAGCACCAGGGGTGGCTGTCCTGGGTCAGGGGACTTAAGCCCCTGGCCCTAACTGCCCCGATTCCCATAATTTCCCCCTACGATCCTTTGCTTTTTTTGAGTGCTTTCAACCAGACTCCAAGTTAATGCTGGTCCCCAGTCGCAGGGCACTCTCGTATTGGGGTACTACTTTCCAATGGGTTGCTTCTGGTGGCTTCCTCCCCCTTTTGTTTATCTTCAAATATCAGTCTGACGTTCCCACTCTGCTTTACCTGCCCACTGGCATCTTCTGCCCCCATAGAGATCCAGACGTGTATAATTCTAATCTCAGGCTGATTTCATGGGTGATGTAGTTCTTTGGTAGGTAATCAGCTCACTTTAGGGTACAGGTTGAAAAGGTGCCTCCTCCTACTTCCCCACCATCTTGTCTCCCCTTCTCCATGTAAGTCTTATTTACCTTAACTGGGTTGTTTATTTTTTTTGATGTTGAGTTTTAGAAGCTGTCTGTATATTTTGGATCTAAATTCCATATCACATATGTGATTTCCAAATATTTTCTCCCACTTGGATTTTGTTTTACTCTGTTGATAATGTTTTTTAATGCTGAAAAATTTTTAATTTTGATAGTCCAATTTGTTTATTTTTTCTCTTGGTTCCTGTGCCTTTGGTGTCATATCCAAGAAATTATTGCTAAATACAGTGTCATGAAAATTTCACCATGTTTTATTTGAAGAGTTTTCATACTTCACATTTTCTGCTGGGGTCTTTCATTCATTTGAATTAATTTTTATATATCATATTATATAAGGGTCCAACTTCATTCTTTCATGTATGTATATCCAGTTTTCCCAGACCATTTTTTGAAAAGACCATCTTTTTCCCATTAAATGGTCTTGGTGACTGTATAAAAAAAATCACTTGCCCATATATATGAGGGTTTATTTCTGGGCTCTTTATTCTATCCCATTAGCCTATGTGCTTGTCTTTATGCCAATACCACACTGTTTTGATTATTGTAGATTTTATAGTTAGTTTGAATTCCAATGTGAGACCTCCAACTTTGTTCTTTTTCAAGATTGTTTTGACTATCTGGGTTTCCTCAAGAATCCATATGAACTTTAGGGAGAGTTTTTCCATTTCTTCCCCCCCCCCCCCCCCCCCGCCAAATGCCACTAGGAATTTTATAGAGGTTACACTGAATCTGTAGATCTATTAGGTTATGTTGACATCTTAACAATATTAGGGCTTCCAATTCATAAATGTAGGATGTCTTTCCATTTATTTATTTCTTCTTTAATTTCTTTCAGCATTCATTTGTAGTTTTCACCATATAACTCATTCACATCCTTCACAAATTACCAAGTATTTAATTTTTTAAAATGCTGTTGTAGGTGGAAACTTTTTCTAAATTTATTTAAAATACTTTTTGGTTTGAGGTATTCATTTATTTTCTTTGTATTTTGTTGTATTCATTTATTAGTTCTAACATTTTTTTTAATTTTTTAGGAATTTCTACATATAAGAGCACATCCTCTTCAAATAGAGATAATTTCTTCCTCTCCAATTTGTATGCCTTTTATTTCTTTTTCTTGCCAAATTCCTCTGTTTTTTTTTTCTTTCTTTCTTTTTATTATTATTATTTTTTTATTATGTTATATTAGTAGCTGTACAGTACATCATTAGTTTTGGATTCATTGTTTACATATAACACCCAGTGCTTCATGTAATATGTACCCTCCTTAATACCCATCATTGGGCCAAACCATCCCCTCTGATCTTACTGAAGTGCTCTGGCTAAAACTTCCAGTAACATGGTGAATTTAAGTGGTGGAAGGGGCCATTCTTGTTTCGTTCCTGACCTCAGAGGAAAAGTTTCATCTTTCACCATTGGATATTATGTTTCTTTGGGCTTTTCATATGTGTCCTTTATTATGTCAAGATAGAACTGGAACTCAATTTTTTTTTAAACATACCTTTCTTTCCACTATTTCAAGTTTATATCATTCTTACTGGTGTCTTCATACTCTCAATAAACCTGGGTATATATAAGAGATGTACTTGCTAACAAATCATTATTACATAAACATGTTTATAATTATAAAGTTGTTTAAAATTTAAATCAATAGCAGGTATTTATCTTTTAAGGGCCTTGTAGCCATATGCTTACATTTGTTTTAGAAGCTGTTTATATAAATGTGCTTATTCATGATGAAGCAAACATGTTCACAGGTTTAAGAGAAAAATCACGTTTATTAATACAAGTTGTTTATTTTTCCTTTTACAATGCTGTCCAACAGCAGCAAGTAGAGGAAATGATTTGGGGTCAAATATGCTTTCCATAATTTATAAATTATGCATATCACAACCTCTTCACTGATAACAGCATCAAATCTGAATCTTTGGAGTGGCAAACGAGACTCACCTTGGTTTGGTTCCTCCTGCCTCTCTGACCCTGGCTTAAACTGACTTCCTGGCAGGTCCCTTCACTCTAGCCAGGGGCAGTGAACTCTTGGAATAAGTCTGTGTTCTCAGGCTCTTTCTGCCTAGAATCCCTTTCCTCCTCATCTTCCTCTGTTGAACTTCTACTTACCCTTTGTGATTTAGCTTCAGTTCCATTTCTTTCTTCTCAAACCTTTTTCTTTCCTCCTCTCTCTGGCCTAGCTGCCCAAAAATGTGTCCATTTTTATCACAAGACTTTAAAATGAATTGCAATAGTTTGTTGTGATCATCTCCCTAAATAAACCTCAAGTTCTTACAAGCATAGGTGGCATTTTTCATTCCTGTCTCCTCTGGGTAGATGTCACAAACCAGTGCTTAATATTGTCTGACAGCTGAAATGAGCTGAATTTGAATTTCATCCAGTTACCTACTACTTACATAAAGTTTCACTTAATATTTATTAACCTCTACTAAGGACAAGATAATGTGTTAAGGACAAGGGATGCAAAGACATCAAAATAGAAATATAACAACTGCTTTTATTAACTGCCAGAATAGAGGTGAATATATATAAGGTGCTACCAAGTTGGTACAGGAAGCAATTGTTTTTTACTGATTGAGACATTAAGGAGACATTTGATTTGGATCTTATGAGATGAACAGAATTTTATCAGTTCAGAGACGTATACAAGCCCATGGTACTGAAACATGAAAACATATTAACATAATCATCAAAATATTATATGCTCATTTTAAAAATGCAAACAATACAGAATTATTTTAAATCACGACTCCCCAGTTCCACACTCAGAGAGGGATTCTAATATCTTTCACTCTATACATATGTTTTTGGTTATGTGCAGTTTTTATTTTATAAAAATGGTATCATAGTGCATGTATTTTCTTCAACTTGATTTTTTGCTTATATCATAGACTACCTTCTATGCCACTACATCCAAATAAAAAGTCTTTAAGCCATATTTTTTAAAGATTTATTCATTTACTCATGAGAGACAGAAAGAAAGAGAGAGAGAGAGAGGCAGAGGGAGAAACAGGCTCCCTGTGGAGCAGGGATCCCAATGTGGACTTGATCCCAGGACCCTGAGATCATGACTTGAGCCAGAGGCAGACACTTAACTGACTGAGCCATCCAGGTGCCCAAGCCATATTTTGGTATAGCTGGATGCCCATACAACAATTACGCTTTTTGAAAGAATGATGAAAAAAATTTAATGAATTTTATTGTTCTTTATGGTTTATGTACATAGGTATATGCACACTCCTGTGAAAAGAAACTGCCCCTGTTTTTTTATCCAGAACACGACAGAGGAAATGTCAGATCATTTAAATCAATGTTGAATGTTGCCCAAAGAATATATTCTTTTGCCTCTTTTCATTCGAAGAATTTTATAACTTTTATAACTTTCTCTTTTAGGTTAGGCTTTTATGAGCATCCCGGTCAGATAGCAGTAAGGCTGAAAAAAGAGAAGAGCTGTGACTTTTATAAGAATAAATAGGTAAAAACTAAACCAACACCAACTTGGCAGGGTCAGCAGACAACTGAACTACATAATGAGATGGTTTCATCTGAAATAAATAGATTTGCTTATTAAATAAATAGATTTCTTCTTTCATTTCCTTAACTTGTTGATGTTTGCCTCAATGTGTTGGAAGGATGATTGTTCAGTCTCTTTAAGTCATTGCTTTCTTTTGGAAGGAGAAAAAGAACATGTAGAGATTATTGGGAACTATTTATGTTGTATATTCTTCTCTGCAAAAATGATTCTTATGGTAGCACCTGTAGAACGTCTAGAATATCAGAATAAGAACAAAATTTCGTGAATAAAAACAAAAAGTTCTGCTAAAAAGTATTGAGCCAAAGTAAACAATCCTTTCACAAAGTAAGTTCTCTAAGTTTTTAGTTTTTACCCAATGTATTAAGTTGAACCATTAAAATATCCTGATGCTTAATGATTTTTTGACTAGAAACAAAAGCTATTTCATATGGTTTAAAGTAATATATTTATAAAAAATGAAACTATTACAATGAAGGCCACTTGATAGACACTTCTATTTTTATACATTCAGCTAAGACAGTCTGCTTAAAGTAGAACTTTGTAGAAAAAACAAACAAATCTGAAGCCCAAACTTGATGAAGAAGTGCATGAACATACATTTATACTTTAATATTCAAAGCAGCAATTTTTGGACACCAGAGTTCACCTGAAATATTCAGAATGTTAGATCATGACAGAAAATATCTGGAGATGGTTTTGTCAAGTATGTTTTCATTAACAGTATACCAAACTTAGAAAAGAAATTTCCCTATTAAGATATATTCAGATATTTTTCTGTAATAAACAGGTAGGGTTTGGCTAAAAGCACACATGTATCTAATGAAATAAAGTCTGTGGTGGAGCTAGAGTTCTGGTCTCTAGTTTTGCTCTGGTCCCTGACACTGTTGTGTTACTTTGGGTCAGTTAATTGTTTGGGTTGATTCCTCCATGAGAGAGTCCCACTTAGGTGATTTCTAAAATTCTGGGTTGTCTATGCATTTCATTCCTTTTTGTCAATATTATGCTATGCTGCTGAGTCAACCACAAACTTGTCTCTCAGAAATGTTTGTTATTGTTCCTTCCACTGCCTTAGGAATGTGCACTTAGAACAACAACCAAAGGAAAGGAAATGAAATGCTTGGCCTGCATCTGGTGTAGGCTGTTTTACCAAAGCAAGAATCTACTTGCATGACTGACAGGGCATGATATACAGGGCTAATCCTCTGGGTTTATGATACAATTTTTATTGTTTAGAAGAGCGGAGGGGATGGGGGATTTTAGAGGAGGAACAGAAATAAGAAAAATAATAAAAATGCCTTTAGTTCACACAGTAGCTGAATTGGGAAGTTGACCAGGCAGCCCCGGGTCTCACTTAGATTTTGGCGTCTTTCATGGATGTCAATGACAGCCACTCCTACCTTGTTCAACTGCTGGGCTGTTGTGTTCAGAATGGACTTTTCCCCTGCAGTAAGTGTGGGTGTCTGCTTCCCTGTGCCTGTTTTTCCAAAGTTGAGAAAGAAGATTTGACTTCCTCTCCTACTTCTCCTTAAACACACTCTGGGGGCAGAGCCAGGCTTAAAAGGAGCTCTTGGAAGCAAACGATGCCCCTGAATATTCCCCCTGAAATTCTTCACTTTATCATTATATCTCAACTTCTGATTAGAGATTTATTTGTTTAACTGGGCCAATTAATCTAAAGCCAGCAGCCACACCCACTTTGTTGTGATCAGCAGCTTTCCTCTGAACACCTCACATGCCCACAGGTCACCTGGCTAGGGTTGACCTGTGGACATGTAAGGGGACAAATGTGTGTGGGATTAGGAGTTGAGGAGGGCAGGGTTTGCTGCATGGAGGGGCCAGGTGATGGAGCTTCAGTGTGTGAAGACAAAAAAGGGGAAAAAAGAGATATGAAATCAAAATGACAAGAAATAACAAATGTTGGCAAGGATGTAGAGGAAAAGGAAGCCTCATGCACTGTTGGGAATATAAACTTGTGCAGCCACTGTGGAAAACAGTATGGAGTTTCCTCAAAAAATTAAAAATAGAAATACTATATAATCCAGTAATACCATTTTTGGGTATTTACCCACAGTAAACAAAAACGCTAATCCAAAAAGTTATATGTGCCACTATGTTGTAGCATTACTTACAACAGCCAAGATACAAAAGCAATCCAAGTGTCCATAACTAGCTGAATGGAGAAAGAAGATGAAATATTATGTAACCATAAAAAGGGGTGAGATTTGCCACTTGTGACAACATGGATAGATCTAGTGAGGATTATGCTAAGTGAAATGTTAGACTAAGAAATACAAATAGCTATGATTCTACTCACAAATGGAATCTAAAAAACAAACAAATGAATAAATACATGAAAAGCAGAATCAGAATAAGTACAGAGAACAAACTGATGGTTGCCAGAGGGAGGTGGGAGATTTGGCAAAATAGGTGAAGGAGAGAGGAAAATACAAGCTTCCTGTTATGGAATGATTAAGTCAAAGGAATAAAAGCTGTGGCATAAAAAATACAATAAATGATATTATAATAACAATATGACAGAACAGATGATAGCTATACTTGTGGTACACTTGTTATGGGAAGACTACACTTGTGAACATAGCATAACATAGAACCTTGTCAAATCACTAAATTGTATACCTATATACCTGAAACTAATGTAACATTGTGTGTCAACTATACTCAAACAAAAAAAATTTTTTTAAAGATTTATTTATTTTAGAAAGAGAAAGAGAGAGAGTGCGCGCACAAATGGGAGGGGCAGAGTGAGAGGAAGAGAGAATCTCAACCAGACTCTAAGCTGAGTGTGGAGCCCAACACGGGGCTCAATCTCTCAACCCTGAGATCAGAACCTGTACCAAACCCAAGAGTCAGTGGCTGAACTGACTGGACCACCCAGGTACCCTTCAAATAAAAAAAATTTTAAAAGGAGATAAAAGATTCTGGCAAAGATAAACTTGATTTATTTGGATATTTGACCTGCAGGGTTTGTAGCACTAGAAAAATAACCAGCAATCATTAGAGGATCTGAAATGGAAACAAATGAAATAATTTAAAATCAGTCCATTCCAGAGTAGATTCTGATGAGAAATACTGTTTCGATTTCTTATGCTAAGTGAAATAAGTTAAGCAGAGAAAGACAATTATCATATAGTTTCACTTATATGTAGAACATAAAGAATAGCATGGAGGACATTAGGAGAAGGAAAGGAAAAACGAAGGGGAGGAAATTGGAGAGGAGGAAATTGGAGAGGAAGATGAACCATGACAGACTGTGGACTCCGCAAAAGAAACTGAGGGTTTTAGAAGGAAGAAGGTGGGGGGATGGTGAGCCTGGTGATAGGTATTAAGAAGGGCACAAGTTGCATGGAGTACTGGGTGTTATACGCTAATAATCATGGAACACTACATGAAAAACTAATAATGTACTGTATGGTGGCTAACATAACATAGTAAAATAAAAAAAAAATTCTTAACATTCATATCTACCATTTGCATTTCAGCCATTAGATGACAGCCCAGCACTGTGCTCTTATATGGTGTCAACCCCCCCACCCCCCAATCAAGCTCTGCAATCTGTTGCCAGCCTGGGAGGATATATTTTATTTATTAGATAAGTGTTTTGTGACGTTTTTCTTCTCATGGCATGTTATTCCACATGCAATAATCATTTCAATGTGGTTTCTTCCTCTGTTTTCTTACTTGCCTTCTCCCATGATTTAGAACATCATATAGAAAATGGTTGGAAGGATTTTTGATAGTTTCCTTGCCCAGGTAAACCTGCCTGTTAGTTCAGATCTGAACCTAAATCATTGTTGGTGTAGATAGATGCCATGACTGTACCTTCAAAGCTTTTCTCTCAGAAAAGAATTTTCTTTAAACAAAATCATTTTCCAAAAATTTTAACAGGAATTTAAAAGGGAAAATTTCCTCAATAGTCTAAATATAAAACAGATGGGAAAGAAAATAAATATTTAGTTGGTACTGTATTCAATTTAGTTGCCTATAAAACATTTACTCACTCAGTAAATATGGATCAAGGTTCTATTTTGAACAATGGAGATTACTAGAAATCACATAGACCTAGCATGAATTGGCAGTCAGAGCTAATAACTCAACATACTCTTTTGCCCAATTATCTTTTTGTTAAAACCACTTTACTGTGGTACTTTACATGTCATAAAATTTATCTATTTGAAGTATATAATTAAATTACCACCACAGTAGTTTTAGGACATTTTCATCACCTGTAAAAGATCCCTTTTAAAAGCTCATTTGCACATAATTACTTTTTAAATTCAGTTGTTGCAGGAAGACACACTAGCATAAAATTATTTAATAGTTAATGTGTTTAATGGAAGAAAATGTTTATTTTTCCTTTAGGAATATGTCTTCAAATCACCTACTCAAATTTTGTTCATAGCCCTTCATCACAAACTATCTGTTCTAACCAATACATTGTTTTTCATCCTCACAATACCATAGATTAACTCACCCTTCTGGGTCTTTGCTTCTACAAGTCCCCTGCCTAGAGTCCTCTTTGGTTTACTTACCCACATCTCTCCATCCATTAGGCTGGACCTCACACTGTACCATTTCCCTGATGGCTCCCTGGCTATGGCAACATTCACGCTTCTCCACCTCATCATTTCTGGTTTATTGAATATGATTTGTGAATCTGAAAATATTTCATTTCTCTGCAATTTAGCTTTGAATGCTTTCAGGCTGAGTTGATCAGATTAAGTTTTTCCAATATCCCTGACCTCTGATACTCAACAAACCTGAGTTGATTGCAGAGCAGCAAAGGGAAATGGTAACAAGAGGGGCCATGGTTCATACTGCTGAACAACAGTCAAGTAAGTTCAAAATTAGAGGGACATATCAATCTGTGTGCCTAGTGACCTTCTAAAGTAGCAAGGAGAGAGAAAGGAAATGAAATGTATTAAGGGACTATTTACCAAGCTATTTTTCCCATATAGTATTTTGCTTAATTCTAACAAATTTGCAGGTGAGATAACTGAGGCTCAGAGAAGTTAAGAAACATGACCAAGACCACACAGCTTTAATTGAAGTTAGAATTCACACCCAAGAAGAAAGAAGCTACTTATTAACTCCCTATAACTAGAGTTCACCTAGGAAATCATCCCAGAGAACCTGGTTTTTGGAGCCCCATAAAATCATCTTATATCATGCCACAGTGCAAAGACATCAGAAGTGAAAATAATCAATACCTATTATACAAAATAAAGTGAGGTCATTACCATGAGTGTTGTTCAAATGCCAGTGGGACTCAAGGAAGGAAGAGTTATTTCCTGTTAAGAGAAAAAGAAAAGCTTACAAGGCTGGTGCTTGGCTGGTATCTGGGAAATTAACCAGTAAACAGTTCTCTACATTAATATGAAACTTTCCCTAAATGATAGGAATGGTTCATCATGCATAGACTATGCAAACAATATGGTTTATGCTTAATATCTGCTTTCTCTCTGGGAATCTGGGATTTTGGTATGTATTAGGCATAGAGTGCCTATGTAACTAGTTTCCAATACAAATCGTGGACACTGAGCCTCTAATGAGGTTTCCTGGTAGACAATACTTCACACATGCTGTCATGCCCATTGCTATAAGAATAAGCGGAACCTGTGCACTACAGTGGGGAAGGAATCTTAGAAGCTTGTGCCTAGTTTCTTCCAAACTTTGCCCTATGAGCCTTTTCCCCTTCCAGATTTTATTTTGTATCCTTTCACTATAATAAATAAATGATGTTTATATGTTGAGTCCTGTGTATTCATAGCAAATCATTGAACCTGTTAGTGGTCTTGGGGACCACTGACGTAATGACTGGATTGGAAATATGTGTTTAAAAAGTGTTTGACTTTGTTTAAAAAGGTTTGACTGGGGTGTAGGCAGAAAAAAGTAGACTGTCATTTTATGAACAATGTATCCTGATAATACTGTTTTTGATTTCAAACTTAATTCCATTTTGGTTAGAGAACACACTTTGTATGATTCCACCTCTTTTAAATATGTTGAATTTCTTCCTATGATATGACCATATCCAAAGTCTCTCTTACTGAGCATACCATGTTCATTTGAGAAGAATGTGTTTTCTTTACTTGTTGGATGGAATGTTTTATAAATGTCAGTTAGATCTAATTGGCTGTTGATTTTATTCCATTCTATACTTTTGCTGATTTTCTATCAACTTGATCTGTTCATTACTGAGAAAAATAGTTTGAAGTCTTCAACCTTAATTTGTCCATTTTCCTTTCAATTATATTATTTTTTATTTCATCTATTTTGAAAGTATTTTTTAGGGGCATACACATGTTATAATATGTATGGACTGTTATATATTCTTGGTGAATGACATATCTTATCACTATGAAATTAATGTCACTTCTTATCTCTTGAACTTTTCTTCACTAGGAAGCATAATATTTTTGATACAAATATTGCAATTCCAACTTTCATTTGATTGATGTTTGCATGGCACACCTTTTCCATTCTTTTACTTACAGCTTGCCTACATTTATGTGTGTATGTATTTATATATATATTTTTTGAAATTTTTATTTAAATTCCAGTTAGCTAATGTATAGTGTTAACTATTAGTTTTAGGTGTAACATTTAGTGATTTGTCACTTTTATACAACACCCAGTGCTCTTCACAAGTGCCTTCCTTAATATCTGTTACCCATTTAACCCATCCCCTCCACCCACCACCCTTCTATCAACCCTCAATTTGTTCTGCTAAGATTCTGTTTCCTGGTTTGCCTCTCTCTCCCCCCCACCCATGTTTATCTGTTTTGTTCCTTACATTCCACATATAATTAAAATCATATGGCATTTTCTTTCTCCAGCTGACTATTTCACTTAGCATAATATTGTCTAACTCTATCCACCTTGTTGCAAATGGCAAGATTTCATTCTTTTTTATGGTTTGTGTGTGTGTGTGTGTGTGTGTGTGTGTGTATTTTTGTATCCTTTGGTTAAATACCTAGTAGTGCAATTGCTGGATTGTAAGGTAGTTTTATTTTTAACTTTTTAGGGAAACTTTATACTGTTTTCCAGAGTACCAGTTTGCATTCCCACTAACAGTATAAGAGGGTTCCCCTTTCTCTGCATCCTTCAAATCAATGATCCAAGTTTCCTTCTGGTATTTTTTTTTCCTTTCTACTAGAAGAATTTTATTTACCATGTCTGCTGATTAATTAA
This sequence comes from Martes martes, assembly GCF_963455335.1. Classification (NCBI taxonomy): domain Eukaryota; kingdom Metazoa; phylum Chordata; class Mammalia; order Carnivora; family Mustelidae; genus Martes; species Martes martes. The sequence goes on from NC_137900.1 coordinate 31,532,051, forward strand.
TTCATCTGAATTATTTCAGCTCATTACTAGGACATTTTCAAGGGATATTGAAATTTGTGTTGACAGTTATTTTCTTTTAGCACTTTCAAATTGTTGTTTAATTTTTGATATCTACAACCTCTGGTAAGAAATTCACAGTCTTTCAAATCATTGTTTTCTTGAATGAAATACCTTATTCTCTGACTTCTTTTTTTTTCCTCCCAGGTTTTTGAGATGTAATCAACATATAATATTGTTTAGGTTTGAGGCATACAATGTGATGATTTGATAAGTAGATATGTTGTCAAATTAATCATCACAGTAAAGTTAGTTAACATTTCCATCACCTCACATAATCACCTTTCCTTGTGTGTGTGGTGAGAATGTGTAAGATCCACTCTCTTAGCAACTTTCAAGTATATAATACAGAGTTGTTAACTATTGTAACAAGCTGTAATTATATCCCTAGAACTTACTCATCTTGTAACTAGAAGTTTGTAAACTTTGACCAACACTCCCCATGTCCCCCACCCTTAAGACTCTAACAACCACTATAATACTTTGTTTCTGTGAATTTAGATTTTTAAAAATTCCACATATAAATGAGATCATACAGTATTTGTTTTTCTCTGTGTGAATTATTTCACCTAGCATAATGCCCTCAAGGTCCATCTGTGTTGTCACAAATGGCAGAATTTCCTTTTTATTAATGGCTGAATGATATTCCATTATGTATACACACACATACACACATACATACATGCCTGCATACATACATGCATACATATGTATTAGCTCGCTGAATATTTATGGATTTCTTTCTGGGCTCTCATTTCTGTTCCATTGGTCTAAATGTCTGTTTTTATTCTAGTACCATACTGTTTTGATTGCTATAACTCTGTAATAAAGTTTGAAATTAGGGACTGTGACACTTACAACTTTGTTCTTTCTTAAGATTGTTTTTTAGTTTTGGGTTTTTCATGGTTCCATATGAATTTAAAATTTTTTTCTGTTTATGTGACAATGCCACTGGAATTTTGATAGGGATTGCATTGCATCTATATATAGTTCTGTGTAGTATGGACATTTTAACAATATTAATTCTGCCAACTGATGAATGTGAGATAGTTTTCCATTTATTTATGTATTCTTTCATTTCTTACATCAGTGTCTTACAGTTTTTGGTTTCATTTTCAGGTTAAATTTATTCCTATTTTTGTTGCTACTATAAATGAAATTGTTTTTCAAATATTTTTCTTTCATATAGTTCATTATTGGTGTGTGGTAACCTAACTGATTTTTGCATTTGATGTGGTATCCTGGAAACTTAGTGAATTCGTTTATTAGGTCTAACAGTTTTTGGTGGAATCTCTATGATTTTCTATATATAGGAAATCATGTCATCAGCAAACAGATAATTTTACTTTGTACTTTCTAAGTTAGATGACCTTCCTTCCTTCCTCCCTTCCTCTCTCTCTCTCTTCTTTCCCTCCTTCCTTCTCCCTCCCTCCCTCTTTCCCTCTCTCTTTCTTCCTCTCTTCCTTCCTTCCTTCCTTCCTCCCTTTCTTCCTTCCTTCCTCTTCCTTCCTCTTTCTTTTCTTTCTTTCTTTCTTTCCTCTCTCTCTTTCTTTTTTCCTTTCTTTTCTTTCTTTCCCTAATTTCCCTGGTTAGAACTTCCAGTACTATGGTGAATAGGCATGGTGATAGTGGGCACCTTTGTCTGTTTATTGATCATAGATAGGAAGTTTTTATTTTTTAATTTTTTAAAATTTAAATTCAATTAGCCAACATATAGTACATTATTAGTTTCAGATGTTGTGTTCGATAATTCGTCAGTTGTGTGGAGCACTGGGTGTGGTGCATAAACAATGAATTCTGGAACACTGAAAAGAAATTAAAAAAATAAATAAAAATTTAAAAAAATTCATCAGTTGTGTATAACACTCAGTGCTCATCACATCATGTGCACTCTTTATTGCTCATCACCCAGTTGCCCCATCCCCACACCTACCTTCCCTTCTACAACCTTCAGTTTTTTTCTAGAGTCAAGAGTCTTTCATGGTTTGTCTCCCTCTCTGATGATAAGAAGCTTTTAACTTTTCACCATTGAGTTGGTATTAGCTGTGGGATTGTCATATATAATCTTTATTATGGGGAAGAATGTTTATTCTCTACTCAATTTCTTGAGAGAATTTCTCGAGAACTTTTTTTGTTATCATGAAAGAATTTTGAATTTTTTGAATGCTTTTTTTGCAACTATTGAGATGGTCATATGATTTTTATCTTTCATTAGATTAATGTGATATATTACCTATATTTATTTACAGATGTTGAACCATTCTTGCGTCTCAGAGATAAATCCCATTTGATCATGGTGCATGATTCTTTTTTTTTTTTTTTAAAGATTTTTATTTATTTATTTGACAGACAGAGATCACAAGTAGGCAGAGAGGCAGGCAGAGAGAGGAGGAAGCATGCTCCCTGCTGAGCAGAGAGCCCGATGCGAGGCTCGATCCCAGGACCCTGGGATCATGACCCGAGCCGAAGGCAGAGGCTTTAACCCACTGAGCCACCCCGGCACCCCCATGGTGCATGATTCTTGAATGAATCTTGAATTTGGTTTGCTAGTACTTTGTGCAGAATTTTTGCATTCATATTCTTCAGGGATATTGGCCTGTAGTTTTGTTTCATTTTGGTTTTCTTGCAGGGTCCTTATCTCTTTTGGTATCAAGTAATGTGGGGCTTGTAATATGAATTTGGGAGTGTTTCCTCCTCTTCAATCTTTTGGAAGAGTTGAGAAGTATTGGAGTTAATTTTTCTTTAAATGTTGGTAAAATTTGATAAATGTTTAGTCCTGGGCTTTTTGGTTCTTGTTGTTTTTGAGAATTTTTTTTTTCAAATTTTTTGTGTTATGTTAGTCACCATACAATATATCATTAGTTTTTGATGTAGTGTTCCAAGATTCATTGTTTACGTATAACACCCTGTGCTCTGTGCAATACGTGCCCTCCTTAATACCCACCACCAGGCTTACATATCCCCCCAAACTCTTCCCCTCTAAAACCCTCAGTTTATTTCTTAGAGCCCACCGTCTCTCATGGTTTTTCTCCCCCTCTGATTTCCCCCCTTCATTTTCCCCTTCCTTCTCTTAATGTCCTCCATATTATTCTTTATGTTCTACAAGTAAATGAAAGCATGTGATAATTGGCTTTCTCTGCTTGACTTATTTCACTCAACATAATCTCCTCCAGTCCCATCCATGTTGATACAAACGTTGGGTATTTATCCTTTCTGATGGAGGTGTAATATTCCATTGTATATATGGATCATATCTTCTTTATCCATTCATCTGTTGAAGAACATCTCAGATCCTTCCAGTTTGGCTATTGTGGACACTGCTGCTTTGAAATACTGGGCTTCATGTGTCCCCTCTTTTCACTACATCTGTATCTTTGGGGTAAATACCCAGTACTGCAATTGCTGGGTCATAGGGTAGTTTTATTTTTAACATCTTGAGGAACTTCCATACTGTTTTCCAGAGTGGCTGTACCAGCTTGCATTCCCACCAGCAGTTTAAAAGGGTTCCCCTTTTCCACATCCTTGCCAACATTTGTTGTTCCCTGTCTTGTTAATTTTTGTCATTCTAACTGGTGTAAGGTAGTATCTCATTATGGTTTTTATTTGCATTTCCTGGGTGACAAGTGATATGGAGCATTTTTTCGTGTGTCTGTTGGCCATTTGTATGTTTTCTTTGGAAAAGTGTCTGGTCATGTCTTCTCCCCATTTTTTTTTAAAGATTTCATTTATTTATTTGACAGAGAGAGATCACAGTAGACAGAGGGGCAGGCAGAGAGAGAGAGAGAAGGAAGCAGGCTCCCCGCTGAGCAGAGAGCCTGATGCGGGACTCGATCCCAGGACCCTGAGATCATGACCTGAGCCAAAGGCAGCAGCTTAACCCACTGAGCCACCCAGGCACCCCCTTCTCCCCATTTCTTGACTGGATTATTTTTTTGGGGGGGTACTGAGTTTGAGAAGTTCTTTATGGATCTTGGATACCAGCCCTTTATCTGTTATGTCATTTGCAAATATCTTCTTCCATTCCATAGGTTATCTTTCAGTTTTGTTGACTGTTTCACTTGCTGTGAAGAAACTTTTTATCTTGATGAAGTCTCAAAAGTTCTTTTTTTTTTTTGCTTTTGTTTCCCTTGCCTTTAGAGATATGTCTTGGAAGAAGTTGCTTTGTCCAAGGTTGAAGAGGTTGCTATGTTCTCCTCTAGGATTTTGATGAATTCTTGTCTCACATTAGGTCTTTCATCCATTTTGAGTTTATCTTTGTGTGTGGTGTGAGAGAATGCTCCAGTTTTATTCTTCTGCATGTGGCTGTCCAATTTGCCCAGCACCATTTATTGAAGACACTTTTCCCATTGGATATTCTTTCCTGATTTGTTGAAGATTAGTTGACCATAGAGTTGAGGGCCCATTTCTATTCTATAGAATAGAAATAGCTCTCTTCTGTTCCATTGATCTATGTGTCTATTTTTGTGCCAGTACCATGCTGTCTTCAGTGTTGTAATATAGGTTGAAGTCCAGACATTATGATGCCCCCAGCTTTGGCTTTCTTTTTCAACATTTCCCTGGCTATTTGGGATCTTTTCTTGTTCCATACAAATTTTAGGATTGTTTGTTCCAGCTCTGTGAAAAATGTAGATGGTATTTTGATAAGGATTGCATTGAATGTGTAGCTTGCTCTGGGCAGCATAAACATTTTAACAATGTTTATTTTTCTAATCCATGAACACAGAATGCTTTTCCATTTGTTTATGTCTTTCTCAATTTCTTTCCCAAGTGTGCTCTAGTTTCCAGAGTACAGATCCTTGACTTCTTTGGTTAGGTTTATTCCTAGGTATCTGTTTGGTGCTATTGTTGTGATGAGTACTGGGTGTTATACTAAACTAATGAATCATTGAACAAACACTACATCAAACACTCATTATGTGGCTAACTGAATATAATAAAAAATTAATAAGTAGGATCAATTCCTCAATTTCTCTTTCTTCAGTCACATTGTTAGTGTACAAAAATGCAACAGATTTCTGTGCATTGATTTTGTATCCTGCCATGTTGCTGAATTCCTGTCTCATTTCTAACAATTTTGGGGTGAAATCTTTTGGGTTTCTACAAAGAGTATCATGTTATCTGTGAAGAGTGGGAGTTTGACTTCTTTGCGGATTTGAATGCTTTTTCTTTCTTTCTTTTTTTAAATTTTATTTATTTCTTTACTTTCAGTGTTCCAGAATTCATTGTTTATGCACCACACCCAGTGCTCCCTGCAATGCGTGCCCTCTGTAATACCCACCACCAGGCTCACCCAACCTGCCACACCCCTCCCCTCCAAAACCCTCAGATTGATTTTCAGAGTCCATAGTCTCTCATGGTTCATCTCCCCAACCAGTTTCCCCCAACTCACTTCTCCTCTCCATCTCCCAGTGTCCTCTGTCTTATTTCTTATGCTCCACAAGTAAGTGAAACCATATGATAATTGACTCTCTCCGTTTGACTTATTTCACTCAGCATGATCTCCTCCAGTCCCATCCATGTTGATATAAAAGTTGGGTATTCATCCTTTCTGATGGAGGCATAATACTCCATAGTATATATGGACTACATCTTCCTTGCCCATTCGTCCATTGAAGGGCATCTTGGTTCTTTCCACAGTTTGGCGACTGTGGCCACTGCTGCTATGAACAGTGGGGTACAGATGGCCCTTCTTTTCACTACATCTGTGTCTTTGGGGTAAATACCCCAAAGTGCAATTGCAGGGTCATAGGGAAGCTCAATTTTGAATTTCTTAAGGAATCTCCACACTGTTTTCCATAGTGGCTGCACCAACTTGCATTCCCACCAGCAGTGTAAGAGGGTTCCTCTTTCTCCACATCCTCTCCAACACACGTTGTTTCCTGTCTTGCTAATTTTGGCCATTCTAACTGGTGTAAGGTGGTATCTCAATGTGGTTTTGATTTGAATCTCCCCGATGGCTAGTGATGATGAACATTTTTTCATGTGTCTGATAGCCATTTGTATGTCTTCATTGGAGAACTGTCTGTTCATATCTTCTGCCCATTTTTTGATATGATTGTCTGTTTTGTGTGTGTTGAGTTTGAGGAGTTCTTTATAGATCCTGGATATCAACCTTTTGTCTGTACTTTCATTTGCAAATATCTTCTCCCATTCCGTGGGTTGCCTCTTTGTCTTGTTGACTGTTTCCTTTGCTGTGCAGAAGCTTTTGATCTTGATGAAGTCCCAAAAGTTCATTTTCGCTTTTGTTTCCTTTGCCTTTGGAGACATATCTTGAAAGAAGTTGCTGTGGCTGATGTCAAAGAGGTTACTGCCTATGTTCTCCTCGAGGATTCTGATGGATTCCTGTCTCACGTTGAGGTCTTTTATCCATTTCAAGTTTATCTTTGTGTATGGTGTAAGAGAATGGTCAGGTTTCATTCTTCTACACACAGCTGTCCAATTTTCCCAGCACCATTTATTGAAGAGACTGTCTTTTTCCACTGTATATTTTTTCCTGCTTTGTTGAAGATTAGTTGAACATAAAGTTGAGAGTCCATATCTGGGCTCTCTACTCTGTTCCACTGGTCTATGTGTCTGTCTTTGTGCCAGTACCATGCTGTCTTGGTGATCACAGCTTTGTAGTAAAGCTTGAAATCAGACAACGTGTTGCCTCCATTTTTGTTTTTCTTTTTCAACATTTCCTTAGCAATTCAGGGTCTCTTCTGGCTCCATACAAATTTTAGGATTATTTGCTCCAGCTCTTTGAAAAATGCCAGTGGAATTTTGATCGGAATGGCATTGAAAGTATAGATTGCTCTAGGCAGTATAGACATTTTAATAATGTTTATTCTTATGATCCAAGAGCATGGAATGGTCTTCCATCTTTTTGTGTCTTCTTGAATATCTTTCATGAGAGTTCTTAGTTCCTTAGAGTACAGATCCTTTACCTCTTTGGTTAGGTTTATTCCCTGGTATCTTATGGTTCTTGGTGCTATAGTAAATGGAATTGTTTCTCTAATTTCCCCTTCTGTATTTTCATTGTTAGTGTATAAGAAAGCAACTGATTTCCGTACATTGATTTGTATCCTGCCACATTACTGAATTTCTGTATGAGTTCTAGTAGTTTGGGGGTGGAGTCTTTTGGGTTCTCCATATAAAGTATCATGTCATCTGCGAGAGAGAGAGTTTGACTTCTTCATTGCCAATTTGAATACCTTTTATTTCTCTTCGTCATCTGATTGCCATGGCTAGGACTTCTAATACTATGTTGAACAAGAGTGGCGAGAGTGGGCATCCTCATAGTGTTCCTGATCTCAAAGGGAAGACTGTCAGCTTGTTTCCGTTGAGGATGATATTCGCTGTGGGTTTTTCATAGATAGATTTTATGAAGTTCAGGAATGTTCCCTCTATCCCTATACTTTGAAGCGTTTTAATCAGGAACCCAGATGCTGCATCTTGTCAAATGCTTTTGCTGCATCAATGGAGAGGACCATGTGGTTCTTGTCTCTTCTCTTATTGATTTGTTCTATCACATTGATTGATTTGCAAATGTTGAACCACCCTGGCAACCCAGGAATAAATCCCACCTGGTCATGGTGGATAATCTTTTTAATGTACTGTTGGATCCTATTACCTAGGATCTTAGTATCCATATTTATCAGGGATATTGGTCTGAAATTTTTCTTTTGGTGGGGTCTTTGCCTGGTTTGGGGACCAGGGTAAAGTTGGCTAAATAAAAAGAGTCTGGAAGTTTTCCTTTTGCTTCAATATTTTGAAACAGTTTCAGAATAGGTATGATTTCTTCTTTGAAAGTTTGGTAGAATTCCCCAGGTAATCCATCAGGTCCCAGGCTCTTGTTTTTTGGGAGCTTTTTATTTCTTTTTGTTGTCTGATTGCTGAGGCTAGGACTTCTGGTACTATGTTGAATAATGGTGGCAAGAGTGATCATCCTTTTATGCTCCTGACCTTAAGGGAAGAGCTCTTATTTTTTCCCCATTGAGAATATTTGCTGTGGGCTTTTCATAGATGTTTTTTATGTTATTGAGGTATGTTCCTTCTATCCCTACACTATAGAGTTTTATTTTTTTATTTTATTTTTAAAAGATTTTATTTATTTATTTGACAGAGAGAAAGAGAGAGAGAGAGAGAACAAGAGAAGGAACACAAGCAGGGGGAATGGGAGAGGGAGAAGAAGGCTTCCTGCTGAGCAGGGAGCCCAATGCGGGACTCGATCCCAGGACCCTGGGATCATGACCCGAGTGGAAGGCAGATGCTCAATGATATAGCCACCTAGGTGCCCCTATAGAGAGTTTTAATTAGGGAAGGATGCAGTATTTTCTCAAATGCTTTTTCTGTCTCAATTGAGAGGATCAGATGAGTTTTGTCCTTTCTTTTATTAATATGGTGTATGATGTTGATTGATTTGTGAATCTTGTACCACCTTGCATCCCAGGAATAAATCCTACTTGGTCATGGTGAATAACCTGTTAATGTTGGATCCTATTGGCTAGTATCTTGGGGAGAATTTTGGCATCAATTTTCATTAGGGATATTGGTCTGTAATTCTCTGTTTTGATTGGGTCTTTGTCTGGTTTGGGGATCAAGGTAATGCTGGCCTCATAGTTTGAGGCTTTTCTAATTTTTTGAGAGAGGCTTTTATTACAATGTGTATTCCTCTTAGGACCCCCTTTGCTGTATCCCAAAGGTTTTTAACAGTTGTGTTTTCATTTTCATTAGTTTCCATGAATTTTCTTAATTCTTTAATTTCCTCTTTGACCCATTCATTCTTTAGTAAGATGTTCTTTAACCTCCCAGTCTTTGAGTTCCTTCCAAATTTCTTCTTGTGACTGAGTTAAAGTTTCAAAGCATTGTGGTCTGAAAATATGCAGGGAATGATCCCAATCTTTTGGTATCACTTGAGACCTGGTTTATGACTTAGTATGGGATCTATTCTGGAGTTAGTTCCATGTGCATTTGAGAAAAATGTGTATTCAGTTACTTTAGGATGGAATGCTCTGTATATATCTGTGAACACTCCCAAGTTAGGACCATAAATATTATGATTGTTAGATCTTGTTTGGAGGACACTTTAAGTATGATATAGTGTCTCCCTTCATCTCTTACTACAGTCTTTAGTTTAAAATCTAATTTGTCTGATATGAAGATTGCTACATCAGCTTTCTTTTGAGGTCCGTTAGTATAAGTCATTCTCCTACTCTATCGCTTTCAGTCTGGAGGTGTCTAATACGAATCTCTTGTAGACTGCATATGAATGGGTCTTGCTTTTTTATCTAACCTGATACCTGTGTCTTTTGACTGCAGCCCATTTACATTCAGAGTAACTATTGAACTATTAGTAACTAATAGTAACCATTAATGGCATTGTATTGCCTGTAACATCCCTGTTTCTGCAGCTTGTCTCTGTTTCTTTATGGTCTATGTTACTCTTGGGGTCTTTCTCCACTTACAGGATCCCCCTTAATATTTCTTGCAGACCTGGTTTGTGGTCCTAAATTCAGTTTCTGTTTTTCCTATAAATTCTTTATCTCTCCTTCCATTCTGAATGACAGCCTTTCTGGATAAAGTATTCTTGGCTGCATGTTTTTCTCATTGAGAATCTTGAATGTATCATGTCAGGCCTTTCTAGTCTGCTAGGTCTGATGCTAGTCTAATCTTCCTACCCCTGTAGATTAGTCACCTCCTGTCCTGAGCTGCTTCCAGGATTTTCTGTCCTTCACTATTAAATGTTGGGGTGTGTTGATCTATTTTTATTGATTTGGGGAAGGGTCCTCTCTACCTCTGGGGTATGGAATGCTTATTTCCTTCCCCAGATTAAGGAAGTTCTCAGCTATGATTTGCTCAAACATACCTTTTGGTCCTCTGTCTCTTTCTTCTCCCTCAGACACCTCAATAATTCTTTTTTTAAAATTTTTAAAAATTTATTTAGTTGACAAAGAGAATGCAAGAGAGCACAAGCAAGAGAAATGGCAGAAGGAGAAGGAGAAGCAGGCTCCCCACTGAGCAGGGAGCCTGATGTGGTGTTTGATCCCAGGACCCAGGGAGCATGACCTGAGCTGATTGCAGATGCTTAAACCACTGAGCAACCCAAGGGCTCCCCAAATTCCAATATTGTTTCATTTTATGGCATCACTGACTTCTCTAATTCTCCTCTTATGGTCCATTAGTTGTTTTTCTCCTTTTTTCTCAGTTTCCTTCCTCCCCATCAATATAACTTCCAGGTCACTTACTCTCTTTTCTGTCTCATTTACCCTAGCTGTTAGAGCATCCAAATTAGACTGCATTTTAGTTATAGCATTTTTAATTTTGGCCTGATTACATCTCATTCCTGCACTGAGATTCTCTAGTGTCTTTTATGTTTTTTTCAAGTCCAATTGGTAACTTTATAATTGGTATCTTGAATTCCAGCTGTGACAGTTTACTCATATCCATATCTATTAGATCTGTGGCAGACAGTATTATCTCTGATTCTTTATTTTGTTGTGATTTCCTCTGTCTAGTCATTTTTCCCAGAGAAGAATGGATAAACAAGACAATGAAATAAAAAATATTGACCACAACCCTAGCAAAATATACACCAGAAAAATCCAAAGAGGTCAGAATCCATAAAAGAAAAAAAAAAAAAGAAAAGAAAAAGAGGGGAAGAACAGGGGAGTGAGAGAGAATATAGTCTCATAGGATCAACAAAACAAGGTGATCCACTTGGTCCTGAGTGTATTTTAGTCCGTGTATTAGAAGACACAAAGTTGTAAAGAAAGTTATATATTTTATATATATATATATATATATATAACAAAATAAGATTGAATACAGTGAATGGAAGCACAAAATGAGGAATATATCTATTAAATGTAAATGTAAAAAAATGAAAGTTAAAAAAAAACCTAAAAATACAGAGTTGATAAAATAAGAAACTAGTCGAAAGGGGAAAAAAGGAAAAAAAAAAAGAAATGGAAAATGTCAAACTGACAGATAAATGAATCATGAAGAAAAAAATCCCTCAAATTCTATATACTATTTTCCCCTAGCACTGGAGTTTTGCAGTCCTGTGAGGTCCATAATCTTGCTGTTCACTTATTCTTTCAGCTGATCTTCTGGGAGAGGGACCTGCTGTGCTCATTCTTGGTGTCTTTGCCTAGGCAGAGTTGCACTTCCCCTTGCTAGGGGACCCAGCTTGTTACTGTTTGTGGCTTTTGCTCCCTGAAGGCTTTCTGTACCTCTCTAGAGGATCAAAATAAAAATGGTGGCACCAGATCTAAAACCCCAGAGCCAAAAGATCATGGTCCCCTCTATTCAGTAAACCTTCAGGGTCTTCACTTTTGTTTGTGTCAAAATTTGCTGACTCCTATGGTGATTGCCCACACTGATCCTCCTGGGGGAAGGCAGAGGGTTGCCCTATTACTGTCCTTTATACTCTGGTCATGTGGGGAACCACTCTGCCGCTCCTAGGGAAAGGCAGATGGTCCCCATGTGTCTGTCCTTTGGAGGGTCCCCACACAGAAAGCAGTCACCTGATCAGGCTGCAGCTCATGGTTTATGGTGAATGGAACTGAAATCCTCCTCCTGGGCTCACTGATCCTAACCAGTTTCCCTGGTCTAATGCTTGGGATCTCTAGAGTCTCCGGCACACCTGTTCTTTCTGTGGCTCTGGGGATCCTACGACCACATGTTCCCACCTAGAATTCTGCACCATTTCACCACCTGAGCACCTTTCAGGCAAGGATGTCTTTTACTGGAGCAGATTTCTAAGGGTTCTGATCCCATGCTCTGGTGCTATATCACCTTCCAGTATCCGGCCTACCAAGGGTCCCTCCCCCTGCCATTTATCTTCAGATATATACCCTCAGATTCACTCTTTCACAGATCCTACGTTGCAAAAAGTGGTCACTTTTCTACTTGTAGAGCTCCAGATAGTCTTTCCTTACATCTCAGGTTGAACTCATGATTGCTCAGAATGGTTTGATCATTATCCAACTAAACTCAAGGGACCCAACAAAATGAGGTCCCCTATTCTTCTGTCTTCTTGCCTCCCCTCCTCTGTGTTTGGCTTTTAATAAAATACCAGATAAATATATGGAGAGGACAAGGAAAATGTGCCCTGCCTAGAGTATGCCAGTTTAATTGTTTATAGTATGGGTAATGATGGGGAATGAAAAGGAAGGGAATAGTGAAATGTAAGAATGAGAATCTGAAAAGCTGGTCATGATAATGATTGTGCTTGGAATAGTGACTTGTGTGATGGGTGGCAAAAGACTGGGGTCACCTATAAAGGGAGACTCCTCATCACTAAATAGCTCATCCTTCTTATTATGTTTTCATAGTGTCTTTACGTTGCCATCATCACAAATTATTACTGGTGTGATGATTTGATAATCCTCTTCTCTTCCACCAGACTATAAAGTCTGTGAGAACAAGGGCTGGGTCTGTTTTGCTCACCACTGTATTCCCACCACCCCACCCAATGACTGGCACAGAGAAGGTGCTCATTGCACTTGGAATAAGAGGCAAATCTTTTGTTATGGCTCACACAGCTCTATGTGGCTGGCCTTTGTCCCACTCAACATTACCAAAGTCCTTAGAAGTGATTCTGCCGTTAAGTATTGATGCCTGGATTAGGAGAGGAAGATGGAAAACATTCTTGCATGCCAGAATAGCAAAGGCATAGAGTCACTCATTTTTTATTAGATTCTTATCAAGAAATTTTGTTGTGCCAAGTATTGGGAAGATGAAAGTGACATAAACATATATGGGGCCCACTACATGGTTCCTGTTCTTCTGGAACTTACAGTCTAGTGAGGAAGGTAGACCTTAGTGAAATAGTTCCAAACATGGGTATGTAATTACAAACTGAGGTCAACTAATCAGTCTTATAAAGTCAAGGAACATTTACCAGTGGAACAAGTCTGTATCAGCAGAATCATTTAAGACTTCTCATAGGAAATGACACTTCTGCTGAAACTTGAAAGAATCCAAAGGGGCATGTGCAAAGACCTTGTACTGAGAGGGAGTAGAACTTCAAAAACCTGTAAGACAATGAGATGTCTAGAACAATGGAAGCAGAGGAGCCTGGTGCTAGGTGGGGTGATGAAGTTAGCACATTTCAGATCAGAAAGGCCTTAAGGTTTTTCGTCTTTATTCTTAAAGAATAGGTGGTTTTGAAGTAAATCAGTGGATGGCACGATAGGTTTGTCAGTTACCTATTGCTGTATAATAAATCATTCCAACTTGTATGACTTAAAATAAGCAATATTGTTATAGGAATTTGAGCATGGTTTAAGTAGTTCCTCTGCCTCTCGGTGTCTCCCACAAGGCTATAAACCAAGTCAGTGAGGGCTGGGATATCTCAGGGCCTATCTAGGGGAGGATCCACATCCAAACTTACTCATGTGACTATTGTCAGGCTTCAGGTCTTCACTGGCTGTTGGCTGGAGACATCTGTTTAATGCCAGGTGGGCCTCTCCATAGGGCTATGCACAATATGGCAGTTTGATTTTTCCAGAGTGGGGAAGTAAAGAGGGAGTATACAATCTTTTTGTAACCTAATCTCAGATGTCACATCTCATCACTTTTGCTGTATTCTTTTTTTTTTTTAAAGATTTTATTTATTTGACAGAGATCACAAGTGTGCAGAGAGGCAGGCAGAGAGAGAGGAGAAAGCAGGCTCTCCACGGAGCAGAGAGCCAGATGCGGGGCTCAATCCCAGGACCCTAGGATCATGAACTGAGCCGAAGGCAGAGGCCTTAACCCACTGAGCCACCCAGGTGACCCTGATTCCAGATAGTCTGACCAGAGATGAGGCACTTGACAGGACTTGAAATACAATTTTTGTCTGTGTGTTTTGTGTGTGTGTGTGTGTGTGTGTGTGTGTGTGTGTGTGTGTGTAATATAAAGGGTACAAATGCCACAAAATTAGAGTTGTGAAAAATACAATTCCACAATGTTTTTCTGATCCACAGAGAAGGAAATTCAAAGGAGAATGTTATTTGTTTACTGAAAAGGATTGATAAACAGTAGTTAACTCATGAATACAGGACTGACTTAGATTTCTATTCTATTTCTAATTTTTTTCTATTCTTTTAATTAATCCAACATCCCTTTTTTGGTTTTGTTTAAATTCCAGTTAGTTAACATATAGTGTAATATTAGTTTCAGATATACAATATAGTGATTCAACACTTACATACAACACCCAGTTCTCATCACAAATACCCTCCTTAATACCCATCACCCATTTAATCCATCCCCCCACCTACTTCCCCTCTGGTAACCATCATTTTCTTCTCCGTAGTTAAAAGTCTGTTTCCTGGTTTACCTCTCTCTTTGTTTTATTTCTTAAAATCCACATGTGAGTGAAATCATATGGTATTTGTCTTTCCCTGTCTGGCTTATTTCACTAAGCTTAATACTCTCTAGTTCCATCCATGTTGTTGCAAATGGCAAGATTTCATTCTTTTTGATGGCTGAATAATATTCCATTGTGTAAATATACCACCTCTTCTTTATCCATTCATTATCTTGACAGATGAATGGATAAAGCTCTGGGCTCTTTCCATATTTTAGCTATTATGGACTTTGCTGTTATAAACATTGGGGTGTATGTGCTCCTTTGAATCACAATGTTCATGCTTAGTAGTACAATTGCTGGGTCATAGGGTAGTTCTATTTTTAACTTTTTTTGAGGAACCTACATACTGCTTTCCAAAGTGGCTGCATGAGTTTGCATTCCCACCAACAGTGGGAATCCTTGCATCTTAGCCAACATCCGTTCTTTTCTGAGTTGTTCATGTTAGCCGATCTGACCAGTATGAGGTGGTATCTCATTGTGGTTTGTATTTGTATTTCCCTGGTGCTGAATGATGTTGATACATTTTTTTCATGTGCCTATAAGCCATTTGTAAGTCTTCTTTGGAGAAATGCCTGTTCATGTCTTCTGCTCATTTCTTGATTTGTTTTGTGGGTGTTGAGTTTGAGAAGTTCTTTAAAGATTTTAGATAATGGCCCTTTATCTGATACGTCATTTGCAAATACATTCCCCTATTCTGTAGGTTGACTTTTTGTTTTGTTAACTGTTTCCTTTGCTGTGAAAAAGTTTTTATCCTGATAGAGTCCCAATATTTCAGTTTTGCTTTTGTTTCTCTTGCCTCTGGAGACATGTCTAGCAAGAAGTTGCTAAGGCTGATGTCGAAGAGGTTGCTGCCTGTGTTCTCCTCTAGGATTTTGATGGATTTCTGTCTCACATTTAGGTTTTTCATCCATTTTGAGTTTATTTTTTGTATGATGTAAGAGAATGGTCCAGTTTCATTCTTTTGTGTGTGGCTGTCCAGTTTTCCCAACACCATTTGTTGAGACTCTTTTTCCCACTGGATGGATATTCTTTCCTGCTTCTTGGAAGATTAATTGGCTATATGGTTGTGGGTTCATTTCTATGTTTTATACTCTGTTCTAGTGGTCTCTGTGTCTATTTTTGTGCCAGTACCATACTGTCTTGATAACCACTGTAATATAACTTGAAGTCTGAAATTGTGATGCCTCCAGCTTTGTTTTTCTTTTTCAGCATTTTTTGGTGGTGTTTTTTTTTTGTTGTTGTTGTTTTTGTTTTTTGTTTGTTTGTTTTTTTGTTTTTTGGTGGCTATTCAGGGTCTTTTGTGGTTCCATACAAATTTTAGGATTGTTTGTTCCAGCTCTGTGAAAAATGCTATTGGTTTTTAATAAGGATTTCTTTAAATGTGTAGATTGCTTTGGGTAGTATAGACATTTTAATGATATTTAATCCAACATCCCTTTAAAGATTTTATAAAATAAAAAAATGTGCTTTCCTCTTAATCAGGAGATTTCATTGAAATGAAAACTCTTGGAGCTAAAATTTCAGAAATACCCTATCCCCCCATGTTAAAAATAACCTTGTGTTCAAAAGCCTAGTTTCCTTGTGAAGCCCCTTGGTAGACCTGGTTACATGACTAGGATCAAGCCTGTGATGTTTGTCGTGTGTTAATGTTTCTGAGGGAAAAGGCAACAACTCACCTCAAAAGGCCTTCTTTCCTTCTCAATCCTTCCTCATTTTCTTCATTCTTGTTTGTCTCTTTCTCTTTCCTTTCTTATTGATTCTTACATTGGGAAGTATGGTCTAGCTTTGCCAGAAAGAGGAATAAAAGAGAAAATATGGTTGACAAATTTTCTGAACTTTCATATGATTTGGACATTTTTTATTGTTTTTTCTTTACAATGGCAATAATTGTGTGAAGGCAAGGACAGTGGGAGCCTGTGTTAGGAGACATCATACAGACTATTTTGAACAGCAATGGTTTTATATAGATGTTCTCTAAAATATCTTAAAGTGAAAACCAGGTTTCATGTTTATTATAAATATGCTATCACATTCAAAGTATTCAAAAGTATTTTCCAGCATATTATTTCTACCAATAGTAGTGAGTTTTATAAATTTATGTATATTTTAATGACTATTGGTTATTATATTGTTTCAGCACATTTATCATTAGGTTTTACACAAGCTGCTTAATTTTTTAAATTTCTTTTCAGTGTTCCAGAATTCATTGTTTATGCACCAAGCCCAGTGCTCCATGCAATATGTGCCCTACATAAGATCCACCACCAGGCTCACCCAAACTCGCACTCCCCTCCCCGCCAAACCCTCAGTTTGTTTCTGAGTCCAGTCTTTCATGGTTTGTCTCCACCTCTGATTTCCCCCAACTCACTTCTCTCCATCTCCCAATGTTCTCCATATTATCCCCTATGCTCCACAAGTAAGTGAACCATAAAATATTTGACTCTCTCTGATTGACTTATTTCACTCAGCATAATCTCTCCCAGTCCTGTCCATGTTGATACAAAAGTTGGGTATTCATCCTTTTTGATGGAGGCATAATACTCTATAGTATATATGGACTACATCTTCCTTGTCCATTCATCCGTTGAAGGGCATCTTGGTTCTTTCCACAGTTTGGCGACTGTGACCACTGCTGCTATGAACAGTGGGGTACAGATGGCCCTTCTTTTCACTACATCTGTATCTTTGGGGTAAATACCCCAAAGTGCAATTGCAGGGTCATAGGGAAGCTCTATTTTGAATTTCTTAAGGAATCTCCACACTGTTTTCCATAGTGGCTGCACCAACTTGCATTCCCACCAGCAGTGTAAGAGGGTTCCCCTTTCTCCACATTCTTTCCAACACATGGTATTTACTGTCTTGTTAATTTTGGCCATTCTAATTAGTGTAAGGTGGTATCTCTGTGTGGTTTTGATTTGAATCTCCCTGGTGGCTAATGATGAAGAACACTGTCTCATGTGTCTGTTAGCCACTTGTATGTCTTCATTAGAGAAGTGTCTGTTCATGTTTTATGCCCATTTTTTGACATGATTATCTGCTTTGTGTGTGTTGAGTTTGAGGAGTTCTTTATAGATCTTGAATATCAGCTCTTTGTATTGTCATTTGTGAATATCTTTTCCCATTCCATGGCTTGCTTCTTTGTTTTGTTGACTGTTTCCTTTGTTGTGCAGAAGCTTTTGATCTGGATGCTAAAATTCTCAATATCCCAGCTAATAGGATCCAACAGTACATTAAAAAGATTATCCACCATGACCAGGTGGGATTTATTCCTGGGTTGCCAGGGTGGTTCAACATTCACAAATCAATCAATGTGATAGAACAAATCAATAAGAGAAGAGATAAGAACCACATGGTCCTCTCCATTGATGCAGCAAAAGCATTTGACAAGATGCAGCATCTGGGTTCCTGATTAAAACGCTTCAAAGTATAGGGATAGAGGGAACATTCCTGAACTTCATAAAATCTATCTATGAAAGACCCACAGCAAATATCATCCTCATTGGGAACAAGCTGACAGTCTTCCCTTTGAGATCAGGAACACTACAAGGATGCCCACTCTCGCCACTCTTGTTCAACATAGTATTAGAAGTCCTAGCCATGGCAATCAGATGACAAAGAGAAATAAAAGGTATTCAAATTGGCAATGAAGAAGTCAAACTCTCTCTCTTGCAGATGACATGATACTTTATATGGAGAACCCAAAAGACTCCACCCCCAAACTACTAGAACTCATACAGAAATTCAGTAATGTGGCAGGATACAAATCAATGTATGGAAATCAGTTGCTTTCTTATACACTAACAATGAAAATACAGAAGGGGAAATTAGAGAAACAATTCCATTTACTATAGCACCAAGAACCATAAGATACCAGGGAATAAACCTAACCAAAGAGGTAAAGGATCTGTACTCTAAGGAACTAAGAACTCTCATGAAAGAAATTGAAGAAGACACAAAAAGATGGAAGACCATTCCATGCCCATGGATCAGAAGAATAAACATTATTAAAATGTCTATACTGCCTAGAGCAATCTATACTTTCAATGCCATTCCGATCAAAATTCCACTGGCATTTTTCAAAGAGCTGGAGCAAATAATCCTAAAATTTGTATGGAGCCAGAAGAGACACCGAATTGTTAAGGAAACGCCAAACTGTGGAAAGAACCAAGATGCCCTTCAACGGATGAATGGATAAGGAAGATGTGGTCCATATACACTATGGAGTATTACGCCTCCATCAGAAAGGACGAATACCCAACTTTTGTAGCAACATGGACAGGACTGGAAGAGATTATGCTGAGTGAAATAAGTCAAGCAGAGATAGTCAATTATCATATGGTTTCACTTATTTGTGGAGCATAACAAATAACATGGAGTACATGGGGAGATGGAGAGGAGAAGGGAGTTGAGGGAAATTGGAAGGGGAGGTGAACCATGAGAGACTATGGACTCTGAAAAACAACCTGAGGGTTTTGGAGGGGTGGGGGGTGGGAGGTTGGGGGAACCAGGTGGTGGATATTAGGGAGGGCACGGATTGCATGGAACACTGGGTGTGGTGAAAAAACACTGAATACTGTTATGCTGAAAAGAAATAAAAAATTTAAAAATAAAATAAAATAAAATAATCATAAAAAAAAGAAAAAAGAAAAACAAAACTGGGGGTATCACGTTACCTGATTTCAAGCTTTACTACAAAGCTGTGATCACCAAGACAGCATGGTACTGGCACAAAAACAGACAGAGAGACAGAGTAGAGAGCCCAGATATGGACTCTCAACTTTATGGTCAACTAATCTTCAACAAAGCAGGAAAAAAATATACAGTGGAAAAAAGTCTTTTCAATAAATGGTGCTGGGAAAATTGGACAGCTATACATAGAAAAATGAAACTCATTGGGGAGGGTATGTGCTATGATGAGTGCTGTGAAATGTGTAAACCTGGCGATTCACAGACCTGTACCCCTGGGGATAAAAATACATTATATGTTTATTAAAATAAAAAAATAAAAACATTTAAAAAAAATAAAGGCAAAATTCCTAAAGAATGAAAAAAAAATGAAACTCAACCATTCTCTTACACCGTATACAAAGATAAACTCAAAATGGATAAAAGATCTCAACATGAGAGGAATCCATCAGAATCCTAGAGGAGAACATAGGCAGTAACCTCTTCGACATCGGCCACAGCAACTTCTTTCAAGACATGTCTCCAAAGGCAAAGGATACAAAAGCAAAAATCAATTTTGGGGACTTCATCAAGATCAAAAGCTTCTGTTTAATATTTTTTAAAGATTTTACTTATTCATTTAAAAGAGAAAGAGAGTGCGCACGCACAAGCATGGAGAGAGGCAGAGGGAGAGGGAGAAGCAGACTCTCCACCAACTAAGGAGCCTGATACGGGGCTCAATCCCTGGTCATGACCTGAGCTGAAGGCAGATGTTTAACCATCTGAACCATCCAGGCACCCTTAGTGTTGATTTTTTAATCCAAATTTGTGTAAGTGTACAATCCTAATTGTTGATTATTGATACCTTTGATGAGTTAATATACTCAACCACTCATTCATTCTCTCAGTTTGTTAATTTGGCAAGTGAAGTGTTCATATTTTTAATTTTTTTAAGGGCTTTTGTGTTTCACTGTAGGCCAGTATCTTGGTTTACTATTTCGTATCTTTGTAGTCAACTTTTATTTGTTATGTAAATGGGGGGTAGAGACAGCATCATACTTAAATGAAACCCACATATACAGATTAAAACTTTACTAAGCTGTCAGTTTGAAAAACTTTTCTATACTCAATCCTTTAAAGAGTATTACTAACAACAAATGAAGCAGCTCATTCAATACTCATAGATTATTATTAACAACAAATGAAACAGCTCATTTCAATATTCATTGAAATGAATATCCTTAATCTTTTTTTTCCATCCTTGAATGCTACTGCAAGTGAAATACAGTAAAGAATGTTCTACTGAAATAAAAAATTGAAGGGATTTTTGAATTTTCTGATTTAATTCATTTATTTTACAACAAGAAACTTGAGACCAACACAAATGATTCTTTCTGATGGTCTTCCTACTCTAACCCATGCCTTATTCACCACATTTTGTTAATATATTTTCCAAGTGTTCTAAATGTGTGTCATTACTAAGATGTGCACCTTCTATTCCATATCTAATATATAAACTCTTGATTATTTGGAATGACAATTATCTAGTTTGTATATTTTTCAGGTCTTTTACTTCACCTGTTTAAATCACTAATAGTCATTTGGTCTTTTAACAAAATTTTCATGTTGCCAATTAAATATTAACTCAGTGTTGACTAATATTTTCAAAATGTTAGTTATTCCCAACTTGGTTAATAAATTCAATATAATTCCAATAAAAAATCTCAAAAGTTCCTTTGTTCATATTGACAAACTGATTCTAAAGTTTATATAGAGAGACAAAAGACACAGAATAGTCAACACAATATGGAAGACCAAAGTCAGAGGATTGACACTGTCAGTGTGCACTCATTTGTCTACAGGGCCTCACCCTCAGTTTGCACATGGCAGTGGAGGCTGGATGAGAGTTCGGTGGGCAGCATGCAGTTGCAGAGCTAAAAGAGCTATCTCACTGAGATATTTCTCTGTTGTGGGAGCCATCTCATGTATTGTAGGGTGTTTAGTAACATCTCTAGTACCTCCCCAATTGTGACCACCAAAGATGACTTCAGACATTGCCAAATTTCCCTTGGAAGGCACAAGGATTGAGAACCACATCTCCAGAGAAATGAATGGTATAGGTGCTGCCAAACTAGAAGGTAGATTGGGCTTGGGGAAAATTTCATTCCATGTGTGATGTCTGGTTTGTGGCTGAGACATCAGGCACATGTATTCTGATTGGAATGCCAGGGACTCAGTGTTGGACTGTTCTTACTGGGCATCTAAAATGAAAATGAAAAGGCAACCTGTGGAATGAGAGAAAATATTTTCAACTATATATTTGTTAATGGGTTAAATTAAAAATGCATAAAGAATTCAAACAGCTCAGTAGCAAACAAAACCAAAACAATCTAATTCAAAAATGGGTGTGAGGTACATGAGTAGAGATTTTCTAAAGATACATAAACAGCCAAAATGTATATGAAAAGGTGCACAACATCCCCTATCAACAGGGAAATGCAAATCAAAAACACAATGAGATACCACATCACACCTATCAGAATGGGTATTATCAAAAGTACAAGAAATGACATGTTTTGGTGAGGATGTGGAGTAAAGGAAACTCTTGTGCACTGTTGGGAGGAACGTAAATTGGTACAACTACTATGAAAGACAGTATGGAGGTCCCTTAAAAGTTTAAAAAAAATTACCATACAATACAGCAAATTCACTTCTGACTATTTATCTGAAGAAAATAAAAATAGTAATTTGAAAAAGTGTATGTATCCCTATGTTTCTTGCAGCATTATTTAAAATAGCCAAGATATGAAAACAACCTAAATGTTCACCAATGGATGAATGGATAAAGAAGATGTGATATATATATATATATATATATATATATATATATACATACACACACATACATATATATGTGTATATATATATGCACACATATATATGTATACACACACACACACACACACACACATATAAAATGGAATACTACTCAGCCATAAAAAAAGAATAAAATCTTGTCATTTGCAATATGGATTGACTTTGAGAGCATTATGCTAAGTGAAATAACTCAGACAGAGAAAGACAAATACCATATGATTTACCTATATGTGGAACATAAAAACTAGAACTAATGAACACGCAAAACAAAATGAAACCAAACTCATAGATACAAAAGAAACCAGATTGCTAGAGGGAAGGGAGTTGGGAGAATGGATAAAATTGGTGAAGGAGATCAAGAGGTACAAACTTCCAGGTGTGAAATAATTAAGTTATGGAGAGGTAATGTATACCATGATGACTATAGTCAATATTATTGTATTGCAAATTTAAAAGTTGCTAAGAAAGTAAATCTTAAAAGTTCTGATCATAGAAAAAAATTTTTTGTAACTTTGTGTGGTGACAGGTGATAATTTTGCAATATACACAAGTGACAATTTTTTTTGTACAACCTAAACTAATACGATGTATGTCAAGTATACTTCAATAAAAAAAAAAAGCAGAAAAGGTATCATGTTATTATTTGTAACTAGTATATTTGAAGCCATGGGAAGGGCTAAGAGAGTAACACATTTTCTTGCTGCTGAACACTCATTCCTAGGAAGTAGGTGGACTCTTTTGCATCTATTGGCATGGAAACATGGTCTCTTCTAAGGCAGGGTCCTGTGACAAATATACAGCTTCAGTTGATTGAGCACTTCAGGTTTTATCAGAAGAGATTATAAACTAATGGTAAATCTTCCAAAGCATCCAATACTTCAATTTGCTATTTCTTGGATTTATGTAAAGGTGATTAAGAAAATCTGTGAAACAAGAACATAAATCACTAGATGAAAATTTGACATTTAGTGAGCCATTATTAGTGATTAGAGAACACTCAGAGTAGTAGGTAATAGGAGACTCTCAAATTATATGAAACTCAAGTTCTGTGGAATGATTAGAAATCTAAATAGACATGAGCTTTTCTCACTTTAGACATTTCTGAGGGTGTGTTTTATGGTGAGTGCTGCAAATTGTGTAAGACTGATGATTCACAGACCTGTACCCCTGAAGCAAATAATACATTATATGTTAATATAAAAATATTTCTGACTTAACTATTGTGAAATTATGGATGAATGGGAATCAGAGAGGTACAGAACAAAACCCCTTCACTAAGGAGGCCCAAACAGTAAATAATGGAAAGAGATAAGAAGCAATGAAAAAAAAATCAAAGCCTGTGTTTTTTTGCTCTGCATCATTTAGTCTTACTCTATGCCCTTTTGAAATGTTTACTGAGAGGTTTCCCATGCCAGAGTTTAACCACTTTCTTTACTATGTGACCCTAAAGTACTCTTTTTCAATCTGCTCCTTAACTATAAATTAAACAACAAAGTAATAGAGTAGGAAAAAATTTAGGTCTTAACATACCTGTATTAGTCTTTATTAAAGTACTGAGTCAGTGTATTTGATAAAATGATTACTGACACCTACTTTTGTACTCAGATAGAAGAGGCATAAGAAATCACATGTAGGAACTTGATAAACCTGTCTCAAGCAGGACCTCAGAGAATGAACAACAATGAGCCTTTCCAAATTAAACAACCAGAACCTTGCCTCCCTTGACATTAATTCTTTTGATATGAGTAAGACATAGCCCTCAGAGCAGAATGACAAAGCTCTGAAAGCATTATCTCAAAGGACAAAAATAGAGCATTGCAAAAATGTAAACTGGAGTTCGGAGAAGTCCACAAACTGAAAATAGATGAGAGTGTGATAAATGATGAAAATTTTATTGGAAAGCACTTGAGAAAATGTCTGGTGGAAGAGTCTAAAATTCATTTCTTCTGATATGTTATAGAGATCTTGTTTAAAAAAGAAGGTAATTGGGGCACCTGGGTGGCTCAGTGGGTTAAAGCCTCTGTCTTCAGCTCAGGTCATGATCCCAGGGTCTTGGGATCAAGCACTGTGTTGGGCTCTCTGCTCAGCAGGGAGCCTGATTCCTCCTCTCTCTGCCTGCCTCTCTGACTACTTGTGATCTCTGTCATTGAATAAATAAAATAAAATCTTTAAAAATAAAAACAAAAAGAAAAAAAGAAGGTAAATAACTCAAGGAATTACCTGTCCAGGAATGATGAAAGGACAGACTCTTCTGTGATGAACCCCCAGTAAGGACCAAATCCTCCTTAGGGTTCATTCTCTGATCCTCCTGGGGTAGGGAGTTGGGGGTACTTGTCACCTTTCTGCTTGTGTGAAGTGATTTATGCCTGACTCCATTTTTGACAGGGAAGCTCTCTGAAACCTAGATAGATAATCATAAAAGCCATGGCAAGGACACCTCAATATAAATGCTTGGAGGAATTGAAATAATTAAAAAAAAAAAAAAGATTTCAGACTGAAATGGCCTTCTAAAACTTACCTACCAACTTTTTAACACTGGTTTCTTCCCTAGTGGAATATCAGAAAATTAAGGAGGTGAAAGCCAAACGCAAATCTTGCTTCAACTTTTGGAAAACTCAACCTTTGCTATGAACTTTCATGATTCATGGGATGATCCAATCAATGATTTAAGAATGATGGTAATAAAAACAAAGGAATCATCTCTACTCAAACATTCAGAATACAAATCCAAAATGACTTTGGAGCCTTTAGTCCTTGTTTACAGAACAAACAAAACTAGTATTAATGGCCTTTGGAAAGATGCTTTTTCATATTTGACACTGAGTGCATCTGATACAAATAGAAAACCTTGAGAAAATGTGAGTCTGTCTTCCTTACAGGCCACCATTTATTATGTAAACACTGAGAGCGCCCTTTGCTGTCCTTGCTGGGTCTGTACCTCACAGCTACCCTGACATACATCCAGCCCAGCCAGGTGCCCTCTGACCAGTGGATCTGCAGTCACCTCAGAAACCTCAGGTTCACCTAGTGATACCACACTAGGTCCCTCTGCACCCTGATGTCATTCTCTTCTGTCTCCTCATGTGAGCGTCCTGTGGTAAATAAGACTTTCACTCTAAATGGACACTTGAGACATCCTCCCCTGTCTCACCACTGCCTGCTTATCTGGTATCAAAAGGAGGTCCTCAAACAGCACTGCAGACTACCACTTACTATGAAAATCAATCTGAAATTTAAAATGTGCTACAGTGTCTTTGTGTGTGTTCGCTGTGTGGTTTTCTTTTTTAATTTGAAAAACAAAGATGATGCCAACATCTACATTAGGAAGCAGTAAACTGAGACTTGTTATCTGAAGAATTAGTCATGGCTCTAATAGTGCCCAAGATAGGAAAACAGAGGGCGCCTGGGTGGCTCATTGGGTTAAAGCCTCTGCCATCAGCTCAGGTCATGATCCCAGGGTCCTGGGATCAAGCCTCACATCAGGCTCTCTCCTCCGCAGGGAGACACCTTCCTCCTCTCTCTCTGCCTGCCTCTCTGCCTACTTGTGATCTCTGTCTGTCAAATAAATAAATAAAATCTTAAAAAAAAAAAGACACGGAGACAGATATGGTGGCATGAATGAAATTATAACACTGAATGATTTTCATTCATTATTAGTCATTTCATTCATTATTAGGTGGGTTGTACTTAGAGTAATTGCCAAATTATAGAATTATTCTCTTATCAGTTTTGTTACACTCTCATACGTGGGTGCCTGGAGCAGAATTCTTAAAATGTGATGAAGGAGGAAGAAAGGATTCATTTACTTGTTCAACCAAATGACTGAGTGTGCTATGATCAAGAGCTGGGAATCTAAAACACTTCCTTCAGTTTCTGCTAAAAAAAGTAACATTAAAGTTACTTTAAGGATGAATACCCCCACTACAGCAATTAAAAAATATTAAAAGTGCCAAGCAATCAGTTACCAAAACAATGCAGCAAAAAGATTGCATGTCCTGAGTCTTGGATCAGGTCCTGGGTGCAGTCCTTACAAGCTAGGAGATCTTGGGCAAGTCACTGAATGTTTCTAAGCATCAGTGGCCTCTCTATAATGTTGATGTTGACTTTGCAGGACTTCTCTGAAGAGTAAATATGACAATAAATTTGAGAACATTTTGTCAGTGCTATTCAAATGGTCTCATTTTAAAATTTATTGCTTTTTTTTTTCATTTTATTTCTTTTCAGTGTTCCAGAATTCGTTGTTTATGCACCACACCCAGTGCTCCCTGCAATGCGTGCCCTCCATAATACCCACCATCAGGCTCACCCAAACTCCCAACCCCCGTCCTCTCCAAAGCCCTCAGTTTGTTTCTCAGAGTCCAGTCTCTCATGGTTTGTCTCCCCTCTGGTTTCCCCCAACTCACTTCTCTCCATCTCCCTGTGTCCTCCATCTTATTTCTTATGCTCCACAAGTAAGTGAAACCACATGATAATTGACTCTCACCGTTTGACTTATTTCACTCAGCATGATCTCCTCCAGTCCCATCCATGTTGATATAAAAGTTGGGTATTCATCCTTTCTGATGGAGGCATAATACTCCATAGTATATATGGACTACATCTTCCTTGTCCATTCGTCCATTGAAGGGCATCTTGGTTCTTTCCACAGTTTGGCGACTGTGACCACTGCTGCTATGAACAGTGGGGTACAGATGGCCCTTCTTTTCACTACATCTGTGTCTTTGGGGTAAATACCCCAAAGTGCAATTGCAGGATCATAGGGAAGCTCAATTTTGAATTTCTTAAGGAATCTCCACACTGTTTTCCATAGTGGCTGCACCAACTTGCATTCCCACCAGCAGTGTAAGAGGGTTCCCCTTTCTCCACATCCTCTCCAACACACGTTGTTTCCTGTCTTGCTAATTTTGGCCATTCTAACTTGTGTAAGGTGGTATCTCAGTGTGGTTTTGATTTGAATCTCCCTGATGACTAGTGATGATGAACATTGTTTCATGTGTCTGTTAACCATTTGTATGTCTTTTTTGGAGAAGTGTCTGTTCATGTCTTGTGCCCATTTTTTGACATGATTATCTGTTTTGTGTGTGTTGAGTTTGAGGAGTTCTTTATAGATCCTGGATATCAGCCCTTTGTCTGTATTGTCATTTGAGAATATCTTCTCCCATTCTGTGGGTTGCCTCCTTGTTTCTTTGACTGTTTCCTTTGTTGTGCAGAGGTTTTTGATCTTGAGGAAGTCCCAAAAGTTCATTTTCGCTTTTGTTTCCTTTGCATTTGGAGGCATATCTTGAAAGAAGTTACTGTGGCTGATGTCGAAGAGGTTACTGCCTACGTTCTCCTCTAGGATTCTGATGGATTCCTGTCTCACATTGAGGTCTTTTATCCATTTCGAGTTTATCTTTGTGTATGGTGTAAGAGAATGGTCAGGTTTCATTCTTCTACACACAGCTGTCCAATTTTCCCAGCACCATTTATTGAAGAGACTGTCTTTTTTCCACTGTATATTTTTTTCCTGCTTTGTCGAAGATTATTTGACCATAAAGTTGAGGGTCCATATCTGGGCTCTCTACTCTGTTTCACTGGTCTATGTGTCTGTCTTTGTGCCAGTACCATGCTGTCTTGGTGATCACAGCTTTGTAGTAAAGCTTGAAATCAGGTAACGTGATACCCCCAGTTTTGTTTTTCTTTTTCAACATTTCCTTAGCAATTTATTTTGAAGCACCAAGAAGTCAGGTTGGTACTTACCCAGTGATACACATCTGGCTAGGACACTGTTCCCATTACCATAGCTACATCCCTAGCCAGCTTCCTGTGCTTATGGGCCCCCAGATCTCAGCTTTCAGAACTATTTACAGCTTGTTGTTTTGTTACAAGACACAAATCCTCCTACACATGCTGAGTGATCACACATAGCACTGTGTAGCAATCTGTTTTGTTTTCAGTAAACTGAGAAATCTAATTCTCAACAAAATGCCATACTTTGCAGCCTCAGGACTTCTTTGGATTAGCCCTTTCAGTATTAGTGGAAAAAAAGTAGCACAGATGTTTCCAGCTCAGTGTGCCAGTCTTGAATGTCCTTTCTGCAGCTTTTCCATTCAGTCCATAATTTCAACAGGTTTGTTAAATGGGCCCTTCAAAATTCATGGTAATGCATAATTTTAAGTGATTTAAACTATAAGTGCTAGAATCAAATAAGCTCTTGATAATGGATATGGAAGAGTTTCCCCTCAAAAGATCATTAGTATTTCCCTACAACTACCTGTGGTTTTCTCAAAGCATCAGTTTTCTCTGGAAAGCAAGGAAAAGTTAAAGAACAGGAATAAATACCTGAACAAGCAGGGTGTTGTGCATCTTGACCACAGGCATGTTCTTGATGCCTTTTACACACACAGTGTGTCCTTGTATGAAAACACACACCTTAGTGGGGAAATGAGCAGGTATGGAATACACAGTTCAGTGGAAATTATTCTTAAGCTGACAAAGTTAAGATTCAATCATAAAACCATTAATTTCAAGAAATACAAAAGCAGAAATTTTTTTAAGTCAGGAGAGAATTTTATAAGTAAGCATCACAGTGGGAATTAATGCTTAATGATAATGACAGTAATTTTAAAAATCATGAAAATAATATAAAACTGTCCCCCCTAGCCCCTACCACCCCAACAGTTTGAAGTGCTTTCAGAATTAAGTGGCAGGTGATATCACTGAAGTAAGATGAAGGAACGCTGGAGAGATTTCTTTGTTAAAGAAGTTTTGGAAAACATAAGATGAAGGTAAATAATAAACTTTGGGGAATGTAAGTACACATTGCTGTGTTAATAAAACTAAATCACCTATATTCTGCTCCAGTTGGAGTTTTTTTGTTTTAAAGATTTTATTTATTTATTTGACAGACAGATCACAAGTAGGCAGAGAGGCAGGCAGAGAGAGAAGGGAGGAAGCAGGAAGCAGGCTCCCTGCTGAGCAGAGAGCCCGATGCGGGACTCGATCCCAGGACCATGGGATCATGACCTGAGCTGAAGGCAGTGGCTTTAACCCACTGAGCCATCCAGGCACCCCTCCAGTTGGAGTTTTGACAGTCAACATGAAATAAATGAGCTGTGGCCAAGAGAAAAGGAGATGAGAGTCACAGGGAGTATGGTGCTGAGAACACTCAGCAGAGGTGATGAAAGGCAGATTTGTAAATACAAAAAAAGGAAAACTTAATGGGGAGATAGGAGATGCCAGTCTTAGGGACATTTTTGGTCACTGGAACCTTTGGCTCAGTGCAGCCAAGGCTCGACAGGGGTGGTGGTAGCAAGGGAACAGGTGTCAGAAGGTTTCAGTCTGTAACCTCAGGACAGGCGCCTCTCTCTCATCACCTCTTAGCCAAGAGCCCATGGGGTTATCTAAGCACGCTCTGATCTTACAGTGGGAGTGTTATGCATTTCGCTCTTGCTTTGATCCAAGAGATTAGTGTGCTCTTCACCATGTTCTCCATGAAGAGGGTGGAGACAGACAGGATTAGAGGAAACCTGGGGGACCTGCCTACCAGATGCTGTGCTTAGAGGCAGAGAGCATTCTAGCTTTTTCCCCCAAGATAAAGTGAAATTACTTTGTAACTCCAGATATCCAGGCAGTAATCACCTCCCAGCCTGTGTCTACATGAGGACATTCTCTACAGCAGAGGCAGAGCCTGGGGGACAGCTCATAGGCCCAAGGTTTTTTAGCGTTTTGTGTGTTACCAGACTGTCTTGATCATCATGTGATACCTCCTCTCAGACTTTTCATCAGCCCATGAGTCAACACACTGAATAACCATAGAGTGCTACCAGTGCTAAGTGTTCAGTCATATTAAAGGGCCTTATAGGGACATATGGGTCTCAGTCAGTTGTGTTCAACTTTAGCTTTCTGCTCAGGTTGTGATCTCATGCATTTTGGGATTGAATCCTGAGTTGGGTTCCCAGCTCAGTGGAAGTTTGCTTGAAGTTTGCAGCCCCTTCCCCCTCATGCTCTCTTTCTCTCTCTCTTTCTGAAGTGGATGGATAAATCTTGGGGGGGGGACCTTATAATCATAGGCTACATTTCTTTCCTACTTTGTATGGCTTTGACCATGTGCAGAGTGGCCAGAGAATCTTTATTTATACCACTTCAAGGGCACCATTATAATAGAAGTTGCCTCTAAAAATGCAGTAGTTAATGTCATATGGAGCAAAATGAAATGAAAAGAGTAAGCAAGGGTTTTGGCATCAAAACTAGATGCCAAGTCTGGTCCAGCTGCAGCTGAGAAATCTTGGACCAGCTGCTTGACCTCTGAATGTTTTCCCCTCATCTGTAAAATTAGGGTACTGTGTTGATGATGATATTGATCCCTAGTTCCTGGTTTTATGAATAACACATAAAGTGTGAAGGGTAATGTGAGTGTCAGCTGTTCTAGCTGTAACTCAGGGTTGGAGTCCTTGGTTCCATGAAAGCCTAGATCTGCTATTTCTGGCCCATAGCAAGGTTTCTTGGAGGTGAGCATGACAAGCTTTCCATGGTAGGTGCAGACAGCCCCATGTTCTGAGATAAGTCACCTCTAGACCCCACTAGTAGCCCTTATGGATGATAGAGACTTCTATGCAGATGTTGTGGGGCAGGATCAGGCTTACTTTCTTGTAGGCTTATGCAAAATAAGCTCTACTTTGCATTAGTTTTTAGAAATTACAAACTGCTGCAGAGCTCTGAGTCTAGATTCAGTAGTTTTGAAACCCTGATAAATAGAATTAAATTAAAACACATGATTTAAAAATTACCACGTGTTTTCTTCTTTTATGAAAGGTGAAGTCTGAATTGCAATTTTTCTGTTTGAGAAAAGGTTAAAAAAAAAAAAAACAAAATCTCTCCCACTACTGGTTTTAGTTTTCCAAAGATGAAGCCAAGATCTTACACTGGAATGGAGGTCAAGACAATGTAATTCATGTCAAGACATGGCTTTCTACAAAAGTACCAAGGTGGTCTTTACTATGGGTAGAATTGCATTTCTTCATTCATTCACTCATTCATTCATTCACTTATTCATTTAACTAGGATGCACTGAGCTACTGTGTGCCTACCGCCTCTGGCCTCAAGTGCTGCCCTCATGGAGCTCATGTCACTCATACTGGGTACTGTGCAGTCAAGGGGTTGTCTGACAGGAGATGGGCCTGGTTTTGGAAGGCTTCCCTGAATAAGTGACTTGAAGCTAAGATCTGCAGGATGAGTCAGACTTTATAGTGAAAAGAGGATGAGTACTCACTTCAGTGGCACAGACTAAAACTGGAACAATACAGAGAAGCTTAGCATAGTCCCTGTACAAGAGTGACATGCAAACTAGTGACATGTTTTGCATTTTTTGCATGACAACATGCAAAAAATGTGTATTTAATGCCACACAACTGTATACTTAAAATGGTTAAAATGGTACCATATTAGTTGTTTCTATTTTACCATAATAAAACAAATGGGGGTGGTATTGAGAAGTTCCCATTGCAGGCAGAAGGAATAGCAGGTAGAAATATCTAGTGGGAAGGAGGGTGGATGAGAGCAAAGCTAGCAGGACTTTTTCGTCAAGACTTGGGGGGTGGTGTGTGGCCCAAGAAGAAGCTACAGTTACAGGTGCAGACCATATCAAACTTGGATATTGATGTCCTGAAACTAGTGGGAGACTATGGAAAGCTTTCATCAGGGCAGTGATGTGTTTGTGTTTTAAAAAATCACCCTGGACTAGGGTGGAGAGCAGGTGGAGGAGCAGCAGATGAGGCTGACCAGTTAGGAAAGTGTCAGATTTCTTCAGGTGGGAGATTGGGTGCCACTTGAACTATGACATTAGGGATGGAGACAAATGGATATATTTGAGAAGATTTGGAGATCAAATGGTAGAACTTGATGGGATCCTCAGGGGTAAGGGAAGAGACCCAAGAGAGATTTCCATGTTTCTTGATGGATGGTGGTATCACTGACTAGGACAGGAAGCACATAGAGAAGGAGTTCGTGGAAGTGTATCATGGTTCTTGTTTGAGACATGCTGAATTTGTGGATCTTGGGAGGTTTGCAGCTGCCAGTGCAGGGGCTCCTATGCATAGGTATTGACTCAGAGTTCACTAAGGCTCACACTAATTTCTGGAAGAGTCTCTGATGTTACTACCTGGCTCACAGCACAGTGCTGTTCTCTGAGGCATGTCTGTCACATGCCTCAGAGTGGACACGTGAAACATCGGGGACCACTCCCAAGAGAAAACAAATGGACCACCCATGCAGAGGTTGGTCTGCTCCATTGGAAAGCTGACAAAAACAATTTCTTCTTCTAATGGCTGCTCTCAAAGAAGACACATTGGCCTTGTGACAGAATCTTGACAAAACAGCATGTGGTGTGGGTGTTGAGTATACACCGCTGGCATGCCATCTGTGTGTCCAACTCTGCTCTTTTAGATTCAAGGATGAACCACCATGAGTGCTTCTGAAACATCAGCATATAAAGCAGATGCTGGGTGATGAATAACTAAAGCTTACTGTGATGTCCTGCCACAGGATTGAGTCCTTAGAACAGCTGCTTTTTCATTTAATTTTGGAAAATAAAAAACATACACATTGGAGATCCACCCCAGGCAGAAATAACATTCTTGAACTCTCCTTCCTGCCTCTAACTTCTCCATAGTCCTGGGACTGTGCCAGACTCATTCTGAAGTAACTCCATTCTTTATTCATGTCCCACTGATGAAAGATATGTAAAGGCTTCAACTGAACAACCAAATATCAGGAAAACAATGTTTTTAAAGTCCCTAGCTTAGGACATACCATCTAGGCAACTAAGCACATAACAAATGCCTATGATTAGTCACACATGCCTGAAAAAGTAAACACTGGCTGACTTGAACAGTAACTTTGAATTATACTCACAGACTAAGTTTTCTTATAGTGTACAAAAGTATACACACCAAATTCTGGGGTAAGGTCAGAAATTGATTCTCTGGAAGTGACTGGTCATAACTAATTTTAAAGTGGATAAGACTATGAGATTAACACTCAGGTTTGATAGTAAATATGCACTGAGGGAAACTTCTTAAATTTTGGTTGACAAATGTCAATTAAGATGACTTTGATATGTCCTTGAGAAAATACAATATCATTTAAATAAAGGTACATATAAACAGATAAATATAAGCATGTCTAAGGAAAGCATTCTACCATGAAGGGTAGATGTGCTACATCTAGAATGTAGGGATAAGGGTCAAAAGGTGAGAGTACGGGAGCAGGGAGGTTGCCTCTGTTCCCATTCCACAGTCACCAAGCACAATTCTCTTATTTAATATGTCTCGTTGGCTTTGCTGCAGGTTGAAAGGGTGCCAAAAATCTGGCACAGTGATTCTCAGTCACCTAATCAAAACATTCCTTACTGTAAATTGCTACCTTATTAGTATGATTTATATAAACTGGAAAGTTTTATTGGTGTTAGTCAGTTCCATAACCTTTAAATTGATCTTCTTCATGAGCCTACAATCTGTAGGGTGGCAGGATATTTTAGACTTGCCAGTTAGCAGTTTGGTTTAAAAAGAACATTTTGGGGGCGCCTGGGTGGCTCAGTGGGTTAAAGCCTCTGCCTTTGGCTCAGGTTGTGATCTCAGGGTCCTGGGATGAAGCCCCACATTTGGCTCTCTGCTCAGTGGGGAGTCTGCTTCCCTCTCACTCTCTGCCTGCCTCTCTGCCTATTTGTGATCTCTGTTTGTCAAATAAATAAACAAACTCTTTAAAAAAATAAAATAGAAAGAATATTTTGAATTTGATCATTTGGTTTATTTGAAGTCCCATTCCAGGGTGCCTGGGTGATTCTGTTGTGATTCTGTTGGTTAAGTGACTGTCTCCTGATTTCAGTGCAGGTCATGATCTCAGGAGTAGATCAAGCCCCGAGTTGGGCTCTGCTCTCAGTGGGAAGTCTGCTTGAGATGCTCTCTCTCCCTGTTCCTCTGTCCCTCCCCTCCATGCTCTCACGTGCTCTATCTCTATCACAAGTAAATACAGAAATCTTAAAAAAAAAAAAAGTCCCATTACATATGGGACTTTTGTTTTAGACAAAAGCTCAGTCTTCATAATATGACTATCCTATTTTACCTCTTCTACAACATGGTGTCCCAAAGTATGAAGCTTATTGTATAATAAAGAATTTGCCTGGCCTTTGTCCCTGGTTCCTTGGAGGTCATGGAAACTCTGTGTTATGACTCTTCCAGACCTTGCCCTACGTATCTTTTCATGTTTCACCCTGATTTGATATAAATCCTTCTGGACCATTCCACCCTGAGTCATCTGGGCCTGAAACAATCTTTTTTTTTCTTTTGTTAATAACTTCCTTGCCCTATCCTCCTTCCTATATAAAACCTTCTATTTGTACAACTCTTTCAGCATCTTTGTACTTGCTAGATGGAATGCTGTGCAATTCATGAATCACTTAATAAAACCAATTAGATCTTCAAATTCACTTGGTTGAATTTTGTTTTTTAACAGTCTTATATTTGGGGAGAAGAGGGACACTTTTTTGTTGACCTGGAAACAGAGATGGATCACCACTGGCAGAAGAATGACTGACTGGGACAGACATTTAGGAGGAAGCACTGTGGGGCTTTGCTTGGTGAACCCTCTTGGCAATACAGGTTGTCTGCAAATAAGTGAATACTGCAGAAAAAGGTTAATTGCTTGGTCTAAAATGTTCAGCTTGCTCTTCCTTTCCCTCTTACTTAATCAGAGAAAGAGGTGAGAAAAGTAAGTAAAGAGTTACAGATAAACTGGAGGGAGGGAGGGAAAGAATCTATGTTTAAAATGTTGATCCTTGAAAATTCAGTCTCTAACACTGGGCCTCCCTGCACCATTGGGCCTCTGGGTAGGGTCTCTGAGGGAACCCTCCTTTGCACTGTATTCCTCAGAACACTTGAACTGGGTATATGCTACTATTTGAATTTTTAATATACTGAAATACATGTGCCAATGCCCAACACCTGTTTTGTGTTCTAGAGTGACTAGGACAACTTTTCACAGACATGGGTCAGCCAAGAGTAAGGGAGTAAACTCTTTTCCTGCCTTACTCTGGGGCAGGGGTCCCGTGTTGTTCCAATACCTGGGACACAAGTTTTGACACCTCTATGCACCATCTGTTTTGTTATTTGTTTACTGATGTAGAAAAGACATTAGGGTTCCAAGCTGATGGTCAAGAAAGAATTCTTGAGACATCTTTGGTGCAAAAAGGTGGCTTTATTAAAGCATGGGACAGGACCCATGGTAGAAAGAGTTGCACTGGGGTCATGAGGAGTGGCCCATTATATATATCAAGTTGGGAGGTAGTTAAGGATAGTGTAAGTCTCTCAGGAATTTTGGAAGCAAAGTTTCCAGGACCTTGTAGGGGGTAACTCTTGTTGGGAAAGGTCATTTATTACTTCTTAATAAAATCTTAGTCACGGAACACTACATCAAAAACTAATGAAGTACTGTATGGTGACTAACATAATATAATAATAAAAAAAAATCTTAGTCATGAGACCCTTCAGATGTTTATTGGTGGGCCATATGCTTGGGGAAGATGGCCAACATGTATCTTGGGGAGTATGGAGATAAAGGAAGTTTCCAAAAGAATTCTTATGTGTTAAAGTAGGCTTATAGGACCCTGGTGGGTGCGGGGCTTTGGCTAGGATTTCCTTTTGCCCTTAGCAAAGTGTCAATATCAAGGCAGTTGTGTCCCCTAGAGGAATGTCACACTGCCTGTTTCAAGAACTAGTCAGTAGATTGTAGGTAGTAAGGAAATTTAATGATTTTTCTTCTGCCTTTGTTTCTCACATCATTTACCATTTTAAAAAATATACTCTCCTTGTTAATTAATTGAATTTAAATAAAATAAAAAATATGCTTTTACTTAAGTAAATTTATTTTTTATTAAAAAACCCTTTATATTTCTTTATACTCCTCATCAGATTTTACCAATATATAAGTATGTATATACATCTATTAAGCATATTTAAAAAGCCTTTGACTACCATTGGTCTGATTGCCACATAGAAGGTACTGGTGAAAAAACAAAACAAAAAACAAAAAACAAAACAAAAACCTGAAAAGACTGGTTACCAATTGCAATCAAGTAAAGAGACCAAGGATACTGAAAACTGCACCTGGGGATGAACAAGGTTTTTAAGGAGCCAGTCCATATTTATTGCACTGGGCTTCAAGGAGGTATCTGAAGAGATGAGAATTTTCTCCTTGGGAGGAACTGTAACATATTTTGGGACTAGCCGAAAACAAAACAATGTTTAAAATACTGACTTCTTGGCAGAAGTTCAGAGGCAGCAAGTGTCTGATCATTAAGAAGTACCCTTCTGAAATGCAGTGCAGTTGTAAATAGCCCATTCTCTTGCCTACCTGCCTCTTCCTCTCTCAGCCCAGCAAAGCAGGATGTGTGGGATCTAGAATGCTCCATATCTTCATTTACCCCAATTACTCAGTGTGCACATTCTAATAAAAACTTAATCTCGAATGGCAACATTTTAAGATTGTAAATTCCAAAGACACAAAAAGAGAATAGAGAAAAATATCCTGAATCAAAGTCCTGAACAAACCTCAACTGAGAAAAGCAGCCCCACGCTGGCAGATGCACTGTGACCACAGTTTATACATGAAGAACCTCAACAGTCACTAAAGCCAGTGTGGAGGTCAAAAGTCAAGGTGACCTTGACTCCCAGCTGACTCCTTTGATTTAATGGCTTAAGTTATACCTTCCATTGCCACCTCCTGTCAACAGGCCTCCTGCCATAGCAGCAAGCAAGTAGAGCATGATTTGCTCTCTGCCCTGCTGGGGTTGTATTTGGGGTATAAACACAAGTACAAATAGAATGGAGGGGGCTGTGCATTTGGTCAAGAAGATAAATTGATAAAGCAATAATAGAAGAAGTTCATTGTGGAGTTTAATCCTAAAATGTTAATAGCTAACATTTATTGTAGACTTTTGATGCTTCAGGTGTTGTTCAAACATTTTGCAGCCCTCAGAAGTTGGTGATTTAGAGATGAAGGAACTAAGGCTCAGAAAGGTTAAGTGACTTGCCTAAAGTCTTCAGTTTGGAAGGTGTAGCCCAGGACTTTCACCTGGCAGATTTTGAGCTGTCTGGCATTTGCAACTCCAGACCACATGGAACCACTGTAGAGTCTTGATGAATATTAGCATGTTAATCAGTCTGAGAAGTTCAGAAGTAAACACTTAAAAGCAAAGTTGTTTATAGTTTATAGTTGTTTATAGTTCTTCAGCCCAGAGTTTCTCATACTTAGCTAACAATAAGCCCTCTGCCCCCACCTTTTTTTTTTGAATTTTATTTTATTTTTTTCAGTGTTCCCAAATTCATTGTTTATGCACCACACCCATGTGTTTCTTTGCCATTTATATGTATTCTTTGGAGAAAGGTCTGTTCATGTCTTCTGCCCATTTCTTGACAGAAATTTTGGGGTTTGTGTGTTGACTTAGATAATTTCTTTATAGATTTTGGATATCAGCCCTTTAGATGTGCAAATATCTATAAGATGTGCAAATATCTTCTCCCATTCTGTAGGTTGCCTTTAGTTTTGTTGATTGTTTCCTTTGCTGTGAAAAAGATTTTTATCCTGATGAAGTCCCAGTAGTTAATTTTTGCTTTTGTTTCCCTTGCCTTTGGAGACATGTCTAGCAAGAAGTTGCTACAGCTAAGGCCAAAGATGTTGCTTCCTGGGTTCTCCTCTAGGATTTTGATGGATTCCTGTCTCACATTTAGGTCTTTCATCCACTTGGAATTTATTTTTGTGTATGGTTTTAGAAAGTGGTCCAGTTTCATGCTTCTGCATATTGCTGTCCAGTTTTCTCAACACCATTTGTTGAAGAGACCCTTTTTCCATTGAATATTCTTTCTGATTTGTCAAAGATTAGTTGGCCATAGAGTAGAGGATTCATTTCTGGGTTCTATATTCCATTCCAGTGATCTATGTTTCTGTCTTTGTGCCAGTATCATAATGTCTTGATGATCACAACTTTGTAAAATAGCTTGAAGCCCGGCATTGTGATATCCCCAGCTTTGGTTTTCTTTTTCAACATGCCTTTGGCTATTCAGGGTCTTTTGTGGTTTCATACAAATTTTAGGATTGTTTGTTCTAGCTCTATGAAAAACACTGATGGTATTTTGTTAGGGATTACACTGAATATGTAGATTACTTTGGGTAGCACAGACATCTTAACAACATTTGATCTTCCAATTCATAAGCATGGAATATTTTTCCATTTTTTTGTGTCATCCTGAATTTCTTTAATAAGTGTTCTATAGTTTTCAGAGCACAGATCTTTTAATGCTTTTGTTAGGTTTATTCCTAAGTATCTTATGATTTTGGGTGTAATTCTAAATGGGATCAATTCCTTGATTTCTCTTCTGGCTCAGTGTATACAAATGCAACTGACCTCTGTGTGCTGATTTTGTATCCTGCCACTTTGCTGAATTCCTGTTTCATTTCTACCAATTTTGGGGTGAAATATTTTGGGTTTTCTACCTAGAGTATCATATCATCTGTGAAGAGTGAGAGTTTGACTTCTTTGCCAATTTGAATGTCTTTATTTCTTTTTGTTGTCTGACTGCTCTGACTAGGACTTCTAGTACTATGTTGAACAACAGTGGTGGGAGTGGACCTTCCTGTTGTGTTCCTGACCTTAGGGGAAAAGCTCTCAGTTTTTCCCCATTGAGGATGATATTCGATGTAAGTTTTTCATATATGGCTTTTATGATATTGAGGTATGTTTCCTCTATCCACACTTTGTTGAGGGTTTTTATCAAGAAAGGATCGTCTGTTTTGTCAGATGCTTTTCTGCATCTATTGAAAGGATCATATGGTTTTCGTCCTTTCTTTTATTAATGTGGTGTATCACATTGATTGATTTGTGGATGTTGAACCACACTTGTAGCCCAGAAATAAATCCCACTTAGTAATGGTGAATAATCCTTTTAATGTACTGTTGGATCCTATTGGCTAGTATCTTGGTGAGTATTTTGGCATCCATGTTCATCCAGGATATTCATCTGTAATTCTCCTTTTTTGTGGGGTTTTGTCTCATTTTGGGATCAAGGTAATACTGGCCTTATAGACTAAGTTTGGAAGTTTCCCTTCCATTTCCATTTTTTGAAAAAATTTCAGAAGAATGGGTGTTATTTCTTCTTTAAATGTTTGGGAGAATTCTGCTGGGAGGCCATCCAGCCCTGGACTCTTGTTTATTGAAAGATTTTTGATTACTGATTTGATTTCTTTGCTTGTTATGGGTTTGTTCAGCTTCCTGTTGGGTGTGTTCAGTTTCTTCCTGTTTCAGTTTTTGTAGTTTTTATGTTTCTAGGAATGCAACCATTTCTTCCAGATTTCCTAATTTGTTGGCATATAATTACTCATAATATTCTCTTACAATTGTATTTCCCTGATATTGGTCATGATCTCTCCTCTTCCATTCATGATTTTATTTATTTATTTGCATCCTTTCTCTTTTCTTTTTGATAAGTCTGGCTAGGGGTTTATTGATCTTATTAATTCTTTCAAAGAACCAGCTCATTGTTTTGTTGTTCTGTTCTGTTTTGTTGATCTGTATTTTTTATATCCATATCATTGATTTCTGCTCTAATATTTATTATTCTCTTATCCTGTGTTTTAGGCCTTATTTGTTCTTCTTTTTCCAAGTCCTTTAGTTGTAAGGTTAGTTTGTGTATTTGAGACTTTTCTTGTTTCTTGAGAAAGGCTTATATTGCTATATATTTCCATCTAGGACCACCTTTGATGTATCCCAAAGGTTCTGAACTGTTGTGTTTTCATTTTCTATTTCCTTCTGTGTATTTTTAAATTCTTCTTTAATTTCCTGGTTGGCCCTTTCATTCTTTGGTAGAGTACTGTTTAACTTCCACGTGTTTTTGGTCCTTCCAATTTTTTCTTGTAGTTAACTTCAAGCTTTAAAGCATGTAGTTTAAAAATATGTAGGGAATAATATCAATTTTTCGGTACCAGTTGAGACCTGATTTTGGACCCAGTATGTGATCTATTCTGGAGAGTATTCCATCTGTGCTCAAGAAGAATGTGTATTCTATTGCTTTAGGATGAAATGCTCTGCATACATCTGTGAAGTCCATCTGATCCAGTGTGTCATTCAAAGCCCTTGCTTCCTTCTTGATCTTCTGCTTAGATGATCTGTCCTTTTCTGTGAGTAATATGTTAAAGTCCCCTAGTATCATTCTATTATTTTCAATGTGTTTCTTTAATGTTGTTATTAATTGGTTTATATAATTGCTTGCCTCCAAATTAGGAGTATAAATATTTACAATTGTTAGCTTTCCTTACTGGATAGACCCTTTTATTATGATATAGTGTCTTTCTTCCTCTCTTAAAATCTAGTTTGTCAGAGAAGGACATTTCTCACATAAGAATTTTATCTCCTGCCTTTAAGAAAAAGAAGGAAGATTCCTCCTTGCCTCAGCAACAATGCACTAACCACAGCTTATAGTCAAGGAGAAACTGCTACAACTTCAAACTCTTATTCTTCTCCAATTAATTTTTGTTTAAAACAACCCTCCCCAATTTCCTCCTAAAACCTAACAAAAGCTGACCTTCCCTTTGTCTGTTTGGATTTGCTGATGGTTCACCATTTTTTGCTTGTCTTGAATCATAATTTTCTGCTATTCCCTAATAAACTCATTCTGCTATTAAAGAAAAAATAACAATAAAATAAAATCTAGATTGTCTGATATAAGGATGGGTATTCCAGCTTTGTTTTGATGTTCATTAACATGAGAAATGATTTTTTACCCCTCACTTTTAATCTGCAGGTGTCTCTGGGTCTAAAGTGAGTCTTTTGTAGACAACACACGGATAGGTCTTTTTTTTTTTTTTTTAATCCAATCTGATACCCTGTGTTTTTTGATTGGAGCATTTAATCCATTGACATTCAGAGTAATTATTGAAAGATCTGAATTTAGTGGCATTATATTACCTGTAAAATTGTTATTTCTGTAGATTGTCTCTTTTCCTTTCTGGTCTTTGTTACTTTGAGGCTCTCTTCTGAGTCAAAGGATCCCCCTTAATATATCCTGCAGAGCTGATTTAGTGTATATAAATTCCTTTAGTTATTGTTTGTCCTGGAAACTCTTTATCACTCCTTCTGTTCTGAATGACAGGCTTGCTGCATATTCTTGGCTGCATATTCTTCCCATTTAGCACATTGAATATATCAGTTCAGTCCTTTCTGGCCTGCCAGGTCTTTGCAGACAGTCTGCTGCCAGCCTTATGTATCTACTCTTGTAGGTTAAGGACTTCTTGTCCAGAGCAGTTTTTAGGATTTTCTCTGTATCTCTGAATTTTGCAAGCTTCACTATTATATATTGAGGTATTGATCTATTTTTATTGATTTTGGGGGTGATTCTCTGTGCCTCTTGGACTTGAATGCCTGTTTCCTTCCCCAGATTAGGGAAATTCTCATCTATAATTTGCTCAAATAAACCTTCTCCCCCTTCCCTTTCAACTTCTGGGACCTCTATTATCTGCATATTCACTTTATGGAATCACTGATTTCTCAAAATCTCCCTTCATGACCTGGGAGTTGTCTTTCTCTCCTCCGTCAGCTTCTTTACACTTCATCATATGACTCCAGTCATATCACTGACTTTCTCTTCTTCCTCATTTATGCTAGCCATTAAGACTCCACTTTTTACTGCATCTCAGTAATAGTATTTTTAATTTCAGCCTGATTAGATTTTAGTTCTTTTATTTCTAAAGTAAGTAATTCTCTAGTGTCTTCTATTTTTTTTTTCCATCTGAAGTTAGTATCTTTATAGCCATTGTTTTAAATTCTAGTTCAGACATCTTCCTTACATCCATATTGTTTAAATCCCTGGCAGTGAGTACTCCTTCCTGTTCTTTCTTTTGTGGAGAATTTCACCATCTTATCATTATGGCCAGAAAATAATAGAATAAAGAGAAAAGAGAACCCCAACAACAATAACAACAACAACAAAAATAATGAAACAAAGCAGAATAAAATAAAAACAAAACAAAATAAGAAAAAAAAATCAAGCCAGAAACAAAACAGAACAAAACAAAATAGTAGATCCTGGGTGTATTTTGGTCTGTTGTTAAAGGAAACTAGATCCCTAAATAGAAAAATATGAAAAATTTATATATGTACAAAAATAAAATAAAATACAATAATGGGAACCAAGAATAATATATATATAATATATACATTATATATTATATATAATAAACATTAAAAAAGAATAAAAAATAATTTAATAAGTAAGAAAATAGCTGAAAAAAAAAACCCTGAAAGATTAAAGAATAAACAAAAAAGAAACACAAGCCCACAGATACTATATACTGTTTTCCCCAAAAGCTGAAGTTTTGCAATTTTCTGTGATTGGTAAACTTGAGGTTATTGAGTTGTTCCTCCTGGTTTTCTCAGGGAGGGACCTGTTGATCTGATTCTCAGATGCCCTTGCACTTGTGAAGATATGCCTACCTTGCCAGTGGTCCAGGCTCAGTGTAAGTAGCTCTAGATTCCACTATGTGGAGCTGTTTAACTCCCTTCAGGCTGTTAGCACTGATAGGGGATACAAATGGTGTCACCCTGATCTCTAGCCCTGGGGCTGAAAGTCTGTGCCCCCCCACTCTTCAGTGAGCCCTCACAGAAAAGCAGTCAGTCACTCTTATGTCCCTGGTTTACGTCTAAACTTTGTGTTCACTCAGCCTTTGACCAAACATTTTTTGTCTCAGGCATGCGACTGAGTTTCAAGTCTCCAAATTTTATGGACTCCTGTGGTGCAGACCGGTGCTGTTCCTTGGGGCGGTGGGGGGTGGGGGGAGCTTTTGTAGCATTTCTGTCTTTTCCTGGGCCTTTGCCCAGAAAGTGGTTATGGGACCATGCAGTTGTTTGAAGTTTATGGCAGAAAGCCAGCGCCTAGACTTGCTGTTTACTCTGATTCAAGTCTCTGCATCTCCTACCTTCCAAAAAGTGGTTGCTTTTCTATTTATCGAATTACATCATTTCTTTTCTCAGATCTCTGATTGATTTCACAGGTGTTCAGAATGATTTGATAGTTATCTAGCTGAATTCTGGGGAGCAGATGAATTTAGGGTCCCCTATTCCTCCACCATCTTAACTCCTCCTGTGTTCGATTGCTTTTAACTCAAAATAATGTTCATGCAAAAGTGGCCTATCTTGAGATGGCCTGCCTTTTTCTCCTACACAACCAAATACTATGCAACTGACAAAGAGATGATTTAGATCAATTTTTGGATGTCCAAAACATATTGTTGAATGGAAAAACAACTTATGAAAATTATTTGTGACAAGACCTCACTTTTGAAAACCATTTATCATTTTTAGTTTACATCAATAGGGAGATATTTGATAGTTTTCAAAACAGTAGCAGTGCTTATTGTTGGGTGGTGGACTTCGGGTAATTTTTAGAAGACTTTGATTTCCTGAATTTTTACTATAAGCATGTATATTTTTGTAATTGGAGAAATTGCAATTATTCATTATTTTCAAAGCAAGCTCATTAGTTCCTAAGCTAATGTAAGATTCCTGATATGAGAAAATGTTACTGTTTTCCTTCGAATCTGTATGTTCTCAAGGAGCATGCTGGCAAGAAGAGGCTGAGGGGATTAGCTGAAGCTCCTCCTTGTTCTCCCATTCTTGCCTATGGTCACCCGGGGAGGCCTGGCTCTGTGCCTCCTTTGCACTTCAGTTGTCCTTCAGTGCTTGTGGTTCTGGGGGCAGTGGCCCAGCCCTGAAAGTGATCTTCTGATTTACCCAGCAGTCTTTGGGTGTTGCCCATCTCAT
Organism: Martes martes; assembly: GCF_963455335.1. Taxonomy (NCBI): domain Eukaryota; kingdom Metazoa; phylum Chordata; class Mammalia; order Carnivora; family Mustelidae; genus Martes; species Martes martes. The sequence continues at coordinate 31,575,832 of NC_137900.1, forward strand.
CTGATGAGGAGGACAGTATATCTTTTTAACCAGCGTCTCTCTCCCTCTCCCTTCTCCTCCCAATTTAAGATGCTTCTGGCAGCAAAGCCTCTAAGGGCCTTTGTGTCTCCTGGCTGGGCTCACCCACTTCAGCTTGTCTGTACCATAAAGAATGCAAGGGCTTGGACGCTGGGTTGGAAGTTAAGAACTCTTCACAATTTCACTTTTGAATTGATTTGTGAAAAGAGACATTTCTGTTCTAATTTCTTCCTTCACTAATGCTGAATCATTTGTCTAACAGACAAAAGGACCTTTTATTGCTACTCATTGCCAAACATAAATAAAGCTGTGGTTTAAATTCAGTAAAGCCTTTTGAGCAGATGAGCTCACCTCTAAATTAGCGCAATTCAAGATTTTACTATTTTCCAGTCTATATCTTAGGCAAGATTATTAAAGGAAAAGTGCTAAATAATTTTAAAATAAAAGGCTGGAACTTCAAAGGTATTGACCTTGAGACAGGGTGTAAGACAAATTTGCTGTGTTTTTCCTAATATTTCATCACTTAGACCACACTTATTTGTACTTCCACTTACCTTGAACAGAGTGGAAGATCACATTAGTATATTTTCCAAATCAGGCTGTTTAGGTAATCATAGTTTTAACAAAGACAATCCCTAGTATCTGTAGAGTGCATTCTTCACACAGCTGCCAGGGTTGTTTTACTCAGTTACTAAGACAAGTTCTTAGCAAGTTACTGTCCTGCTTGAAAACATTTGGTGAGTCTCCATTGCCTTTGTGCTAAAGTCCAAACTCCTTGGCCAACATTTAAAGAGCCTCCCATGTAACCTCAACCTACCTCTCCTTTCCCTTCCTCCACTCACCCTGCTGACAGTACACTTGATTCCCTCCTTCAAGGCCCCTCTGTGAGACCTTCTCACCTCCCTGAAGCCAGACCATTCATAGCACCTCACATGCCCTTCTCATGGCCTTACCACATTGGTTCAGCTTCCCGCCTCTTTACTGAAGAATAATTGACAAATAAAAATTATATATATTTAAGGTACAACATGATGTTTTGATGCAGACATACTTTGTGAAATGGTTACTACAATCAAGCTAATTAACATTTCCATCACCTCACATAAACCGTGTGTGTGTATGTGTGTGTGTGTGTGTGTGTGTGTGTGTGTGTTAATAGTTAAAGTCTACTCTCTTAGAAAATTTCAAGTATATGATACAGTGTTTGCTAAGGGTTGGGAGGTGGGTGAAACAGGGAGATACTGGTCAAGGGGCATAAAATTTCAGTTGTTCAGGAAGACTAAATTCTGGAGATCTAATGTACAAGCTGGTGACTGGCTCAGTTTTAATTGTTTGTTTTTTCCACTAGATCCTGTGTCCTTTGGGAAAGCTGTTCCCAAGTCTAGCTAAGTATCAGGATCTCCTGGGAAGCTTGATAAAAATACAAAAATTCCTGAGCCCCACACCAGACCAACAGAATTAGAATCTCTGGGAGTGGAGTCCAAGGTTCATAAATTTAAAAAAGTTTTCCAGGTGATTCTGACCAGCAAGCAGACTTAGTGACTACTGCCCCATACAAGTCATTCATTTTCTGTGAGCCTGTTCCAGTGAGAGCAAGGGTTTGGATGAGGCAGAGAGTTAAGGTACATGAAGTCTTGTTTTGTACCAAGTCCTGATACACTGGCTTTTACATCTGCTCATTTAATCCCAACCACCTTGAGAAACAGAATAGTATGCCTGTCCCTATAGATGAGAAAACAATAATTTGGTGGTTTGGCCCTGTTCTAAGTTTCACAGTGGTAACAGATCCAGCTTTGCTGTCTCTTTAGGCTCATGTTAACTAAATGTTAGTTAAAATAAATTAACATTTAATTTATGGGTGGCTCAGTGAATTACACATCTGCCTTCAGCTCAGGTCATGATCAGGTCCTGGAATGGAGTCTCATATTGGGGTCCTTGCTTAGTGAAGAGTCTGCTTCTCCCTTATCCTTGGTCCCTCCTCTCCACTCCTGCATGCGCTCTCTCTCTCTTTCTCTCTCACTCTGCCTCAAATAAATAATATCTTAAAATACAATAAACATTTACATCTATTACATATATATAACATATAACATTTAATATAAACATTTATATTTATATTTTTAGAATCTCCATGCTTTGTTACCCTACATTGGTTCAACCTGCATAACCTATTCACTCTATCTGCTCAATCCTGTTCTTTGCCATGTAGACACTGGAAACAACCTTTTGATTCACCTCCTGCCATCTCCTGTTTTCCCAATTGCAGATAAATGATCATTTAAACTTGCAAATCTGCCAAAGCCACAGATTATGGTAAGTTTCACCACATATAAGCTTTTTATTTTTCACATATGTACAAATTTTACAAATATGTCTATTTTTCCTTGATAGCGTCGAGGTTTTCAGACTTGATCATGGGTGTTTAAGCAAGCCAACCCTGCCCTCCAGACTCCTAATGCAAAGGATAATCCAGGGGTTAGGTTTGGCAATGTATAAATAGTTTATACACTTTGATGTAGAAAGGCAAACCTTAGAAAAATGGGTGGTCTGTTTGACTAAGCAATTTACAGACAAAAAAATTAAACTAAAAAACAAACAAATGGAAAAAAAACCAATCTCCAGGGGTCAAAGAAACCTAGTAATGTCATCCCTCAGATTAGAAAAAATGAAGAGCAGTTATGATGCTATAATGCTTATTCCTGGCAGTGATACGGGAAGAAGGGTAAACTCTAATTAATTGCTTATTCAAATGGGAATTTTGCCAGCCTTTCTGGAAAGCATTCTAGTATCATTTAAAAAGTAGGAACTACAATACTGTTTGTTCTCACTTCCAATTCCTGGGAATCTATTTTCTAGCACAGAACCAATAGAATAAATAAATAAGTAAATAAATACTCTTTGAATAAGAGTTTTTGCTGCTACATTGTTTGAAGGACAAAAACCTGAAAATTATGTGACTGTCCATCTCTAAAACAATTGTTGGCTTTATTATGGAACAACTACATCAGGGTATAATATGATCACATTAAAAAATGGGAATTGGGAGTAGGAGACAAGATGGCGGGGAAGTAGGAGGAGGCGCCTTTTCAACCTGTACCCTAAAGTGAGCTGATTACCTACCAAAGAACTCTGATCACCCATGAAATCAGCCTGAGATCAGAATTATACACATCTGGATCTCTATGGGGGGCAGAAGACACCACTGGGCAGGCAAAGTGGAGTGGGAACATTGGACTGATATCGGAAGATAAACAAAAGGGGGAGGGAGCCTCCAGAGGCGACCGATTGGAAAATAATACCCCAATACGAGAGTGCCCTGCGTCTGGGGACCAGCATTAACTTGGAGTCTGGTTGAAAGCACTCAAAAGAGCAAAGGATTGCGGGGGGAAATTGTGGGAATTGGGGTGGCTAGGGACAGGGGCTTAAGTCCCCGGACCCAGGACAGCCTCCCCTGGTGCTGAGCCAGAGAGAGTGCGGTGGAGAAACCAGGTCTTGGTCCCTGAGCCACCAGCACGCCCGAGAATGAGTGGAGTCCGGCTCCCGTGGGGGGCTGGGAGCCACGCCAGATGGCAGAACGCGCACCTTGCTATCAGCCTGAGATGCGAGTGTGCCTCACCCTCCCCTGAGAGAGGTGCACGAACGCCCAGCCTGGTGTTCTGGGACCCGCGCCGTGCTAGAGCCGGAGACGCCCACGCCCCACACCCTCCCCTAGGAGAGGTGCGCGCAAGCCCGGTGCTCTTAGACCTGGAAAGACCAGGCACTCTCAGCCCTGGCCAGCGGGAAAATCTCAGTGTGTGATCGCTGCTTGGAACCTCTGGAGCTGCCCAGACAGCCGCCGCTGCCGTGGTTTTGCATACAAGCAGGAGATCCTGCGTCCCCAGGGACCGCGACTCAAAACCTGCTCTGCCAGCGGCCAGGCGGCTGCAGCACCTGCAGGGGAGCAGACTGAGGCTTCTCTCTGAGAGGGAGGTCGGGGTGCAGTTTGTTTTCCTCTAAACCTCCAAAAACCATCAAAAGCTGTCAAGGCGAGAGAAAGTGAACAAACATAAAAACCTCCAGAGAACAAAAGCCTGAAAAAATTGTTTTCCTCAGAGCCCACCCCCTTGAGGGGGGCTGGAGGACTTAACTCAGGGAACATCATTGACTGAAAACCCACGTGGCAGCCCCCTCCCCCACAAAACAAATCAGGAAAGAAAAAAAAATAAATAAAAAGACTACAAGAGAACCACCACCACTACTTTATAGATACAACTTTTATTTTTAACTCATTCCCACTATTCTGGTTCATTTTTTTTCTTTTTTTATATAGATAATTTTTTTTTAAAATTTTTTATTTATTTTCAGCGTAACAGTATTCATTGTTTTTTCACCACACCCAGTGCTCCATGCAATCTGTGCCCTCCCTAATACCCACCACCTGGTTCCCCCACCCTCCCACCCCACCCCTTCAAAACCCTCAGGTTGTTTTTCAGAGTCCACAGTCTCTCATGGTTCACCTCCCCTTCCAATTTCCCTCAACTCCCTTCTCCTCTCCATCTACCCTTGTCCTCTATATTATTTGTTATGCTCCACCAATAAGTGAAACCATATGATACTTGACTTTCTCTGTTTGACTTATTTCACTCAGCATAATCTCTTCCAGTCCTGTCCATGTTGCTACAAAAGTTGGGTATTCGTCCTTTCTGATGGAGGCATAATACTCCATAGTGTATATGGACCACATCTTCCTTATCCATTCATCCGTTGAAGGGCATCTTGGTTCTTTCCACAGTTTGGCGACCGTGGCTATTGCTGCTATAAACATTGGGGTACAGATGGCCCTTCTTTTCACTACATCTGTATCTTTGGGGTAAATACCCAGCAGTGCAATTGCAGGGTCATAGGGAAGATCTATTTTTAATTTCCTGAGGAATCTCCACACTGTTCTCCAAAGTGGCTGCACCAGTTTGCATTCCCACCAACAGTGTAAGAGGGTTCCCCTTTCTCCACATCCTCTCCAACACACGTTGTTTCCTGTCTTGCTAATTTTGGCCATTCTAACTGGTGTAAGGTGGTATCACAATGTGGTTTTGATTTGAATCTCCCTGATGGCTAGTGATGATGAACATTTTTTCATGTGTCTGGTAGCCATTTGTATGTCTTCATTGGAGAAGTGTCTGTTCATATCTTCTGCCCATTTTTTAATATGATTATCTGTTTTGTGTGTGTTGAGTTTGAGGAGTTCTTTATAGATCCTGGATATCAACCTTTTATCTGTACTGTCATTTGCAAATATCTTCTCCCATTCCGTGGGTTGCCTCTTTGTTTTGATGACTGTTTCTTTTGCTGTGCAGAAGCTTAACCTATTTACCATCACAGTGAGATGTCCAGTACATCAAATTCCATAATAAACTTCTAACCTGAATTTTTTGATACATACACATGTGTTTTTCTTTTGCTTTTCTATTTTTTTAATTTTTTAAAAAAAATTTAGTTTAGTTTAGTCCAGTTTATTCCATTTTTATTTTTATTTTCCAATATTCATATAGAGTTAAACTTCAAGGTAACCCCCTTTCTCCAATCAATGCTACCCCTATAGGTAAACCAATTTTTAATCCCCCTTTATCTTAGGAAAGTTGAGTCCTTTAACAAAGATATCAAGATACATCCAGGAAGAATCAAAATAACCTTCCTCGCCCACACTGAGAATTTATGACCACTCTCCCATCTTTTTCTTCCACCAGTGTTTCTGTGTATTTGTGTTTGTCCTGATAGTATATAAATCTTATACTTGGGGTTCTTTTTGACGAGGTTCTTCCTTTTTTTTGCTTATATATATATTTTTTTTCTCTTGTCATATACTTTTATCAGTCTTTTTGTTTGTCTGTTTTTGTTTGTATACGTCATAAATCTTACCCTGGGGCCCATTTGGGCTGAACCTTCTCTTTTATCTTCCCTTTTTTTCCTGTATCTCTCTCTCTCTCTTTTTTCTTTTTCTTTTCTTTTTTCTCTCGTTTGGGTGGGGAATCCTGATTGCTCAGAAGTGTTCCAGGGTGCACCTTGACTGCACCATGATCGATACATCCAGCTACATCGGTCCAGTCATCTCTCATCAAAATGACTAGGAGGAGGAATCCCCAACAGAAGAAAAATACAGAGGATGGGCCTTCTGCAACAGAGCTAACGGCTATCAACATAGACAATATGTCAGAAAGAGAATTCAGGCTAACAATTATCCAGGCAATAGCTAGGTTGGAGAAAGCCATGGATGACCAAACAGAATTGATTAGGGCAGAATTGAAAGCGACCAGGGAGGATGTTCATAATGTTAGGGCAGAGCTGAAGGCCACCAGGGATGAGGTTCACAACGCTCTCAATGAGTTCCAATCTAATCTAAATTCTCTAAAAGCTAGGGTAACTGAGACAGAAGATAGAATTAGTGATCTGGAGGACAAACAGATAGAGAGAAAGGATCAGGAGGAAGCCTGGAACAAACAGCTTAGAAGCCACGAAAACAGAATCAGGGAAATAAATGATGCCATGAAACGTTCCAACGTCAGAATTATTGGAATCCCTGAAGGGGAGGAGAAAGAAAGAAGTCTAGAAGATATAGTGGAACAAGTTCTTCATGAAAATTTTCCCAATCTTGCGAATGGAACAAGTGTTCATGTACTAGAAGTAGAAAGGTCCCCCCCCCCCAAGATTATAAATTCAAAAAAAACATCCAGGCACCTCATAGTAAAATTGAGGAATCATAATTGTAGATACAATCTCTTGAAAGCCGCTAGGACAAAGAAGCTCCTTACATACAGAGGAAAGCCCATCAGAATAACATCAGACCTGTCCACAGAGACCTGGCAAGCCAGAAAGGGCTGGCAAGATATATTCAGGGCACTAAATGAGAAGAACATGCAGCCAAGAATACTTTATCCAGCAAGACTGACATTCAAAATGGATGGAGAGATAAAGAGTTTCCAAGACCAGCAAGGCTTAAAAGACTATGCAACCACCAAGCCGACACTGCAGGAAATATTAAGGGGGGTTCTATAAAAGAGGAAAAATCCTAAGAATAGCATTGAACAGAAATATAGAGATAATCGACAGAAAGAAAGACTTCAAAGATAACATAGTGTCAATAAAAACGTATCTCTCAATAATCACTCTCAATGTGAATGGCCTAAATGCGCCCATAAAACAACACAGGGTTGCAGATTGGATAAAACGACAGGACCCATCCATATGTTGTCTACAAGAGACCCATTTTGAACCTAAAGATACACCCAGACTGAAAGTGAAGGGATGGAGAAGCATCTTTCATGCCAATGGGCCTCAAAAGAAGGCCAGGGTAGCGATTCTCATATCAGATAAATTAGATTTTAAACTAAAGACGGTAGTCAGAGATATAGAAGGATACTACATAATTCTTAAAGGGACTATCTACCAAGGTGATCTAACAATTGTAAATATCTATGCCCCCAATATGAGAGCAGCCAATTACATAAGAAAACTATTAATCAAGATAAAGAGTCATATTGATATGAATACTTTAATAGTAGGAGATCTTAACACGCCTCTCTCAGAAATAGACAGATCATCGAAGCAGAAAATCAATAAAGAAATAAGAGCATTGAATGACACATTGGACCAGATGGACCTCATAGATATATACAGAACATTCCACCCTAAAACAACAGAATACTCATTCTTCTCAAGTAAACATGGAACCTTCTCCAGAATAGACCACATACTGGGTCAAAAATCAGGGCTCAACCGATACCAAAAGACTGACATTATTCCCTGCATATTCTCAGATCACAATGCTTTGAAACTGGAGCTCAATCACAAGGAAAAGTTCAGAAGGAACTCAAACACCTGGAAGCTAAAGACCACCTTGCTTAAGAATGCTTGGATCAACCAGGAGATCAAAGAAGAACTTAAACAATTCATGGAAACCAATGAGAATGAAGACACTTCACTCCAAAACCTATGGGATACAGCAAAGGCAGTCCTAAGGGGGAAATTCATAGCCATCCAAGCCTCCCCCCAAAAAATTGAAAAATCCAGAATACACCAGTTTTCTCTACACCTTAAAGAACTGGAGAATCAAGAACAAATCAAACCAACTCCACATGTAAGAAGGGAAATAATCAAGATTAGAGCAGAGATCAACGAGGTAGAAACCAGAGATACAGTAGAACATATCAATGAAACTAGAAGCTGGTTTTTTGAAAGAATCAATAAGATCAATAAACCATTGGCCACACTAATCCAAAAGAAAAGAGAAAGCCCAAATTAATAAAATTATGAATGAAAAGGGAGAGATCACAACTAACACCAAGGAAGTAGAAACAATCATCAGAAGTTATTATCAACAGTTATATGCCAATAAGCTAAGCAACCTAGATGAAATGGATGCATTCCTGGAAAACTATAAACTCACAAAATTGAACCAGGAAGAAATTGACAACCTGAATAGACTGATATCTAGTAACGAGATTGAAGCAGTGATCAAAAACCTCCCAAAAAGCAAGAGCCCAGGACCTGACGGATTCCCTGGGGAATTCTATCAAACTTTCAAAGAAGAAATAATACCTATTCTCCTGAAGCTGTTTCAAAAAATTGAAGCAGAAGGAAAACTTCCAGACTCTTTTTATGAAGCCAGCATTACCCTGATCCCCAAACCAGGCAAAGACCCTACCAAAAAGGAGAATTTCAGACCGATATCACTGATGAATATGGATGCTAAGATTCTCAACAAGATCCTAGCAAACAGGATCCAACAGCACATTACAAAGATTATCCACCATGACCAGGTGGGATTCATCCCTGGGTTACAAGGATGGTTCAACATTCGCAAATCAATCAATGCGATAGAACAAATCAATAAGAGAAGAGAGAAGAAGCACATGGTCCTCTCAATTGATGCAGAAAAAGCATTTGACAAAATCCAGCATCCGTTCCTGATTAAAACGCTTCAAAGTATAGGGATAGAGGGAACATTGCTGAACTTCATCAAATCTGTCTATGAAAGACCCACAGCAAATATCATCCTCAATGGGAAAAAGCTTGCAGCCTTCCCGTTGAGATCAGGAACACGACAAGGATGCCCACTCTCACCACTCTTGTTCAACATAGTATTAGAAGTCCTAGCAACAGCAATCAGACAACAAAGAGAAATAAAAGGTATCCAAATTGTCAAGGAAGAAGTCAAACTCTCTCTCTTCGCAGATGACATGATTCTTTATATGGAAAACCCGAAAGACTCCACCCCCAAACTACTAGAACTCATACAGCAATTCAGTAACGTGGCAGGATACAAAATCCATGTACAGAAATCAGTGGCTTTCTTATACACTAACAATTAAAATACAGAATGGGAAATTAGAGAATTGATTCCATTTACTATAGCACCAAGAACCATAAGATATCTCGGAATAAACCTAACCAAAGAGGTTAAAGATCTGTACTCGAGGAACTTACAGAAAACTCATGAAAGAAATTGAAGAAGACACAAAAAGATGGAAGACCATTCCATGCTCTTGGATCGGAAGAATAAACATTGTTAAAATGTCTATACTGCCTAGAGCAATCTATACTTTTAATGCCACTCCAATCAAAATTCCACCGGTATTTTTCAAAGAGCTGAAGCAAATAATCCTAAAATTTGTATGGAATCAGAAGAGACCCCGAATTGCTAAGGAAATGTTGAAAAAAGAAAATAAAACTGGTGGCATCACGTTACCTGATTTCAAGCTTTACTATAAAGCTGTGATCACCAAGACAGCATGGTACTGGCATAAAAACAGACATATGGACCAGTGGAACAGAGTAGAGAGCCCAGATATGGACCCTCAACTCTATGGTCAAATAATCTTCGACAAAACAGGAAAAAATATCCAGTGGAAAAAAGACAGTCTCTTCAATAAATGGTGCTGGGAAAACTGGACAGCTATATGTAGAAGAATGAAACTCGACCATTCTCTTACACCATACGCAAAGATAAACTCAAAATGGATAAAAGACCTCAACGTGAGACAGGAATCCATCAGAATCCTAGAGGAGAACATAGGCAGTAACCTCTTCAATATCAGCCACAGCAACTTCTTTCAAGATATGTCCCCAAAGGCAAAGGAAACAAAAGCGAAAATGAACTTTTGGGACTTCATCAAGATCAAAAGCTTCTGCACAGCAAAGGAAACAGTCAACAAAACAAAGAGGCAACCCACGGAATGGGAGAAGATATTTGCAATTGACAGTACAGACAAAAGGTTGATATCCAGGATCTATAAAGAACTCCTCAAACTCAACACACACAAAACAGACAATCATATTAAAAAATGGGCAGAAGATAGGAACAGACACTTCTCCAATGAAGACATACAAATGGCTATCAGACACATGAAAAAATGTTCATCATCACTAGCCATCAGGGAGATTCAAATCAAAACCACATTGTGATACCACCTTACACCAGTTAGAATGGCCAAAATTAGCAAGACAGGAAATAACGTGTGTTGGAGAGGATGTGGAGAAAGGGGAACCCTCTTACACTGTTGGTGGAAATGCAAACTGGTGCAGCCACTTTGGAGAACAGTGTGGAGATTCCTCAAGAAGTTAAAAATAGAGCTTCCCTATGACCCTGCAATTGCACTACTGGGTATTTACCCCAAAGATATAGATGTAGTGAAAAGAAGGGCCATCTTTATCCCAATGTTTATAGCAGCAATGGCCACGGTCACCAAACTGTGGAAAGAACCAAGATGCCCTTCAACGGATGAATGGATAAGGAAGATGTGGTCCATATACACTATGGAGTATTATGCCTCCATCAGAAAGGACGGATACCCAACTTTTGTAGCAACATGGACAGGACTGGAAGAGATTATGCTGAGTGAAATAAGTCAAGCAGAGAGAGTCAAGTATCATATGGTTTCACTTATTGGTGGAGCATAACAAATAATATAGAGGACAAGGGTAGATGGAGAGGAGAAGGGAGTTGAGGGAAATTGGAAGGGGAGGTGAACCATGAGAGACTATGGACTCTGAAAAACAACCTGAGGGTTTTGAAGGGGTGGGGGGTGGGAGGTTCGGGGAACCAGGTGGTGGGTATTAGGGAGGGCACAGATTGCATGGAGCACTGGGTGTGGTGAAAAAACAATGAGTACTGTTACGCTGAAAATAAATAAATAATTTAAATTAAAAAAAAAATGGGAATTGGAGTTAAACTGACCTAGCATTTATATGAGGAAGGTTGAGTCAGGAAAGCAAGATGTAGAGAAGTGTCATATGATATTACTTTGTAAAATATTGCCACACAAACATAATCACACAAAGCCCTTTAGATGTAGTGTGTGTGTGTGAGTATGCATGTGTATTTGTGTATGTCTGTGTCAATGTGTAAGTGTGGGTGTGAATGTGTGTGTCTGTACACACCTATGTGAACATGGGGAAAATACAGGAGGACTCATTCTGGTTATTAACATGGGTTATGGGGTACAGGGGGTGCCAATGGTAGGGAATGCAGAGAAAAAGGGGAAGCAAGTTAAGACAGTGAAAAGAAGGAGAAACAGTTAGTAAAAAAATGTAATAAAAGTACAACAACCTGTATGATATAATGATTTATGCACTTATATGAAAATATATAATGTGCAACCCTTACTCATTTTTTTATAGGTCTCAGCTTAAATATCAATTTCCCAGGGAGCTTTCCCTGACCACTCTGTATTGTTATGTAACATGATATATATTCCCATCCTTCTCTGTCCTTATTAAAATTGTATTTTACTATTAGCCTCTTTTTCCAAACTTTGCTCAGATTTTCCCAGCTTTCGATTACTGTTTAAATGTTGTATCCAAATTGGATAAGAACTTGTAGCAGGGGTCTGGATCTCATAACTGTGGGGATCTGGCCACCCCATGGTTCTCTTAGCTCTGAGAAGTCCTGTCAGTTTTCCAAGGGAAGAAGTTTATGTTACCACAGGGTGTTAATGAGGGATCATGCCTTTCCCAGCACTGTCTCAGGTTATCTCCCCTGGGTCCGTCTGGCCATCTGCATTCCTTTGTGCTCAGGGCTTCTGTACCTGTCCCCCAGAGAGGATTCTGTGGGCAGAAGAACTCTAGTTACTGTGATTGATAGAACTTGCCCAGCTCTGTGGTCATGCTCTGGAACTGAGAAGAGACTACAGTGAGGGTGACTGTAAATTCCAGAATGTGTCTGGGGACAGCTGGAGCTGACACTTGTTCTAACACCACAGACTAACCAAGACAGGCATGAAAGAGTTAACACAGGGCATGCTCCAGTGAGGGCACAACAACGGAGTTTATTAAGCATTATCTTATTTTATGTTTCTAATTAAAGATGTTTATGAGAAAGAAATTCATATGAAGGGAAGAGAAAGATACTTAGTTCAATTCATTTTCAGACTGTATAGTTAATAAATTCTTCTTTTTATAATAATAGCCTTATTTTTTTAAGTAGTTGCATTTCTGTATTCACAAAAAGCAGGACAGGAAGAAAAGATTGACTCTGTTTTTCTAGAAGATCCAGAGAAGCCAGATTCCCATCCAGGTCATTGTCCTTGGTAAGCTTAGATAAAACATTCAGATTTGAAAATGAAAAGAAAACGTGGAAATAAATTACACTACATGGATCTTTGAAACCTGGCGAGTGTTAATTCTAAGAGCTTTTTATATTAAATAACCTGAGCTTCCCTGTCACATTGCCTGTCACTCTGTCCTGTGCAGAGAGGATTGAGTTGGATAACGACTCCCATTAGCACTGGGGAAGGTTTCACATGTAAATCCCTTACAAATGGGAAAGCAAATAGAGTATCCTGGTTAGTAAATCAACAAAGCTTGGGTGTTAGATTTTTCTCCTAGAAGAGTGCCCTTGGTGGTTTGTTATCTTTGCAGTGGATGAAGCAGGCAGCTCTCAGCCCACTGTGCTTGCCTGCTTTTCCTTCTCATCAGGAGTGTCCAGCATCTGCAGCCTTTTCTCCAGTCTCTGTTTCCATTCTTCTCTGAGCCTGAGGGGAGAAAAATACAAGTGGTTAGTGCTTTTGTCTCCATATCTGCTGGTCCAATTGAGGTGTGTTTTTTTCCCCCCTTCTAACAAATATTTTTAAGAGAAACAAATGGCTTTTACAGATTAATGAAGACAAAAATAGATAAATGAAAAAAGTCTATGAATATATAGTTGTATAAATTTGTTCCTTCCTAAACTGATGTGTGGATTCAGTGTAACATCAAACAAAATCCCAGAAAGACCTTCTTGGTAGATACCAATAAGCTGACTCTAAATTTTATATGAAGGCAAAAGGACTAGATTAGGAACAACTTTGAAGAAGAAAGTTGGAAGACTCACACTATTTAATTCTGTGACTTAAGAGGTTATAATAATCAAGACAGTATGGCACTGGTGAAGGAACACACAAATAGGTCAATGGAACAGAAGAGAGTCCAGAAATAAATATACCCAAATACAGCCAATTGATTATTGACAAGAGACAAAGGCAAGAGAGGAAAGATTTTTTTTTTTTTTTTTTTCAAATAAATGGTCTGCGGTGCCTGGGTGCCTCAGTCAGTTAAGTGTCTGCCTTCGGCTCAGGTCATGATCCCAGGGTCCTGGGATTGAGTCCCTCATTGGGGTCCCTGCCCAGCAGGAAGCCTCCTTCTTTCTCTCTCACTCCCCCTGGTTGTGTTTCGTCTCTCGCTGTGTCTCTCTCTGTCAAATAAATAAATAAAATCTTTAACAAACAAACAAACAAGCAAACAAAAAATGGTGCTGGAGCATCATACATTCATATTTTTAAAAATGGACTTTAGGAGTGTCTGGGTGGCTTGGTCAGTTAAGCATCTGTCTTTGGCTTGAGTTATAATCTCGGGGTCCTGGGATCAAGCCCCACATCAGGCTCCCTGCTTCTCCCTTTCCCTCTGCCCCTCTTCTCACCTCTCCCCACTTGTGCTCTCTGCTCTCTCTTTCAAGTAAATGGATGAAATCTTTAAAAAAAAAAAAAAAGGACTTTAATCTATACTCCACATCTTATACAAAATTAACTCAAAATGGATCATAGACCTAAATATAAAATGTAAGACTAAGACTTCTAAAAAAAAAAAAAAAACCCACAAAATAACATCTCCATTATTTCCCTTGGCTTAGGGGAAAAATTCTTAGCTACAACACAAAAAGCATAATTCATTGGAAAAAGAAAACTTGGATTTTTATCAAAATAAAAAATTTGTTCTGTGAGGCACTGTAAAAGGGAATAAAAGGCAAGCCATAAGTGAAGAACATTTTTGCAAATCACAAATCTGTTAAGAGACTTGTTTCTAGAATATATAAAGTTCAAACTAAATGTTAAGAAAATAAACAATGTAATGGGCAAAAAATTTGAACAAACATTTTGCCAAAGAAGTTGTATGGATGGCAAATAAACACATAAAATTAATACTTAGCATAACTAGGAAAATGAAAATTAAACTACAATGAGGTAACCCTGGTCTCATAGAATGACCCAAACAAAAAAGAAAAACAACAAAAAGAGTCCCTTCTTAATCCTCTCCTCCCCCAAAAACTCCAACAAAATTTAAAAAACCTTTACAACAAAACTGAAATCAAGTGTTGGTCAGGATGTTGAGTAACTGGAATTCTTTTACATTGTGGTGGAAATACAAAATGGTATAGTCAGTTGGGAAAATAGTTTGGCATTTACCATATGACCAGCAATCTTAATCCTGGGTATTGACTGAAGAGAAACAGAGACTTATGTTCCACAGAAATCTGTATGCAAATGTTTACAGCAGTTTTATTCATAATCATCAAAAACCAGAAAAGACCCTAATGTCCTTTTGGTGGATCACCAAACTGTGATACATCCACACAACAGAATAATACTCAGCAATGATGAGGAATAGGCAACTGTTATGCACAACAACAATAATTAATCCCAAATACATTTTGCTGAGTGAGAAAAGCCAGATCAAGAGACTACATATTATATACTTCATTTATGCAATTCTGGAGAAAGCAAAACTATAGGGGTAAAGAACAGATCATTGGTTGCCAGGGATTAGAAAGTAATGGAGGAATTGACCACAAAGGAGCAGCATGTGGGGATTTTTCAGAGCGATGGGACTATACTGTATCTTGAGTGTGGTAATTATATGACTCTAAGCATCTGTCAAAAACTCACAGAACTGTATGTACACATGAAAAAAATGCATGGTGCTTATAAATCAATTGAGAAAAAGAAAATCCATAGTAAAATGGCCAGAGGATATAAAATGGCTGCACCAGAAGAAGAAATCCAACTGTTTCTTATGCATATAAAAATATCTCATCTAAACTTGTAATTAATTAAATTCAGTTTAATTCTGGAACACTGAAAAGAAATTTGAAAATTCAGTTTAAAACCGTGAGATGCCATTTTTCACCTGTCAGATTAACAATGATTAAGAGTTTGACAACACACAGTGTGAGCAACTACGGAAATTGGCACTCCCATACTCAGGATGGGAGTTTAAATTAATACAACATCTTTGCAAAACAAGAAGTCAGGAAGTCAAAATTAAAAACAACAACAAAGAACTCATCTTTTGACTTAAGATTTTAATTTTTATGAACTTATTCCATAATTCTTATTCATGTATGCAAAAATGTATTTGCAAGTATTCTTTTTAGAACATTTAGAACAGCCAGAAAATGAAAAACAACCGGTGTTCTTTGATGTGATTGATTAAATCAATTGTTAACATCATTATAAGGGAAAGCATTAAAGAAGAACTGGGTGTACTTATATAGAAAAGCTTCCAGGTAAGTTAAAAAAAAAAAGGGCGCAAATTAGTGAAGATAGTATAGTCTTATTTTGCATAAAAATATAGCACACATATTTATTTGCTTATTCAAATTGAAGCTTTGGAGAAAGATATACAAAGAACTTGGCAGCTTTCCCTGGAGAGTAGGTCTAGGAGTCTAAGTAAGAAGGATACTCACTTCTAATTATATGACTTTTTGTGATACTTGAATTAAAAAAAAAGTATATATATGTGTGTGTGTGTATATATATATATATATATATATATATGCACTCGTGGTCATTACATAGATATAAAAATAACCAAAATGAAAAGATTGGGTAAATGTTATTAGTTTACTGGAGCTGCCATAACAAAATACCACAGTCTGGGGGTCTTAAACAACAAAAATTTATTTTCTCATAGCTCTGGAGGCTGGAAGTCCTAGATCAAGGTGTCAGTAGATTTTGTTTTCTCCCAATGCCTCTCTCCTTTGCTTGCAGATGGTCTTTTTGCTTCATTCTCATGTGGCCTTTCCTCTGGGTGTGTGCGCATTCCTGGTGTCCCTTAGTGCATCCTAATTTCTTCTTATAAGGACATTAATCGGATTGGATTACGCAGACACTAAAGTTCTCCTTTGAAGCAAGTCACCTCTCTTAAAGGCCCTATAAGCAAATACAGTCACACTCTGAGGTACTGGGGGTTAGGACTTTAGCATGAATTTGAGGGGATACAATTCAGTTCATAACATTGCTAAAGCAAAGTAATGCATGCTTATTTCAGGGAAATCAGAATATATGAAGAAGAATTTAAAAAGTTGGATTTAACCTTAATTTTTCACCCTTATAAATAGCCCTAAAGTGAGTATAATAATAATACTCTCTTAATATACCTATTTTCCTTGGAGAAATTCCTAGAGAAAAGTAAGTTAGAGGGTATAAGTATTTTGAAGGCTTTAGGCACCTACTACTAATGGATTTCTGGAAGATTCTCACTTAAAACTCTGCTCAATTATAGGCCCAGGAAAGAATTTAAAGACTATGCAGTATCTGGCTATTGTTAGTTATAGTTGTTGTTTAAGCACATTAGCAACCAAGAATTGAAATTTGAAGTATCGAGAGAAGAATTAGGGATATAGGAAATAATGTTAAGACATTGGTTATATCCTCATTCTACCTCAAATTAAATTAAAGTGATGGACATAAAAATAACAGTTTGCTTATTTGAAAGGTGAGATAAAACATGGAATGGTTGTTCTCTCGTAGCCAGGCAGTTGGTCCACAGCTTTTCGCACACTTTACTTGGGAAGTGATGATTTATTGAGCTTATATGACCTTCTGTTGATATCCATCTTTTAGTAATTTTGACAAGTTGTTATTTCTTCATTATGCTTATTAAGTATGCACCTTCTATTTCAACTTGCAACCAATCTCTAGGTTCATAAGCTCCCCTTATTAAGAATTTCTGAAAGGTTCTTTAAATAAATTTGCCTCCAAAGTTACACGACTTTTGTCTCTGAAATCTTTTAAAGTTCACTAATGACTATTTGTTTTTAAATAAATTGCTATCTGTGTATTTCATAGAACTGGATGAAATTCTTAATATGATATGAACTCATTCACTAATTAAAGGGGCTTTGTTTTTTCTGGATGTAGTGGGCATGAAAATGTGTCACTCAGAGATGCTGCTGTGGGGAGCATAGCTGACTTCCCATCTGCAACTACTTCCCATCTACATCTGCTCCAAGCATTTGCACCAAGGCCAAACTTTTCTTGGGCTACTCTCAGCCAGTGACTGAGCACAGCAGAGGTACCAATGCAGGCCTCTCTCTGCAAGATACGGAACTTCTTTGAATAGTTGCCTTTGGCTCAGGGACTTCCCATTAGTCTGGCCAAAACTTTATTAGGTTTGCCCTGACGCGTAACCCAGTTCCACTTCCTTCCCTTTCTCTTTCATGGAGGTCAGACCTGTAGCACAGTCTGATGACTCTCCTTAACTTCTCTGACTCTTCTTAGTGGTATGCTATTAGTTTGTGAGGATAATTCTTATTTTTTTAGGGATTTTGTAAGCTCATTATTAAATATAAACATTACTAAAAGTAAATTGTAAAGTTACAATTAAATTATATTAAGTTTAATCTATTAAATTTATTAAGACTATTAACTTAATGTTATATTAATTTTATTAAAACCAGTAATAACTGTGTGAAATTCACTTTCTAGTTATTTTACTGCATTTTGCAATAATCTGTGATCTTCAGGTTATTTAGGTCTATTATCTTTAAATGGTGAAATTATTATATGATGGGGTGCCATTGCCTTCTCAACTCATCTTCACTGATGTCACATCGATAGCTTGAAATAAACCATTTACAACATGGATGTTGGCAAAGACTATAAATCTGGCCAGTTGCCCATGTTTGTAAATAAATAAAGTTTCATTGAACTATAGTTCTGACTCTGTTTACATATCGTCTAAGGCTGCTTTCACATGACAGTGACAGAGCTGAGTAGATGCAACAAGGACCACATGCCCCCCCCCTCAATATTTGCAACCTTGTCCTTATAAAAAATGTTTGTTGACCCCTCATCTAGACTTTTAAAGTGATGGAGACAATTTTAATATTGCAGATTAAATTTAGAACTGTGCTATGTTTATAACTATTACATTATAACTATCAAACAAATAAACAAATACATACATAATTTGTGTAAATATTCTTCCAGTACTAGAAAACTATTCTTGATGATCTAACTTATTTGTTAAATTAATAGTAATGAAGTACTCATCCAATTTTGTCAAATCGTGGTTGAACTGCAACTATAGATTGGCTGTAGATGAAAGAGGTTGGCATAAACCAATAAAAGCATACTATGAAAATCAGTTAGGTATATGGAATTTATAATAAAGAACATTGTATATTTTCTTAATATTTGTAAATTGTGTGCTACACATACTTTATACCTATGAAATTTATGATAAACTTACATAGGTATATACACATGTACATTTTTTTTTCCACAGAGAGCCAGTTTTTAAACATTTGTTAGTACAGCACAACTTCCTCCCCATTTTTCTCTCACAGGTGTTTCCCCCCAAAAATGTCATACCCATCAAATCTTGCCCTCTGCTTCTCACCAAGTTAATGTATTTGGAATGATAAATTTATTCTAGGAACAGAGCTTAGGAATCTGGCGTTCATAATACATTTCTCCACTTTTTATGATAGCTATAACACTATTTATTGCCAGATGGTAAAGGATTCAGGGCTCTATCTACCCAAGTTCTCTTTAAATCTTGTTTTCTGAATATTTAGATTGTTTGCTGCCCCTTTCTGATCAACATTATTTATCACTGTGTTGCTGCCATTTATCTCGGGTTCTCAGTAAAGTGGTGAATATAAGTGCATATACAGACCTTTTATTTTGTAGTAAGAAAGGTCAACATGAGAAAGGTAAAGCTTAAAAATTGGTATACAGACTGAGATACAGTAGAGGAACAATACAACTGGCTTTTGAAGCTTGAAGATAACATTTTCCCTTAATCCTACAGATATTGACCTCACTTTTCAAATGGAGACCAAACAAAATTTACTATTTATTATTCTAGATTCATCTGATTTGTGGAGGAGTTGTAGTTAATATATAGGAACACAGATTCTCCCTGATACGTTGGGGGTTTGATTAGAAAGCACGATTTTTTTCTGAGATTCTTAAACTAGAATTGTAACATCCTTACTGGAAACCAGTGAAGAGCAGCTGGGACAAAATCAGATTTTTTCTAACATTTGTGAGGCACTAAATATATGTATCAGTTTGGATCCTCCAAGAAGCAGACTTGGAGGAATCACCTATGAAAAATAAAGGTGAAGAGTGAACTGAAGTAGTCAGGACAGTCTTCAGACTTCCATGCTGGCCTCATCCCTGTGGAAAGAGAGGGAGGAAAAAAATGTGGGTGCGAAGAGCTCCACCCCACAGCACAGTGCTAAAAAAGCTGGGGCTAGGTTGAGGGGGAGGCCCTGGGCAAGGTGCCCAGCAAAGAAGCTCTGTCATGCAGGAACTGCCCAGAACTAGTTTCCTCTGCCATGCTCAGTCAGGGTTAAGTTTGGCCCCAACTCAAGCTCAGTGATGGATCCAGAAGGGTGGCAGCTAGAGCTCTCTGTCAGCTCTGTGCCCCATTGCAAGCTACCTTGAAGGAGCGCTGAATAGAGTACATCTGTGGTTACTACAATATGTAGAGTAGTAAATAATTCCAGTCATCAAAGAGTTTATAGTTTATTGAGTTCTTGATCTCCCGTTTTGAATCTTGGTATTTCATTACAATCTCTGTACTTTTGTTTGAATATGAAAGGTCAGACATTGATTTTGCCACTTCTATTCCAGTAGAATAACAGATATACCTTTATAGTAGTTTTTCCTTAGTAAGGAGAGATGGGCCTGATCCTGGTTTCCTTGTGACCTGCAGCTCACTGGCCTGATTGTGGGGCAGAGCTCCAATAGCCAACACAGGATGGCACAGGATGACACAGGATGACAGCCTTGGCATAATGACTTGAACAAGTCAGTTTACTAATCACATTCCCCATCTCAGTTTGAATGAAAAATCTAAATTTTTTTCTCAGTGGTGCTCTTTCTAGACTAAATCTTATTTTATAACAGATTTAAAATAATGATTTCATCTGGCTAGGAGATTATGAGTTGGGTATTTTGTTACCTGCGGTTGAAAGCATCCTGAATGACACATCTGATAAGCAGGAACCAAGCAGAGGGAGGGGAGTGGTCCTGAAGTGAGGCTTGATAAACCCCTTTCCCACTCAAGTCTTCCAGATTTAATATCTACCTGATGCTGTGAATTCTGTTACATTCTGAAGAGGTATTTTGAAACCATATTTAAACTAAAACACTATTTTTTTTTTAAATATAAGCCCTGCACAATTTCTCAGTTATAGCTACAGGCTGATCATTTACACTTAGTTGTCCATGTCATTTATCATCTAAACTGCAATACTTTTAAAATAAAAGGGCAAATCATAGTCTGTAATTATAACAAATGATAGATGTTTACCTGAACTGTCCCCCAAATGAGGAGGTTTGGTCATCACACCTATACTGCATCAAATTGTCTCCATCAGTTATTTGCAAACAGTTTTCAACTTATCTATTGGTCAATAGAAATTCCTCTTGTGTTGCTTCTTTCTGGCCATGCTCGGAGGAAGTAAGGGGTTTATGTTTCTGGGGTCACTCATCTTGCTTCATGATCTCACCTCCAAGGCCTCTGCCAGCTACGTCAGTTACCAGGGTAAATAGATGCTCTGCAGCTCTGTCTGAATTCTTCTGTGCAGTAGTGTGCTAACAAGCATGTCTGTTTCCTCTCTACCCAGCTTTGGCACAACTCTTGCTTGTCAGACCAGCAGAGAAAATAAGGAAATATTGATTTTGTTCTACCAGAAAAGGGACTGGTGGAAAATTTTAGGGTTTTTGTCTTCTAGTGTTCACTTAGAACATTTTTGTATTGTATATTGGCTTGAATTTGCCTTTTATAAGTGGAGAGTAGAATAAAAAAGAGTGTGAGTATTATGTATGTATGTTGGGAGTGTGTGCTTATGTATAGTGGAGTATGGGGAGGTATAGGTCACAGGGCTAGAATAGGGACGTTGGGGTTTATGGCATTTATTGGTCTGCAAGTATATGTTGGAAGGTACACTATTATTCTGTTTCAAACTGTTTGCTCAGATCAGCAGGATTTAAACCAATATTCCAACATTCTGGTTTTGGTGTGAAAAATAAATCTGGGATGACAAAACCACTACTTTTCATTCACTGTTAACCAAAATAAGAAAGCTTTTGAGTTTTTTAATTCATAGTTGATAAGGGAAATAGCTCTTAAGTGAGACTCCAGAACAGATGGGGAACCCCAGGAAGCTGCCTCTATTCCCCTGTCCCTTAAGATTTTCAATGCAGAGGCTCTGTTCACATCTTTAAACATTTATTTGTGGGACACAATGATGAAATGTTTCATGATGAGCACATTTTGAAGATTTATTCTGTTTGTTATAGAAGGGAGAGAAAACTGCCCCAACTTGGAGGGAGTCATTTCTGGGGCACATGGGAATCTTGAGAATTATTTGTTTAACTTACTTTAAAATTTAAAAAATTGCTTAATTATTTGTAAATGCATTTGTTCCATGGACCATTTGCAACTGGTTGTCTTTTTCATAACTTTATTTTGCCTAATTACAAAATGGCAGAACATCTTTGTAGAAACTTTGGAAAAACTAGGGGGGCTTATACACTAAAATCTGTCATTCCACCAATCAAAATTAATTTTTCTTATTATCTTAGTGTATTTTATTTTAATCCTTTTCTTGTATATACAGATAGATTGTGTATATATTCTGATAAAAATAAAATATTACAAATTATGCTTTTAATTCCATATCTTGAGAATTCTGGAAGGGAAAATGTACAGAGAGTTCATGCTGGGATTTGGCTCTCACTGGGTTGTGGGCCAAGACTTAGAGGGTGGAAGAAGGCAGGAACCACACAATTGACTTTCCTCACTCCCCTGGAGTCACCAGGACTGGATGCTCTAATATGCGACTCTTCTGCATGTAGAAAAGCCTGATTTAGCTTGCTGGATAAACAGGAATGTAGCTGGAATGGTGACAGAACTCTTCTTTGGCTATGGAGAGAAGCTATTTCTCCTCCAGAGCTAATAAAGGTTTTTAGAAGTTAATGTTGATTCAAGACATGTGAATTACATGTTTTCAGCTCAGCATGATCAGAAACATGGAGGCATAGTGCCGTGTGACTAGCAGAATACTCAGCTGCCACTCCACTGTGAGTAGGCATCTTAGCAAAACAGACAGCCTGGCTGGGCTGTTTCCCATTCTAAGGAGAGAGAACCCAGGTAGTTTCTGAAACAGTAAGTTGATCTCTCTATTCCAAAGTTTTGCACATGGGAGGGCAGGTGCTGGCTCTTTTATTCAGAGTGATGTTGACACATGTGACCTCACATAGGTATATGTTTCCCTTCAGCAGATTCCTTTGGCAAGAATATCAAGTTTACTTGCCAAAGAGAGGAAGACCACATTTTCCTCTCCCCAGAATATTAATATATATCATCCCAAATGTGAGATCTTTTATACTTATATAAATTGACCTAACCTTGAAATTTAGTGTACCTCATGTGCTGGGGATTGCAACAGAAGAGAGGTGAGGAAAACAAATTTTCAGTTTATCAAGATATAAATAACAGAATCTCACTTTTATTGATCTATAAAAAGGCTTATCCTTATCTATAAGTCACCGGTTCTCAATAAGGAGTGACTTTGCCCTCTAAGCAATATTTGGTAACATCAGCAGATATTTTTGTTGTCATAATGAGTAGGGGAGTCCTACTGGACTGTAACATTTTGAGGGATGTTGCTAAACATCTTACAAAGCACAGGACCCCCCCCCCAAAGAATTATCTGGCTCTAAATATTAAAGTGCTAGGTTGAAAAACCCTGGTATAGGTGGTGGAAAGACTGAATAAGTATATTAACTAAGCGGGTCTTGAATTTTCCATACTTTATGATGTTTTGACATCTTAAGAAACTTGCTGGCCTTGGAAAGGAATAGCCTTTTCTTAGAGCTATCAAAAGGCTTGATGTGAACATGTCAACCAATCCTGAGTCTGGGCCCCAACGACCTCTAACTCTCACATATGAAACCATATTTCCCCTTTCCTAAATTATCCCAGGGCTAGGTACCAGACAACTAGGAACCATATCGATAGCCCAAAGCCCTCTGAGATGATTCAAATTAGCGAACTGTTTATTCTGACTTGCCTTTTGTTCAGAAATTCCAGTAAAAGTTCTGGCTTAGATTTCCACCATGCTTCTGTCTTTTGACACCTGGGCAAGATCTGGTGCTTCCTCTGTGGCCCTGCATGGTACGTGGTAACCCTTTCCCTGAGACCCGTGAATATAATAAACTTCTTCTGGGTACTGTTTTCCTTTCTTCTCATGACTTCACTGACTTTACCATGTCATATTGAATAATTGCATTCTTAAAAGAGTGATAATGAAAATAATTCAGTCTCCCATCTTCACATCTGGTATATTTCTACAGAAAATTCAATTAAACAAATTTAATAAAAAAAATTTAATAATAATGCATTGCATTATTATTAAAAAATAATAGACAAATAATCCACATACTTTCTCAGGGCGCTCCTTCCCTGACGATCTTCCTCCAGTTCCCTGTAACAAGTCTGTTTGTTAATTTCTTTTTCCCAGAAGCTTTTGAGCTCATGACAAGTTTCACAGCAGAAGACTTCCCGACGAATATATTGATTGTTCATCCCCTGAAAAACAAAAGAAAAAAAAATCCCAGTTCTTCAAATAAAACCAGTCTAATTTTGGAGTGATGAAAGGTGAGTTTGAATCCAGCCCCTGCCACTTACACTTTTTTTTTTTGTTTCTTTTTTTTTTTTTTTTAAGATTTTATTTATCTACTTGACAGAGATCACAAGTAGGCAGAGAGGCAGGCAGGGGGAGGGGAAGCAGGCTTCCTGCTGAGCAGAGAGCCCAATGTGGGGCTCGATCTGAGGACCCTGAGATCATGACCTGAGCTGAAGGCAGAGGCTTAACCCACTGAGCCACCCAGGTGGCCCCCACTTACACTTTTTGTGATTATAGACAAATTGCATAGTAACCATGATTTTGTTTTCTCAACTGCAAATGGGAATAATAATGGTTCTGTCAGAAAATATAGTAAAAAATTGAAATGAATGAAAATAAAAAAGATGTTTAATAACCCTTACAGATTATCTGATTCTACAAGGGGCCTGCCCCTTTTATTGCCTTTGAGCTCCTTTACAACTCTGAAAGTATAGAAAAAAAATATAGTAATGCAAATGATTTTTGAACATAGAGATTCAAATAGATTTTGTCTAGGGGAATGCAACTGATAGCTGTGTGGATACCAAACAATTTTAATCTACTTCTAAATTCACTTCAGTATTTGTGATAGCTTATATATGTGTTTTATAAATTCTTTTTGAATTAGTTCTAATATCTCACTATTTTTCTCATTAATAAGTTAAATAAAATATTTGACTCATGTTCACTTTATATTTGTATGATAGTTATGATTTTAACTTAAAGAAACAATTCTTAACAGTTACTTCACAGTTGTGTGTATGTATACAAAATGAAATGTACGTCAGAAGCTCTAAACACAATATATATGACAAATAGGTAATCAACAGATGTTCTACCCTTTCCATCTTTCCTCACAGATAACAATAACCTTTACCATTTATTGAGCACATAATATGTGATAGGCCTTCTTTACACACTTGCATTTGATCCTTCTTGCAACTCTGGGAGCTGGGTGACTCTACACTCATTGTTCAGATGAGGAAACTGAGAGAATTTGCCTATATCTTTATATCTGAACATGGAATTGTGAGAATTTGAACCTAGGTCTGTCCATTTTCAAAGTGGATACTCTTGGCTCTGAGAGTCTCATCACAAGAAATGTTTACCTTATCTGGAAATGGCCACGTCTAGAGCAAGCTTGTGTGGCATGTGTATGTGTTCCATAAAAGTGCACATGTTTAATTCTCAAAAATGTTCACCTCTGATGTGAACATTACTCATTTTCCAGATCCTAGTGGCTGTGGCAGGCAGGCAGATGCAAAAGTCTGCAGAAAAAGTCCTCCTCTGACTGCTGGTGAAAACCTCCTCAGAGAAGAGTTTTGGCCCCAACTGGAAATTGGGAAGGACCCGGACCTTACAGTTTTGTTATTGTTTTTGGAATCTTGAAATATATAATAGGTTCTTAGTAATTCTTTATTAAATTAAATGGCCTTTGTCAACCTAACTTTTTTTCCAAAAAGAGCTGGCCTGGAATTGCCAACGGCCTTTCTGAAGTATCTCAGATGCTGAGGGAAGGTCTGTAGGGTGACTTTTGCAGTTTCTGAGTAGGGGAGGTGCTCAAGCCTATTGGCCTACTGTAGTCTCCAGAGGCTGTTGTGCCCCAGAGACTCTCCAGGTTTTCTCTAAGCCCTACTTGAGTTCTGATGTTCCAGCCTGTAGATAGCACATGCTCCGTCTTTTAAGGGCATATTTCCCACTTATTTTCTCCCCCAGACTAATAGATTCAGTGTACAGAATTCTAATAAATTCTTAGTCACTCGATATTTAAAAAGTTATTAAAAATATATACCAGCAGGGGCACCTGGGTGTCTCAGTTGTCAAATATCTGCCTTCGGCTCAGTTCATGATCCCATGGTCCTGGGACTGAGCCACACATCACGCTGCCTGTTTGGCAGGAAACCTGCTTGTCCATCTTCTGCTTCCCCTGCTTGTATTCCCTCTCTCACTGTCTTTCTCTCTCTCTTTCAAATAAGTAAATAAAATCTTTTTAAAAATTATACACACACACACACACACACACACACACACACACATATATATATATACACCAACATTCATAGAACTACAGTATAGCTGTGTGTTCCTCTATAGCAATTACATTTCTTTATAGATTAAGTTCAAGCTGCAGAGGTCACTTAAGTTTTCTCATTTTCCTCATGTGACTCTACCTGTATAAATACTAGATAAGAAAATAGTGCCTGCTTAGAACAGGCAAACTTGCAAACTTGCAACTTAAGTAGGCCAAAAGTAATGCATGACTTATTCACACATTCCTTTATTACAAAATGCTCCTGAACATTTTAAGTTCATATTAGATATTCAGAATTCAGAGAAAGGACAGTTTGATTAAAAAGGTACTCACTAGAAGTTTTTACTTTTTCCTTTTTTTTTTTTTTAAAGATTTTATTTATTTATTTGACAGAGAGAGATCACAAGTAGGCAGAGAGAGAGAGGAGGAAGCAGGTTCCCTGCGGAGCAGAGAGCGAGATGAGGGACTCGATCCCAGGACCCTGGGATCATGACCTTAGCTGAAGGCAGAGGCTTAACCCACTGAGTCACCCAGGCACCCCATACTTTTTCCTTTTTTAAAAAATATTTTATTTACTTATTTGACAGAATCACAGCGAAAGAGGGAAAACAAGCAGGGAAGAGGGGGAAGGAGAAGCAGGCTTCTGGCCAAACAAGAGCCCTATGCAGGACTCATTCTAGGACCCTGAGATCATGACCTGAGCCAAAGGCAGACACTTAACCACTGAGCCACCCAGGTGCCCCTGGAATTTTTTTCTTTTCTTGAAATTTAGAATTAACATTTTTCTAAATAATTTTTCATTAAAAAAAAAAAGAAGCCTATGCAGGCACAATGTTTACTCACATCATCATGTCATTTCATATTCACCCCTTTGGAGTGAAGATATGGAAGGAAGATTTATTCTAGCAGACACTATGTTGCATAATTATGACCTAGGTTAAGAGAAACAGATGAAAGCAGGGCGGTGTCCATATACTAAAGGAATAAATTAAATCAAGGTGACCTTAAAGGAAATTGGGCAGCAGGCTCTGAAAGAATCTGATATGTGCTGGTTCTGCTTCTTGTTCCCGTTGGGTTAGGAAGCACTTTTGGGGCTATGACTTTTGGAAGGACTTCAGGAAGAGTCATGAATTTAGACATTTTCAGTGACCAGGCTGGCCTCATATAGGAGTGAAGTTACTGGACTAGAGTGATAGAGTGTGGTGGGCACTGAGGTTTTCTGTAGAGACACCTCATTCAAGAAGGAGTTGAAAACTGTGCTGGCCAAAAGAAGGTTGACTTTTGGATGGATGAAGTCTGAGGGCTCCATCATTGCCCTTTTTAAGGGATGCCTTCTTTATCTGTAGCTTTGACCCAGTGGGGTGTTTTTGTTTTTGTTTTTGTTTTGTTTGTTTGTTTGTTTTTGGTTTTCTTCTTCTTCAGCTTTTCTCAAAACTTCTTCCCTGTGCTCTCCCTACAGGGCATCCTGAACTATTTCACTTTCTCTCTGTCTGCTTCCTTCTACCAAATTTCTATGTATAGCCCTTTTCCTGAGCATAGGATACCACTCTTGCTGGTTAGTCCTTCTGTTGCTATTATTTCTGAAGCAACTAAATTGGAACTTTTCACCAAGTCTCACCTCATCCTTCACCAAGTCTCACCTCACCCACTAGGGGATGTGTGGAGAGAGCTGTCCCACCTGCCAAACACAACTGCAGTCCCACCTCACTCACCAGATCTGGAGGCTATGCCCTGACAAACAGGATGGCCAGGGAACTGAGAAGGAGGACAAAGGACTGTTGTCATTATTGTGACTTTGCATAATAAGCCCTTTGTTGCTCTGACCCCTCAGTTTTACTATCCATGAAGTGGAGATGAAATGTGGTAATATAGACGAAAGTTCCAAATACACTGCCATTCATTCCCTAAATGTTCATCTACTAACCCAGTACATGCTCGCCCTTGGGGAACTCACAATCTGTTGTCCTGCTCCTGGTGAGAGATTAGAAGTGTTAACTGAATTTGAACCACCACATAAATAAGTTCTTGTCTTTAGTTTATGCATGATATGAAATACTTTGGTCCTTATTGACTCAGCACGTATTTAAGGTTTATTTATTTCTGTTGCTGGGCTGTCAGAATTAGACAGCCTTAGATCTCAGGGATAAGATGCTTCCCTTCTTGTCCAAGGTCCAGTGTTGGACTGCATACAAAGAAGCCTTTAGCAAAAGCTCTTGGTGATGAGTTTCACTCTTACATCATTTAAGATGTTATATTTGGGGATCTTTGTGGTCAGATCCTATAATAACATTCACTGAGTGATGCACAACATGTTTAAGAATGTCAAAATAAGGCAGGGAACAGAAAATAGCGTCCAGTTTTCCCTGGGGTTATTGGTGGGAAACCTAAGCAGACAGTTACTCTTGGCACCTGCAGCTGGTCTAGACAGAGAAAACCACCAACTATATGCTCTATGGATTTGGTGCTTCTCCGATAGATGCTCTAATGAGAATGAAAAGGCATTACTTTCCCAAGTTGACCTGAGTGGGACCAAGAGGAAGGGAAAGCTGCTGTGATCTCTCCTGCGACAGGAGTGTTTAATAGTCAGTGGTGCTTTATAGTCACAAAATAGAAATACCAAGGAATGTGCAGAGCTGAAATATCCTGAGTCACATTTAAAGATTTTGAGATGAAGTTCCTATTTTTTTTACTGAGGAAATTTTCAAACTCAAATGTCTTCATTCTGTTCTTGCGCAAGTGAGTTTTTTTATAAACCCAAGTTTAGATCTTTACATTCATCCTTTCTACATTTCAGTTTGCTGCTTTCTTCTCATGGTATATGCAGATTGGAGAGGAATAGACTTCTCAAGTGATTGTGTGTGTTTCTGATTTACTTTTGGTTCCCTCTAATCCTGAGATTCTCTAAGAATATAGAATAATTCATTTTTCTTGATACCCAGATAGCTGTGTTGTCTTTTACCTCCAATGCCTCAAAACTCAGGAGCAGCAAATTTAAATAACTCTTGTGGTCAGAAGTTCACATAAATGAATTATTCTGGTTATTTTCATAATCAACACTTAGGAATAGTATCTACTTCCCCTCCTTTAAAAATATATGTCAGATTCACTGTTCTTATCTTTTTTAACCCTAATTTTCATTAAAAAACATGAATACAAAGAATTATTTCTCTTCTTTAAGATAGACAATAAGGTATTGGGAATGGATACTCAGCCCTGGTGGGACAACAAAGAGTAGAACTGAGCTCAGGATGGAACAGACCGCCCCCCACCACGGTCCAGTAAAACTTGCTGCCACACATTTACCTACTGGCTGGTGGGCTGCTAGTTTATGATTTGTGGCTTAGTTTTATACCTTTTATTGAGTACTTACTGAATACTCTTTACTCTTCAAAGTGATTTACATCTTGCATTTAATTCTTACAACCTTGTTCCTACCCACATTTGACAGAGGAGGTACAAAGAGGCCAACCATTGCCCAAGGTCATTGCTGCCCAAGGTCACTTCATCAACAGTGATGGAGCTGGAATTGAAACTTTGCCCAGATTTAAAGCCTGTGTTTGTCACTGACCCTTCTCCTTTCCAGTATCTTCGTCAGGTGCCCACTATTATCAGTTTTATGTATGGCATGATAAGGACTAAAACAAAAGTCCTTGTTGCACTGATACTTCTAGCACTTAGTAAATTGTAACATTCTCACTGTTCTGCCAAATGCTGGTTCTATCACCTGGAGATTCTGCCTCTACAGCTGCTGGGGGACACAGATATCACCCCATTTCTTTTCAAGCAGTCTTTTTCACCTTTAGTGAAAATATCTTTAGGAATGATGTTTCTAGGTTCAGTTGCTAAGATGACAGCAGGATTATGGGCCTGAGATGCTTTGATGGGTTTGAACTCCCATCCCACCTTCAGGCCCCACTGGACAAAGAGTAGAGTGAATTTTCTTCTCTTCTCCTCCTTCACAGATGGAATTTGGAGCATTATATGAAAGTGGTTCTCTTCAGCGTAGCACCTTTTCAGAAAAAAAACCACTTTATTTTTAAATTGCCTTCCAAATCCAGTTGGGTTATTTGAATTTAAGTCTTGAGTTTCTCCCTACAGTTTTCACTCCAATTAATGTCCTTCAAAGCCACCTCAGATTTTGCCCGCAGTGTGATATTCTGGTCTTAAGAAAAGGCGCAGGTGAAATAAAAGGCCACCTGGGGCAGTATGAATGAGTTCTTGAGTAGTTAGAACTTTTAACTAAAAGTTGATGTATATGAAAAATGTTTGCATTGACTGTGTCTGTAATAACTCAGCCCTGTTATTTTCTATGGGGTTTATCTGAATTAATTGGGATGATACTAAGTCATCATAGATATAGATAGTTATTCAAATAACTAATAATTATATGAGTAAAGAAGGGGCTTTGAGTTCATGTGACCTTGGGAAACATAATCTTTCTAAAGATTAAGTTTCTCATATAAAAAAATGGGTTGTTCTAAGAATTAAATGAGATTACCACCTAAGACACTTAACATAATAGCTGGTTCAAGGAAAAACACTCATCCCTCATCTATTTACTCATCAGCTGCTGACATCATTTATTAGTAACAATGAGCAAGTTGCAGTTGCTAATGAGATCTTGAAAATTATCTCATTTAATGATACCAATAGCTACTATCTTGGATTGGATCCTGGAACAGAAAAAAGGGATGTTAGTGGAAAAACTGTGTCCAAATAGTCTGCAGTTAATTTTATTATATGAATATTAATTTCAGAGTTTTGTTAAGTGTATCTGGCATGTAAGATCTTATTGGAGTAAACTGGGTGGCAGGTTTGCAACTCTGTCTAAACCCAAAATGACTTCAAAATAAAAAGTTAGAAAATAGTCTTTATAGAAAAGCATACATCTGAATCTACAGACAGTTATCAGTTATGGGCTATTCTCTTGCTGAGGAATGTTTTCAATGCACACGAAGATATCCTGCCCTGGAGCCAAGAGTGTCATGAAACAGAGAACCCTGAGCTAGGAGTTAGGAGACCTCTACATCTCATATGGGCAAGTTACTCCCCAACAACAGAACTAAGTCTCTGTTTTCCATCTGTAAAATGAAATTAAATGTACTTTCATGAGGTTAATCAATTTTCAGCTGAAAAAGCTTCTGTGGTATTTAGCATTTGACATAATAAATACTTAACAAAATCCTAAGTTGTCTAATTTATATACGTAATGTTGATTACCTACAAATCAAAGGCCACAGATTCAGAAGGCTGTGTGGTATGTTTATTTTATTATTACTATTATTATTATTATTGGCCTAGATGTGTTTAGAAGGCTTTGTGGTAAATTCTAGAACATATGGTCCATTTGAAGGAGACACACCAGTCAACTCCAACTGAATATTGCCAGTGGAACACTGTTCCATTGTTACCAGATATTCATTTTCCAAGAGAAGTTGGAAATCTTGATTTTTAAAAATGTGTATAATCTCCTTATTTTAAAATGTTCATAGTTAATTTAAGATGTTTTAAAATATTGTATGAAACATCAGAACATGTCCATTGGTAGATTTGGTCTTTTGGTCACCAGTCTTTGAACCTTATAGGTACCAGCAGAGAAAACCCAAGTTCCTCATGAGTCGTGTAGCTATGCCTTAGATTCCAGGACAAATATACACTGGGCACATGCAGAGTTAAATAAAACATCACAAAGCAAAATCAAACAGAATTTAGCCTCCTCCACCTCCCAGGTTACTGTTAACCACTACAGGTTATTATTGGTTACCTTCTAGTGGTTCCATTTGCTCTCCACCTAACTGTGGCTGGGAAGGAACTGAGAGGCCATTAAGACCATCCTGCCATGCACAGAGAAGCCCCTGGGTCTGCATCTTCCCAACTCCTTTGAAGCATGAAGAGCTTCCACATCTGGCTAAGGTAGGAGTAGACACCAGGTCTTCACATGCTTGTCCCATTAGCTGGACTCTGAACTACTCTGAAGCGAGGATGCTGCTAGATTTGGTGCCCT
This sequence comes from Martes martes, assembly GCF_963455335.1. NCBI lineage: Eukaryota > Metazoa > Chordata > Mammalia > Carnivora > Mustelidae > Martes > Martes martes. Next base: position 31,608,082 of record NC_137900.1, read on the forward strand.
TCACACAATGCATTTTGGACTTGCTTATCCATTAGACAAAACACCTATGATTCTCTTGTGCTGACACCATTTATCTGGTCAATTAAAAATCTCCAAAGAGGGGTACCTGGGTGATTCAGTCAGTTAAGTGTCTGCTTTTGGCTCAGACCCTGATTCCCCATCCAGGGATTGAGCCCCCTGTCGGGTTCCTCGCTAAGTGGGGAGTCCGCTTCTTCCTTTGCCCTCCCCCTCCTTGTGCACACACACTCTCTCTCAAGTAAATAATAAATAAATGTCTTTATTAAAAAAAATCTCCAATGAATTTTGAGCTACAAATGATAACTTCTTTAGCAAATTTTACATTCTATTCCTATTAAAAACTTTGAAAGGTAAGTTGGTTAAAACAAAATTTGGCTAAAATATTGGTTCTCTCCTTCCCACCTTTGCCAAAATTCCAGCCCAGTGCCGGGCACTACTAATCATTGTTACTTTTTTTCTGAACTGAAAATAAGCTGTGTATCTTTTTTTTTTAAGTAGGCTTTAACCAGATTCCAACTTCCCTAAATCAGTTTCCAATTTTTTTTTTCCTTTTAGTAAATGGGATATCTGGAACAAATCCTCTTTAATCATCTCTATTGCCCTGTTGAGTGAAAATAGGTCATGATGGTGTTCTTCCTAATTTCTGTCTCACAGAATGTGCTTTCTAAATAAGCTGGATCATTGTGATCAATAAAGCATAATTCCTTGGAAATTCAAGAGGTGTGAGAGACAGCTGTATTGAAATGCACAAATTCAGCAGTAATTTTGGACTGGGAGGAAGAAACAGTGAGTAGGGCTGACAAGGACAGCAAGCAACTGGCATCTTGGTGTTATAAAAGGAAATAAGACACTTGAGAGGAGAAATATGGAGACTTAGAGAAGCATTCACTTTCTTTTTTCCCTTGAATATTATAGGACAGTGTTTTTCCTTTGTATCCTTTTGTTGTGATGGTCCATATATTTGGATAATTATTCATACCATAATGTATTCAATCTTTCTCAACATAAAATCTCCCAAATAATTTGGCCAATGGATTACAAAGTTTTACATTATTAGCAAAGATGGCCTTCTAAAACTGCATTTTTAAAAAAGGTAAGTATAGTATGTATACAGCACAACACTTTAAAAAGTACTGAAAAATACAAAACTGCAAGTATGTCTCCTCCTCCCCCACTCCTGGTAGGCTTATTTCCTGAAGATATCTGCTATTAATGATGATATTTCCGTTTTCATGAAAGCATATGTACACATACATATGTGTATATAACATTTTCCTTTTTGCAAGTAGGACAATACCACATATGTTGTTCTGCCTTTTGCTTTTTTCACATAAGAAGGTATTTCCTTACCAGCCCACATTGTTTTTTATGCTCACCATTTTTAAGGGATATGTTATCATTTATTTAATCATTCTCATATTGATGGATATCTAAATTAAATCCTGTCTGGGTCTATTAACAAAAAATTGCACTGAATCATACATTTTCTCATATGTACAAGTATATCTGGAGCTTAAACTCCTAAAGTATAATTACATTAAATATTGAGTGTGTAATATTTCCCTCTGGTTACATGAGTGTTGGTGGACTTAGAGACCCTCTGCTAAAGAAGTACTTCTGGTTTCCACTAGGGCAAAAAAGACCAATGTATTCAGCTGTTAGTGAAAAGGCACAAGCCCAGCTTCTGGTCTTGTACTCAGGGGAACATACCTGAATGTGCCACCTCAAGATCGACAATGGAAAGTAGTTGGCACTTATTTGCAATGATATGGATGGAACTAGAGGGTGTTATCTTAAGCAAAATAAGTCAATCAGAGAAAGACAATTATCATATGATCTCACTGAAATTTAAGAAACCAAACAGAGGATCATAGGGTAAGAGAAGAAAAAAATAAACAAGATAAACCCAGAGATTAATTTATACTCAAAGAGTAACTCCCTCTTAAATAAATATTACTTTAATCAAGTAACATTTACTAATCTTTGACTATGTGTGAGGCTCTGTTATGTCTGTATAACAAGGGACTACATAATGGTCAATCATAGAAATTAAAAAAAAAGAAAATCCTACAGTTTAATTTCTTAAGTCCTAAGTTACTTAGTCACGTAAAAACCCCAAATTAAAGATTAACCCTCCTGACAGTTTTCCAAGAAGACTCCATAGTTTGGGGAGATATAGTGAATGTTTCCTTGGGACTAAGTTATCCATCAATCAATATGGGATATATTTTGTATTTTACTTAATCTTAAGAGAAACTTGCTCAGTGAGATTGACACTAATTTCTGTTGGGTTTTTTTCATACCCTTTAACTTGAAATCTATGCATTGTTGACACACAGAAATCAGAGATGGAAAGCATCTATCTAAATCTATTCTCAAACAGATGCAAACCGGGGAGAAAATGAGCCCAAGTGGCCAACACAAGACATAGTATAAGGAGTATATCTCAATTCCCAGTTCCAAATGTGAGCTGTTCCCACATCAAACAACACAAGCTCAACACACTGTACCTTAAAGATGAATTTGCAGATGAGCTGATATCCTGCTGTGGTACAGAGGAGGTCAAGTTTCACAGCTCTGCTCCTGACTCCTCAGTTCTGATTTGTGAAGACCACAGGCACTGTCCTACAATCTCATTGTTGCAGCCCTTTATAAACGGAGTGGAGGAATTACAGAAATCCCTGAGCCTTTCAAGGTCATTTGAGCCTTATTAGTAGCAGAATCAGACAATATCTTTTCAGGGACATTGCAGTCTTCGCTTGTGGTGAAAGACAGCTCTAAATAAATTCCATCTCTTGCTACCCGACTAGCTCCAAGGCAGGCGAGCTTCTGTTTTGGCTGTTCCCACGAGTGCTATGACTTGGCCTGAACCAAGAGTGATGATTTAGAGCATGTACAGGATTATCCATGTGCCTGTTCTTCTGAGACTTGTGAAAAGCCATCCTCTGGCCCTCAGTGTGCAAAGGGGACTGGAATAAGTGGGAAAAGTCACCCTTGGGTGTAACATTACAGGAAGACTTAGAGAGGCATCTTGTACTTTGGAGCCATTAATCCTTGAATGGAATCTGGTGATGACACATCACGGTCTGCTTAGTTCTCTAACCAGCTGGAGCAGGAATTGACCCCTGGTGAGTGTTTTCCAATAAAATGCATCCAAGTGAGATCGACTTCTCATTTTAGAGTGGCTCTTATCCCATTATGGAGGAGCACATTTTGTCCTTAGGAAAAACATTCAGAATACTCACTCATCTGATGACAAAAATAGCTCTGGTTTTCATCAGCTCCTTCTACCAGACTATGAACTGCATTACTTGGTTCAGTGGGTTAGAAATTTATAATTTATATATTATATATATATATAATTTATATAATCATATGTAATTTATAATTTACATGACACATGACAACCTTGACTAATATTGATATTCAAATTTTATCTTGCTGCGGCGGCAATATTTAATGTTGAGTCTATGAAAGTGCCATAATAAGCCAGTTTCCTTTCAGTTGGATGCCTACTTTAACAACAGAATCAAATTTTACAGATGAGATTTTTTTCATTAAGAGAGAGGAGTTAATTCTGAAAACATTTTACAGGATACCACCTACACAAAAGTAACCTTATGTAAGAAAGAAAAACTCAATACAAAATATTTCCAAGGAGCACATTGAAACCACAAGTGTGAAGTTTATACACACGCGTGTGCATGTGCGCGTGCGCGTGCGCACACACACACACACACACATATACCATTATTAAGGTACAGTGAAATTGAATAACTAGCAGATGACAGATTCTTTTCCTTTCTCCCTTTCTCCCTTCCTTCCTTCCTTCCTTCCTCTCATTCTCTCTCTCTCCTCTCCCCCCTTCCTCTCTTATCTCTTCCCCTTCTCTTTATCACTAATATTCCTAGAGCCATGACAATCAATTTGGTTATATGAGATTCCTCAGTCTTTATTTAAGCTATTAGCAAGATTCCAAGAGAAAGGTTATCAAAATACTCTTATGTGGTATTATTTCACCCGGTTTATGGCAATTTTATAAATTTCTAATCCACTAACCTGGAATTTTGCACAATTAATCATTTGTTATGTTCCTAGTTTAACCGAGGTTTCAATCTATAAGTATCTGTATGTCCAAATTTTTACCTTTTATATTTTATTAGATTGGGAGAAGAGGGGCACAGAGAGGTTAGGTCATACAGTTAGGAAGTGGCTCTAAACCCAGGCTATGCAACTCTCAAGTTCTTGCTCAAATGAGATGTTCACTTACAAGGAAGGATGTCTCTGCCCAAAGCCCCAAGAACATCCACTATTCATTCCCCTACAATAAAAAAGAGGGAAGGAAGAAGAAGACATGAAAGAGCATGGGCTCAGGTCAGAGGCCCTGTAGGACCCCGCTTCCTGGAAGGTACATCAGGGTCTGAAAGAACTCTCTGTGGCCAAGGCAGGGTCCACATAGGGGCAGGAATGAAGTAGGGGTATGCAGTTAGGCAAAGCCTCTTCAAATAGCCCCTAGGAGCATTTTAACAATTAATGTGGGATTTCCCAGCACAGCTTCTGGCACAGACATTCATTCAATGGATTGTTGCTATTATTACTATTACTATTACTACTATTAGCCAGAGCCTTTCTTCTTTCTCCCTATTTTGAAATGGGATGTATGCCATTTCATTTTTTGAACTTTACTTTTTTGCCTCTCTGGGGAGAGAAGAGAAGAGTTACTCTAAGGATTGCAGAGGCAATTAGATTGCAGATTGCCATCTAATCCTGACAGATTAGATGCGAAAGAAGCAGAAAAGAAAAAGCACAGAACAAGTAATGTTTTGCTTTCAAATTTTTTGCTTGCATATTTGCTTTAAAAAAAATCTGGGGTGCCTGGGTGGCTCAATGGGTTATGCCTCTGCCTTCGGCTCACGTCGTGGTCTCAGGGTCCTGGGATCGAGTCTCTGCTCTGCTTCCTCCCCTCTCTCTGCCTGCCTCTCTGCCTACTTGTGATCTCTCTCTCTGTGTCAAATAGATTAAAAAAAAAAAAAACTTAAAAAAAAAATCTGCCACCAACTGGGCCAAAAGCGGCCTTTCAGTGAGAAAGGACTGCTGAAACTAGAACCCTGATTCTCTTCTCCTGAGCATATATCTCTGGAAAGTCTTAGTTCCGACCCAGAAGATTCACTGGTGAGCTCCCTTGAATGACTTCCTCTGGGACCAGCTGCATTGGAGGTGAAGGTGATTATCCAAGAATTAAATTCAGATGAGAGGTGAGGAGAAACTAGTCATTCATTAACAAGTGGAGAATTATTAGTCTCTCATCTGATGATTTATTTCAAACTGCCTGGTTTAAAAACTTGCATTGCAAAGCACTGATGGTTTAATCTGACCATGGCCTGAGCCTGTGTTTCAGTTAGCCAACATTTGCCCTTCCCCAGCCCTTTGTTCCCATCACCACGTATCTAATCTGAGTGCCAATCCTTTTGTTCATGTGATAACCAGTTCCAGTTTAGGTGTCAGGTATGTGGGTTAAAATTTGTAACTGAGACTTGCTTTTATCAGGTATGGTAAGGCACAAAGAAATGGAAATGACTGTCATGAAGGAAAATGTTGATACAGATCTCTAGAATTTGGAGGCATGGCATATCATGGCACCCAGAATCACATGAGGGAGGACCAGGGTCATTCAGGGATAGAGGCACAAGAGGGGAGAGCCTTTATTTGTGGTTTTTTAGTAAAGAAACAGGTGAGGTAAGGTAAGTACTCTGAGTAAATTTAGGATTGGCTGGTTCAAATAATTTTGGCAGGCTGAAGGCTATAAGGGCAGTCCCTAGTTGTTGGGTACCTGGCTGATTTAGGGCAGGGGAAATATTGGCTTGGGATGTGATAGTTTTTTAGAGGAGCCAGTTGGGGATATAGGCTCTGTATTGGTTGATTTGATCAAGGATGCACTTGAAGGGAGTAATTTGCTATCTCTAGCAATTAGCTAGCCCTGGGAGGTTCAGCTTCCCCAGGATCAAGGTCCCAAAGGTCAGAGCATCAGAAATACAAAAATAAGAAATTACAATTAATGTAGTGTGGATAACCCTCCTGGATAACATCACCATAGTCCTTGTTACTTCCAATGCCATGCTAGCTGTGCTCAAAACATGGGGTGTTGGCCCTGCACCCCCACTGACATTGGCCTAGTTACAGCTGCTCACTGTTAATAGTCCCAGAAACCGGGGCCACTGGAGCTTCTAGATAAATGGTTACTTGGGCAGAGTCTAACTCTGAGATCCTCTTATCTTCTCATAAGTGCCCCAAGCCTTTATTTCCTATTCTTCTAGCCTTCTCCTGATGGCTATATCTTTCCAACCTGAGACTCCCTGAGGTCTCTTCCATTCTTAGCCACTAAACCCTGTTAAGGGTGTTGGCAAGAGGCAGCTGGAGTGACAGAGAAGTCTAGGGGTTCTTAAGGCCCTGCTTTTGTCTGGGCTTCTGCCTTTGGGAAACTTTCATATGTGTACATCTGTACATTGTTCCTTTCTAAAGAAAAGGTCTTAGCTTTCTTCAAATCCTCAAAGGGCTTCATAACTCTATGTCAACCAATCTTCAACTAAGCAGGAAAGAACATCCAATGGAAAAAAAGACAGTCTTTTCAATAACTGGTGCTTGGATAACTGGACAGCCACATTCAGAAGAATGAAACTGGACCGTACTTTTACACCATATACAAAGACCTCAATGTGAGGCAGGAATCCATCAAAATCCTAGAGGAGAACATAGGCAGTAACCTCTTTGACATTGAGTACAGTAACTTCTCTCAAGACATATCTTTAAAGGCAAGAGAAACAAAAGAAAAAAATGAATTTTGGGGACTTCACCAAGATAAAAACTTCTGGGGCGCCTGGGTGGCTCACTGGGTTAAGCCTCTGCTTTCAGCTCAGGTCATGATCTCAGGGTCCTGGGATCAGGTCCCGAATTGGGCTCTCTGCTCGGCACAGAGCCTGCTTCCTCCTCTCTCTCTCTCTCTGCCTGCCTCTCTGCCTACTTCTGATCTCTCTCTGTCAAATAAATAAATCTTAAAAAAAGAAAAAAAGATAAAAACTTCTGCATAGCACAGGAACAGTCAACAAAACTAAGAGGCCACCCACGGAATGGCAGAAGATATTTGCAAATGACATAACAGATAAAGGGCTGATATTCAAAATCTATAAAGAGTTTCTCAAACTCAACACCCAAAAACCACATACTCAGTCAAGAAATGGGCAGAAGACATGAGCAGACATTTCTCCAAGGAAGACAAATAAAGGAATAACAGATACATGAAAAAATGCTCCACATCACTAGCCATCAGGGAGATACAAATCAAAACCACAATGAGATACCACCTTAAACCATTTAGAATGGCAAAATAGAATGGACAGGAAACAGCAAATGTTGGCAAGGATGTGGAGAAAGGGGAACCTACTTACACTGTTGGTGGGAATGCAAGCTAGTACAGCCACTCTGGAAAACAGTAGGGAAGTTCCTCAAGAAGTTAAAAATAGAGGTACCCTATGACCCAGCAATTGCATTACAGGTATTTACCCCAAAGATAAAGATGTAGTGAAAAGAAGGCATGCATGCACCCCATTGTTCACAGTAGCAATGTCCACAAGAGCCACACTGTGGAGAGAGCTGAGATGTCCTTCAACAGACGACTGGATAAAGATGTGATTCATATACACAATGGAATACTCGGCCATCAGAAAGGATGAATACTTACCTTTTGCATTGACATTGATGGAACTGGAGGGTAATTATCCTAGGTGAAATAAGTCAATCAGAGAAAGACAATTATCATATGGTTTCGCTCATATATGGAAAATAAGAAATAATGCAGAGGATCATAGGGGAAGGGAGGAAAAACTGGGAAGCAACCAGAGAGGAAGACAAACCATGAGAGACTCTGGACACCAGGAAACAAATTGAGGGTTACAGAAGGGAGGGGGATGGGGAGATGGGGTAACTGGGTGATGGGTATTAAGGAGGGCACATGTTGTGATGAGCACTGTGTGTTATACAGAACTAATGAATCGTTGAACACTATATCCAAAAACTAATGATATACTATATATTGGCTAATATAGTAAATAAAAAAAAGAACTAAAAAAAAGAGGATGCTCATCTGTCCTTTGTACTGTGTGCTGAGCTATGTGATTAATATTTGTATGCTCCCCAAAAGTCTGGCAGTGCCTAAGCAGCTAAGATCGACATAGTCAAAAGTGTTGAGGGTCCACTTTTAATTCCCTAATGTGAAACATGTGTGAAACTGGCTTTTCACTGCATGATTATTTGTAGTATACTATTTGATAAGAAAGCAAATAATACAAAAAAGTCAAGAATACTTCTGACTGCATTTACATTAAGATTGTTTTGTAGGAAGCAGAAAAAGCCTCAAAGCATGCTGTTCAGGTAAGTGCTTTGTTAATGGCAGTAAGATTTGTTTTATGGGAAAATCATAACGAACAAAAAGTCCTGAAAGTGAGACAGAATGCTTGTCACCAGACATGTTTTAACATCGTTATGCATTCTTTTTTTTTTCTTTTTCTTTTTTTGTGCAATAAAACAATTCTTCTGAAAATTCTTGTGCAAATATTCTAAAATGAGTTAACTGTGTGCAACATGATAAGATGTGGAGTATTGCTGAATAAATGAAAAGAGGATGGACATGGTGGTGGGAACCAGGGACTTGCCAAATGTCTGCTCCCAACTGGATTCCTGACAGAGGTCATGCAGACATTTGAACTCTCAGAATCTCAGTTATGTATAAATTGAATGGATGGAAAAATGTCTCCTAAGATTCCTAGGGATTTGAAAGTCCATCAATCTAATTTCCCACTTTTATACTCATAAATCCTGGCATGTTGCCTGGCATGTAGATGTTATTTGAAATCTGCTAATTAAACAAAAAGAAAATAAACATAAGTTGAGATTTCAAATTTGAGGAAACTATCACAAGTGAAGGAAAATCTTATTTTCATTTTTATTATGTCTTGATAGTTTTGTATCTAAGACTGTAAATATAAATGAAGTATGATTACTTTTCTTTTAATGAGGTCTCCTTCACTGTTGAAACCTTTCTCTATATGGCCACATAAGGACAGGTTAAAGGTTAATGTCAATCAGCAAAAGATAAATAATCTAAGAACAGTGAGCAAAAACAAATGGCCAAAGGGCAGAATAGGTAGCTCTTAGAAGAAATTCAGAGAATAAATAAATATTTAAATATCCAACCAACCTCATTATTAAAGAAATACAGGTGAAATAGTACTAAAATATTTTCAGTTATTTGGCAGTAAAGAGATTGATAACACCCAGTGCTAGGATGTGGGGAAACAGAAACTCTTATACTCCATTGATAGGAGCCTAACTTAAAAAACATGTTCTATAATTTTCATTCATTTTTAGGAAATAAGTTGCTTTGAGTAGTTAGTGATGTGTAAAAGGTTGATGTAACAATTTACTGGTGTAAATTGAAACAATGAAGAAGTGTCTAAAGATAATGTTTATAGGGGAGCCTGGAGGGCTCAGATACTTAAATGGCTGCCTTTGACTCGGGTCATGTATATCAGGATCCTGGAATGGAACTCCATGTTGGGCTTCTTACTCACTGTGTGTGTGTGGAGGGGGGGGGGGGGTCGGTCTACTTCTCCCTCTCCCTCTACCTCCATCCCCCACTCATGCTCTCTCTCTCTCTCTCAAATAAAATCTTTTTTTTTAAGATGTATTTACACATGAAAATTTCTCTTCACCATCATTTCTTCCCACCTTGCTCCCATCTCACTCTTCTCCCTAGATATAACCCCTGCTAACAATTTGCTATGTATCCTTGTAATCCTTTTCTATCATATGCATACAAATGTATGTGCATATACCCAAGGATGGTATACTTCTTGCTGAGTGGACTTGTACTACTTTTACAGATCTTCAACTTGATTTTGTCATTTAAACAGATATGTTTATCTTTTTCTCCATATCCACTTATACAGTGATGACATTCCTTTTAATAGCTACATAGTTTGCCTTGGTATGGTTATAGTGATTCTCAGTGGAAGGAGGGCATCTTGCCTCATAGGTATATATGACAATGTCTAGAGACACTTTTGGTTACAACTGGAGGGAAAGGGTGCTTCTGGAACCTAGTTTGTAGAGATCAGGGACTCCGCTAAACCTTTTACAATTATAAGACAGGCTCTTGCTGCAAAGAATATTGAGGTCAAAAGTTAATAGTGCTGAGGTTAGAAAATCCTGGGCTATGTATAACATAATATTTTCCTTATTTCTAGTTATTTTGATTTCACAAATCACTTATATACATACTTACATCTTTATGCACTCTGTGCAAACCACTGGTAGATCTAGATTTTGTGGGTATTTCAGCTCATACAATATTGGTCTTTAGGAATATGATTTATGGAATTAAAAATACAAAGCTGTGGTCTATGCAAGTGAGTGGCCCTGAAACTTCCCAGTAAATAGTTTCTGGTTCAATTTTTTCTGGAACTGCTAGGTCAATGAGCATGGCCCCATCATAAATTGAATATTTGTGTCCCTACACAGAATTCATATGTTGAAATTTATTTTTTAATTTTTTAAGATTTTATTTATTTATTTGACAGAGAGAGAGATCACTAGGCAGAGAGGCAGGCAGGGAGAGAGGGGGAGCAGGCTCCCTGCTGAGCAGAGAGCCTGATGCAGGGCTCGATTCCAGGACCCTGAGACTATGACCTGAGCCGAAGGCAGAGGCTTCACCCACTGAGCCACCCAGGCACCCCATATGTTGAAATTTAATCCCCAAATGTGATGATACTTGGAGGTGGGGCTTTTGGGAGGAGAATAGGTCAAGAGGTCATTTGGGAAGTGATTAAGTCATGAAGGTCATTTACTAATCTCCTAAATGGAATTAATGCCTTTGTAAAGGAGACCCCAGAAAATTCCCTTACCCCTTCTGCTATGTGAAGAAATATGTGAAGGAGAAGGTTATCTATGACCTATGAAGAGGGGTCTCACCAGACCCCAGAATATGACCATGTTGGCACCCTGAATTTGGACTTCCAGCCTCCAGAACAGTGAGAAATAAATTTCTGTTGTTTATAAGCCTTCCAGTCTACAGTATTTTTGTTATAGTAGCCACGGTGATGAAGATAACCCTTTCTATTCTGGGCAATGACATTAGATTGCTTTCCAAAAAGTCTATCATACTATTTTATTCTTGTAATGAAAAAAAATATTCAGAAGGCATTTTGGTAATATGTATTTAATATTTTACCTATTTTAATATTTAATATTTTACCTAGAAAGTTAATGTAGGAATCTCATTCCTCAAAACTAATCCAACAGAAATTATCCTTAAGTGGATGTGGATATATGTATATGATATGTAGTCAAAATGGCATTGTAATCATAGCAAATATTTGAAAACTGGTTCAAGACTAATACCGGGACATTGGTTAAAAGAATTATGACATAAATTTACAATATGCTGATATAGAAAGGTTAGATATGCAAACAAGCTTTTAGCTAATTGGGGTATGTTTAAAGCCTGTAACTTCAGAACATTAATTCTGTGTCTTTACAACTCCCAGGGCCTTTGTGTTTCTTTATGGCAAGCTTCAAGCATTCCCTAACAGATGAGAGCTAGGAAAGTAATCATAAAACACAGATTTCATGATATCAGTTTGGTGTTCTATTTGCTACCCAGACCCTTTTTGGTGAGAGACAAATTCAGGCCAGTGGTTTGGCCCACCTACAGGGGTTGAGAGCCACAGGATTAGGACCTTTCTGTAAGAGTAGTTGGACTTATTTCTACTACTCTTACTTGGATTTTAGAGCAGCAACATTTGAGGCAAGGGCAGCTTTGAAAATTGCCAGCAGACCCCAAATATGATAGATATGTATATACATGTTGAAAATGAAAAGATACACACCAAGTTTGTTAATGGCGGTTATCTCAGCAATGTCAGCAAACAGGAAAAATTTTTTGTTTGTTTCAAGTTTTGTTAGTTAATGTATAGTGTAATATTTGTTTCAGGAGTAGATTTAGTGATTTAGTGATTCATTACTTACATATAACACCCAGTGCTCATCAAAATAAGTGCCCTCCTTAATACCCATCACCCATTTAGCCCATTCTCCACTCACCTCCTCTCCATCAACCCACACTTTACTCTCCATAGTTAAGAGGCTCTTACAGTTTGCCACTGTCTCTTTTTTCCCTTCCTTCCCCAATGTTCACCTCCTTTGTTTCCACATATTAGTGAATTCCACATGTGAGTGAAATCATATGGTATTTGTCTTTCTTGGACTGACTTATTGCCCTTAGTATTATACTAAGTATATTATACTAAGTATACTACTTAGTACTACTTAGTAGTATACTTAGTATTATACTAAGTATTATACTCTGTGCCATCGACACCATTGTAAGTGGAAAGATACCATTCTATTTGATGTGTAATATTCTATTGTATGTATACACCACATCTTCTTTAACTAATCAACAACAGTCGATGGACATTTAGGCTCTTTCCATAGTTTGGTTTGGCTACTGGTGATAATACTGCTATAAACATCGGGATGTGTGTAGTAGTTCTATTGTTAACTTTTTGAGGAAACTCCATACTGTTTTCTAGAGTGATTCACCAGTTTGCATTTCTACCAACAGTGTAAGAGGATTGCCCTTTCTCTATATCCTCACAAATATTTGTTGCTTCCTGTGTTGTTAATTTTAGTGATGGTGATATCTCATCATGGTTTTGATTTGTATTTCCCTGATGATGGGATATTGAACATGTTTTCATGTGTCCATTAGCCATCTGGATGTCTCCTTTGGAGAAATGTATATTCAGTCTTCTGCTGATTTCTTAACTGGATAATTTGGGGTTTTTTGGTGATGAGTTTGACAAATTCTGTATAGATTTTGGATACTAACCTTTTGGCAGATATGTCATTTATAACTATCTTTTCCCATTCCATAGGAATGTTGTTGACTCTTTCCCTGGCTGTGCAGAAGCTTTTATCTTAATGAAGCCTCAATAGTTCATTTTTGCTTTTGTTTCCCTTGCCCCTGAAGATATGTCTAGTAAGAAGTAACTATGGCTGAGGTCACAGAGGTTGCTGTCTTTGTTCTCCTCTGGGATTTTATAGTTTGCTGATTCACCTTTAGGTCTTTTATCTGTTTTTCATTTATCTTTGTGTGTGGTGTAAGAAAGTGGTCCAGTTTTATTCTTCTGTATGTGGCTGTCCAATTTTCCCAGAACCACTTGTTGAAAAGACTGTTTTTTATACATTGGATATTCTTTCCTTGTTTGTTGAAGATTAGTTGACCATATAGTTGGGGGGTTTATTTCTGGCTTTTCTATTCCATTTCATGATCTATGTGTCTGTTTTTGCCAGGACCACAGCTTGAAATCTAGAATTGTGATGTTCCCACCTTTGGTTTTCTTCTTCAACATTCTTTTGGATCTTGGGGGTCTTTTCAGTACTGTACAAGTTTTAAGATTGTTTGCTCCAGCTCTGTAAAAAATACTGATGGTATTTTGATAGGGATTACATTGAATGTATGGATTGCTCTGGGCAGCATAGGCAATTTAACAATGTTTATTCTTCTAATCCATGAGCATGGAATGTTTTTCATCTCTTTGTGTCTTCCTCAATTTCTTTCATATATGTTCTGTAGTTTTCAGAGCACAGATCCTTGACCTCTTTGGTTAGGTTTATTCCTAGGTATCTTATGCTTTTTCATGCATTTGTAAATGGGATCAATTCCTTAAGTTCTCTTTCATTTGCCTCATTGTTATATATAGAAATGCAAGTAATTTCTGAGTGTTCATTTTATATGCTGCAACTTTGCTGAATTCCTGTATAAGTTCTAGCAATTTTTTTTTTTTTTTTTGCTGGTGTCTTTGGGTTTTCTACATAGAGTATCATGTCATCTGCAAATAGTGAAAATTTAATTTGTTTGACAATTTGGATGACTTTTTATTTCTTTTTGTTGTCCAATTGCTAAGACTAGGACTTCCAGTATTATGCTGAACAACAATGGTGAAAGTGGACATCCCTGTCATGTTCCCAACCTTAAGGGAAGAGATCTGTTTTTCCCCATTGAGAATGATATTTGCTGTGGGTATTTCTTATATAGCTTTTATGATATAAGGGTATATTCCCTCTATCCCTACACTTTGAAGAATTTTACTCAAGAAAGGATGCTCTATTTTGTCAGATGTTTTTTCTGCCTCATTGAGAGAATCATATGGTTCTTGTCCTGTCTTTTATTAATGTGGTTTATCACATTGATTTGTGAATGTTGAACCACCCTTGCAGCCCAGGGATAAATCTCACTTGGTCATGGTGAATAATCCTGTTAATATACTGTTGGGTCCTACTGGCAAGTATCTTGGGGAGAATTTTGCATCCATTTTCATTAAGGATATTGGTCTGTAATTCTCCTTTTTGGTGGGGTCTTTGTCTGGTTTGGGATCAAGTAATGCTGGCTGCATGGACCAAGTCTGGAAGTTTTCCTTCCCTTTCTATTTTTTGAAAGAGCTTCAGAAGAATAGATATTATATCTTCTTTAAATGTTTGGTATATTTCCCTTGGGAAACATCTGGTCCTGGGTTTGTTTTTTGGGAGGTTTTTGATGACTGCTTCAATTTCCTTACTGGTTATGGATTTCCTACAGGTTTCCTACTCCCTCCTGTTTCAGTTTTGGTAATTTTCAAGTTTCTAGGGATGCGTCCATTTCTTCCAGATTGCCTAATTTGTTGGCATATAGTTGCTCATCATATATTCTTACAGTTCATTTGCATTTCCTTGATGTTGGTTGTGATCTCTCCTCTTTCATTCATTTTATTTCTTTTAGTCCTTTCTCTTTTCTTTTTGATAAGTCTGGCTGGCTAGGGATTTGTCAAACTTGTTAATTCTTTCAAAGAATCAACTCCTAGTTTCATTGTTCTGTTCTTTTTTATTATTATTATTATTTCTGTGTCACTGATTTCTGCTTTGATCATTATTATTGCTCTTCTTCTGCTGGATTTAGGCTTTATTTGTTGTTTGTTTTCCAGCACCTTTAGGTATAGGGTTAGCTTGTGTACTTGAGGCTTTTCTTGTTTCTTGAGAAAGACCTGTATTGCTTTGTACTTCCCTTTAGGACTGTCTTTGCTGCATTCCAAAGGTTCTGAATTGTTGTGTTTTCATTTTCATTTGCTTTCATTTTAAAAAAATTCTCCTTTGATTTCCTGGTTGACCCATTCTTTCCTTAGTAGGATACTCTTTAAACTCCATGTATTTGTGGTTCTTCCAAATTTTTTCTTGTAGTGAACTTCAAGTTTTAAAGCATTGTGGTCTAAAAATATGAATGGAATAATATCAATCTTTTGTTACAAATTGAGACCTGATTTGTGACACAATGTGTAATCTATTCTGGCGAATGTTCCATGTGCACTCAAGAAGAATGTGTATTCTGTTGCTTTAGGATGGAATGCTCTGAATATATCTGTGAAGACCATTTGTGTCATTCAAAGCCTTTGTCTCCTTGATGATCTACTACTTATATGATCCTTCCATTGCTGTGAGTGGGGTGTTAAAGTCCCCTAGTATCACTATCAGTGTGTTTCTTTAATTTTTTTATTATTAATTGGTTTATATATTTGGCTGCTCCCAAATTAGGAGGATAAATATTTATAATTGTTAGATCTTCTTGTGGGATAGACCCTTTTTATTACAATATAGTGTCCTTCTCCATCCCTTTCACTTAAAATAAGTTTTTTAAACCTTTTTTAAAATTATGTTCAGTTTGCATTCAATTAGCCAACTTATATTACATCATAAGTTTCAGAGGTAGTATTCAATAACTCATCAGTTTCATATAACACACAGTGCTCATCACACCAGCCCTCCTTAATGCCCATCATCCAATTACCCCATCCTCCACCACCTCCCCTCCAGCAGCACTCAGTTTGTTTCCTATAGTTAAAGACTCTCTCATGGATTTTCTGCCTCTCTAGTGACTTCTCATTCAGTTTTCACTTTTTCACTCCCTTCCCATATGATCCTCTGTGTTGTTTCTTATAATTCACATGTAAGTGAAACCATATGATAATTACCTTTCTCTGATTGACTTATTTCACTCAGCATAATACCTCCAATTCCATCCCTGATATTGTAAATGGTAAGTATTCATCCATTCTGATGGCTGAGTAATATTCCATTGTAGATACGAACCACATCTTCTTTATCCATTCATCTGTCAGTAGATATCTCAGCTCTTTCCACAATTTGGTTGTGAACATTGCTGCTATAAACATTGGTATTTAGGTGCCCAGTGAAAACACTACATGTGTAATTTGGGATAAATACCTAGTAGTACAATTGCTGGGTTGTAGGGTAGCTCTATTTATAACTTCTTGAGGAACCTCCATGCTGTTTTCCAGAGTGGCTATACTAGCTTGCATTCCTGCCAACAGTGTAAGAGGATTTTCCTTTTTCCTCATCCTCACCAATATTTGCTTCCTATCTTGTTAATTTTAGCCATTCTGACTGGTGTGAGGTGGTATCTCATTGTGGTTTAGATTTGTATTTTCCTGGTGACAAGTGATGTGTAGCATTTTTTTTTTATGTGTGTCAGTTAGCCATTTGCGTGTCTTTTTTGGAAAAATGTCTGTTCATGTATTCTGCCCATTACTTGACTATGTTTTTTGGGTGTTGAGTTTGAGAAGTTCTTTATAGATCTTGGATACTAGCCCTTTATCTGTTATGTCATTTGCAAATATCTTCTCCCATTCTGGAGGTTGTCTTTTAGTTTTGTTGACTGTTTCCCTTGTGCAGAAGCTTTTTATCTTGATGAAGTCCCAATGGCTCATTTTCTTTTGCTTTTGTTTCCTTTGGCCCTAAAGATATGTCTAGTAAGAAGTTACTATGGCTGAGATCACAGAGGTTGGTGTCTGTGTTATAGTTTGCTCCCTCACATTTAGTTCTTTCATCCATTTAGAGTTTATATTTGTGTATGGTCAAGAGAATAGTCCAGTTTCATTCTTCCACATGTGGCTGTCCAATTTTCCCAGTACCATTTTTTGACAAGACTGTCTTTTTTCCATTGGATATTCTTTCCTGGTTTGTCAAAAATTAGTTGACCATAGAGTTGGGGGTCCATTTCTGGGTTCTCTATTCTGTTCCATTGATCTATGTTTCAAATTTTGTGTTATTACCATACTGTCTTGATGATTAGCTCTGTTAATATATCTTGAAACCTGAAATTGTGATGGCAACAGATTTGGTTGTCTTTTTCACCATTTCCTTGGCTATTCAGAATCTTTTCTGGTTCCATACAAATTTTAGGATTGTTTGTTCCAGCTCTGTGAAAAAAAGTCAGTGGTATTTTGATAGGGATTGCATTGAAAGAGTACATTGCTCTGAGTAGCATAGACATTTTAACAATATTTTTTCTTCCAACCCAGGAGCGTGGAATGTTTTCCTTTTCTTTGTATCTTCCTCAATTTCTTTCATAAGTGTTCTCTAGTTTCTAGAGTACAGATCCTTTATCTCTTCGATTAAGTTTATTCCTATGTAATCTATGGTTTTTGGTGCAATTATAAATAGGATCAATTCTTTAATTTCTCTTTCTTCTCCTCATTATTGCTGTATAGAAATGTAACTGATTTCTGTGTATTGATTTTATATCCTGCCACTTTGCTGAATTTCTGTACGAGGTCTAGCAATTTTGGGGTAGAGTCTTTTGGGTTTTCAACATAGAGCATCATGTCATCTGTGAAGAGTGAGAGTTTCACTTCCTCCTTGCAAATTTGGGTGACTTTTTTTTCTTTTTATTGTCTGATGGTGGAGGCTAGGGCTTCTAGTACTATGTTGAACAATGGTGAGAGTGGCCATCCCTGTTGTATTCCTGACCTTAGTGGAAGAGCTCTCAATTTTTCCCCATTGAGAACAATATTCACTGTGGGCTTTTTATAGATGGCTTTTATGATACTGAGATGTGTTCTCTCTATCCCTACACTTTGAAGAATTTTACTCAAGAAAAGATGTTCTTTTTTGGTAAGATGATTTTTCTGCCTCTATTGACAGAATCATATGGTTCTTGTCTTGTCTTTTATTAATATGGTTTATCATATTGATTTGTGGATGTTGAACCACTCTTGCAGCCCAGGAATACATCCCTGGTGAATAATCCTGTTAATATACCATTGTATCCTATTGATTATTATCTTGATGAGAATTTTGGCATCCATGTTCTTTAGGGATATTGGTCTGTAATTCTCCTTTTTTGGTGGGTTCTTTGTCTAGTTTGGGGATCAAGTAATGCTGGCCTCATAGAATGAATTTGGAAAGTTTTTTTCCCCTTTTATTTTTTGAAACACCTTAAGAAGAATAGGTATTTCTTCTTCTTCTTTAAATGTTTGTTAGAATTCCCCTTGGAAGCTATCTGGCCCTGGACTCTTGTTTTTGGGAGGTTTTTGATGGCTGTTTCAATTTCCTTGCTGGTTATGTGTCTGTTCAGGTTTTCTTTTCCTTCCCATTTCAGTTTTGGTGATTTGTAAGTTTCAAGGAATGCACCCATTTCTTCCAGGTTGCCTAATTTGTTGACATATAGTTGCTCATAATATATTCTTACAACTGTTTATATTTCCTTGATGTTGGTTGTGATCTCTCCTCTTCCATTCATGATTTTATTTCTTTTGGTCCTTTCTCTTTTCTTTTTGGTAAGTCTGGCTAGGGATTTATCAGTCTTATTGATTCTTTCAAAGATCCATCTTCTAGTTTCATTGATCTGTTCTACTACTCATTTCTATTTCATTGATTTGTGCTCTAAACTTTACTATTTCTCTTCTCCTTCTTGGTTTAGGTTTTATTTGCTGTTCTTTCTCCAGCTCCTTTACATGTAAGATTGGTCTGTGTATTTGAGACTTCACTAATTTTTTTCAGAAAGCTTTGTATTGCCTTGTATTTCCCTATTAGGACCAGCTTTACTGTATCACAAAAAAACTGTTTACACAGTTGTGTTTTCATTTTCGTTTGTTTCCATAAATTTTTTTAAAGATTTTTATTTATTTGACAGACAGAGATCACAAGTAGGCAGAGAGGCAGGCAGAGAGAGAGGAGGAAGCAGGCTCCCTGCCAAGCAGACAGCCTGATGCGGGGCTCAATCCCAGGACCTTGAGATCATGACCTGAGCCAAAGGCAGAGGCTTAATCCACTGAGCCACCCAGGCACCTCTGTTTCCATGAATTTTTAAAATTATTCTTTAATTTTCTGGTTGACCCATTCATCCTTCAGTACCTGCTCTTTAACCTCCAAGTGTTTTAGTTCCTTCCAAATTTCTTCTTTTGATTGGGTTCAATTTTTAAAGTGCTGTGGTCTGAAAATAGGCAGAGAGTAAACCCAATCTTTTTTTTTTTTAATTTCTTTCCAGCGTAACAGAATTCATTGCTTTTGCACCACACCCAGTGCTCCATGCAATCTGTGCCCTCCCTAATACCCACCACCTGGTTCCCCCAACCTCCTAACCCCTGCCCCTTCAAAACCCTCAGGTTGTTTTTCAGAGTCCATAGTCTCTCATGGTTCATCTCCCCTTCCAATTTCTCTCAATTCCCTTCTCCACTCCATCTCCCCATGTCTTCCATGTTATTTGTTATGCTCCACAAATAAGTGAAACCATATGATAATTGACTCTCTCTGCTTGACTTATTTCACTCAGCATAATCTCTTCAAGTCCTGTCCATGTTGCTACAAAAGTTGGGTATTCGTCCTTTCTGATGGAGGCATAATACTCCATAGTGTATATGGACCACATCTTCCTTATCCATTTGTCCATTGAAGGGCATCTTTGTTCTTTCCACAGTTTGGTGACTGTGGCCATTGCTGCTATAAACATTGGGATAAAGATGGCCCTTCTTTTCACTACATCTGTATCTTTGGGGTAAATACGCAGTAGTGCAATTGCAGGGTCATAGAGAAGCTCTATTTTTAACTTCTTGAGGAATCTCCACACTGTTCTCCAAAGTGGCTGCACCAGTCTGCATTTCCACCAACAGTGTAAGAGGGTTCCCCTTTCTCCACATCCTCTCCAACACACGTTATTTCTTGTCTTGCTAATTTTGGCCATTCTAACTGGTGTAAGGTGGTATCTCAATGTGGTTTTGATTTGAATCTTCCTGATGGCCAGTGATGATGAACATTTTTTCATGTGTCTGATAGCCATTTGTATGTCTTCATTGGAGAAGTGTCTGTTCATATCTTCTGCCCATTTTTTGATATGATTATCTGTTTTGTGTGTTTTGAGTTTGAGGAGTTCTTTATAGATCCTGAATATCAACCTTTTGTCTGTACTGTCATTTGCAAATATCCTCTCCCATTCCGTGGGTTGCCTCTTTGTTTTCTTGATTGTTTCTTTTGCTGTGCAGAAGCTTTTGATCTTGAGGAAGTCCCAAAAGTTCATTTTTGCTTTTGTTTCCTTTGCCTTTGGGGACATATCTTGAAAGAAGTTGCTGTGGCCGATGTCAAAGAGGTTACTGCCTATGTTCTCCTCTAGGATTCTGATGGATTCCTGTCTCACATTGAGGTCTTTTATCCATTTCGAGTTTATCTTTGTGTACGGTGTAAGAGAATGGTCAAGTTTCATTCTTCTACATATAGCTGTCCAGTTTTCCCAGCACCATTTATTGAAGAGACTGTCTTTTTTCCACTGGATATTTTTTCCTGTTCTGTCGAAGATTATTTGACCATAGAGTTGAGGGTCCATATCTAGGCTTTCTACTCTGTTCCACTGGGCTATGTGACTGTTTTTATACCAGTACCATGCTGTCTTGGTGATCACAGCTTTGCAGTAAAGCTTGAAATCAGGTAACGTGATGCCGCCAGTTTTATTTTTGTTTTTCAACATTTCCTTAGCAATTTGGGGTCTCTTCTGATTCTATACAAATTTTAGGATTATTTGCTCCAGCTCTTTGAAAAATACCGGTGGAATTTTGATTGGAATGGCATTAAAAGTATAGATTGCTCTAGGCAGTATAGACATTTTAACAAAGTTTATTCTTCCAATCCAAGAGCATGGAATGGTCTTCCATCTTTTTGTGTCTTCTTCAATTTCTTTCATGAGTTTTCTGTATTTCCTCGAGTACAGATCCTTTACCTCTTTGGTTAGGTTTAGTCCCTGGTATCTTATGGTTCTTGGTGCTATAGTAAATGGAATCAATTCTCTAATTTCCCCTTCTGTATTTTCATTGTTAGTGTATAAGAAAGCCACTGATTTCTGTACATGGATTTTGTATCCTGCCACGTTACTGAATTGCTGTATGAGTTCTAGTAGTTTGGGGGTGGAGTCTTTCGGGTTTTCCATATAAAGAATCATGTCATCTGCGAAGAGAGAGAGTTTGACTTCTTCCTTGCCAATTTGGATACCTTTTATTTCTCTTTGTTGTCTGATTGCTGTTGCTAGGACTTCTAATACTATGTTGAACAAGAGTGGTGAGAGTGGGCATCCTTGTCGTGTTCCTGATCTCAACGGGAAGGCTGCAAGCTTTTTCCCATTGAGGATGATATTTGCTGTGGGTCTTTCATAGACAGATTTGATGAAGTTCAGCAATGTTCCCTCTATCCCTATACTTTGAAGCGTTTTAATCAGGAACGGATGCTGGATTTTGTCAAATGCTTTTTCTGCATCAATGGAGAGGACCATGTGGTTCTTCTCTCTTCTCTTATTGATATGTTCTATCACATTGATTTGCGAATGTTGAACCATCCTTGTAACCCAGGGATGAATCCCACCTGGTCATGGTGGATAATCTTTGTAATGTGCTGTTGGATCCTGTTTGCTAGGATCTTGTTGAGAAACTTAGCATCCATATTCATCAGTGATATCGGTCTGGAATTCTCCTTTTTGGTAGGGTCTTTGCCTGGTTTGGGGATCAGGGTAATGCTGGCTTCATAAAAAGAGTCTGGAAGTTTTCCTTCTGCTTCAATGTTTTGAAACAGCTTCAGGAGAATAGGCATTATTTCTTCTTTGAAAGTTTGGTAGAATTCCCCAGGGAATCCGTCAGGTCCTGGGCTCTTGTTTTTTGGGAGGTTTTTGATCACTGTTTCAATCTCGTTACTAGATATCGGTCTATTCAGGTTGTCAATTTCTTCCTGGTTCAATTTTGTGAGTTTATAGTTTTCCAGAAATGCATCCATTTCATCTAGGTTGCTTAGCTTATTGGCATATAACTGTTGATAATAACTTCTGATGATAGTTTCTACTTCCTTGGTGTTAGTTGTGATCTCTCCCTTTTCATTCATAATTTTATTAATTTGGGCTTTCTCTTTTCTTTTGGATTAGTGTGGCCAATGGTTTATCGATCTTATTGATTCTTTCAAAAAACCAGCTTCTAGTTTCATTGATATATTCTACTGCATCTCTGGTTTCTACCTCATTGATCTCTGCTCTAATCTTGATTATTTCCTTTCTTACATGTGGAGTTGGTTTGATTTGTTGTTGATTCTCCAGTTCTTTAAGGTGTAGAGACAGTTGGTGTATTCTGGATTTTTCAATTTTTTCTGAGGGAGGCTTGGATGGCTATGTATTTCCCCCTAAGGACCGTCTTTGCTGTATCCCATAGGTTTTGGACCAAAGTGTCTTCATTCTCATTGGTTTCCACGAATTGTTTAAGTTCTTCTTTGATCTCCTGGTTGATCCAAGCATTCTTAAGCAAGGTGGTCTTTAGCTTCCAGGTGTTTGAGTTCCTTCTGAACTTTTCCTTGTGGTTGAGCTCCAGTTTCAAAGCACTGTGATCTGAGAATATGCAGGGAATAATGTCAGTCTTTTGGTATCGGGTGAGTCCTGATTTGTGACCCAGTATGTGGTCTATTCTGGATAAGGTTCCATGTTTACTTGAGAAGAATGAGTATTCTGTTGTTTTAGGGTGGAATGTTCTGTATATATCTATGAGGTCCATCTGGTCCAATGTGTCATTCAATGCTCTTGTTTCTTTATTGATTTTCTGCTTCAATGATCTGTCTAGTACTGAGAGAGGCGTGTTAAGATCTCCTACTATTAATGTATTCATATCAATATGACTATCTTGATTAATAGTTTTCTTATGTAATTGGCTGCTCCCATATTGGGGGCATAGATATTTACAATTGTTAGATCATCTTGGTGGATAGTCCCTTTAAGAATTGTGTAGTGTCCTTCTGTATCTCTGACTACAGTCTTTAGTTTAAAATCTAATTTATCTGATATGAGAATCACTACCCTGGCCTTCTTTTGAGGCCCATTGGCATGAAAGATGCTTCTCCATCCCTTCACTTTCAGTCTGGGTGTATCTTTAGGTTCAAAATGGGTCTCTTGTAGACAACATATGGATGGGTCCTGTCGTTTTATCCAATCTGCAACCCTGTGTTGTTTTATGGGCGCATTTAGGCCATTCACATTGAGAGTGATTATTGAGAGATACGTTTTTATTGACACTATGTTATCTTTGAAGTCTTTCTTTCTGTAGATTGTCTCTATATTTCTGTTCAATGATATTTTTAGGATTTTTTCTCTTTTATAGAACCCCCTCCCTTAGTATTTCCTGCAGTGTCGGCTTGGTGGTTGCATAGTCTTTTAAGCCTTGCTGGTCTTGGAAACTCTTTATCTCTCCATCCATTTTGAATGTCAGTCTTGCTGGATAAAGTATTCTTGGCTGCATGTTCTTCTCATTTAGTGCCCTGAATATATCTTGCCAGCCCTTTCTGGCTTGCCAGGTCTCTGTGGATAGGTCTGACATTATTCTGTTGGGCTTTCCTCTGTACGTAAGGAGCTTCTTTGTCCTAGCTGCCTTCAAGAGAGTCTGCCTATAATTATAATTCTTCATTCTTACTATTAGGTGTCTCGAGGACTTTTGAGAATCTATAATCTTGGGGGGAAACCGTTCTGCCTCTAGTACATGAATGCTGGTTCCATTCGTGAGATTGGGAAAATTTTCATGGACAACTTGTTCCACTATATCTTCTAGACTTTTTTCTTTCTCCTCGCCTTCAGGGATTCCAATAATTCTGATGTTGAAAATAAAAGTTGAATACAGTGAAAGGAAGCTAAAAAAAGTTCAAAACAAAAGTTGATAAAATAAGAAACTATTTGAAAAGGGAAAAAAAGAAAAAGAAAAGGAAAATTTTAAACTAATAGATAAAAGAATCATGAGAGCAAACCTAGAATTCTATATACTGTATTCTCCCAGCCCTGGAGTTTTATAGTTCTGTGTGTGGAGTTGCACCACCACTTGCCAGAGAGCCAGGCTCTGTGTAAACCTCTTGGGGTTGCTCTATGTGGCTTTTATTCCTTGATGGCTTCAGAGTATGGAAATAAAAACGGCTGCACCATTTTTATTGGATATTTCATCTCCAACCCTGGAGGTGAAATATTATGGTCTCCTCTCTTCAGTTAACCCTCAAGGAAAAGCAGTCTTCATTTTTGTGTGTGCCAAACTCTGTAGATTCCTGGGGTGTGCACCCCTATGGATCCTCCTAGGGGAGATAAGAGGGTTGTCTTGGGTCTGTCACTTGCAGGGCCTCTGCACAGAGAGTGGTGGCCTCCTTGTCGGCACACCCTTACTGCCCCTTTTGGGGGAAGACAAAAAGTCACTGTTTCTGACCTTTGCATGGCCCTTGCACAGAGACTGTTTGCCCAATTTTGTTGTGATTTGTGGTTTATAGCCAAGTGAGCTGAGAGCCCACTCCCATGCTCACTGACCCGGGATGGTTTCTCCACTCCAGTGCTTGGGAACTCTGCCAGCTCAGGCAACCCTGTTCTTTCTGTAACCCCAGGGATCCTGAGACCACTTTGTCCCACCTAGGATTCTTCCCTGTTTTGCCACCTGCACACCTTCCAGGTAGGGATGTCTCTCACTGGAGCAGACTTCTAAAAGTTCCAAATTTGTGCTCCAGGGCTATATCACTTTCTGGTAGCTATCTTTCAAAATCTCCCTCCCCCAACCAATTATCTTCTGATATATCCCCTCAGATTCACTTCACAGCACCTCCTACCTTGCAAAAAGTGGTCACTTTTCTATTTGTAGAATTCCAGCAATTCTTTTCTTACACCTCAGGTTGAAATCATAGGTGTTCAGAATGGCTTGATTGTTATCTAGCTAAGGGGACCAGATGAAATGAGTTCCCCTACTCTTCTGTCATCTTGCCTCCCTCTCCCCTCTGTCTTTTCACTGAAGTATTTAGTCCATTAAGATTCAGAATAATTATTGAAAAATATGAAGTTATTGCCATTTTATCACCTGTAAAGCCACTGTTCTTGTAGATTACCTGTTTCTTTCTGGTCTTTGTTACTTTTGGCCTCTCTCTTCACTCAAAGGATCCCCTTTAATATGTCCTGCAGGGCTGGTATAGAATATAAATTATATATTCTATATATAGAATATATATATATAGAATATATATTATAGAATATAAATTCCTTTAGTTTTTGTTTGTCTTGGAAACTCATTATCTCTCTTATTCTCAATGACAGCCTTGCTGGATAAGGTATTTTGGGCTGTATATTTTTCCCATTTAGCACACTGAATATATCATGCCAGTCTTTTCTGGCCTACCAGGTCTCTGTAAACAGGTCTGCTGCCAGACTTATGCTTCTACCCTTGCAGATTAAAAACCTCTTGTCCCAAGCTGCTTTCAGGACTTCTCTTTATCTTGAAATTTGCAAGTTTCACTATTATATGTCTAAATGTTACCTATTTTTATTGATTTTGAAGGATGCCTCCTGTGCCTCCTGGACTTGAATGCCTTTTCCTGCCCTAGATTAGGGAATTGCTCAGCTATAATTTGTTCAAATCTTTTGTTCCTCTCTCTTTCTTCATCTTCTGGGACCCCTATTATCCATATTTATGGAATCACTGAGTTCTCAGTATCTCTTTTAGTGATCCAGTAGTTGTCTTTCCTCCCTTCTTTTCAGCTTCCTTATTCTCCATAATTTTGTCTTCCATATCAATGACTTTCTCTTCTGCCTCATTTTTTACCCTTGCTGTTAAACCCTCCATTTGTGACTGCCTTTAGGCAATCACAGCCTGATTAGATTTTAGTTTTGTTTTTTGTTTTGTTTTGTTTTAATTTCTATAGTAAGGGATTCTTTCCTGTCTTCTATGTTTTTTTTCAGCCCAGCTAGTATATTATAATCATTGTTTTAAATTCTGGGTCAGACATTTTCCTTATAACCATATTGATTAAATCCCTGGCAGTGAGTACTCCCTCATGTTCCTTCTTTGGGGTGAAATTCTCTGTCTAGTCATTGTGTTCAGAAAAAAAAAGGAGAAAAAAAAAGGGAAAATAAAAGACCCATCAAAAATAGCAGCAGCAACAACGACAACAAAAACCTCAAAAAGTGTTTCTGGGATATGGTGTGTACACTCTCCTGTTGTGTTTGGCTGTTCTTTCACAGAGGTCCTTCCTCTACAGAGTTCCTCTTTGCTTGTAGTGGGGAGTGTTTGGGTCTTTAAGCAGGTGTAATTTGATTTATCAGGATAAGCCTGTGAAAGAAAAAAAAAATAGAAAAGAAAGAAAGAAAAAAGAAAAATGAAAGACAAATAGAAAGAAAAGAAAAAAGAAAAAGAAAGAAAAAAGAAAAACAATAGACAAATAGCAAAAACAAAAAGAAGGCCTCATGCAAGACAAAAAGAAATGGAACAAAAATGCAAATAAACAAACAATAAACTATAAGCCTGATTCTAAAAAACAAGAAAGAAGGAAAGAAAAAAGAGTAGGGAAAGCAGAAAGAGAAAAAAATAGAAGAAAGAAACCTGACTGAATAATAAGAGAAGGAAACAAGTAAACCAATAAATGAACAAAAGATTATAAGCCTGACACAAAAAAGATAAAGAGAACAGAAAGCGAAAAAAATATATATAATATAAGATAAAGAACAAAAAATAAGAAATAGGAATTCTTTTTAATTTAAAAATTTAAGAAAATTAAGAAAAGAGGAGAGAGGAAAAGAAAAAAAAGAAAGCAATCCTGGTCCTATTTCCACTGGATGCTGATGTTTTGGAGCTTTTTTTAATCAGTAGACTTAGTGGATGCAGGGGTCTATGCTGGTCTGAGGGAAAGGCCTGCTGGGCAGGATCACAAGCTGACTCACCCTTGTAAAGATGCTTTTGGGGGCGCCTGGGTGGCTCAGTGGGTTAAAGCCTCTGCCTTCGGCTCAGGTCATGATTTCAGGGTCCTGGGATCAAGCCCCGCATCAGGCTCTCTGCTCCCCTCCTCTGTCTCTGCCTGCCTCTCTGCCTAGTTGTGATTTCTCTCTGTCAAATAAATAAAATATTAAAAAAAAAAAAAGATGCTTTTGTCAGGTGCAGGGGGCAGGGGTTGTTGTAAGGGACTCCAGCCTCCAGTGGAGTCACTGTGTTTCTCTTTTATGTCCAGCCATGCTGGTGGGTGGAGGAGTTAGAATATGGCCTCACCCTTCCTTCTTGTCCTTGGGGAGCAGGAGTCCTGGCCACCACTGTTCAGGAGGCCCTCTCAGAAAAGCAAACAATCTCCTCTATCCTGTGTTTTCATCAGTTCCCTGCCCTTAACCTATCTGTTCCTGGCCGTTGGTGTGCTCAGAGCCACAGAATTCCTGTATTTTATCTCTGGCCAGTGGCTGGGATTCAAAAGTCCACATTTTAAATGCCTGGTAATGTGTGTCCCCACTCCAGTCCCCAGCAGGTGAGGCTCAGAGCATGCCCAGTACTGTCCCAGTCCCAAAAAAGATGTTTTCTAGGGTCTGTGCAGATGCTAGAGTTTATTGTAATGCTCAGTAAAAAGCTGGAATGAGGTTATTGGCACTCTGCACTTGACTCAGTCCCCTACTCCCAAAAGAGCTATGGCAGATGCTTAAATCTACTGTGGCAAACAGTGAAAAGCAGCAGCTTGGTTATTTGCAATTTGCCCCAGTTTCTCCTTTCTGCTTAGTTCTGCAGCAGAAAAGCAGCAAATCTGCATGCATACAGAGGCTTAAGCCTATTGTGGCTCACAGTGAAAGGTTTTTAAGAGGTTTTCTGCCCTCTGCATGCACCTCTGACCCTGTTGTTGAGCACCACTCAATGACTTCTGGATGGCCTTTTGTTCTTGGAGAGGCAAGTTGTGTGACACTGTTGTAGTGGACCCGTCTGGTCTCTACTCAGGAAGTATTGACCCTTACTTTTAGAATAGTAGTTTGATTTTAATTGTATAACTCCTGTATAACTGTATAACTCCTGTATAACTCCTGTATAACTCCTGTATAATTGTATAACTCCTGACTTTACCCCTAAGAGTAAGTAGGATGGAAAACTATAACTGGGGTATGACCCAATGAGTTTAAGCCTCAAGTTATAGCTAAATACATTTATAATTTCATAAAATCTAGATTAGAAATCATTGTGAATGCAGTTTCCCAAAATCCATTTGTACTTAGAGTAAATACAATGTTTAGGAGGTGTTTTGTGGTTTGGATTTATGTATTTATAGGGTTTTTTTTTAACATTCATTTTGTCTGACATGTACATCAAATAAATTGGTGAGTTATATGATGAGATATCTATTAAGCTCTGGATGTGGGTACTGTGTATTTTGCTTCTGGATAATCCTACAAAACATTGAAAAAAATAAGACTAATTGTACATATTCTCTCCCAGAATACAGAAGTGGTGGAGGACATTACCAAACTCATTTTACGCAGCCAGCCAGTATTACAAAAACTAGACAAAGACAACACAAAAAAAGCCAACATATCAATGTGTCTCATGAGCTTATGTGTAGAAATATCTACTACAATATTAATAACCTAACCCTAGAAATATATTTTAGAAATTACTCCCTATGGAATTTGTTCTAGTTATGTCAGCCTGATTCAACACTTGAAAATAAATCAAAGGGATTTACCTTCTCAAAAGCTAAGGGAGAAAAATAATATGATAATAGCAAATGACACCCAAAAAAAAGGCACTTGACAAAATCCAACACAAATTCATAATAACATTTCTCAGCAAACTAGGAATAGAGGGAACTACTTTAACTCTATAGAGAGTACCTATAAAAACAAACAAAAACAAAACCAAAACTCCAACAGCTAACATTATGACTAACAGTGAAAGAATGAATGCTTTTCCTGTAAGATAGGGAATAAGGCAAGGATATCCATTTTCACCACTCTAATTCAACATAGTATTGAAAGTCTAGACATTTCAATAATGCAAGAAAAAAATTAAATGAATACAGATTGGTGAGAAAGACATAAAGCTGTCCATATTTGCAGATGACAAGATTGCATATACAGAAAATACCAGAGAATCACACACACACATGCACTCAAGAGAGAGACAGAGAAAGGGAAAGGAAAAGCTCAGAGAGTATGAGAATATAAGCCCAGCACACAAAAATCAATCATATTTCTGTATACTAACAGGTATATATAAATGAAAATTAAAAACAAAATATTAAGGGTGCCTGGATGGCTCTCAGTCATCAAGAGTCAACTCTTGATTTTGGCTCAGGTCATGTTTTCAGGGTTGTGAGAAGGAGCCCTACATCAGGCTTCACACTGGGCATGGAGCCTGCTTAAGATACTCTCCCTCAGCCCACCACCCCAAAAATTAATTAATTAATTAATTAATTTAAATTTATATATATATATAATGGCATAGGTCAACAAATCACTTAAACATTCTTCAAAAGGAAGAATTAAGTAAGTGGAATGACTACATGTGAATCTACAATTACCTCAAAAATTTAAAAGTTAAGTTAAAGAAATTTTTAAGAAAATCATAAGGGAGAAGTGTATTCTCTTTTTCAAAAGAGAAGAAATAGGAAAACTTTCAATGACTGAAGTAGAGTATTTCATTTCCTCAACTATTTCAGCCCCTAGCACAGTAATTTCCTAAACTTGCCTGAACATTAGAATCACCTGGGAATCCCCCAAAATTCCAAAGTCTGGGCTATGCTCAAATCAATTAAATCACAATTTCTGGATATAGAGCACAGTTATCCGTACAATCAGAGTCAAACAATAGTTCATTTTACAGTGTTGTAAAGTATAACATCAGAGTTCCCCCTCACCTGTTTTTATTCATTAGCAAGGAAAGGCAGGGCAGAGAGCTTATGAGGAAAATTTAGGCTATGCTATCCTCCTATTTCACCTCTGCCTAATCAGAAGCTTCTGGAAATACAGGGTCCATCCTAGATATACATATACATTGTTTATGTTAAAAATTCCCCAATGGCAACTTTGCCCCGGTAGCTGCAAGACATACAAATGAGGAATGTTTCCGTGCTCAGCATTCACAGAAAAGGAACACTATTTTGTTCCTAAGGGAGTTCTGCAAATTTTGACGTTTAACCATTAGTGATATAAAGTACTTGGAATAAACCATATAGTAGCTATTTTGGGGAGCAGTGAGGAAATGGGATAAGCAAGGTAGGAGTCCTTCAGGAGACTGTGGGTGTTCCTTGGAGTTTCTCCAAAGGAGAAAATTCAGCCTTTGACTTAAGAGAAGGTATTAGAACTTCAACAGAATAATGTTATGATGCAATAGTTATGGAAATTATTTACATTTATGAAAATGAAGATAGATAACTTGGAAAAGATGGAGGCCGGATGAAACATTCTTGCAATAACTCCAGTAGTTATTTCAGCCTAGACCAAAGTGAGTCTGAGGAACAAATAGTTACATCCTGGCATATTGAGATAATCTAAAGGGAAGAAACCACCATGTTAGACTTGGATTTAAAGGTAGATTTTTTAAAAGAGTAAGGAGGCATTACTGGTTCAGCACTGGTCTCCAAGAAGAGCTATGTTAGACCTAACCAACCTGAATTAGCCATTATCCCTTAATTATGAACAAGAAACACACAAGAGTTTCATTTTCCCAGAACTAAGTCAAAGTGTTATTAGCAA
Organism: Martes martes; assembly: GCF_963455335.1. NCBI lineage: Eukaryota > Metazoa > Chordata > Mammalia > Carnivora > Mustelidae > Martes > Martes martes. The sequence continues at coordinate 31,638,998 of NC_137900.1, forward strand.
AATTTCCCTTGATTAGAAAAAAAAGTACACAGAAGGCACTTTTTGCCCATTCACTTCCTCCTTCTTTCCAGCCACTGCCTACCTCTGGACTGGTTGTCAAATGAAAGAACAACAAGATTCTATCTTCTCTAACTATTGCTTTTTGGTTTGTTTTTGTTGCTGTTTCCCTAGTATAGTATCTTTTTTTTTTTTTTTCACTTACATACAACACCCAGTGCTCAAAACAAGTGCCTTCCTTAATACCCACCTATTACCCATTTAACCCATCTCCCACCCTCCACCCCTCCAAATATGGAGAAACAAACCAAACCAAAGAAGTAAAAAAATCTGTACTCTTCCCTAACCCACTGTTAGTTAATTTTGTCTTATGGGGCTCCAGACACAGTTCTTAACTGATGTGTTTCTATTTCTTGAGTTAGCAAATTTACACATTTTTTAACCTTTCCCTACTATAATAAATGAGAATTGAGCTCATCCAAATTACCACCCATCCCAATAGAATTATATCATTTTTAGTTCTCTTTCGGTTCCTTTTTAATTTTTAAATAATCCAGTTGCATCTTTATGTCTTGATAGATGAACTACAGCTAGTGTCTTATTAGCCCTACCACCCTTCTCTTCCTGCCAGCTCTCTCTCCTGTGCTTCTCAACTTCTGCCATTTCCTTTTTTTTTTTTTTTAAGATTTTATTTATTTATTTGACAGACAGAGATCACAAGCAGGCAGAGAGAGAGGAGGAAGCAGGCTCGCTGCTGAGCAGAGAGCCTGATGTGGGGCTCAATCCCAGGACCCTGGGATCATGGCCTGAGCTGAAGGCAGAGGCTTTAACCCACTGAGCCAACCAGGTGCCCCTGCCATTTTTTTTTAACATTTTTATATTTCTTTCTTTTATATCACCATTGATACTATATCCATTTTATCAGAAAATTACTTTATTTAAATTGGACGATATTTTGATTGAATATGGAATTCAAGGTTGCAGGTTATTTTCCCACATCCTTTTAAATATGTTGCCTCTTCTTCTTGTATCTAGTGTTGCTGATAGGAAGTCTGATATTAATCTGTTCTTCCATTCTTTTGTAGGTGATACATCGACTCTTCATTCCTGAAGCTTTTAAGGATTTTCTTGATTCTAGGTGTATAGCAATTTCACTTGAGTGTGTGCAAGAACAGGGTGCTGGGGGCATCATATGCCTGCCTCATTATCATCATCATCTTTGGTTAAAGACCTTTTTGTTGCTCTGTTATCCAAGGTCAGACAGGCCTGAGAAAGTGTTCAAGGCTTTGAACTTCACTCCTTGTAAATGGCCTTGGACTTTTCTATCTGGAAACACATCTCCCAACCTTGAGTGTAGCAGTTCGCCTAACATGAAGAGTCACAGGCTGTGAGCACAAAAGTCCACAACTATTGCCTTATCTTTCATGTCTGGAAGCCATGGCACCCAGTGCAGATCCAGCAGCTGCTCCCAATGCTTTATGAGGCCCATGGTGGCCTGAAGTTGCCCCTGCCTCTGTGTGCAGTAAGGACAGAGTGCTGGTACCCTGGGAGCAGGGAATTCTTCTGACTGTCACTGTCTCCACTGTGCTGCACTACAGTCCAGGTGGTGTGGTGTGCTGTCAGCAGTAGAGGAGATATTACTGGGCTACAGATATTAGCACAAATGTGCAGAGCACAAAGGTCTTTCCATTTGAATTAAGTTCTTCATTTAAATTAGTAGCAATTTTTTTAAGGTTGGATTGTATAAAAATAGAAAAAGCCAGAACTCAGACTCTAAGAAAAAAAAATATTGGAAGAACTGATGACTAAACTTAGGTGACATATCCAAAAATATATAATGGAAACAATGACTTTATAGTTCTTAGAGCTATTTTTAAAGTTAACACAAAAACAAGACCAGACTTGTTGCATGTACATTAATCCTTTTCATCAGCATTTCCCTCTTCTGTATTTGCACCTATTCTTCTCAATATCAATAAATTTATGAAGATACATTTTGGGATAATGAGACCCATATATACATGGAGTATAATAAGAAGTGATTCTATTAAAATGAAATTGTCAATTTCTCAATCAGAGATCAACAACTGAAAAAAAAATGTGTCTTGAGCATCTCACAGAAGTATCCCTGGGTATTCCTGCTGCTAACCTTGGCTATCTGAATATATGCTGACACAATTTCTGATGTTTAATAAATTTTTGTCACTTTATTACATATATTTGCTTGAATGAAATTAAAAACAACAAAACCACCTCCACAATCTCATAAGAGTAGCAACATGTTTGAGTTCTTCAGTGTTCCCACAATGTGCCTGTATCTGCCAAAATAAAGCAGACACATGTAGAGATTCATTAGGTAGGAAGCTGATTTGAAGTCACTCAAAGTCTACTACAATCCTATATTTGTGCTGTCTGTCTTTTGACCTTCCCAAAAACATATTTAGTGCAACAGACATTTTACAGAGAATTTCTCCAAATTGGAGAGACTAGAAGACATTCACATGGAGAGTTTTGAAGAATTCAATATCAAAACCTTGTAATTAGTTTACGCTGAGAAGTCACTCTCCTAACCCATCAAATCTCAGGATTTTTAATGACTTGGCATCAGAATGTGCACAAAACAAATTTAACTGTCTTAGTGCTGCTCACACACTGCTAACAAATCAAAATAACAGCAATGATAGTGACAACAGCACAAGTAACAACAACAATAACAACAGAGATCTAGGAGAAGAGGGACAGGAAAGCAACCAGTGTTGTTTGAATAACTTTAGACACCGTTTCCATGGAGAACAACAGCATATCACCCACAAATGGAGAGCAAGTAGAGAAAGAATCTGTGAATCGAAATATCTAATGCAATTTTAAATTGAATGATTACTGAGAAGAGGATAAGCTAAATGACAGTATAGTGGGAGGACCCTAAGCTTGCTTCACCCCTTGAACCAGCTAGATTACTATTAAATCATTCTGAATACCCAAGAAATCTGAGGACTGACAGAATGAACTGCACAATTAGAGGGAGAGAGGAGGCTACATCATGGAAGTTAGGAGGTGCAGAGATGTGGTTTGGGGGAGAAAAGGATTGGGGGTGCTGGAGAAGGGAGGGAGCCCTGGTCAGAGAAAAGTGAGAGAGAGAGGAGCTCACAAGAAAACACTTCCCAAAGCCATTGACTGAGAAAATTAGAGGGGATGATTTTTGTGAGTTTTTACAACCAGTAGAACTCAAAGACTGGAGATTTAGAGGTTCATCTGTGGTGTGGCTGGTACAGAGTCATAAGGACATGGCAGTGCTCCTGTAGAGAAGGCAGGCAGGTAATCTGGGGGGCAGACAGCATGATCACGGGATCTCTTGAGACACACTGGTAGAGAAGTCTCCCCCTCTTTAGAGTGCATCTGAGAGAGATGACTTTGCCTCTCCAGGGACAAAGGATCTGGTGGGTGATATTTTCCTCCCCCATCCCTCAGCATAGGTGCAGAGACACCTGCTGAGGGTGGATAACCCAGACACTGGCTGCTTAGTGTACTTTTTTCTACATTTCATGCTCCTGATCTCTGTTGTGACTGCTCTTCTGTATCAAACCTACATTAATCCCAGTCAGCAAGATGTTCCCCCAGAAGACCAGGAAAGGTCCCTGCCACACCAGGTCCTTAAAGTCTGAAGTTTTAAAACTCAGCTGGCCTTGCTGAATAAAGTGCATTGCACTTCTCCAGGCAGGCAAGCAGCCTGGACACAGACAGTGAGTAAGCGGTGATATGAAAAACACCTAGGATGCATGAGGGATGTTTATTCACTTCTTTGGGAGGGCTTTCCTGACAGCACCAAGCATGAACTCCCCAAGGACAAAGGAGTTGGCTGGTGCCATTTCTCCCTCTGTCCTTTCAGTTAAACCTAACTTCACTAAACAGCACAGCAACAACACTGGCTGCCTAAATTGCTTACACTGGCTCTGACCCCTATCCCTACACTTTGCTGGTAATGCTTTTCTTGGGTAAGAGTCCTTGAAAACCAGTACAGTGAGCCCCTACCCACCTAGAAGATCAGCACAAACCCCTGCAAACACCACATCTACTGACCATAAAGTTCTTCAAAGCTTCAGGTCTAGTGGAGATAGCATCAAGTCTCTTTTTACAAGCAGACCAGAGCACACCTAGTAAAAACTTGCCACAATCTGGCCAAGGTTGAAACACTTCTGGCTGTAGGCAAGGAGAAACTCTGCAGAGGACTGACCTGAGGGATAGAACAGACATACCACAGCCCAGAGTTCACATAGCACACACCGGGGACACTTTCTGAAGTGCCAAGCATTATATGACCTCTTTTTCATAAAGCCATTACTCTCAAGAGCAGGAAACATAACAGACTTTCCTAACACAGAGAAGAAAACAGAGACCTAAACAAAATACCAAGATGGGGGAATTCATTTCAAGAGAAAGAACAAGGGAAGGTCACTTCCAGAGATCTAATTGAAAAGATATAAGTAATATACCTGATGCAGAATTTAAAGCAACAGTCAGGAGCACCTGGGTGGCTTAGTTGGTTAAGTGTCTGACTCTCAATTTTGGCTCGGGTCATGATCTCAGGGTTACATAAATGAGAACCAGCTCAGGCTCCATGCCTGGAGTGGAGCCTACTTAGGATTCTCTCTCACCCTCTCCCTTTGCCCCTCCCCCCATTAGCTCCCTAAAAAAAAGAAAAAATCATAAGGATACTACTTGGACTTAAGAAAAGCATGGAAAATGCGAGAGAGATCAAAGATAAGAGAGCTTAAAATCAATCAGGACAAAATTAAAAAATTGCAATAACTGAAATATGAAACTGACTGGATGTAATGACCACAAGGATGGAAGAAGCAGAGGAATGAAAAAGTAGTATAGAAAATGGAATTATGGAAAATAATGAAGCTGAAAAGAAGAGAAATCTCCTAGAAAGAAAAATCTCCTATCATAAAAGTAGACTTAAAGAAAGAACTTGGTGACTGCATCAAATGTAATAACATTTGCAACATAGGAGTCCTGGAAGAAGAAGAGACAGAAAAGGGGTCAGTATGTTTATGTGAGGAAATTATAGCTGAAAAATTCCCCAATCTGGGGAAAGAAACAGATATCCAAATCCACTGAGAATTCTCATAAAAATTAATAAAGGCAGGCCAACACCAAAACATATTGTAATAAAACTTTCAAAATATAGAAATAAAGAGAAAAAAATCCTAAAACCAGCAAGACAAAAGAAGACAAATAAGATCAACACAGGAGAAGACAAATGAGGTTAGAAGCAGATCTCTCCACAGAAACCTGAAGGCCAGAAGTGAGTGGCATGATATATTCTAGGCAATGGGGAAAATCTACAGCCAAGAATACTCTATCCAGCTAAGGTATCATTCAGAGTAGAAGGAGAGATACCATTTCCCAGACAAAAAAAACTAAAGGCGATCGTGTCCACTAAATCAGCCCTGCAGGAAATATTAAATGTGACACTTTGAGTGGAGGAAAAGATTAGAAAGGAACAGAGAAGAACTCGAGAAACAATGACAAAGCAAGCAATAAAATGGCACTAAATTCACATTTATCAATAATTACTCTGAATGTATATGAAAACACATAGGGTGCCAGAATGGACTGAAAAACCAAACTCATCAATATGCTGCCTACATGAGATTCATTTTAGACTCAAAGACACCTGCAGTTTGAAAGTGAGGAAATGGAAAACCATTTATCATGCTAACAGATGTCAAAAGAAAGCCAAAGTAACCATACTTAGACTAGACAAAGTAAATTGTATTTTTAATTTAAATTAAATTAATTAAAATGTAGTATAGTACTACTTTCAGAAGTAGAGTTCAGTGATTCATCAGTTACATATAACATGCAGTGCTCATTATAGTGCTTGATGCCCATCACCCAGTTACTCAATCCTCCCATCCACCTCTCTTTCAGCATCCCTCAGTTTGTTTCCTAAATTAAGATTCCTCTATGGTTTTTCTCTCTGATTTTGTTTTACTTTATTCTCCCCCTTCCCCTATGATCCTTTTGTTCTTAAATTCCATATATGAATGAAAGCCTATGATAATTCTCTTTCTCTGATTGACTTATTTCACTTAACATAATATACTCTTGTCCCATCCCTGTCTTTGGCTTAACAATACTCCCTAGCTTTAGATTTCATTTCTTTGATGGCTGAGTAATATTCCATCGTACATACATATACATCTTCTTTATCCATTCACCTGTCAATGGACATCTGGGCTCTTTCAACAGCTTGGCTATTTTGGACATTGCTGCAATAAACGTTGAGGCCCAGGTGACCCTTCAGATCACTACTTTGTATCCTTTGGGGAAATACCTACTAGTGCAATCGTTGGGTCATAGGGTAGCTCTATTTTTAACTTTTCGAGGAACTTCCCCATACTGTTTTCCAGAGTGGCTGTACCAGCTTGCATTCCCACTAACAATGTAAGAGGGTTCCAATTTCTCTGCATCCTTGTTGTTTCCTGACTTGTTAATTTTAGCCATTTTCACTGGTGTGAGTTGGTGTTTTATTGTGGTTTTGGTTTGTATTTCTCTGATGCCAAGTGATAATGAACTTTTTTTTTTATTCATCTGTTGGCCATTTGTATGTCTTCTTTGGAGAAATATCTGTTCATGTCTTCTGCCCATTTCTCGAATGAACTATTTGGTTTTTGGGTGTTGCAGATGGTTCCATTCACCTCTTTGAATGTATCATATCATTCCCTTCTGGCTTGCAAAGTTTCTGCTGAAAAAAACAGCTGAGTCTTATGAACTTTCCCTTGTATATTAATATCTTCTTTGGTCTTGCTTTTAAGATTTTTCCTTTATCACTGTATTTTGCCAATTTAATTATAATATGTCTTCATGTAGATCTGCTTTTGTTGATTTTGTTGGGGTTCTTTGTGTCTCCTAGATCTGAATGTCTGTTTCCTTCCCAAGAGTAGGGAAATTTTCAACTATTATTTCTTCAAATAAAATTTTTGCCCTCTTTTCTCTCTCTCTTCTTCTGGGCCTCCTATGGTATGAATGAGATTACATTTGATGCAGTTGCTGAGTTCCCTAAGTCTATTACTGGTTTTCATAATTCTTTTTTTTTTTTCTGTTTTGTTCAGCTTAATTTTTTTTCCATCATTCCCCTGTTTCTTTCAGCTTGTTGTTCATTTGATCCAGTGTGTTTCTCATTTCATTCATTGAGCTCCTTATTTCTAGTATGTTATTCCTTATCTTTGTATTAAGGGTCTCACTCATGTCTTCTACTCTTTTCTCAAGTCCAATAAGTATCTTTATTTTTATTATGTTAAATTCTCTATCAGGCATGTTAATTTTATCTTTTTCACATGTGCCTTTGTCCTGTTTTTACATTTGGGACAAATTCTTCTGTCTTCTCATTCATTCTAAGTCTCTGTGCCTACTTCTGTGTGTTAGGAAAGACACATGTTTGCTGTTCTTGAGAGTAATGGCCTTGTTAAGAAGAGGCCCTGTAGTTCCCTGCCATGTAGTGTCCCCCGTTCTTCAGGGCCTGGCACTTTAAGGGATGTCTCCAATGCATGCCGAGTGGGCTCTGCTGTTGTGTCTTGGCTGCTTTATCCTTCAGGCTAGCTGTCTGCGAGGCTTTCTTTGCCTGTTGTGCAGTGTTTGGTTCCTAGCCTGACTGTGATAAATTTTAATGAGGTGTGGTCTGTTCTTCTTATGAAATGAGACTTTTGGCACAGCTGTTGGAACTGAGGCCCCACAAAACTTTCGGGTCAAGAAGGTGTTGGTTGGGGTTTCAGCTGTTCTTTTCTTTTCAGGATGGGTGTCTGCCTTGCTGTGACTGAGGCAAGCCTGACAGGGAAGGGCAGTTCCACTGGAATGTGGGGGTGTCAGGGTTTGGTGTAAACAAGTTAGTAGCAAGGGTCAGTGCTATTATGCTGGTTCCCAGAGGTGGTCCTGGGCTTACTAAAGGGTGTGGGAAGGAAATGACATCTCCTATTTCATTTTTTCCCATTTGGGTGTCCCTGAATGCTGCCTCTGGGACAGGCTCAGAGATGAGCAAATAACCTTTCCACTATGTGCCACTGGTGCTTATCAAATCACTGCCTCCATGCTGTGTGTCTGTGGGATGTTTTCCCTATATTTTCTCCAAGAGCAGCCCTAATGCCCTCCAGGCTCTATCCCAGTCAAGTCTGCTGACATTTGGCACTCTAGACTTTAAGCCCTGCTGGTTGCAAGAACTCATAAAAGTCAGCCCCTCTCACTTTCCAAGCCAAATGCTGTGGGGTTTCATCTTCCTTGTGTGGGTTCCCCCATGTACTATTCTGTTCTGTGACCACAGTTCCCTTCCTAATTTGGCAGCCATGATCAGTTTCTCTCCCAAACCACGTCTCTATACTTCCTACCTTCTTTGATGTGACCTCTTCTCTACCTTTTGTTATGGAGTTTGTTTTGCCAGTCTTCAGGTCTATTTCTGGGATATTCAGGATGGCTTAATAATTATCTAGTTGTATTCATGGGACAAAGCATGCCTAGGGTCATTCTACCCTATTGCCGTCTTCACCTTCCCAATAGTTCCTTTTTTTGTCTCAGCCAAACAGATGCTTTTAAATATTTTATTGTGCATGTTTTTAGAAAATGGTTTCTTGGAATATTTAGTCTTTCAGACTTCATCTTTCCTTTGTTTCTTTTGCACTATCCTAAATATTTTAATCTAATGACTGTCTTATTTATTAATTTTATTTTTCACTTTTTATTTTTTAAGATTTTATTTATTTTTGCATATGTGAGAGAGATAGAGAAAGACCACAAGTGGGGGGAGGGACAGAGGGAGAAGCAGGCTCCCCATTGAACAGGGAGTCCAATGTGGGCCACTATCCCAGGACCCTGGGATCAAGACCTAAGCTGAAGGCAGATGTTTAACCGGCTGAGCCACCCAGGCATCCTTTTTTCACTTTTTAAAATTAAATGAGGAAGGCAGAGTTAAGATGACAGAGCAGTTGGGGGACCTGGGGTTTTCTTCATCCTGCAAAACACAGCTGTATTAAGGTCAGATCACCTGGAACACCTAGGAAATCAATCTGAGGATTGGAAGAAGGATTTCCACAGTTGGAGGGAGACAATGTGGCAGGTGTGTGCATGGAAATGAATTGGGGGAAAGAAAAGCTGCTGTGGTCTGGAAGGAAGGGAAGACTTTCTGTGGGGAGAGAAAATGGAGAGAGGGAAAGAGGGATTGAGAGAGTGCAGTGGTGGGTTCACACAAGAAGAAAACTTCTTGGATCACTGTCTGGGAGCTGGGAAAACTGAGTGGTGCAGATTTTTTGCAAATAGAGAGTGAAGCTCAAACTCTGAGCTTTTGGAAGTATATGACTTTTGCTCGAGCAGAGCTATTGCATATTCTTCTGGAGAGGATGGCACTGGCCTGGGAGTGCAAACAAAGAGGTGTAGGGATCTTTGAGGTTGCACTGGGAAAGACCATTCCACTTCCTGGGGCACATTAGGAAGAGGGCATATTGCCCTTCAAGGACAAAAAATAAAAATAAAAAAACCATGCAGGGACCAGCAAACAGCCTTTCATCAACAAGGGATTATGACTCCCACAGAGGGCGGATAACCTGGTTGCTCCTTTTTGCATTGCCATAGCATAGAATTCACATATCACACAGGTAGGGGACCATTTTTCTGACACAAAGAGCAATACTCAGAGGGAAGTAAGCCTCTAATCTGGAAGAGGGGAACAGATCTGAGTGGTGCTCAGTCCTTTAGGATTTAAAGTTTTGGTTTTTGTTAAAGATTTTATCTATTTGTTTGACAGACAGAGATCACAAGTAGGCAGGGAGGCAGGCAGATAGAGAGAGGGGGAAGCAGGCTCCCTGCTGAGCAGAAAGCCCAATGGGGCTTAATCCCAGGACCCTGGGATCATGACCTGAGCCGAAGGCAGAGGCTTTAAACCACTGAGCCACCCAGGCACCCTGGATTTGGAGTTTTGATTCTAGCCATTCACCAAAGATAAAACACGCAAGATTCAGAGTTTTGAATCCCAGCGATGCCAGAGATAAATGCAGGAGCGGTGGGTGCCAGGCATGCTTATGGCCCTCACTTTTCTGTGAGGGCTTCCTGAAAAGTCGGGGGTGTGAAATCCCCTTTCTGGTGTGGGAGAGTGGGGTGTTACCATTTTATCCCCACTACCAACAAAGTTGTACATCAGAGAGCAAAACAGCGGCCCCCATTGGAGGTGGAAACCACTTACATCAAACCCAGCCTCCTGTGCTTGGCAAGTGCTTTTTTACTGGGACAGGATTGATTTTGAGAGAGCACAGCAGGCTTCTACCCCAGAACAGTAACATAGGCAGCACATCACATGCACCAGGTCTATTGATCATACAGTGCCTCAGTGTCCCCTTAAGGCCTGGTGCAAAGAGGATCAGGCTGTATTTTTTTCTCTTCTCTTATTATTTTTTTTTCTGTCTTTTTCTTTGGAATCAGGCTTATAATTTTTTCTTTTTTTCTTAAGATTTTATTTATTTAATTTATTTATTTGACAGAAAGGTAGCACAAGTAGACAGAGCAGCAGGCAGAGAGAGAAGGAGAAGCAGACTCCCTGCTGAGCAGGGAACCCGATGCAGGGCTAGCTCCTAGGACCCTGGGATCATGACCTGAGCTGAAAGCAGATGCTTAACCAACTTAGCCACCCAGGCACCCCAGGTTTTTCTTTTCTTTTCTTCCTTTCTTTTTCTTTGGAATCAGGCTTAAATTTTTTTGTTTGTTTGTTTTTGTTTTTTGTTTGTTTTGATTTTTTTAAAATTATCCCTTTTCTTTTTCTCTTATTTTTGGATCAGGATTTTTTTTCTTTTTCTTTTCTCTTTCTTTCTTTTCCAGACTTTAAAAATAAAAAAATCAAAACACACCTCATAAATGTTCAAATATCCCCCACTGCACATGAGGAGGAACTCTGCAGAGAACTGACCAGTGGGAAAGAGGAGCCAAAATGCAACAGCAGAGTGCACATGGCATACACAGAAACACTTCCTGAAGTGCCAGGCCCTGAGCAGTGTATGACCCCTTTTAATATAGCATTGCTCTGAGTTGCAAGAAACATAGCAAGGTTTCATAATGAGCAAAAGACAGAAACTTGGCCAAAATTGCAAGATGGAAGAATTCTCTCCAAAAGAAATGTCAGGAAGATATCACAGCCAGGGACTTGCTCAAAGCAGATAAAAGCAATATATCTGAATAAAAACTTAAATCAACAGTTGTAAGACTACTAGCGAGTCTTTTTTTAAAATTATTTTTATTAACATATAATGTATTATTTGCCCCAGGGGTACAGGTGTGTGAATCGTCAGGCATTTCACAGCACTCACCATATCACATACCCTCATCAAGGTCCATAACCCAACCACCATCTCCATACCCCCTTTCTCCCCAGCAACCCTGTTTGCTCCATGAGATTAAGTCTCTTATGGTTTGTCTCCCTCCCGATCCCATCTTGTTTCATTTTTTCCTTCCCTATCCCCCAAGCCCCCCGCCCTGCCTCTTAAATTCCTCATATCAGAGAGATTATATGATAATTGTCTTTCTCTGATTGACTTATTTTGCTCAGCATAATACCTAGTTCCATCCATGTCATTGTAAATGGCAAGATTTCACTTCTTTTGATGGTTGCATAATATTCCATTGTATATATATACCACATCTTTATCCATTCATCTGTTGATAGACATGTAGGTTCTTTCCATAGTTTGGCTATTGTGGACATTTGTTACTGCAAATGTTTATTTGGGTGCACGAGCCCCTTTGGATCACTACATTTGTATCTTTAGGGTAAATACCCAGCTACTAGCTAGTCTTAAAAAAAAATAGAAGACACCAAAGAAAACCTTCTTACAGAAATAAAACACATAAAAACTGGTCAGGTTGAAATAAAAAATGGTATAATGAAGATGCAAAACAGACTGGATATAATCACTTTGAGGACTGAAGAAGCAGAGTAGAGAATAGTTGATATACAAGATAAAATTATGGAAAATAATGAAGCTGAAAGGAAGAGTGAAAGAAAAGATAAACCCAGGGAATTCAGCAATTCCATAAAGTGAAATAGTATCCATATCATGGGAGTTCCAGAAGAAAAAGGTGGGAATTGGGGGCAGAAGTTTTATTTGAACAAATTATAGCTGATTCCCTAATCTGGGGAAGGAAACAGGCATTCAAAGTCCAAGAGGCAAAGAAAACTCCCCTCAAAATCAACAAAAACAGACCAACACCATGACATATCAGAGTGAAACTTGCAAAATACAGAGAGAATTCTGAAAGAGCACACAACAAAAGGTCCTTAGCCTTCAAGGGTAGACATATAAGGGTAGCAGCAGACCTATCCATAAGACCTGGCAAGACAGAAAGAAATTGGTGGAGATAGTCAATGTGCTAAATGGAAGGAAGAAAGAAAGAAAGAAAAGAAGAAAGAAAGAAAGAAAGAAAGAAAGAAAGGAAGAAAGAAGAAAGAAAAAGAAAGGACAGCTAAGACTACTTTATCCAGCAAGGGAGTCATTCAGACTAGAAGGAGAGATAAATAGTTTTCAAGATAAACACTATAAGTTCACTAAACCAGCCCTGGAAGAAATATTAGGGGGACCCTTTGAGTAGAAAGAGAGACCAAAAGTAACAAAGATTAAAAAGGAACAGACAACCCACAGGAACAGTGACTTTATGAGTAATAAAATGGCACCAAATTCATCTTTCAATAACTATTCTGAATGTAAACGGACAACATGCTCCAATCAAAAGACATAGGGTATCAGAATGGATAAAGACAAAAACAAAACAGCACCCATCAATATGCTGCTAAAAGAGATTTGTTTTATTTTTTGTTTTACTATGAATATATGTATGTATGTATTTAAATTCAATTAGCCATGTGCCCAATGATTCATTAGTTGCATATAACACCAAGTGTTATCACTTCATGTGCCCTCCTTAATGCCCATCACCCAGTTGCTCTATCTCTCCATGCAACTCCCCTTACACAACCTTCAGTTCATTTCCCAGAGTTAAGAGTCTGTCATGGTTTGTCTCCTCTCTGATTTATTCTCATTCATTATTATCCCTTCCCTGATCCTGTGGTATTTCTTATCTTCCACATATAAGTGAAACCATATGATAATTGTCTTTCTCTAACTGACTTATTTCACTTAGGATAGTACCTTCCAATTCCATCCATGTCAATACAAATGGTAGGTATTCATTATTTCTGATGGCTGAGTAATATTCCATTGTATATATGTACCACATCTTCTTTATCCATTCATCTGTTGAAGGACATCTTGGCTCCTTCTACAGTTTGGCTATTGTGGACATTACTGCTATGAACATTGGAGTGCATGTGCTCCTTCTTCTCACTATATCTGTATCTTTGTGATAAATACCTAGTGGTGCAATTGCTAGGTCATAGGTTAGATCTATTTTTAACTTCTTGAGGAACCTCCATACTGTTTTCCAGAGTGGCTGTACCAGCTTGTATTTCCATTAACAGTGTAAGAGGGTTCCCATTTCTCCACATCCTTGCCAACATTTGTTGTTTCCTGTCCCGTTAATTTTTGCCACTTTAACTGGTATAGGGTGGTATCTCATTGTGGTTTTGATTTGTATTTCCCTGATGACAAGCGATGTGGAACATTTTTTCATGTGTTTGTTAGTCATTTTTATGTCTTCTTTGGAGAAGGGTCTGTTTATGTCTTCTGTCAATTTCTTGACTGGACTGTTTGGTTTTTGGGTGTTGAGTTTGATAAGTTCTTTAATAGATATTGGATACCAGTCCTTTATCTGATATGTCATTTGCAAATACAAGAAACTCATTTTAGATCCAAAGACATGTCCAAATTAAAAGTGAGGCAGTAGAGAACCATTTATCATGATAATGGATGTAAAAAAAAAAAAAAAAGCTGGAGTATCCATTCTTACAACATACAAATTAGATTTTAAAACAAAGACTATAATAAGTGATGAAGAAGGACACTATATCATAATAAAGGGGCTTATCCAAAAGGATGTAACAATCATAAATATTTATACTACTAACTTGGAAGCAACCAAATACCAATTAATAGCAAACTTAAACTAACTGATAATAATACAGTTATAGTAGGAGACTTTAACACCCTACTCACAGCAGGGACACATCTAAGCAGAAGATCAACAAGAAAACACAGAGCTTTGAATGACAAACTGGACTAGATGGACTTAACAGATTTATACAGAGCATTTCATCCTAAAGCAGCAGAATGCATATTCTTCTCGAGTGCACATGGAACGTTCTCCAGAATAGATCACATACTGGGTTGCAAATCAACCCTCAAACAGTACAAAAAGACTGAAATCATACCATGCATATTTTAAGACCATAATGCTATGAAACTTGAAATCAAACACAAGAAAAAATTTGGAAGGACCACAAATACATGGAGGTTAAAGAACATCCTACTAAAGAATGAATGGGTCAACCAGAAAATTAAAGAAGACTTTTAAAAACACATGGAAGTAATTGAAAATAAAAACATGGCAGTTCAGAACCTTTGGGATGCAGCAAAGTGGTCCTAAGAGGGAAGTGTATAACAATACATGCCTTCCTCAAGAAGCAAAAAAGTCTCAAATATACAACCTAATCTTATACCTAAAGGAGCTGGAAAAAGAAAAGTAAATAAATTTTAAATCTCACAAGAGAAAGGGAATAATTCAGATTATAGCAGAAATAAATGATATAGAAATTTTTAAAAAGTGAACAGATCAATGAAACTAAAAGCTGTTTTTTTTAAAGAATTAGCAAAATTGATAACACCCTAACCAGACATATCAAAAAGAAAAGAGAAGTGACCCAAAGAAATAAAATCATGAATGAAAAAGAAGAGATCACAACCAAAACTGCAGCAATACAAGCAATTATAAGAGAATATTATGAGCAACTATGTGCCAACAAATTAGGCAATCTGAAAGAAATGGATAAATTCTTGAAAACATATAAACTAACAAAACTGAGATAGGAAGAAATAGAAAATATAAACAGACTCATAACCAGCAAAGAAACTGAAGCAATAATCAAAAATCTCCCACCAAACAAGAGTCCAGAAAGATTTCTCAGAGTAATTCTCCCAACCATTTAAAAAAAAAAAAAACAAGAATTAATGTTTATTCTTCTGTTCCAAAAAATAGAAATGAAAGGCAAACTTCAAAACTTATTCTATGAGGCTAACATTACCTTGATTCTAGAACCAGACAAAGAACCCACTAAAAAGGAGAATTACAGACCAATATCCTTGATGAACACAGATGCCAAAATTCTCATCAAGATACTAGCTAATCAGATACAACAGTGCATTAAAAGGATTATTCACCACAACCAAGTGGGATTTATCCCTGGGCTGCAGGGGTGGCTCATTATCTGCAAATCAATCAACATGATATACCACATTAATAAAAGAAAGGATGAGAAACATATGATCCTCTCAATAGATGCAGAAAAAGCATTTGACAAAATACAGCATGCTTTATTGATAAAAACCCTCAACAATGTAGAGATAGAGAGAACATACTTTGACATCATAAAGGCCATATACAAAAGATGCACAATTAATATCATCTTTTTTGGTAAAAACTGAGAACTTTCCTTTAAGGTCAGGAACCAGACAGGGATGTCTACTCTCACCACTATTGTTCAACATAGTACTAGAAGTCCTAGCCCAGGCAATCAGACAAGAAAAAGAAATAAAAGACACTGATATCTTCAAAGAAGAAGTCAAACATTTCTCTTTGCAGACAATATGATACTGTGTATAGAAAACTCAAAAGACTCCACCAAAAACTTGCTAGAACTGATAAAGGAATTTAACAAGTCACAGGATAAAAAATCAACCTACAGTTTTCTGTTGCATTTCTATACACCACTAATAAAGCAGCAGAAAGAGAAATCAAGGAATCAATCCCATTTATAATTGCACCAAAAGAAATAAGATACCTAGGAATAAAACTAATCAAAGAGGGAAAAGATTTGTACTGTGAAAACTACAGAACACTTATGAGATAAATTGGGACGACCCAAGGAAATGGAAAAACTTTCCTTGCTCATAAATTAGAACAAATAATTAACAAAATATTAAAATGTCAATGCTTCCTTAAGCAACCTGCACATTCAATGCAATCCCTATCAAAATACCACCAGCATTTTCCACAGAGCTGGAACAAATAATTCTGAAATTTGTATGGAACCAAAAAAGACCCCAAAGAACAAGAGGGATGTTGATAAAGAAAACCAAAGCTGGAGGCATTGCAGTTCTTGATATCAAGCTGTATTGAAAAGCTGTAATCATCAAAACAGACACATAGATCAATGGAACAGAATATAGAACCCAGAAATGGACCTTTAAAGCTATGGTCAACTAATCTGTGAAAAACAAAACAAAAAAAAATATCCAAAGGAAAAGTAGAGTGTCTTCAACAAATGGTGTGAAAACTGGGAAGCCACATGCAGAAGAATGAAACTAAACCACCTTCTTACACCATATACAAAAATAAACTCCAAATGGATGGAAGACCTCGGTGTGAGATAGGAATCCATCAGCACCCTAGAGGAGACCACAGGCAGGAACCTCTTTTACCATGGCTTCAGCAACTTCTTGCTGGGCATATCTCCAAAGGCAAGGGAAACAAAAGCAAAATGAGACTTCATCAAGATAAAAAGCTTTTGCACAGCAAAAGAAACAATCATCAAAACTAAAAGGCACTCTACAGAATGGGAGAAGATACTTGCAAATGACATATCAGATAAAGGGCTAGTATCCACAATCTTTAAAGAACTTATCAAACTCAACACCCAAAAACCAAATAATCCAGTCAAGAAATGGGTAGAAGACATGAACAGAAATTCCTCCAAAGAAGACATCCAGATGGCCAACAGACATGTGAAAAAAATGCTCAATATATTCATCATCAGGGAAATACAAATCAAAACTACAACAAGATACTACCTCATACCAATCAGAATGGCTAAGTTAACAACTCAAGAAACAATAGATGTTGGTGAGGATGAAGAAAAACGGGAACCATCTTACACTGTTTGTGGGAATGCAAACTGGTGCAGCCCCTCTGAAAAACAGTATAGAAATTCCTCAAAAAGTTCAAAATAGAACTACCCTACAACCTAACAATTGTACTACTAGGTATTTATCCAAGGATTAAAAACATAGTGATTTGAAAGGGCACATGCACCCCAAAGTTTATAGTAGCAATGTCTACAATAGGCAAAATATGGAAAGAGCTCAAATGTCCAACAACAGATGAATGGATAAAGAAGTGATTGTGTGTGTGTGTGTGTGTGTGTGTGTGTGCACGTGTGTGCAATGAAACAGTACTCAGCCATCAAAAAGAATGAAATCTTGCCATTTTCAAGAATATGGATGAAACCAGAGGGTATTATCCTAAGTTAAATAAGTCAGAGAAAGACAAATACCATATGGTTTCACTCATATGTAGAATTTAAGAAACAAATCAGAAGAACATAGGGAAAGAGAAGGAAAAATAAAATAATAACAGAGAGAGAAGGAAACGATAAAACTATAACGATAAAACAATAAAACTCTTAACTATAGGGAAGAAACCGAAGTTTGCTGGAGAGGAGGCAGGTCAGGGGATGGCTTAATTGGGTGTTGGGCACTAATGAGGGCAGTTGGTGTAATGAGCACTGGGTTTTACATGCAACTGATGAATCACTAAATTTACTCCAGAACTATTAATACACTATGTTAACTAACTTGAATTTAAATTTAAAAATTAACGATAATATACGATATTAATATTAATGATAATATACGATAGTTAATTTTCCTGTATATTTGAATATCTTTCCAAGAAGATTTTAATTCCTTTCATACTGAAAGTAAGGAATTACTTAAGTTTAAACTAGTCTCTTCAGCAATTAATGTTGGGAAAATTGGACAGCCATATGCAGAAGAATGAAACTGGGCCACTTTCTTACACCACACACAAAAATATAAGTATAAAAGAATCTCCTTATATATACCTAGCCCCTTCCCACCATGTGAGGACACAGTGAGAAGTTTCTGCCTATGAACTAGGAAGAGGGACTTCACCAGAAGTTGATCATGCTGGCACTTTGATTGTGGAATTCCTGGACTCCAGACTGTGAGAAATAAATTTGTTATATAATCCACCCTGTCTGTGGTATTTTGTTATAGAAACCCTAATGGACTAAGACAACATGTTTCAAAACTTACTTGAAAAAAGAATTAAAACTAAAATAAAAATGAAATAAAAATTCAGGTCAAGACAACATATGAAAAATGTTTCCAGTAGAAAATTGTGCATTCTTGGATTTGGAAATACTGGGATTGGTTTGTGAATGGATAAGTGTGGTTATATGTGTGTGTACATGTGCACATGTGTGTGTATCCAGCATGTCCCAAAAGTCTTTGTCCAATTTAAAACTTTACTAACTTCAGAATTATAAAAACTACAAGCTTAAAAAAAATCACTTGAAGTTTTACCTATAACTTTCATATGTTGATTTATGAATCTTGAATAATAAATTATTTTATTTTGTGTATGTCTTCCTGAAGATGAGACAAAACACTAAAATTCATAAAACTAAAGAAGTGCAAAAGAAATTTAAGTTATGTACCTGGGTTTATACAAGACAAAAACATATGGGAAGCTGGAATTGAAGACAGAGAAAATCTTGAGAGTAAAATTTCTTGGAAAATAGCCAAAATTCTGGGGTCAACTTCAGATTTTCAAGGGTGGGTTTTAAGCCAAGATAGTTAATGAACAAAGGGGACCATGTAATATCTGAGTTCCAGATGGAATTAATGGAAAATTGGCAAAGATGTCTCTCACATACGAGTAGAGTTGGAAGGAGGAATCTAAAAGGCCCAGGATGTTGCAGGATTCTGTGGGGCTGAATGGTGGGGGAGGGGTGGTGGTCCAACCTGTTCTCTGACTGCTCCCTCCCCCATTCTCAGGAACCCTTTGTGACAAGGCCATAGCTCTGTGATGCAAGCCTGAGCTCTGTCCCAGCGCTCAGTTGCCTGAGGGCAGCAGCATGATTCCAAAGATGGAGAATTTCTTTTCTCTGAGAAGCACTGGCACCACCTGGCTGAGCTCCAGTCCCACCTCCTGGGTGATTGATACCATCTTTGCTTTCCTATGTGGACTTGGCCTCTTTCTTCTGTTACTCCCCTGCTTTCAGAGTAATCCATCCTTACCGCCAGCTAGGAAATATAGAAGCACCAGGAAGGTAAGGAAACTTTGGCTAAACCCTAACAGAGATTATCTCTTATATTCACATTTCTAAATCACCTGAGAAACTTCTGAGATAGGAAGTCTCAGAATAGAACATCATCCTTCTAGGGACAAGCCAGGCCAGCAGGGGTTAGAGAGGGCACAAGGATTTCTATCCCAAGATCTCAGATCCAGAGTCCAGATGTTGTAGAGGGTTCCAGGGCAAAGTTACAAACAGTGACCAGTGAGTGAGGGCTGTATACAAAGAGTTCATTTTCGGCAGGAAGACAGACTGCTAAGCATTGTTTCAACCAGCCACTTTCCCCTTCCTGTGGCAGGTGCCTCGGGTAAGCTCTTCCTCTGTGTCAGAGCCGATCTGGAGGCAGTGCTGATCTCTGAAGAGCCTCTAAGGGACTAGATTGGGGCTCTGAGCTTGGGAAACAGAGTCTTATCTGATGGAGCAGAGAAGGACCTGAAGTTCTCAGAATGTGTAAACTTCTTGAGTAGAGGAATAGCGATGAAAGAAATCCATAGTGATCTGACATAGAAAATCTGGGTTTGCATTCTTCAAAGAAAAAAAAAATTTTTTTAAGATTTTATTTATTTGTCAGAGAGACAGAGAGAGTACAGGTAGGCAGAGTGGCAGGCAGAGGCAGAGGGAGATGCAGGCTCCCCACAGAGCAAGGAGCCCAATGTGGGACTCGATCCCAGGACGCTGGGATCATGACCTGAGCCACCCAGGCGTCCCAAATAAAAATTTAAAATATTTTTATCCACTTTAAAAATGAGTAAAAGGGGGCACCTGTGTGGCTCAGTGGGTTAAGCCTCTGCCTTTGGCTCAGGTCATGATCTCAGGGTCCTGGGATCAAGCGCTGCATCGTGCTCTCTGCTCGGCAGGGAGCCTGCTTCCCCTCCTCCTCTCTCTGCCTGCCTCTCTGGCCGCTTGTGATCTCTATCTGTCAAATAAATAAATTAAAATCTTTAAAAGGAAAAAAATGAGTGAAAGGAAAGAAAACCACAGACCCCCATTAGATGTATAAATGTATAATGTAGTTGTTCATACTGTTCATGAAGAGTGAGCACTTGCAGACCATCTAGAGAGAAGAGATAACTGAGTTCCAGCCTTTCATCTTTTCTATTAGCATCAGGTGGAACTGAGGAAGAGGAGCAGGAGTAAGAAGAAAAGTGGAGCTTTGAAAGGTAAGCTTATGCCATTTAGCCCTGCATGCCCCAAGTTATCCTCCATCCTCCTTGCCCCTGAGGGTCCAGCTCCACAGTCTCTGAGCATGCCAGGTGCAGAGACCATCCCTCAGGAAACAGAGCCCTCAAAGAGGGTCCTGGGAAGGAGATCAGATACTGTATATTTTCCAGATTCTGTGCTTAGAAAGAAGCTGCTGGGGCTGAAATCGGTGTTACCTGGCAAGGGTGTGTGGGCTGTAGTGGACCAATAATGCTTGGATTCAAAGGTGGAACCTCCAAGTCCAACTGTAGATAAGTGGTTTAAGTTTGCTCAGATTCCTTTGTGACCCTTACCCTTTCTCCCCAATGAGGCAGTTGTGAGGGCTCCGGGGGGTGATGGATAAGAGTGCAGCACTCCCGCATCATAGGCCTTGCCGTCACTGTGAAGGATCCTGTGGCTTAGAGCACTGATGCTTGGGCTCCATGGTCTAATCACCCAACACTTTAACCCTAAAGAAATATTGCACTCAGTCTTCTGTAAAACCCTTAGGCCCCTATTTTCACCACTGTAACCCAGTTTCCTGATTTCCAGCTTGCAGAAATTGCCTGAAAGAACTGGAGGGAGCTCGCAGCCTGATTTCACTTTTGCAAAGGTGAAGAATCTTTCCCCCTCTCCTTGATCCTCCTCTGCCCCAGAGCCTATGATGTGACTCTGGGACCACAGGGAACCCTGGGAAGGGGAGCCATGGGAACAAGGTGTGGGTGAAACTCTGGAGTTAGGAATAGCAGGAGCAGTGTGAAGTCAGCATGGAGGTTGTGGAGGGCTGTGGGTCACAGGTGTTTACCTCTGCCCAACTTGCCCTGCCCACCTTGCCCGGTCAGCTTCTAGCTACAGCTTGTGCTTCCTGTCTCCTGCAGCTGCCTGGGGAGGCTTCCTGACAAGGGTGGCTTTCATCAGCTCTTATGTCAAGATCTCTCTGGTGAGATGTACAACAAAGCAGCGCCTGCTGGAGCCCACCAGCCATGCGGGGAGCCTGTGGATGCTGCTGCTCCTGCCATGTCCTTGTTGGCTACCCCAGTTCCTCTGACCCAGTGCCCTCTACTTCTTGGCCCAAAGACCTCTTCAGTTTCTGTTCATTCCCACTCATCTCTGAGTGTCTCTTGGCCACCAGAGACTTTTCTTCCCCTTTTACCCCAGCCTCTAGCTCTTTCCCCTCCCCCTCCATGTTCCCTTAATTCAGAGGCCTGCCCTCTACCACTGACCACCTCTTCTGCCCCACAACCTTCAGACTCCATTCGGACCCTTCCTCAGTGTGACTCAAAGACACTCCCACTGGGCACCATTACACATAGGTCATCTTACACCCCATGGTCAGCTTCTCCTATTCCAACCACCTCAGGCCTTGACTCCTCAAGCTGTCCTATTTCAGCCCTGTCCTGGTGGCACACTGCTGCTAAAGCCTTGTGCCTCTCAACCTCATCAAATTATGAGTATCAACATGAACACCTTTCCCACCACTCACCAGAGGCCTCATTCTGGGGAAACCCCACTGACAAACTAGGAGTTGCTAGTCCATCTTTGCTCAGCTCTGATGACCAGAAGTTCCTGGAGATACAAGTCACAGAGGGCATCAAGATCAACATTTGGAAAGAAAAAGAAAAAGATGGATCATATCCAAAACAAATGAGTCCTGACTATCACCTGAATTCTTTGGGAAATACGTTGAAATCACTGGATGTTAAGCAGAAAAGCCCCCAACACTTCTGGAGCACAAAAGGCAAACCAGAGCAGTTGCCTGGTCCTCAGAAGCTCTCATATCCTAAGGTTTTGGGGCACCATCTACAACAGAAATATAACCAACTTTTTTGGGGCCTCCCCTCTCTACACAGTGAATCTCTGGTGGCTACTGCCTGGATCTCTGAAAGCTCTTCAGCACTACAGTCTTCTTCTTTCTTATTCAATGGAATCTCAAGTGCCTGCCCAGTTCAAATGCAGCCTAAACTATCTCCACTGCTTTCCCAGTCCAAGCCCCAATCCCAACTGGAGTTCCAATCTCAACACTTGATTTCAACCATACCCCAATTCCAACACCCACCTCTCACTCAGATCCTGACCCAGGATCATCTCCAGTCCTCTCTTCCAATCCTATCATCTTCTTCCTCACCTCAGATTAGAGCTTGTCAAATATCTTGCCCTATAGCCCAGGATAAGTCACAATTTCTCATCCCAACTGAGATTCAACACCCAGAACGGCCTTTGTGGCAGGAGCAACTAGAAAGTGGGGCTTTATCCTCTGTAATCAAAAGATCTCAAGAGGTCTTTAGTGTCTTCACTTCCAACCTTCCTGAAGACAGCTGGGTGGTCTCCATCCTTCCTGAGAATTTTCCAATCAGTCCTGAGCTCCGTAAGCAACTGGAGCAACACCTACAAAAGTGGCTCGTTCAACACCGTTGGGAGTTGCCCCGTAAGATCCAAGAGTCTCTGGAACTAAGGCAGCATCAGGGTGAATTACCAGGGACATGTCAGGTAAAGGGTAAGCATGGACCCTCACAGCCCTCTGCATTTGCAGGTAAAAGCAGCAAGGATACACAGAAAGTGGGTTTCCAACTAAGCCAGGGCATGGGCAAGGGGTTGGGGTATATTTTGGGGAAGGTCCCAAAAGATATCTCCAGGACCTCAGAGAACTCACTAATGAGATTTCAGGGAGTGGGCTCTGAGGAGTCAGAAAGTGACTTGGGGCTGTCACAGAGTGACTCAGGAAGTGATTTACTAAGAAGCTTAGATAAGAATCTAGAAAACCTCTTGACATGCAATTTGAGCAGGAAGTTGGGGCAGATCAGTGAACGTATGCCTATGAACGTGCACCAAACCGGTCTTGCTGTCAACCATGCTTTTCCCAAGTCCAACACTGACATGGAAATCAGAAATCTAGGAATCTTGAAGGGTTGGAGACCGTATGTAAACACCTCTCACAGGGTTTCCTTCCTCCGTCCAGACATTCAAGAAGTGCTGGAAGCACATATTATAAGGTTTTGGGTGAGGCACAGGTGGAGTCTACCTCTCAAGGTCCTCAAACCCATAAATCTCTTTAAGTTGAAAAAGGTTCAACCCTTACCCATACTGCAGTTTGCTTCTGCCCCAGCAGCCACCTATGTGTCTGGGGCCCCCTCAATGATCAAATTTGCTGAATTCCTGGGAAAACCTTCTCAGGCATGTCTGGGAAAGAAGGCAATAATAGAAGAATCAGTTTCCACCCTGGAAAGGCCTTTCCTTGCTCCTTCACCTATGTATGGGGAAATCCAGAGGGCGCTGGGAAGGGCCCCATCTGGTGAAAACAAGGGGCCCTTAAAAGCCTTTCTGATTGGACAGGAGGACAGGCCACCTTCTCAGTCCCTCACACTCAACTTCATGGGCAACACTCAGCAGAGCAGTTCTGTGGAATGCATTGAGAGGAACAGCCTAGAGTTGAGTCCCAGTTCAACAATGGCCAAGAATGAGCCAAGAGAGGAGATTATGGATTGGGCCTCACAAGACCCCTGCCATAGGGTAGCAATGCTGGAGATGAGCTTAGGATCGCAATGTTTTAGTACTGAAAAGGATAGGAAGGCAGCGGAACCTATGTGCTTGGGAAACAATGGGCTCACAAAATCCCAAACCATAAATATGCATATGGGGAATTTAGATACCAGTAAAAAACATTCTAGAATGTCTGTTTTCCAAGATCCTGGAGAGACATGCCTTAATGAAGAGATTAGTGAATTTAAGTCCAAAATGAATACAAAGTCAGAGAACCAGCTTCAAGACTATTCTACAAACATGCTTCTTGCTGCAGACAACTTGGCTTCTCAGGTGCCGCAGTGTCATCCCCAGAGAGTAGCTACTGGAGACACGGTACCTTCCCAGATGCTATATGGCTTCATAGCAGACCAAAGGAGCTGCCTAAGGCAGCAAGAGCCCATGATCCCTAAACTTCAGGACTCATGGAAGGGCCAGAGCAAGATGACCATCCCTACTAATAAAAGAGAGGACTATAGGAGGCTCAACTCAGGAAATGAAGAACAGTTTGAGGAATTGAGGACCTCTCAAGCTGAGTGTATGTGTCATCCTGCCCCAGTCAGGGGAATAACAGATTCTGTTAGGAGCAGATACATTCAGGTCCCACCAGAGAAGAAACAGGGTCCTTCTGAAAGCCTCTTCAGAAAAAGGGTGAGGCGCTTTTTTCAATGGATTTTCCCCAGTGAGAAAGTCAAAGGTCAGAATGCTCTGCAAAAATGCAAGCCAATAATAGCCTCTGCTCAGAGCCAAGGACCAGTCAAAAGCAGGTCAATTATGGCCAGTGAGACTCCTGAGGCTCAGGCACTCATGACAACTGTTGGACAAATTCTAGAGGAGAAAATGGTAATTCACCATGGACTTCATACCACAAAGTTAAACGAGCACAAACAGGAACTCCAAGCCCCAGTATGTGGATATGTCTGCTACCACAGACTTCCCTTCTATCCAGAGCAAGGGAGAATAATGAGTTATACAGCTCACGGTCACCAAGCTACCTCCAAGGACCCAAGTAGCTCTGTCAGGGAAAGGCAGGCCAGACACCAACAGTCCTTGAAAAGTGTAAGATTCAAGGATGAGCAGCTGGGCCTGAAGCACTTCCCGTCCCTGCCTCCCAAGAAGACTTTGTCTCCAGTCAGTCCCTGCCAGTATGGGCCAAGGATGCCAGGTGTGCCAGGCCACCATCAACACTGCCCACGGCACTGTCTTCTTCAGGGAGGGATCTTGTCTAGTCAACCATAAAATGCTTCTTTAGTCTTTCCTGGTAGGAAAATATCTCCAAGAAAAAAAGTCCATGTGGAGAAAACTTTTTCTCTTTAGCACATCCAAATACTTAATATTCCCCAATATATACGTTTTTCCCCACATAAGAGAGAAGTATGGTTGCTTTTGTTTGTGCTGTGCTTGGCATATGCTTTGGGTTCTAGAAAGGATGGAGATGGAGGGTGTTTGGCTGTGGGCATTGTAGGCTTGCTCCTTATCTTGAATCTTTTCATTTTTTTCATGATACTGTCATTATACAAACAAAAACTACTCTAAAAAGATGAGAAATACCTATGAAGAACTTACCCTAAGATCTGGTTCAACTTGTCTTTCTCCTGCTTCCACTCTACCTTGAACTTTATAAAGTTCTACTACTTGAATTTTATAAAGCTGTAGGGGATAAGTTTACAGAGGCATCACAGGGCTGGACATTCCCACTCAGGCTCCAGGAAGTGTCAGAATCAAGTAGATTGAAGTTTGGGAGAGGGTACTGGGCCTAAAGTTCAGAAGCAGAAGATATCTTGTCCTTGGATCTCTTGGTGAAGAATAGATGATACTTACCCTTGAGAACCCCTGCTCTGATAAAGATCTGGGGTTGAGATAGACCCTATGAAACCCTCTTAGCTTAGCTTTAATGAAATGTACAGTGTCACTGTCTTCCACCTCTGCCTTTCCTACATTTCCAGTGATGACAGTGGCACTTCCAGCTCCGTGAGTATGTAAGTGGGGAAGAGCAGGGAGGTTGCTGAGAGTTGTGTTCACCTCCACCTAAATGAATATTCAAGGGCCACATACTTTCCTTCTGTGTTAACCCCAGAGAAGGAGTTCTGAACAGGAGTGTACCTGGTGTAGTAACTGTCTGATGGTTAAACACTTGAACTTAGAATGGGATGTAGGAGACAAATTGAAGAGGTTGGATCCAAAGAAGAAGGCAAAGTGGCACATGGTACCCATAAATGTGCAGTGAATGAAAAGCCCTCTGATATCCCACCTAAAGGCCTGGAGTAAAGGAAAGGTTAAGGGCCCGGTAGATCATCATACCCCATCAAGGTCTCCACCATACAGCTCTAAGATCACAGACTTAGGGAAGCCACATTTATGTCCAAAACAGATGGCCCAACTTGTAGAAGCAAAGCAAATTAGGGAAGGTTAATCTCAATAGTATATTTAATAAGCTTATACATCATCATCACCTCTTGAGTTCTAGAAGGGATGACAATAATACGTGGAAAATCTAAGACTCAGGAAATGGGCTGTGACTCCCAGTCTATTGAATTTTACTTAAACACATGACCCAAGGACTGCTCTTCAAGGAATGGTGGGGACTTAAAAGGCACAGAAACTGACCTGCAATCATGTCTGGCTCCCAGTTCTTGCTCACACCAGAGCCCAGAAGATGAAGACATTAGACAGGATTTATCAAAGCGGGTTGGAGAGAGCATGGAAGTGACCTGTTCAAAATGGGAAGTGCAGTCCAGGAGTGGTATACTGTTCTCTCCACTTCTGGCCTCTATCCATATGGGAAAGAAGGTTGCTAAGCAACTTCTCTAGAGTAATTCTGTGCTTTGTGGCACACATGGTACATGGTGCACAGCTGCAGAGGGCATCATTCCCAGGGTAGAGAGTCTTGCTCCAGAAGACACTCCTGGTCCAGAAGACAAAAGTATGGGCCCTATCCCCCATGCCTATCAGGATGCCCAGCATTTGGGACTGGGACCTGGGGTGGAGAAGCAGATTGGGTATAGACTTGATTGTGTCACTGGTTTCTCCCTAGAACCGGGTCTTGCTTTTGGGCCCCAATTCCTGAGGAAGCCTCCAGAGTGGGTTCAGCAATGAAAATGGAGACAAGACCTGTGGGAAGGGATTGGAACCCAAGACAGAGTACCTGAGGCCCTCGGGAGCTCAGGAGAGGGTGGCACAGAGTGGGGACCTTGAGCCTGGCTGCTGCTAGGTCCTCTAGGAGCATTGAGACGTGGGTTCTGGGACTGGAATACAAGCTAAAGGTGGACCACATGGCCCCTGTTGGAAGAAGTGTCACAGACAAGGATGCTGATGGAACAGCAAAAAAATAAACAAGTGCCTTTACCCTTCTGCTGTTCAGATTTCCATAAGGTTCAGTAAAGGCAGAAATGGAGACACACACAGAGATCTTTCACACAGAGACAACATACAGAGATACCTCCCTCTAGAGCTGACACATAGACCTTACAGAGACAACTCTCAACAGACCTCTCACACAGACGCCTTCCACAGTGCCTCCCTACCATGTTGCTCCACAGAGACCTCACACTGAGACCTCACATAGAGACCTCATGTTGCCCCACAGATCCTCAGACAGAAACCTAGCACGGATTTCAGAGATTTTCCAGAGACCTGACAGCAAATCTCTCAGAAACTTGCCAAAGGTACTTTCTATTACTAACCTTATATGGAAACCAACACTCAGAGACCTCATGCAGCCTCCAAAAGACCTCATAAAAACCTCACAGAAAGACTTCATCTACAGACAGTACACAGAGATCTTCCACTGACACATTGAGACCTTATACAGATACCCCACAGAGACTGACACAAAGACCTCACAGAGACCTTACATCCATCCCAAGCAGACACCCATTGACAAGTCCTTCTTGGTGAATATGAAATCATTTAGCAAACTTGGCGACACAAGAGGGATTGTCAGTTGTGCCCCCTTGAGAGCATCAATCAGACATCGTCAGCATTGTACTAAATGGGGTTCTATACTTGGGGAATTTTCTGAATGAAAAATTACCCATTCTACATGTAGATTTGCAAAGTTAATTTCTACAGTTGTTCATTAACTTGAGAATCACAAATTTTAAACACAACTGAAACAGTCTCCAATGAGAGAAAATATCTTATTTGTCCAGTTTTAGTTATTATCCAGCTAAATGGTGTCACTGTCATTTTATTTTTTTAAATTATTTTGGGGACAAGGCCTGAAGGAGAAATGGCTTACTTATTTACTTTGGAAACATAATGAAGACCTGCAACAAACTGACACTAGAAATGAAATAAACCAGAAAAGAGGCATCTGGATACTCACTTGCCTCCCAGAGGTCTGTGTAACCAGCACAGTATTTTTCACTTAACAGTTTGTGGAGTTTTATTTTTTAACAAGCTAACAATTGTGAGGATTTTTCACAAATACGTTAAATTCCTGGTAATATTCCTATTACATCATCTGGCAAAATTATATTTCTGACAAAATTATTTTATTCCTTCAAATGTAGTACCCTTAAACAATAATATTATACATGTCTTTAGGATATGACACAGTCCTAATGTTCAGTTAACATAGTTAAAAGGACAGGCTCTTAAAAGGATTTATTTTTAATTCTATGAAACGCACATTTTCTAAGATAGGCAGTTAATATCTACTTTATATTATTACAGGGCTAAAAAAGAACACATTGCTTAAAGGAATTTGAAATATGACAAAATATATGTATTTTTGAGATATACAGATGGCCTAATAAAATTACTGAGAAAGGGCTATATTAATATCTGAATTGATTTAGTCATTTAATCAATATTTGTATTACAACGAATAATGAAAAGTGTCACTTATTATATATCCAGTGCTTTCCAAAGGGTACATTACAGTGAGACTACCTATTTCTCACCGCTCATACCCAACCTATTGTCCTTGTCTTGATAAAGTTTCAATGACCGCTGTCAAACATGTATTACTGGTTAAGTCTCTCAGACTTCACATTGGGATGATGACATCATAGTTTTTTCTCTAAGAGGAGCAGGGCTGACTTTCTTTATTTCACCAAGAAATCACTTTTTCTTTAAAATTAAACAATTTATAACTATGAATTTTTCAACTTTATTCCTTTATGATATCATTGAATCATAAAATGATGGAATATGGTCATGGATGTCATCTAATACTCCACCATATCATTTTTATAGTGCAAACTATAAAGACAAATTTATTGATCAGAACAAAATGGGTTCAATTAGGAAAAGTTTATGCAGGAAAATATATTTTTCAAATTGACATTTTAACAGTGTTAAAACAAATGATTATTGTTTAGTCTTTTGAATTAATGTTGCTCAGGGTGGTCAGAATGTCTGGAAACATAAGAAATGTCCATAATAAGTAGTTTATTACTATAACATGTTGAATGCGTTGTTCCTCACTAGTAATTCACAGTTCAATAAGCTGTGCTAAATGACAATGAAAATATGCATTAAGGAAACATTTGTATTAATCACTACACATTCATCTGTCATATGTTGCTTTAGATTTGTGTAATTTTCATGGAGTAAACTTGAACATTTTCCTAAGTATAAGAAATCAAGGGGGATCAATCTATTTACAATATATTAGTTTTTCCAAACTCTATGGCCATCTTTTATTTTTAGTAAGATTTACCTATCAAAATTTTTTTTTAAGTAAGAGTATTTTCTTTTTTTTCTTTTTTTTTTTAAAGATTTTATTTATTTATTTGACAGGTAGAGATCACAAGTAGGCAAAGAGGCAGGCAGAGAGATAGAGAGGAGGAAGGAGGCTCCCTGCTGAGCAGAGAGCCCGATGCGGGGCTCGATCCCAGGACCCTGAGATCATGACCTGAGCCGAAGGCAGAGGCTTTAACCCACTGAGCCACCCAGGCGCCCCACCTATCAAAATTTTTTTTTAAGTTTTACCATTTGTATATTTCCAGAAGAAGTGGATGTCAAAAATTAGAGAAAACGAAAATAGATTCCTTTTGTATTCAAATTTTTACATCAAAACATTTTGCTGAAAATGAAGTGATTCTTAATCTACAGATGAAATATTTTTACATGATACTTAAGATATGTTATAAATTTGGATTTAGCTCAATATCTAGTAATGAGATTGAAGCAGAGATCAAAAACCTCCTAAATTTGGATTTAAAATTAATTTTTATTTAAAACTGGCCTCATGCTGATTTCAATGAATTAAGCACTCTAGGACACAAATGTGCAGGAGCAGCAATTACATGATGACTTCTTAATACTTCAAGGAAAAAAGATCTCTTCCAAAGTAGTCGTTCTACAATGTTAACCCCTAATAGCGATTCCTCTTCACAGATTATATTTTTAGCTTCATACATTTTATAACAAACTACCACAGAGATAACATTTCTGGAAGTGTTCCCAAATATATACAGCTGCTATGTTGTATTCACACCACAGGCACAATAGGGAACACCCAGATCTAGATGATCCAGGGACTTCATAATTGCTGCCTTTTATTTGAGGCCAATTCATAATCATTTCTGGCGCAAGACTGGTCTTTCATTGTGTCCCTGACCACGTTGACTGCTGCATTTCCCAAACAGCTGCAAGTGGCCTTCCTTTCTCAGTTTGCTGCTGTGCCTCCTTTTCCGACTGTACCTGCCAGTCGCCAGGCGTGACCAGGTCTGGTAACCTGAAGAGCCCGATTTCTCAGGTACTTGCACTCTGCTCTGCACGGACATGTTGTACCACAGATGTGCAAGTGGCGCTGATGAAACTTCCAGAAAACTGTCAAATAATGCATGCAGACACAGTAGAGGAGGATTTAGAAAATGCTAACATCGTTTTGAGGAAATGTGGATTATGCAGCTCTTTGGTTCTAAGCATTTTTGTGTGTTAGCTGGACCCCCGGATCTGGAGAAATACAGCTGATTTTAGAGTTTCTCACTCTCATTCACTGTAGTGACATCTACAGCTCTTCTTTCCTGAGTCTGGAAACTGGAATAGAAAGCATCTGCTCCCTTTGATTTCACAATCTTTACCATGTGTTTACAATGGTAAACTGAAACTTGGCCATCCTCATTTCAGGTATTTTTGATGCTTCAGGACAAAGATCACCGAATTTTTATTTCCACCACACAATTTTACACTATTAACACTTTGCATAGCTATTCATTGTGTCACTAAACTTATTTTCTAGAGTCCATAAATTTATTTTTTAGAATGTGGCCCCTGGACTCCACCTAATAGATCTGCTACTTGGGCAAATTTTTTATTGTCTAGATTGGCAAATTTTTTATTGTCTAGATTGACAAATTTTATAAAATTATATTTATTTCATAAAATTTTAATTTATAAAGTTACTTTATTTTATGAAATTGGTAAATCTAAGGATTTAGTCTGTTTTTTTTAAAATATTGGTACTTAACCTAAAATATTTGCCAATTTTCCTTTTTAATATATATCAGAAAATGTGAAGAATTTAGCTGTGAAGATACCAATTTATTTGTTGGCTTTTTTCACTTTGTGTAGTTATTTTTGTATCAAACCTCTATTATTGCACAGCACAAAAGAAAGTTTGTTCCTTGGAAACCATTAGCCTTAAGGACTTAACTAGGTTAAAGCCTAGCATGTTAGATCTGAGGGTCATCTTACCTTTTTTTTTAAGATGTTTTTCATGGTTAATAAAAAGTCTTAAAATGTTGGTAAGGATGTGAAACAACTAGAACTCTCATAAGTTGCTGATGAAAATGTAAAATAGTGTACTGCCATATGATTTCACTTATATGTGGAATTTAAGAAACAGAGAAAATGGACTCTAAAATACGGAGAACAAATGGGTGGTTATCACAGGGGAGGTGGGCGGGGATATGGATGAAATAGGTGAAGGGGATTAAGAGAACACTTATCATGATAAGCACTGAATAATGTAGAAAATTGTCAAATCATTATTTGGTATGACTAAAATTAACATAACATTGTATGTTAATTATGCTGAAATTAAAAAATAATTTTCAAAAAGTAATGTCGTACTTTGGAAAACAGCTTGACATTGATTTACCATACAACCCAAATATCTCGTTCCTAGGAATTTACACAAGAGAAATAAAAACACATGTCCACACAAAATTTGTATGTAACAAATGTCCTTAACAACTTTATTCATAGATGTCCCCAAATCACAACAACTCAAATGTCCATTAAGAAGTGAATGAATAAATACATTTTGGTATATCCATACCACAGCTCAGCAACCAAAAGGGAAGTACTTAATATACATAACAGGATGGGTGTATCTCAAAAGATGCTGAGTGAAAGAAAACAGGCACTGAGTACACAGTATAAACTATTATTACATAAAATTTGAAAATAGTTAAATTATAACCACTGAAAACGAATCATTGGTTTGCTTTTGTAAGAAGGTGAGCATTAACCACGAAGGGGCTTGAGGGAACATTCTGAGTAATGAAAATTTTCTATATCATGACTATGGTAGTGTGTACACAACTGTATACATTTGTCAAAATTAATCTAAGTATACTAGGCCTAAGTGTTAAGACATGAGTGCTTTAACTTTATTTGAGTTATGACCCAATAAAATTAATTTGAAAATAAATATATATTATATATGACATATATCTGTCTATATATATTACAAATATATTACGACAATGGAATGGAATAATGTTCTTAGTGGTTAAATTACCTCTTAGCCAACAACCAGAATGCTAAATATCTACATCTTTTTTTATTTTTTCTTTCTGTAACCTTTTATAAGAAGTATCATTTTTAATAGAGCCACATCAACATTATTGATTAAATTTGTAATAATTTGAAAACAATACATCCCCTTTAAAAATATAGGCAAGGGACATCTGGTGGCTCAGTAGGTTAAGCCTCTGCCTTCGACTCAGGTCATGATCTCAGGGTCCTGGGATCGAGCCCTGCATCGGGCTCTCTGCTCAGCAGGGAGCCTGCTTGCCACCCCGTCTCTCTGCCTGCCTCTCTGCCTACTTGTGATCTCTGTCAAATAAATAAATAAAATCTTTTTAAAAATATATAAGCAAAAGTGTCTTCTATCTGGTCTCTAGATCTTTTTATTCTTATGCCAAGTTCTTTATACTAATTTATCAACAGAATTATGCATTCATTTACTTTTTCAAAAGTGCTTCTGCTTGTTCTATGTTAGGGACATGACCTTGAACAAGATAAACATGGCCCCTGCTTTCACAGAGTTCACAATCTATATGGTGACAGAACACAAATACACAAACACAAGTAGGAAATAATTTTAAAGCCTTATGGATTTGAAGTCTATAGAAAAGAGTGAAAAAGAAACTGGCCACCTTTTGAAGTCAGAGAAGGTTTCTCTATAGCCTCTTGAGGATAAAAAGGAGGTTTTTCCTTCTACTTTTTCCCTCCTCATTGCTGACCACAACAAAATGCTGACAACAGAATTTACAATCAGTAAGTTACTTTAAAAATTGATTTAAAAATATAAAACAAATATATATGCATTAAAGTATGGAAGGGCATACATTTCAAGCATGAAAACTAGTACCTGATGGAAATATTACACAATTGAGGAATATAAAACCAATTATATAATAAGGAAATTAAAAAATTTCAGAAGAAAAAAATAAATTTCATGCTGGATAGAGAATAAACTAAGAAAACAATAGCATGTATAATAGCTGAATAGTTTGGCATTTGAGTTTGAGATTTTATTTTTTAAAGATTTTATTTTACAGACAGAGATCACAAGTAGGCAGAGAGGCAGGCAGAGAGAGAGAGGAAGCAGGCTCCCCGCTGAGCAGAGAGCCCGATGCGGGGCTGGATCCCAGGACCCTGAGACCATCACCTGGGCCGAAGGAAGAGGCTTAACCCACTGAGCCACCCAGGTGCCCTGAGTTTGAGATTTTAAAAAAAGATAGATGAAAAGATGAAGAAACAGGAACCATAATCAAGAACTGAAGGATGGGTGGGAAAGGAAAGATGGCCTACTTAGCTCAAGATCTGCCTTTTGTATTTGCAGCAAGTAACAGTTTTGGAACCAGATATTGTTGCACTGTATTAGTTCTGTTCAAAGTACTGGATGAGTCCCCCCCACAGTAATGAGTAATGCTTTACTCATAACCTCTCTTTCATGTGTTTGCCTAAAGTCCTCTAAAATATAGTTGGACTTGTGACTCATATGATTTTCTGATGTGTTTTAAACAGTGGAGGACTCCATTCTAATTTCACATCTAAAGCCTCTGGGATTTAATTGCTTTACTATTTCATTATTTAATATGCATGTATTCTATGAAAAATGATATGATTCACTGTTAATCTAGAATTTCCTTTTGTTTGCCTAATTTTGAGAATCCAAATTGTATTTGCATTTGTCGTCGAAAAACAGAGCTACTCTCAGAGGTCATTTCCTTGAGCTCCAGGCCCCTCACCTCACAACCTAGAGTGGTGTGGGGCCCTGGAATATGGAGACAGCAGGACCTGCCTGTCTGTGTGTGTGCAGCCAATTTGAAGGTGCCATTCTGGATGGGAGACTGGGTTTGGGGAGTCCTGTGTTACTTCCTAGAGTTCTTTTTTTTTTTTTTTTTTTTTTAATTTTTTATTTTAATAAACATATAATGTATTTTTATCCCCAGGGGTACAGGTCTGTGAATCATCTGGTTTACACATTTCACAGCACTCATCATAGCCCATACCCTCCCCAATGTCCATTTCCTCACCACCCTCTCCCGTCCCCCTTCCCCCCCGCAACCCTCAGTCTGTTTCTTGAGATTGAGTCTTTTATGGTTTGTCTCCCTCCCAATCCCATCTTTTCATTTTTTCTTTTCCTACCTCCCCCCAAACCCCCCCACCTTGCATCTCCCCTTCCTCATATCAAAGAGATCATATGATAGTTATATTTCTCCGATTGACTTATTTCGCTAAGCATGATACCCTCTAGTTCCATCCACGTCGTCGCAAATGGCAAGATTTCATGTCTTTTGATGGCTGCATAGTATTCCATTGTGTATATATACCACATCTTCTTTATCCATTCATCTGTTGATGGACATCTAGGCGCTTTCCACAGTTTGGCTATTGTGGACATTGCTGCTATAAACATTCGGGTGCACGTGCCCCTTCGGAGCACCACGTTTGTATCTTTAGGATATATACCCAGGAGTGCAATTGCTGGGTCGTAGGGTAGCTCTATTTTCAGTTTTTTGAGGAACCTCCACACTGTTTTCCAGAGTGGTTGCACCAGCTTGCATTCCCACCAACAGTGTAGGAGGGTTCCCCTCTCTCCACATCCTCGCCAGCATCTGTCATTTCTTGACTTGTTAATTTTAGCCATTCTGACTGGTGTGAGGTGGTATCTCATTGTGGTTTTGATTTGTATTTCCCTGATGCCGAGTGATGTGGAGCATTTTTTCATGTGTCTGTTGGCCATCTGGATGTCTTCCTTGCAGAAATGTCTGTTCATGTCCTCTGCCCATTTCTTGACTGGATTATTTGTTCTTTGGGTATTGAGTTTGATAAGCTCTTTATAGATTTTGGATACGAGCCCTTTATCTGATAGGTCGTTTGCAAATATCTTCTCCCATTCTGTCAGTTGTCTTTTGGTTTTGTTTACTGTTTCCTTTGCTGTGCAAAAGCTTTTGATCTTGATGAAATCCCAATAGTTCATTTTTGCCCTTGCTTCTGTTGCCTTTGGCGATGTTCCTAGGAAGAAGTTGCTGCGGTTGAGGTCAAAGAGGTTGCTGCCTGCATTGTCCTCAAGGATTTTGATAGATTCCTTTCGCACATTGAGGTCCTTCATCCACTTTGAGTCTATTTTCGTGTGTGGTGTAAGGAAATAGTCCAATTTCATTTTTCTGCATGTGGCTGTCCAATTTTCCCAGCACCATTTGTTGAAGAGGCTGTCTTTTTTCCATTGGATATTCTTTCCTGCTTTGTCGAAGATTAGTTGACCATAGAGTTGAGGGTCTATTTCTGGGCTCTCTATTCTGTTCCATTGATCTATATGTCTGTTTTTGTGCCAGTACCATACTGTCTTGATGATGACAGCTTTGTAATAGAGCTTGAAGTCTGGAATTGTGATGCCACCGACTTTGGCTTTCTTTTTCAATATTCCTTTGGCTATTCGAGGTCTTTTCTGGTTCCATATAAATTTTAGGATTATTTGTTCTATTTCTTTAAAAAAAATGGATGGGATTTTGATAGGGATTGCATTAAATGTGTAGATTGCTTTAGGTAGAATAGACATTTTCACAATATTTGTTCTTCCAATCCATGAGCATGGAATATTTTTCCATTTCTTTGTGTCTTCCTCAATTTCTTTCATGAGTACTTTATAGTTTTCTGAGTATAGATTCTTTGCCTCTTTGGTTAGATTTATTCCTAGGTATCTTATGGTTTTGGGTACGATTGTAAATGGGACTGACTCCTCAATTTCTCTTTCTTCTGTCTTGTTGTTAGTGTAAAGAAATGTGACTGATTTCTGTGCATTGACTTTATATCCTGACACTTTACTGAATTCCTGTATAAGTTCTAGCAGTTTTGGAGTGGAGCCTTTTGGGTTTTCCACATATAGTATCATATCATCTGCAAAGAGTGATAGTTTGACTTCTTCTTTGCCGATTTGGATGCCTTTAATTTCTTTTTGTTGTCTGATTGCTGAGGCTAGGACTTCTAGTACTATATTGAACAGCAGTGGTGATAACGGACATCCCTGCCGTGTTCCTGACCTTAGCGGAAAAGCTTTCAGTTTTTCTCCATTGAGAATGATATTTGCGGTGGGTTTTTCATAGATGGCTTTGATAATATTGAGGTATGTGCCTTCTATCCCTACACTTTGAAGAGTTTTAATCAGGAAGGGATGCTGCACTTTGTCAAACGCTTTTTCAGCATCTATTGAGAGTATCATATGGTTCTTACTCTTTCTTTTATTAATGTATTGTATCACATTGATGGATTTGCGGATGTTGAACCAACCTTGCAGCCCTGGAATAAATCCCACTTGGTCGTGGTGAATAATTCTTTTAATGTACTGTTGGATCCTATTGGCCAGTATTTTGGTGAGAATTTTCGCATCTGTGTTCATCAAGGATATTGGTCTGTAATTCTCTTTTTTGGTGGGATCCTTGTCTGGTTTTGGGATCAAGGTGATGCTGGCCTCATAGAATGAGTTTGGAAGTTTTCCTTCCATTTCTATTTTTTGGAACAGTTTCAGGAGAACAGGAATTAATTCTTCTTTAAATGTTTGGTAGAATTCCCCTGGGAAGCCGTCTGGTCCTGGACTTTTGTTTGTTTGAAGATTTTTGATGACTGTTTCAATCTCCTTACTGGTTATGGGTCTGTTCAGGTTATCTATTTCTTCCTGGTTCAGTTGTGGTAGTTTATACATCTCTAGAAATGTATCCATTTCTTCCAGGTTGTCAAATTTGTTGCCATAGAGTTGCTCGTAGTATGTTCTTATAATTGTTTGTATTTCTTTGGTGTTGGTTGTGATCTCTCCTCTTTCATTCATGATTTTATTTATTTGCGTCCTTTCTCTTTTCTTTTTGATAAGTCTGGCCAGGGGCTTATCAATCTTATTAATTCTTTCAAAGAACCAGCTCCTAGTTTTGTTGATTTGTTCTATTGTTTTTTTAGTTTCTATTTCATTGATTTCTGCTCTGATCTTTATGATTTCTCTTCTCCTGCTGGGTTTAGGCTTTCTTTGTTGTTCTCTCTCCAGCTCCTTTAGGTGTAGGGTTAGGTTGTGTATTTGAGACCTTTCTTGTTTCTTGAGAAAGGCTTGCACTGCTATATATTTTCCTCTCAGGACTGCCTTTGTTGTATCCCACAGATTTTGAACTGTTGTGTTTTCATTATCATTTGTTTCCATGAATTTTTTCAATTCTTCTTTAATTTCCTGGTTGACCCATTCATTTTTTAGAAGGATGCTGTTTAGTCTCCATGTATTTGCGTTCTTTCCAAATTTCCTCTTGTGATTGAGTTCGAGCTTCAGAGCATTGTGGTCTGAAAATATGCAGGGAATGATCTCGATCTTTTGGTACCGATTGAGACCTGATTTATGACCCAGGATGTGGTCTATTCTGGAGAATGTTCCATGTGCACTAGAGAAGAATGTATATTCTGTTGCTTTGGGATGGAATGTTCTGAATATATCTGTGATGTCCATCTGGTCCAGTGTGTCATTTAAGGCCTTTATTTCCTTGTTGATCTTTTGCTTAGATGATCTGTCCATTTCAGTGAGGGGAGTGTTAAAGTCCCCTGCTATTATTGTATTACTGTCGATGTATTTCTTTGATTTTGTTATTAATTGGTTTATATAGTTGGCTGCTCCCATGTTAGGGGCATAGATATTTAAGATTGTTAGATCTTCTTGTTGGACAGACCCTTTGAGTATGATATAGTGTCCTTCCTCATCTCTTATTATAGTCTTTGGCTTAAAATCTAATTGATCTGATATAAGGATTGCCACCCCAGCTTTCTTCTGATGTCCATTAGCATGGTACATTGTTTTCCACCCCCTCACTTTAAATCTGGAGGTGTCTTCGGGTCTAAAATGAGTTTCTTGTAGGCAGCATATTGATGGGTTTTGTTTTTTTATCCATTCTGATACCCTGTGTCTTTTGATTGGGGCATTTAGCCCATTAACATTCAGGGTAACTATTGAGAGATATGAATTTAGTGCCATTGTATTGCCTGTAAGGTGATTGTTACTGTATATTGTTTCTGCTTCTTTCTGATCTACTACTTTTAGGGTCTCTCTTTGCTTAGAGGACCCCTTTCAATATTTCCTGTAGAGCTGGTTTGGTGTTTGCAAATTCTTTCAGCTTTTGTTTGTCCTGGAAGCTCTTTATCTCTCCTTCTATTTTCAATGATAGCCTAGCCGGATATAGTATTCTTGGCTGCATGTTTTTCTCGTTTAGTGCTCTGAATATGTCATGCCAGTTCTTTCTGGCCTGCCAGGTCTCTGTGGATAGGTCCGCTGCCAATCTAATGTTTTTACCCTTGTATGTTACAGACTTCTTTTCCCGGGCTGCTTTCAGGATTTTCTCTTTGTCGCTAAGACTTGTAAATTTTACTATCAGGTGACGAGGTGTGGACCTATTTTTATTGATTTTGAGGGGCGTTCTTAGCATCTCCTGGATTTTGATGTTTGTTCCCTTTGCCATATTAGGAAAATTCTCTCCAATAATTGTCTCCAATATACCTTCTGCTCCCCTCTCTCTTTCTTCTTCTTCTGGAATCCCAATTATTCTAATGTTGTGTCGTCTTATGGTGTCACTTATCTCTCGAATCCTCTCCTCGTGTTCCAGTAGTTGTTTGTCTCTCTTTTGCTCAGCTTCTTTATTCTCTGTCATTTGGTCTTCTATGTCACTAATTCTTTCTTCTGCCTCATTTATCCTGGCAGTGAGAGCTTCCATTTTTGATTGCACCTCATGAATAGCTTTTTTGATTTCAACTTGGTTAGATTTTAGTTCTTTTATTTCTCCAGAAAGGGCTTTTATCTCTCCGGAGAGGGTTTCTCTAGTATCTTCTATGCCTTTTTCGAGCCCGGCTAGAACCTTGAGAATTGTCATTCTGAACTCTAGATCTGTCATGCTACCTATGTCTGTATTGATTAGGTCTCCAGCCTTCGGTACGGCCTCTTGTTCTTTTTTTTGAGGTGAGTTTTTCCGCCTTGTCATTTTGTCCAGGTAGGATTTGCTTTCTCCTGCTGTGGAATTCCGCTGTTCTTGGTGACTGAAGTTGGTTTTGGATCGGTTTCTTGTTGATCTTCTGGGGGAGGGGCCTGTTGTAGTGATTTTCAAGTGTCCTTGCCGCAGGCGGAATTGCACCGCCCTTGCCAGGGGCCGGGCTAAGGAATCCGCTCGGGTTTGCTTTCGGGAGCTTTTGTTCCCTGAGCGCTTTCCGTAGAGTTCCGGAGGACGGGAATGAAGATGGCGGCCTCCCAATCTCTCGGCCCGGAGGAGCCGAGAGCTTGGGGTTCCGCTCCTCAGTGCGCTCTCAGAGCAAAGCGCCCAACAGTCCCGCCTCCCTGGCTTGCGGTCGCGCCTCGAGGAAAGCAGTCAATTGTTGGAGCTGGAGAAAAGCGCCGGGTCGCTTTTGTCTCTGTGGCCTCCGGCCGCGCTCCGAGCCCACCCAGCCTGCGACCGGCACAAGGTAACCCTGGGCTTAGAGCTCACTCCTCGGCTTTGTCGCTATAGCCGGCTTCCCCGCTCCAATACCTGCGAGCTCTGCGGCACTCAGACACCCCCAGTCCTTCTGTGACCCTGCGGGTCCTGGGGTTATGCTGACCTCGCCTGGGTTTCCCCCCAGTTTAGCCTCTGGAGCGATGTCTCCCACTGGAGCCGACTTTTAAAAGTCCCGATTTTGTGCTCCGTCGCTCCGCCGCTTGCCGGGTGCCGGCCCCTCCCCCCGGGGTCTATCTTCCCGTCGCTTTGGATTCACTTCTCCGCAGGTCCTACCTTTCAGAAAGTGATCGATTTTCTGTTTCTGGGATTGTTGCTCTTCTTCTCTTTGATTTCCCGTTGGATTTGTAGGTGTTCACAATGGTTAGATAAGCTATCTAGCTGATCTCCTGCTACCCGATGTCGTCTCAGCCTGCTACTTCTCCGCCATCTTGACTCCTCCCCCCTTCCTAGAGTTCTTGATATGGAGCCTCTTAAGTGTGAGTGGAGAGGCCTGGAGAGCCTAGGTACTCAGTGTCTGATTTATTATGGAGATCAGCCACATCCCAAATTATATAGTGTGTTCTTCCTCATGAAGCTCAGCAGTTCTAGGCTGACATTCTGCCACCTACAAGTGGCCTTCCAATCTTCATTCCCTCTTTCTCATATTGGGTTCTTGAAAGTTGCTGGGATCATCCTTTCTTGTCTGTGTTCAGGGAATTTGGAACCGAG
Source organism: Martes martes (assembly GCF_963455335.1). Lineage (NCBI taxonomy): Eukaryota > Metazoa > Chordata > Mammalia > Carnivora > Mustelidae > Martes > Martes martes. The sequence continues at coordinate 31,679,897 of NC_137900.1, forward strand.
CCCAGGTCCTCCCAAGGGGCCCCTGACTTCTGGTATGAGGGTGTGTCTGCTTAACAGATGGAAACTACTGCACAGCCTGGCTCCTGATGGCCAGAGCAGCAAGGGTACATGTGGCACTGCAGTGGGCTGGGGCAGATTTGGGCAAACAGGGAGTCTAGTTGAGACCAGGAGTCCAGCAGAGAACTGACCTCTACAGAACCCAGGTCATCACATCTGCAGCTGGGTTTCAGTCCAGCATGGAAATCACACTTGAAACCTGGTGAGCACAAGGTTCTGTAGCCTTCAGGGTGGGGCTCTGCAAGTCCAGGTAGGGCCATACCCAAGAACCAACCCAGACCTGGCTTCCCCCTGTTTGCCCCTATACCTGCTCCAGCAGGTTTTCTAAGAACAAGACTACAGACCCTCAGGATCCCAGCATAGCCTTTCTCCCTTTGGCGTAGAGGGCAGTTTTGTCCTAAGGCTGAGCCCATGCATGTGTGGTTCTGTTTTTGGCCATACTGTTCTCCTCCACAGGGTCTAGAATCATTTATTATTTAGCTGATAGCCTCACAAGGAGTGCCAATGCAGGCCCAGCCCCAAGAGAGGGTGCTCACCTGTTGCATCATTCTCAGCCACCAAAGCCAAGACAGTCAAAAGTTTCAGGCCCATTCTGAGGCATATGGTTTTGATTTATTATATTTTTCCTGTTTACCCTACAGAGCTGCAGAGAGGAAGTCTAATGCATGCTCTCCAGTCTATGAACAGCTGGGCACTGTACCCAGGTCAGGATCAATGTTCCTTTTATCATGGGCCTCCAAGAGAGTCAGGTGACCTGCCCAAAGAGCCAGAGACTAGACTTTTGGAATCCTGGAGTTGATGGCTGGAAGGAGGGCTGCAGTTCTAGCCTAGGGGAATTAAAGGCCATCAGATCCCAGATTCTACAGAAGTCTTTGATATTCTCCTGCAATGTGTACTGGTCAATATAGGATTTCTTTATCCTATTTATTCATTATTTGTCATTTATTATTGTACTTCAGGACCACCCCCCCTTTTTTGGTTGTTATAGAAATACAATGTTTTCAAATAATTACCCTAAAGGATTATACTGTTAACATTCTCCATTAGCAAATGCCTATCTATTCCAATCTTTTTTTTTTCCCTTCATTATTTACTGTGTTCTCTCAATGATGTTTCCACCTATTTTTTATGAGTATGACCATCTGACCCAGGGGTTCTGCTGAATGAAGTATAAATTTTGGTATGTCTTTTGCTTGTCAACTTTCCAAGAAAATTAGGAATAAAATGAAAATATGGGCAATAAAATATATTTTGATTTTTTATTTTACTTATGTCTATTTCTGTATTTCAGTAGAACTCAATTATAGGCCCCTGATTATATATTTTTGAAAGTATTTCCTAGGGGCACCTTAGTGGCTCAGTGGGTTAAAGCCTCTGCCGTCAGCTCAGGTCATGATCTCAGGGTTCTGGGATTAAGCCCTACATCGGGCTCTCTGCTCAGCGGGGAGCCTGCTTCTTCCTCTCTTTCTGCCTGTCTTTCTGCCTACTTGTGATCTCTGTCTGTCAAATAAATAAATAAAATCTTTTAAAAAAAAGTATTTCCTAAATAATTGCCACTAGTACTTCTTTTGTATACAGAATTTGTATTCTTAGCATATTCTTCAAATTCAAGTTTAATAATCCATGAAATACTCAAGTTCTCTGTTTCAATTTGAGTTCCTGTATCCTTTCTGGATAATAAAAATAGAACATGGTTGCTAAAGATTGTTGAAAAAAAAACTTTTTAGTTTGATTATAAAAAGTACAAATATGGTTGACTATCAATATCATGTCCCACAATCACAACCTAAACTCTTAAAATAATTAATTCTTACTTTTCCATTTTATACCTGTCATTATAAATAACTAGTATTTTAAAAGCACTAAAATTTAAAAGTAGCCAATTAACTTCTGTAGTTTCTCCTCTGTTGACAAAAAATGGCTTTCTTGGTTAATTAAATTAAAAAATAAAACATGGATGCCTGGGTGGCTTCGTTGGTTGGGCGACAGCTTTCTGCTAAGGTCATGATCCTGGAGTCCCAGTTTTGAGGCCCGAATCCAGCTCCCTGTTCAGCAGGGAGTCTGCTTCTCCCTCTGCCCCTCCCTCCTCTCATGCTCTCTCATTCTCTTTCTCAAATAAATAAATAAAATCTTAAAAAAAAAAAAAAAAGAAGTAAAACAATCAGGTGTGGGGCGGCTGGGTGGCTCAACTGGTTAAATGTCCAGTTCAGGATTTCAGGTGGTCCTGAGATGGAGCTCTGCATCTTGTTCCATGCTCAGGGAGGAATCTGCTTGAGATCCTCTCCCTCTGCCTCTCCCAGCCACTCTAAAATAAAGTAAATCTTAAAAACAAAATACAAAACAACAACACCACCACCAAACAAAACAAGGGTGCCTGGGTGGCTCAATTGTGTCCAGCTCTTGATTTTGGCTCAGGTCACAATCTTAGAGTTGTGAGATTGAGCCCCAGGTCAGGCTCCACACTGAGCATGAAGCCTGCTCAAGACTCTTTCTCTTTCCCTCTCACTCTGTCCCTCACCCCCATTCTCTCTCTCTCTCAAAAGAAGAAGAAGAAAAGAAAAGAATACAATAGAAGAGAAATAAAATATCTCTCATCTAAAATATAGAAGAATATTTATGACTATATATGGTATATGAACCTTGGATAAATTTTGCCTTAATTCTTCATATTACAGATACAAATTACAAAGAACTCCTTACACCATCTGTCTCAAGTTTGTCCAGATGTTGAAATGAGAGGTATATAACTATCTAAAAATATATTTATTAGCAAATTAAAAATTCATTCAAACTTTAATAGTAGAAAAATTTGTTCAGCTCTCAGTGTAAGAAAGGGAGGGTGAAAAAGAGCAGAAGGAAATGTCATGGAACTAAAGCTTAACATCACCTACTTAAAATACTTTAAAACTTAATAAAATCCAAAGAGAGGGAAGATAATTCTCAATGTCAGAACAGTGTAAAGTCAGCAAACATAACAACTAGTGCACCCCTCACAGGTATTCGTCTTGACAAGTTGCAGTTTTGAAGAAAACACTTTCGAGGAAATTTACTCTGCACTTGAAAAAAAAAAAAAAAAATGGAGCGGCGCCTGGGTGGCTCAGTGGATTAAAGCCTCTGCTGTCGGCTCAGGTCATGATCTCAGGGTCCTGGGATCGAGCCCCACATCGTCGGCTCAGGTCATGATCTCAGGGTCCTGGGATCGAGCCCCCACATCGGGCTCTCAGCTCAGTGGGCAGCCTGCTTCCCCCTTTCTCTCTGCCTGCCTCGTTGCCTGCTTGTGATCGCTGTCTGTCAAATAAATAAATAAAATCTTAAAAAAAAAAAATTTTTTTTAAATGGAGTCACAGATTTCAGGTTTTCTGAATCCTTTAAAAGGGTTTATTGTTCTTTCCAAAAAGGGAATTTCAAACTCCCCCACAGTAAAACAGCAGTTGCCTCTTGTGCATTTTTTTCTATCACTGAGCATATCTAAGAACAAGTGCATGGTGTTAGTTCCGGACTGAATAATGTGCTTAGGATTCCCCCTGAGGCACTGCATGGTTCTCCTTTGCATGTGAGAGCTTTTCTTATTAATATCATTATCAATCAGTTTATGAAGGAATGTTTTTGGTGTCTGAAAATGCTCTTTGGTATATTGACTTTTGGAATTTAATCTTTATTTTTAAAATTAATTAGTTAATTAATTAATTAATTTTTGTTTTATTATTTTTTAAAAGATTTTATTTATTTATTTGACACAGAGAGAGAGATCACAAGTAGGCAGAGAGGCAGGCAGAGAGAGATGGGGAAGCAGGCTCCCCACTGAGCAGAGAGCCCGATGTGGGGCTGGATCCCAGGACCTTGAGATCATGACCTGAGCCAACGGCAGAGGCTTTAACCCACTGAGCCACCCAGGTGCCCCTATTTCTTTTTTTAAAATTAATGTATTTGTAGAATACAATTGGTAATCTTCTTTTGAAAAGAAAATTGAGCATCTTTCAGCTTTGGGGATTAAGTGCTTCCACAAAAACAAGAGGCACAGCACTTCCACAGAAAACTGAATTATATGTGCAGTGACAGTGCACCCTGATGCAAATAATTGAGAATTATCAATAGGAATCTGCTCACCCCAGTCAGTGCCTGCAGTAGTGGTCCTGACAACCCCAGTGGGTGACAGCTACAGCTCAGCTGGGGCTGGAGCAGGAAATGGCTGTTTGTATGAACAAAACAGGCATAACTGTACTCAGCATTAAGAAAGTCTGCTGGGAAAACATTCATATTCACTGACAGGAGTTGGTGGGCATGTTTGCAGGATTACTAAGGCCTTTCCATACTCCCCAATGGTCCACACATCAAAAGAATGTCTGGAGAAGAAGTTGGGGTGTAGGTTCTGGAATCTCACAGGTCACATGGTCCTGCCACTCCCCAGTTGGGTGACTCAGGACAAGTCACTTACCCAACAATTCTGGCAGTTTCCACACCTGTATTACAGAGACATTAATTCATGTAAAGAAGGATACTGGTCTGGCTATTTAGTAAAGTTGATCCCTCATTATTACTTCAGTCCCTGGCTCACTGTCAGTAAATGACTGTTACTGATGGTATGAATCAGAGCCCCCAGGTGTGTTACAGTGAAAAAGAGTAGAATGTCTCTCCCTGAGATAGTGCCTCCATCATTTCAGAACTTAGTCTCTATGAATGCCTTGAGGAACAATGATGGAGTGCTCCCAGGCTTGATGTGCAAAGAAGTCTTTATGCCCACAGTAAAAGCACATGGAAAGGGGGGGATCCCCGTGGGCATAAATTCAGATACCTCCAAAAGGAGACAGTGTGCTCTGAACTCAAATGCTCTGAGCAGGTAGGAGTTTTTCCAGAACCAAAGGATTCAGTAGGTCTGTGGGCCACTCTCTCCAGAAAGGATCTCCAAAACTGTGATTGATTGCTCACCTTATGAGAAACAAAAGACACAGAGATGATAGATGATGATAGATGGGTTAACTATATGAACCATGCTATGATATGCATAATACAATAATATATTGTGAGGTTTATTAAACATGTATAAAAATAAGTACCAAAATAATAGATAAAAACAGAAAGCATTATTTATGTTACTAATCATTCTGGCTGGATAACACCTTGGTGCACAATAGACACTTAAGTAGGAATTGTTCATAAACCCATATTTTAGGTCTTCCTGACTAATTTCAGTGGCTGAATGTTGTCAGGTCTGATTAATTTGTCCTCAGTTTTTACCAGCAAAAATGACAGACAGTTTAAACAAATAATTAGAATCTGCCAACTAAACATTTTCTAGGTTGTTCTCTGTGCTTATATTAATAGGACCTTCAATCTGTAGGTTCTTTGAAGGAATATTTTTAAGCTATTTTCCCATTTTATGAGAGTTATTTGGTCAAAACCAGATGATGTAAGTCTAGTTACATAGAGGAGCACCTATAGTCTATAAGATGTTACCATATGCCGAGAGTGAACCAGCAAGAGACCCTACTGTCAGCTTTTCTGTATAGGGAACAGCTCTCTATCAAGAACTATGCAAAGCCTAGGATTTTACTGAACTTGTAAACTAACAGATAATATTATTACTATTCACTGGATGCTGTAGAAGACAAAAGACATGTAGGTGAGAGACAACAGACTTCATTATTCATGACAAAAGCCATAGCAAGAGTTTCATGTCTCCAGCAGTTTCCCCAAGTCCTTCAACTAGCACAGGAGTAATGCAAAGGGTCTACAATGGATGTCTGCACATGCAAAGGGTTGCAATATAGTAGAGATATAGGGGAGCTGGGAAGATTCACCTTCTTACAGTTAACAGTAGTAAATCTCTTTTTCTGTGAGAAAATAGTTATTTCACCTCTCAAGGTTGCCTGCTATACATACACCCCTGAGAAATGCTTGCATAAAGAATAGTTAAGCCCTTGTATTCTTGTTACATCCAGACAGAATGTGCAGGGATGCTCAGGGTTCTTGTCAGATTGTTTCCTTTAATCAATCTCTCAATTCAGACCTCCTGAATCCAGTGTAATAGAAAGTATGTGATAAGGATGATGGGAAGGAACCTGCTGTTCTGCCTGTTAAAGAAGATTAAAGCATGAGATCTGCTTCTATTGAAATAAAAATGAATAAAAGTAGGTCTGATAATTTCTTCCCACATCCAAATTGAATTTCTTGTGTAATTTCTGGGCATATATTTACCCCATTGTAGACCACTGCCTTGGAGGAATGATCTCAAGATTTCTATTTATTCGAACAGTATACACAGAGATATTGGTGTGCCAGAATTAAAACTTAATTAAGACTTTCTTTTTTCAAATGAAGACTTAAAAACAACATGATTTACACTTCTTCAAGAAAGAAACTTTAGGGGGTGCCTGGGTGGCTCAGTGTCTGTCTTGGGCTCAGGTCATGATCCCAGGGTCCTGGGATTGAGCCCCGCTTCAGGCTCAGGCTCCCTGTTCAGCAGGAAGCCTGCTTCTCCCTCCCCCACTGTCCCTGCTTGTGTTCTCTCTCTCACTGTATCTCTCTGTGTCTCTGTGTTTAAAATCTTTTCTTAAAAAGACAACTTTAACATTTTGCAAAGAAAGAACACTTAAAACATGCACAATTTCAGAATTAAATGCAGTTCTTTCTAATTGAACAAATTAGTTTTAAGAGAAATTTATCATATTTATCCTTACCATTTTAATTATCCTACAGACCAGGATGTCTGCTGGTTCTTGAACTGATATCATGGAACTACTGTGTACACAGTGCACAGCAAATGAGACCAGGAGACAGCTGCAAGTGTGTCCTGTGTCATGTTACTCATTCACTCTCTTCATTAATGCATTCTAAGGTCTTCAAAAGGTGCTTGCAAATTTATCGAGAAATGGGACACCCTCTGGGGATAAAACCTATGGGTATTAGGGAGGGCACGGATTGCATGGAGCACTGGGTGTGGTGAAAAAACAATGAATACTGTACACTGAAAAGAAATAAAAAATTAAAAAAAAAAAAAAACAACTCCCAGAGGAAAAAAAAAAAACAAAAAACAAAAAACAAAACCTGTAAGTGTGAGAAGTGAGGCAGAGCTAGGGCCTTTGGCAACTTCAGAAAGGAATGATCCAGAATCATTAATGGACACCACGTGTTGTTTATTGGTTTGGAGGGAACACATGACTTAGAATTGAGGGTGGAGATCCTGACTGCAAATATCAAAGTAGATTTCAGAGAAAAGAATATTATAGAGGATATACGGAGTCAATTATAACGATAAAAGGATCAATTTACCAAGCAGACACAAACTGCTAAATGTGTACATGCCTAATAATGTAGTTCCAAAATACCTCAAGGGAAAACTGATAGAATTTCAGGGAGAAACAGAAAAATCAACAATTATAGGGGCTCCTGGGTGACTCAGTTGGTTAAGGGTCTGACTCTTGATTTCCACTCAGGTCATGATCTCAGGGTCATGGGATCAAGCCCTACACTGGGTGAGATTTTCTCTCTCTCTCTCTCTCATGTCGCCCCTCCCCCTGCCCATGTTCACTCGCTCTCAAATAAATAAATCTCTAAATAACAAAAACAAAGTATGCAGAGTAAATTAAGCTAAAAATATCAGTGTAGAGGGCTTCTGGGTGGCTCAGTCTTTTAAGTGTCTGCCTTCTGCTTAGGTCATCTCTGTAGTCCTGGGATCGAGACAAGCCCTATATTGAGTTCCTTGCACAGTGGTGAATCTACTTCTCCCTCTGTCCCCTTCACCCTGTTCATGTTCTCTCTCTCATTTTCTTTCTCTCTCTCTCAAATAAATAAAACCTTTAAAAAAAAAATCAGTGTGGAAATCAACAAAATAGAAAACACCAAAAAATTTACAAAACTTTAATAAAGCAAACTCAACACCAGTAAAGCAAATAATTTGATTGAAAAATGAGTAGAGGACCCAAATAGACATTTTTTTTCAAAGAAACTATACAGGTGACCAAGAAATACATGAGAAGATGTTAAACAATATTAATTACTGGGAAAATGCACATCAAAACCACAGTAAGATGAGAAATAACAAGTGTTGGCAAGGATGTGGAGAAAGGACACCCTCATACACTACTGATGGGAATGTAAATTGGTGTAGCAATTATGGAAAATAGTATGGAGTTTCTTCAAAAAGTTAAAAATAGAAATATAATACAATTCAGTAATTTCACTGGTTTTTTCTCAAAAGAAAATAAAAATATTAACTCAAAAAGATATATGCACTCTTATGTTTATTGCAACATTATTTACAATAACCAAGAAGTGGAGGCAACCTAAGTGCCCATTAGTAGATGAATGGATAAAGATGTGAGATATATATATATATATATATATATATATATACACACACACACACACACATACATACATATATATGATGGAATATTATTCAGCCATAAAAAGGGAAGGAATTAAAAAAGAAAAAGAATGAAATCTTGCCATTTTCAACAACATGGATGTACTTGGAGTTAAGTGAATTTATATTACGTGTACTTATGTTAAGTGAAATAAGTCAGACAGAGAGATACAAATATCTTATGATTTCACTTATATGTGGAATCAGTCATTCTGAACATCTGTGATTTCAACCTCAGATGTAAGAAAAAAGTTGCTGGAATTCTACTAATAGAAAAGTGAGGGGCGCCTGGGTGGCTCAGTAGGTTAAAGCCTCTGCCTTCAGCTCAGGTCATGATCCCGGAGTCCTGGGATCAAGCCCCGCATCGGGCTCTCTGCTTGGTGGGAAGCCTGCTTCCTCCTCTCTCTCTCTGCCTGCCTCTCTGCCTACTTGTGATCTCTGTCTGTCGAATAAATAAATAAATAAAAATCTTAAAAAAAAAAATTTTTTTTTTAAAGTGAGCACTTTTCACAAAGCAGGAGGTTCAGAGAAGTGAACCTGAGGAGATATGTCAGAAGATAATCAGCAGGGGAGAGAGCCTCTATAGTTGGCTACTGGAAAGTGATATATTCCCAGAGTGCAATACTGGAACCTTTAGAAATCTGCTCTAGTGAGAGATGTCCTTGTCTGAAAAGTGCTCAGGTAGTGAAGTAGTACATGGGACTGTGGTCTCAGGATACCTGGGGTCACAGAAAGAATGCAGGTGGCTGAGCTGGCAGAGTTCTTAACACTGGAGTGGGGAAACTGAAGAGGGTCAGTGAGTCCAGGAGGAGGGTCTCAGCTTGGTTCACCATAAACCATGAGCCACAGCACAATAGGGTAATAGCTCCCTTGCAGGTGCCCTGCAAAATACAGAAAAGCAGCAGCCCTCTGTCTTCTCCGGGGGGGGGGGGGGGGGGAAGGGGGAGGGTGCAGCCCTAGAGTACACACAATGGGGCAGTTGCTTGCATTGTGGGGGTACTTCAAAGCACAAAAAAGGTGGCCTTCTGCCTTCTCTTAAGAGGAGCAGTACAGGAACATGTCCTGCCATGTGACTACTCTCTGTGCAGGGTCCCTGCAAAGCACAGAAACACACAGACCCTCTGTCTTCCCCCGGTGGATCAATTCAGGCCCCCATGGCAGGATCTGCAGAGTTTGGCACACACAAAATTGAAGAGTGCTTTTTCCTGAGGGTGTAGTGAAGAGAGGGAACCACGATCTGTCAGCTCTGGGGCTCAACATTGGGGAATGGCTATTTTTACAGAGACAGGGAAGACCTGCAGTTTGCTCAGTAACAGCAACTAGTAACAGCTCTTACTGAACCCAGTGCCCTGGTGAGGGGTGGTGCAACTCCACCCAAGCAAAGACATCTGAGAATCAGCACAGCAGGCCCCTCCCCCAGAAGATCACCTGAAACAATAGAGGAACACCAAGTTAACAGAACACAAAAGACTGCAAAACTCCAGGGTTAAGGGAAAATAATATCTAGAACTCAAGGTTTTTTGCTCATGATCTATTTATCTTTCAGTTTAAAATTTCCCTTTTTCTTTTTCTTCTTCTTAAGTAGTTTCTTATTTTATCAATTCTTTGTTTTTAAGTCTTTTTTAACTTTCGTTTTTTATACTTACATTTTATATGTATGTTCTTCATTTTTGGCTTCTTTTCATTGTATTCAATTTTGCTTTTGTGTATATATATGTTTTGCTTTAAATTTGGGGATTTAATGTCTTCTAACACACAGTCCAAAACACACGCAGGACCAAGTGGATCACCCTGTTTTGTTTACCTGGGAGATTATATTCTCTGTTCCTACTTTTCTTTCTTTCTTTCTTTTCAATTTTTGGTTTCTGAGCTTCTTGGATTAGTCTAGTGTATATTTTTCTGGGGTCATGGTTGATATTTTGGATTTTGTTCACTCATTCATCCATTCTTCTCTGGGAAAAATGACTAAGAGGAAGAATTCACAACAAAAGAAAGAACCAGAGGTAATACTCTGCCACAGATCTGATCAATACAGATATAAGTAAAATGTCAGAACTGGAATTCGGGATAAGTACAAGTTACTATCTGAACTTGAAAAAAAGCATAAAAGACTAGAAAAACTTTTAGTGCAGAAATGAGATGTAATCAAGCCAAAATTAAGAATTGGATGCTCTAACAGCTAGGGTAAATGAGGCAGAAGAGAGAGTAAGTGGCATGGAAGACAAGTTGGTGAAAAGGGAAGAAGCTGAGGAAAAGAGAGAAAAACAACTAATGGACCATGAGGGGAGGCTTTGAGAATTCAGCAATACAATGAAGTGAAACAGTATTAGAATTATTGGGATCCCAAAGCAAGAAGAAAGAGGGAAGGAGACAGAAGGTGTAATGAGCAAATCATAGCTAAGAACTTCCCTAATCTCGGGAAGGAAATAGGCATTCAAGTCCAAGAAGTAGAAGGACCCCTCCCAAAATCAATAAAAATAAATCAACATGCCAATATATAATAGTGAAGCTTTCAAATTTCAGAGACAAAGAGAAAATCCTTAAATCAGCTCAAGATAAAAAGCTCCTAACACAGAGAGAGAGGAATATCACACTAATATCAGATGTATCCACATAGACCTGGAAGACCAAAAGGGGCTGGCATGATATATTCAGGGTACTAAATGAGAAAAACATGCAGCCAAGAGTACTTCATCCAGCAAGGTTGTTATTCAGAATGGAAAGAGAGATAAAGAGCTTCCAGGACAAACAGAAATGGAAAGTTTATGATCACCAAGCCAGCCCTGCAAGAAATATTAAGGGGGATCCTGTAAGTGAAGAGAGAGCCCAAGAGTAATATAGATCAGAAAGAAACAGAGACAATATAAGGAAACAATGACTTTACAGGTAATGCAATGGTAGTCTTTACAGGTAATGGAATGGTAGTAAGTTCATATCTTTCAACAGTTACTCTGAACGTAGATGAGCTAAACGCTCCCATCAAAAGACATAGGGTATCAGATTGGATAAAAAAAGAAGACCCATATGCTGTCTATAAGAGACTCATTTTAGAACTAAAGAGAGCTCCAGACCAAAATGAGGGGGTGCAGAACAATTTATCATGCTAAAAGACCTCAAAAGAAAGCTGGAATAGCAATCCTCATATCAGAAAAATTAGATTTTAAACCAAAGATTGTAGTGAGAGATGAAGAGGGACACTATATCATACCTAAAGGTCTATCCAACAAGAAGATCTAACAATTATAAATATTTATGCCCCCAACATGGGAGCAGCCAATTATATGAATCAATTAATAAACAAAGTAAAGAAACACATGGATAATAATACATTAATAGTAAGGGACTTCAACACTCCACTCCCAACAATGGACAGATCATCTAAGCAGAAGATCAACAAAGAAACAAGGGCTTTATCAACAGATGAACGGATAAAGAAGATGTGAGATTATATATATATAAACACACATACACAATGGAATACTACGCAGCCATCAAAAGAAATGAAATCTTGCCATTTGCAATGAGGTGGATGGAACTAGAGGGTATTATGCTGAATGAGATAAGTCAATCTGAGAGGGACCATTGTCATGTGATCTCTCTGACATGAGGAGTTTGGAAGGCAGTGTGGGGCCTTGTGAAGGTAGGGAGGGAAGGGAAAAAACAAGATGGGATCAGGAGGGAAACAAACCATAAGAGATTCTTAATCTCACGAAACACACTGAGGGTTGCTGAGGGGTGGCGGGGGAGTAGGGATAGGGTGGCTGGGTTATTGACATTGGGGAGGGTGTGTGCTATGGTGAGTGCTATGAAATGTGTAAGCCTGATGATTTACAGACCTGTATCCCTGGGGCAAATAATACATTATATGTTAATAATAAATAAATAAAACACACACACACACACAAAACAAGGACTTTGAATGACACATTGGATCAGATGGACTTCACAGATATATCCAGAACATTTCATCCTAAAACTACAGAATACTCATTCTTCTCAAGTGCACATGGAACTTCCTCCAGAATAGATCACATACTGGGTCACAAATCAGGTCTCAACTGATACCGGAAGATTGAGATAATTCCTTGCATATTTCCAGACCACCATGTTTTGAAACTTGAACTCAAACACAACAGGAAATTTGGAAGGAACTCACTTGTAGGTTAAAGAGCATCTTGCTATAGAAGGAATGGGTCAACCAGGAAATCAAAGAAGAATTTTAAGAATTCATTGAAACTAATAGGAATGAAAACATATCTATTCAAAACCTTTGGGATAGAGCAAAGGAAGTCTTAAGTGGGAAATACATAGCAAAATTAGTATCTCTCAAAAAAATCGAAAAATCTAAAATACACAAGGTAAACTTCCACCTAAAGTACCTGGAGGAAGAACAGCAAATAAAGCCTAAACCCAGCAGAAGAGAAATAATAAAGATTAGAGCAGAAATCACTGAACCAGAAACCAGAACAATTGAACAGATCAATGAAACTAGAAGCTGGTTCTCTGAAAGAATTAATGACATTGATAAACCTCTGTCCAGCCAAAAGAAAAGAGAAAGACCCAAATTAATAAAATCACAAATGAAAGGGAAGAGATCATGACCAACCACAAGGAAATACAGAGAATTTTAAGAACATATTATGAGCAACTATATGTCAACAAATTAGGCAATCTGGAAGAAATGGATGCCTTCCTGGGAACTTATGAACAACCAAAACTGAAACAGGAAGAAATGTTAAAAATCCCAACAGACCAATAACCCTTAAGGAAATTAGAGCAGTAATCAAAAAGCTCCCAAAAAGCAAGAATCCAAGGCCAGATGACTTTCCAGGGGAATTCTACAAAACATTTAAAGAGGAAATCATATCTATTCTACTGAAGCTGTTTCAAAAAATAGAAATAGAAGGAAAACGTCCAAACTTGTTCTATGAGGCCAGCATTGCCTTGATCCCTAATCCAGAAAAAGACCCCATCAAAAGGGAGAATTACAGACCAATATCACTGATGAACATGGATGCCAAAATATCACCAAGATCCTAGCCAATAGGATCCAACAGTACATTAAAATAACTATTCACCACGACCAGGTAGGAATTATTCTGGAATACAAGGGTGGTTCAACCTTCACAAATCAATGTGATAGATTTTTAACTTTAACAAAAGAAACAAGAACCATATGATCCTCTCAATTGATGCAGAAAATGCATTTGACAAAATATATATCCTTTCTTGAAAAAAAAAAACTCTCCAAAGTATAGGGATAAAGGGAACATACCTCAACATCATAAAAACCATCTATAAAGAGCCCACAGTGAATATAATTTTCAATGGGGAAAAACTGAGAGCTTTTCCCTTAAGGTCAGGATCATGACAGGGATGCCCACTCTCACCAGTATTGTATTACTAGAAGTACTAGCCTTAGCCCTCAGAAAACAAAAAGAAATAAAAGGCATTCAAATTGACATGAAGAAGTCAAACTCTCCTTTTTCGCAGGTGACATGATATTTAATGTGGGAAACCCAAAAGACTCTGCCCCAAAATTGCTAGAACTCATATAGCAATTCAACAACATGGCAGGATAAAAAGTCAGTGCACAGAAATCAGTTGCATTTCTATACATTGACAATGTGACTGAAGAAAGCAAAATTCAGGAATCAATCCCATTTACACTTGCACCAAAAACCAGTAGATACATAGGAATAAACCTAACCAAAGAGGTAAAGGATCTGTACTCTAGAAACTACAGAACACTTATGAAAGAAATTAAAGAAGACACAGAGATTGAAAACAGTTCATGCTCATGGATTGGAAGAATAAACATTGTGAAAATGTCTGTGCTGCCCAGAGCAATCAAAACATTCAGTGCAATACCTTTCAAAATGCTACTGACATTTTTCACAGAGCTGGAATCTTTATCCCTAAAATTTGTATGAAACCATAAAAGACCCTGAGGTGCCAGGGGAATGTTGAGAAAGAAAACCAAAGCTGGGGGCATCACAATACCTGACTTCAAGCTGTATTACAAAGCTGTGATCATCAAGACAACATGGTGTTGGCACAAAAACAGACACATAGATCAATGGAACAGAATGGAGACCCCAGAAATGAACCTTCAATTCTATGGTCATCTAATCTTTGACAAATCTGGAAAAGAATATCCAATGGGGAAAAAAAAAAGATAGTCTCTTCAATAAATGGTGCTGGGAATATTGGATAGGCACATGCAGAGGAATGAAACCGGACCATTCTCTTACACAGTACACCAAGATAAACTCAAAATGGATGAAAGACCTCAATGTGAGCCATTTGTATGTTTTTGGAGAAGTGTCTGTTCATGTCTTCTGCCCATTTATTGACAAGATTATTTGGTTTTGGGGTGTTGAATTTGAAAAGTTCTTCATAGATCTTGGATACCAGCCCTTTATCTGTAAGGTCATTTACAAATATAGACTATCTATTAGGACAATGTTGCCCACTAGTGGATGTAATAGGGTGTGACCAGAAGCCTGTTGAATTAACCATTTATTGAGTTTGCACTAACAAGGAAACTCTACTAGCTCTAATAGACACTGGATGCACATTTCTGTATGAAGATCCCTCAAATTTTTTGAGGGAAATAAGAGCTAGTGATGGTTATGGGGGACAAATTATTAGGTCAGACAAACTGGTCTCTACCTACAGATAAAAAGTCTTCCTCCCTGCTGTTTTCTGGGGTATATTTCCCCCATTCATATTTTGGGCATGGATGTTTTACAGGATCTGGATCCAAGTACAACAAGTGAATTCAGGTTGCAGGTCTTCTGATGATTATGATATATAGTCTATAGGGGTACAGGAGGTGTCCCCTGAAATTCCCCCACTAGTGAAAGGAGCACCCTGAAACACATTTGGCTTTTTTGAGCCTTCCTTCAAAGAAGTAAACTGCTTTCCCTTAGGCAGCACCTTCCACAGCTTTCACAGACCAAATTGTTTGTTGCTCTATATTTTGTCTCAGAGTTCCAAATAATATTAGATAATGCCACAATTATTTATGAGAGACCTTGATGGGCCCCCTTTCTGTCATTTTATTTTCTATAGAATCCTTTTTTTTCTTGTTTTTTCAACCCATGTATTTCCCTTATGATGGATTCTTTCAGTTTCACTTAAATCAGCCATTATAGTGGTTATTTTATCAATAGGCCAAGTAATTATAGAGGCAAAGACAGATACTAACTTCCCATACCATGACCCCAGGGCTGACTGTAAAATTTGGTCTTTCATACCAAAGGAAAATAATTCTTCATCTGGACTTCTAAAATGCTGGGTGTAAGTGACATGTTTCATTCTCAGTTCACATATAATTTCCTGTAGTTCTTCCATAAGACTTTATCATAATGGAGGGGAGGAAGCATCCCTTTTACTAGGCCCTATTATCTTAATGTTATCATTTATCCAGTCAATCAGATTGCCAAGTGCCCGAGATTTGCAATGATGCCTGTGGCATACAGTCTTTATTAAAAGGCAGGTTGAACAGTGACTGAGGCCATTTTTAATATCTCAAACTCATTTAACATAATACCATGTAGGATCCTTAATACCCCCTAGTCATAAATCCCAAGTAGCCACCCTTCCTTAGTCCTTTTTGCTTAAAGGAGTTTGTTAGTTTCATTAATCAGCTGCAGATATTTTCTGACTAGTGGCAATTTCTTCTTTGTCATCCCCAGGCTCATGAGTGGCCAGGTCTCCACTCAAATCAAAAAGCATGCCTGCAAATAATTTTCCTCCTCTATGATAATGTTGTCAGAGGAATCATCACACCAGGGATCTCATGACTCAGGGTTCCAACACTCCCAAGATACAATAGTTCTCACTTCAGTGAATGGCAGTCTGTCGATGTTCCTTGTCATCCCATATGCCACATGTGTTTCTCCTGCTGTTGAATATTTAGGACGTGCTGTTGAATATTTAGAGAAACATGAAGCTTATACATCCCTCTCTAAAGCCAATGTTTCTCTAGACTGTTCCAATTATCTCCTTACTTGTAATTCTATTTTCTATTCCCTTTTTCCCACTGTTTTAGATGGGATATCTAACAATCTCTTGGGCATTTTTGGCATGCCCCTCCACTCATGCACTAGTCTGAAATGTTCAAAAGACTTGGCCAAGTCTCCCCACATGGTGGTGGTTGACCAGCTTGGGGTTTCACCATGGACAATAGATTCCCCCTTTCCCCCATGCTTGTTTCATTTTCAGAAGGTGGAGAAGAATCAGCCTCCAGAATGAGCAGGCACTTTACTACCAAAAATGAAGGAAGCCACTCCATACTATTTACACAGAGTTTTATTCAGGGTAACTTACTGACAGGGGCAACCAGGTGGGTAGACAAATGACCCAGGGCATTATGCAGCTATTCTCTGAGCCTACTACCCACCCATTCTACACAACTATCTGGACCTTAATCTGCAGTTTTTATAAAGTAAGGGGCCTAGTGGTGAGGTAACAGGGTAGTTGTCTAAAGTGGCACCACCTGTGAACCAGAAGGGAGAACAAAATGGAAGGACAAAGATGGAGTTGTCATTGACAACACCCCTACGGGGCAAGAAAGAAAATTTTCACATCAACTGAACAAATGGTTCAGTCTGATCCTGGTTGACTATCTCATTATCCAGGCATTCATGTTTTCCATTCTAACTTCATATCAGGGTTATGGTAGCCATAAGGTAATTTCATCTTTTCCTATCATCATCCAGAGTGCTTATCAATTAATAGAAGCATGTCAGTACCCTACTGTGTTATTATGAATATGATGATCCACTTCAAAAAGCCCTGTTCAGTCTTTACACACTCTTTTTGTTCATGTCATTAGTCAAGTTGGTGGTGGGCATGATGGCTTAGTGCATGATACTGATCACTTGGTAACTGAGTGATTTCCATTTATTGTCATCCAGAAAAACTTGCATAGCTCCTTTACCCTGACAACCAGGTGAGCCAACCTTCTATTGTCTCATTGGAGTTTTCCCAAAACCTCCCTCTAATTGCCCTTTCCCCACTTATTATACGAGTGTATCTCACTTCACCTCTGAGTAACAAAACTTCCTTAATCACCAGGGAGTATTTTATCTGTAGTTACATGGATAGGCCAGAGGGAAGTGGGTCTGCTTTCCTGGTAGGACAGAAGGGTAAGAAAAAATCATGGATTTTTAAACTTTGTGACATCCTCCCTGCCTGTCTTCTAACTCTAGCCATGGATACAACTCATCAGATGTCTTCTGGATGACAGTTAAAAAAACACTTGTTACCTTGTCGTCGTTGAACCCTTCAGCAACTAGATGCAGTTCTGCTTCCCAATACCATATGTAGATAATTGGCCTGGAGGATCCTTCCAGTCCTTTTTACAAAAAGGCATGGTGATCTTTTTCAGCTTCTGGAACAAAGGTGTTAAAAATCTAATCTAGCTAATCTATCAGGAGTAGGTGGGGCCAAATTCCCTCTAGGGAACCTCTTTTCTGCAACTGAATGGTACCAACTTTGCAGAAGTTACAACTTTTCTATCAGGATAATTATTTAATTTGTAAATGATAGCATTTTTATCCTTGTCAGAGAAATGTAGTGTTATGGGTCCACCTACCTTGTTTGGAGAAATTTGCAAGTAAATCAAAGCAGGCTCTTGAATTTTCCTAGGGCTTATCAGTTGTTACTGCAAATGGGCAGCCAAGGACATTAAAACACATCTTTAAATTGTTAATCACCAACATATCACTTATAAAGTAAAAACTCAGGACATAAGAGGGATTTTTAAAAACACTTGTAAGCATTTACAATTCAAACCTGTAACATATGAATTCTAATTACCAACTTTTTATAATACATAAAATTAATCAGCTCAGAACCTCATTTATGACATGATTTAACCTATTTTTTTTTGTTTAATTACAAATTTTACCCAAACCCTATTTGGCATTTTTAACAAAAACAGAGACCAATGAGGTTATACAGAAATTTCAGGAATTACTGAGTGCCTGCTAGAAAAACATCTTCACAGCTAGAACTCATAAAACGGGGGTGGGGTAAGAGTGGACCAGCTCCTACCAGTAAGCACAACTTTGAATTTACTTTTTTATTGAAATACAATTGACATACAATGTTTTGGGGTTTTTTTTTTTCAGATTTTTATGTATTTATTTGACAGACAAAGATCACAAGTAGGCAGAGAGGCAGGCGGGCGGAGGTGGGGGGAGGGGGCAGGCTCCCCGCTGAGCAGAGAGCCTCATGCGGGGCTTGATGCCAGGACCTGGGATCATGACCTGAGCCGAAGGCAGAGGCTTAACCCACTGAGCCACCCAGGTGCCCCTGACATACAATGTTATAATAGTTCCAGATACACATTATATTGACTCATAATTCTATACATTATTCAGTGCTCACCAACATAAGTGTAGTCACCATACAATGTTATATCAAATGTATTGACAAGGTTCCCAATGCTGTACTTTCCATCTCTATGACTTGTTACTTATTTTATAAATAAATGGAATTTTTAAATTTATAATTTATATTTATAAATATATAAAAATATGTATTTATATTTATATGGAATTTTTCACCTTTTAATCCCCTTTATCTATTTACCCATTCCCTTATCCACCTTTCCTCTGGCAACAACCAGTTTGTCCTCTGTATTTGAGTCAATTTATTTTTTTTGTTTGTTTATTTGCTTTGTTTTTTAGATTCTACAATTAAGCAAAATCACATGGTATTTGTATTTATCTGATTTATTTCACTTAACATAATACTTTCTAGGGCCATCCCTGTTTTCACAAATTGCAAGATCTCGGTCTTTTTTATGGCTAAGTAATACTCAATTGTATATATACATACCACATCTTTTTTTTTTTTTACACATACCACATCTTTATCCATTCATCTATCAATAGACACAGGTTGCTTTTATATCTTGGCTATTATAAATAATGCTGCAATACACACAGGAATGTATATACTTTTTTGAATTAGTGTTTTCATTTTCTTTGGGTAGATATTGAGTAGTAAAATTACTGGACCATATGGTATTTCTTTTTTTTAAATTACATATTATTATGTTTTGTATTTTGTTTTAATTTTATCTCCCGTATAGTTAACATACAGTGTCATATTAGTTTCAGGAGTACAATATAGTGATTCAAGAATTCCATTCATCACCCAGTGCTCGTCATGACAAGTGCAGTCCTTAGTCCCCACCACCTATTTCACTAATTCTCCCCACCAATGTCCCCTCTAGTAACCATCAGTTTGTTCTCAATAGTTAAGAGTCTGATTCTTGGCTTGTCTCTCCCTTTTTCTCTCTCTCTTGCTCATTTGTTTTGTTTCTTAAATTCCACATATGAGGGGCACCTGGGTGGCTCAGTGGGTTAAAGCCTCTGCCTTCAGCTCAGGTCATGACCCCAGGGTCCTGGGATTGAGCCCCGCATCAGGCTCCCAGCTCAGCAGGAAGCCTGCCTCCCCCTCTCTCTCTATCTGCCTCTGTGCCTACTTATGATCTCTGTCTGTCAAATAAATAAACAAAATCTTTAAAAAATAAAAAGATGAGGGAATTTAATAGGCAATATCACAGCCTCTTAAACTTCCTCTTTAAAAAAAAATATTCCACATATGAAATATGTGTTTCTTAAATTCCACTGACTGAACTATGTGTTTCAGTTACTGACTTATTTCACTTAACATTATACTTTCTAGTTCCATCCATGTCGTTGTAAATGACAAGATTTTATTCTTTTTTATAACTTAATAATATCCCATTGTATATATATATATCACTTCTCCTTTACCCATTCATCTATTGATGGGCATTTGGGCTGTTTCCATATTTTGATTATTGTAAAAAATGCTGTTATAAACAAAGGGGTGCAGAAGGAGTTAAGATGGTGGAGGAATAGGGGGACCCTAAGTGTCTCATCCCTCAAATACAACTAGATAGTTATCAAATCATTCTGAATATCCAAGAAATCAACCTGAGATCTGAGAAAACAAATGCTGCAAGTCTACAAGTAGAAGAGTAACCACTGTTTGGAAGGTAGGAGGTGTGGAGACTTGAACCTGATGTGATATAGCTGAGGATACAGTGGAGGGGAGGGAGGCTACTTAAGAAAGCTCCTGCAAATTATTATAAGCAGTGGAGTACAAAATCAGATCTTTCAGAAATCTGATACAGTGTGGAAAGTGCATGGCTTAAGGGTGCTCAGGTGGTGAAGTGGGGCAGAACCCCAGGTGTGACAGCATGGTCTAAGGATCCCCAGGGTCTCAACAAGAATGGCTGGTGCCTTAGTGTGGTAGAGTTTCCAGGCACAGGAGAGGGGAAGCTGGCTGAAAACAGGGAGTTTAGGTGCCTGCTTTCTGTTCTGTGTTGCCATAAACTGCATTGGTTGTGTAACTGCTTTCCTGGGATGGGTCCAGCAAAAAAGACAGAAGCATGGTGAGACACCCCTGGGGGGAAGAGTATGGGTCTTTGGCTGTGATAATTGCTAAAATTTGGAGTTTTGAAACTCAGTCACATGTCTGAGATAAAAATGTTCAGTCACAGGCTGGGTGAACACAGAGTTCTGATGGAAACTGGGGAGTCAAGAGTGATTGATTGCTTTTCTATGAAGGTTCACTGAAGAGGGGTGCAAATTTCCAGCTTCAGGTCTAGAGAGGGGGGCACAGCCATATTCAGCAAGCCCATCAATGCTTTTGAAGACTTCGGAGTGCAAAACAGCACCACCTAGTGGATTCCAGAGTTGCTTACACCAAGCCTTGCCTCCCTGCACACTGAGGCACGTTTCCTCTTGGCTGGTCCACCTGAGAATCAACCCAACAGGCCCCTCCAAAGAGAAACTTAAACAATTCACATAAAGTTTACTGATTATTTTTTTTTAAATATTTTATTTATTTATTTGACAGATAGAGATCACAAGCAGGCAGAGAGTCAGGCAGAGAGAGAGGGAGGGGGAAGCAGGCTCCCCGCTGAGCAGAGAGCCCGATGCGGGGCTCGATCCCAGGACGCTGGGATCACGACCTGAGCTGAAGGCAGAGGCTTTAACCCACTGAGCCACCCAGGCGCCCCAAGTTTACTGATTATTGAGGGATGCAGAGCTTCAGTTCTTGGGGAAACAGTATACTGAATTCTTTGTATTTTTATTTTAGTCTTCCAGTATTGTTTTTCAGGTATTTTCTTATTTTTCCAATTTCTTTCTATTTTTTTTTTTACTTTTTATTTTTACATACACATTGTAGATATATTTATATGCTTTCCTTTCATTATATTTTATTTGCATATATATGCATATATATTTTTTTCTTATTTTGGATTCTAGTTTCTTTTTAAAATTTTATTTTATTTAAATTCCACTAATTAACATATAGTGTATCATTAGTTTCAAGGTAGAGTTCAGTTATTAATCTGTTGCATATAACACCCAGTGTTCATTACACCACGTGCTCTCCTTAATTCCCATCACACATTTACCCCATCCCCCAACCACCTCCCCTCCAATAATCCACAGGGGTTTTTTGCTATAGTTAAGAGTCTGTTATGGCTGATCTACTTCTCTGAATTCACCTTGTTTTATTTTCCCTCCCTTCCTCTATGATACTGCTTTGCACATATGAGTGAAATCATATGATAACTATCATTCTCTGATTGACTCATTTCTCTTAACATAATACCTCCTACTTTCATCCACATCTTTGCAAATAGTAAGATTTCATTTTTTTGATGGCTGAATAAGTATCCCATATATGTGTATGTGTGTATATATATGTATATATGTATGTATGTGTGTGTGTGTGTGTATATATATATATATATATATATATACATGGACTATATACACACACACAATATTCCATATACATACAACTTGAAGTCAGGCATTGTGATGCCCCCAGCTTTGCTTTGCTTTACCAACATTCCTCTGGCTATTTGGGGTCTTTTCTGGTTCCATATATGTTTTAGGATTATTTGTTCCAGCTCTGTGAAAAATTGTGGTGTTATTTTAATAAGGATTGCATTGAATGTATGGATTGTTCTGAGGAGCATAGACATATTAACAATATTTATTCTTCCAATCCATGAATGTGGAATGCTTTTCCATCTATTTCTGTCTTCCTCAATTTCTTTTCTAAGTGTTCTTTAGTTTCTAGACTACAGATCCTTGACTACTTTGGTTAGGTTTATTCCTTGATATCTTATGGTTTTGGGTGCAATTGTAAGTGGAATCAATTCCTTAATTTCTATTTCTTCAGTCATATTGTTAGTGTATAGAAATGCAACTGATTTCTTTGCATTGATTTTATATACTGTTATATTGCTGAATTCCTGAAAAAGTTCAAGGAATTTTGGGGTGGAATATTTTGGGTTTTCCACATAAAGTGTTATTCATCTGTGAAGAGAGAGAGTTTGACTTTTTTTTTTTTTTTTTGCCAGTTTGAAACCCTTTTATTTCTTTTTGTTGTCTGATTTTTTAGACTAGGACTTCTAGTACTATGTTGAAGAACAGTGATGAGAGTGGGCATCCTTGTCATTTTCCTGACCTAAAGGGAAGAACTCTCAGTTTTTCTCCACTGAGAATTATATTCTCTGTGGGCTTTTATATATGCCTTTTATGATAATAAGTCATATTCCTTCATGGACCCCAGTCTTCAGCGCATCCTTAGGGAAAAGCAATCACTTTTGTATGCACCAGCTCTGTAGACTTCG
Source organism: Martes martes (assembly GCF_963455335.1). Taxonomy (NCBI): domain Eukaryota; kingdom Metazoa; phylum Chordata; class Mammalia; order Carnivora; family Mustelidae; genus Martes; species Martes martes. The sequence continues at coordinate 31,703,032 of NC_137900.1, forward strand.
AGGTGCACACCCACATCAATCTGCCTGGGGAAGGAAGCAGGGTCTCACTGCAGTTCTTCCACTTGCTGGACCCTGCTTGGAGAGCGGTCACCCAATCATGCTGCAGTTTACAGTTTATGACAACACCTGAGTCTCCACTCTGGGCCTCACTAATTGTAACCAGCTTCTCCACTCCAATGCTTGGGAACTCTGCCACATTCAGTCATCCCCATTCTTCCTGAGACCACACTGTCCCACCAAGGATTCTGCCCCCACTTTGCCACCTGAGCACCTTTCAGACAGAGATGTCTCCCACAGGAGCAGACTTTTAAAAGTTCTGATTTTGCACTTCACTGCTATATCACTTTCCAGTAGCCAGATTACAGAGGCTTCCTTCCCCTCACAGTTTATCTTCCAATATATCCTCTCAGATTCACTTCTTCACACCTCCTACCTTGCAAAAAAGTGAGTTGTTTTTCTATTTGTAGAACTCTAGCAATTCTTTTCTTAGATCTCAGGCTGAATTCACAAGTGTTCAGAATAATATGATAGATATCTAGCTAAATTCAAGGACCAGATGATATGATGTTCCCTTACTCTTCCACCATCTTCCCCCTCTTCCCAAAGCAATTCTTAAAAAGAAAAGTGCAGCTGAAGGCATTACAATTCCAGATGTCAAGATATATTACAAAGCTGTAGTCATAAAGACAGCAAAAACAAAACAAAACAAAACAAAACAAACAGACACATATATTAATGGAACAGAATAGAAAAACCAGAAATGATACAATGGTATCATCAACTAGTCTTTGACAAAATAGGAAGAATACCTAATGGAAAAAAGAGTCTTCAACAAGTGGTATTGGGAAAACTGGACAAAACATACAAAAGAATTTGAAACTGGACCATTTTCTTACACCATACACAAAAATAAATTCAAAATGGATGAAATACCTAAATGTGAGACAGAAGCCCATCAAAATCATTAAGGAGAACACAGTCAGCGACCTCTTTGATTTCCCCTCTAGGAACTTCTTATCAGACACATATCCAGAGGCCAGGGAAACAAAAGCAAAAATGAATTATTGGGACTTCATCAAGATAAAAACTTCTGCACAAGAGAAGCAAGATGACGGAGGAGTAGCAGACTGAAAATGACATCAGATCCCAGGAGTTCAGCTAGATAGGTATCAAACCATTCCAAACACCTACAAACTCAACAGGAGATCAAAGAGAAGAAGAGCAGCAATGCTAGGAACAGAAAATCGACCACTTTCTGAAAGCTAGGAAGTGCGGAGAAGTGAATCCAAAGTGATGGGAGGTTAGGCCGCAGGGGGAGGGGCTGGCTCCCAGCAAGTGGTGGATGAGTGGAGCACAAAACTGAACTTTTAGAAGTCTGCTCCACTGAGGGACATTGCTCCAGAGGCTAAGTGGGGGTGGAGCCCTTGCAGGAAGTGTGGTCTCAGGTCCCATGGGGTAACAGAAAGATTGGGAGTGTCTGAGTGTGGCAGAGCAGCCAAGTGTCAGAACAGGGAAACTGGCTGCAGAGATGGAGTTGAAGAGTGAGTTTTTAGATTGGGGTTACCTTAAACCATGATCCAAGAAACAGCCGGGCACTGCTCTTCAAGCAGGGACCCCACGAGTGGCAGATCTGGGGAGACTCACCTTCCTGCTATGGGAGGAGCAGCATGGTAGGAATCTGCTGGGTTTGGAGACTCCAAATGGGGCTGTGTGCCAGAGAAAGAAATGCTAGGTCACAGGCCAAGTGAGCTTGGAGTGAGGCCAGATCCCAGGGAGACAGAAGTGATTGACAGCTTTTCTCTGAGGGCACCCTGAGGAGTGGGGTCCCGAACTTTCCACTCCTCTGGGCCAGAGATTGAGAGGCTGCCATTTTCATTCCCTCCTCTATGGAAAGTGTTCAGGGAACAAAAGCTCCAAGAGCCAACCCGAGCAGATTACTTAGCCAGTCCCTGGCAAGGGCAGTGTAATTCTGCCTCTGGCAAAGACATTTGAGAATCACTGCAACAGGCCCCTCCCACAGATTAGCAAGAACATCCAGCCAAGACCAAGCTCTCCAGTCAAGGAGACAGCTGAACTCCAGAGCTAGGGGAAAGCAACACATAGAATTCATGGCTTTTTCCCCATGATCCTTTAGTCTCACAAAGTTAAATTTTTTTTAATTTTATTTTTAATTTTTATTTTTTCTTATTCTTTTTATATTTTTCTTATTCTATTTTTTAAAGATTTTTATTTATTTATTTGACAGACAGAGATTACAAGTAGGCAGAGGAGATAGGCAGAGAGAGAGGAGGAAGCAGGAGGAAGCCAAGCAGAGAGCCCGATGGGGGGCTCGATCCCAGGACCCTGGGACCACAACCTGAGCCAAAGGCAGAAGCTTTAACCCACTGAGCCACCCAGGTGCCCCTCTTATTCCATTTTTTAACTTTTCCTCTTTTAGTGTTTTTAAACTAGTTTATCTTAACAATATCTTTCAAAAAAAATATTTTTAAACCTTCATTGTTATAGTCATATTTTATCCCTTCATTGTACTTAACCTTATTTTTTCTATACATATAGGTTTTTTTTTCCTAAAAAATTTGGGATACAATTTCTTCTAATAGATCAAAATATACCCTAATCTAGCACATGGCTTTGTTCTAATCTCCAGCCTGAGCACATTCCCTCCTCTTTTTTTTTCTTTTTCCAAACAACTTATCGATTCCTTTTTTAGAATTTTTTTAAAATTTTCACCTTTATAGTCATACTCCATCCCTTCATCATGTTTACCCATATATATATATATATATATATATGCACACACACATATACACACATACATATATATATATATATATATGTACATATATATATAAGTTTTTCTTTCTTTAAAATTTTGGGAGGTAATTTCTTCTAAGAGACCAGAATATACCCAGAATCAAGTGGGTGGCTCTGTTCTATTCACCAGTCATATATATATATATATTATTTTTTATTTTTTGTGCCGTTCTTTTCTCCCTGGTTTTGGATCTCTTCTGTTTAGGTTAGTGTATATTTTTCTGGGGTCTTTGCCACCCTTTTAGTATTTTATTCTCTCATTCATATATTCTTTTTTTTTTAAAGATTTTATTTATTTTTTTGACATATATAGAGAAAGAGATCACAAGTAGGCAGAGAGGCAGGCAGAGAGAGAGGGGGAAGCAGGCCTCCCACTGAGCAGGGAGCCCGATGAGGGGCTCGATCCCAGGACTCTGAGATCATGACCTGAGACAAAGGCAGAGGCTTAAACCACTGAGCCACCCAGGTGCCCCACTTATTCATATATTCTTTTCTGGATAAAATGACAAAGTGAAAAAACTCACCTTGAAAAAAAAGAAGAGGCAGTATTGATGGCTAGGGACCTAATCAATATGGACATTGGTAATATGTCAGAATTAGAGCTCAGAACAATTCTCAAGGTGCTAGCTGGGCTCAGAAAAGGCATGGAAGATATTACAGAAACCCTTTCTGGAGAAATAAAAGAACTAAAATCTAACCAAGTTGAAATAAAAAAAAAGCTATCAATGAGGTGCAATAAAAAATGGGGGCTCTTACTGCTAGGATAAATGACGCAGAAGAGAGAATTAGTGATATAGAGGACCAAATGACAGAGAACAAAGAAGCTGAGCAAAAGAGAGACAAACAACTACTGGACCATGAAGAGAGAATTCGAGAGATAAGTGATACCTAAGATGAAACAATATTAGAATAATTGGGATTCCAGAAGAAGAAGAAAGTGAGAGGGGAGCAGAAGGTATATTGGAGCAAATTATAGTATGGAATTTCCCTAATATGGCAAAGGGAACAAACCAAAATCCAGGAGGCTCAGAGAACCTCCCTCAAAATCAGTAAGAATAGGTCCACACCCCATCATCTAATAGTAAAACTTACAAGTTTTAGTGACTAAGAGAAAATCCTGAAAGCAGCTTGGAACAAGAAGACTGTAACATACAATGGTAGAAATATTAGATTGGCAGCAGACTTATTCACAGAGACCTGGAAGGCCAGAAAGAAATGGCAGATATATTAAGAGCACTAAATGAGAAAAATATGCATCCAAGAATACTATATCCAGCTAGGCTATCATTGAAAATAGAAGGAGAGGTAAAAAGCTTTCAAGACAAACAAAAACTAAAAGAATTTGCAAACACCAAACCAGCCCTACAGGAAATATTGAAAGGGTTCCTCTAAACAAAGAAAGAGCCTAAAAGTAGTAGACCAGAAAGGAACAGAGACAATATACAATAACAGTCACCTTACAGACAATACAATGGCACTAAATTCATATATTTCAATAGTTACCATGAATGTGTATGGGCTAAATGCCCCAATCAAAAGACACAGGATATCAGAATGGATTAAAAAAAAACACCATCAATAGGCTGTCTACAAGAAACTCATTTTAGACCCAAAGACATCTCCACATTTAAAGTGAGAGGGTGGAAAACAATGTACCATGCTAATGGACATCAGAAGAAAGCTGGGGTGGCAATCCTTATATCAGATCAATTAGATTTTAAGCCAAAGACGATAATAAGAGATGAGGAAGGTCACTATGTCATCTTAAAGAGTCTGTCCAACAGGAAGATTTAACAATTTTAAATATCTATGCTCCTAGCATGGGAGAGCCAACTATATAAAACAATTAATAACGAAGTCAAAGAAACACATCAGCAATATTACAATAATAGTAGGGAATTTTAACACCCCCTCACTGAAATGGACAGATCAACCAAGCAAAAGATCAACAAGGAAATAAAGGCCTTAAATGACACACTGGACCAGATGGACATCACAGATATATTCAGAACATTCCATCCCAAAAGCAACAGAATACACATTCATCTATAGTGCACATGGAACATTCTCCAGAATAGATCACATCCTGGGTCACAAATCAAGTCTCAACTGGCACCAAAAGATTGGGCTCATTCCCTGCATATTTTCAGACCACAATACTCTGAAGTTAGAACTCAATCACAAGAGGAAAGTTGGAAAGCACTCAAATAGATGCACTCTAAAGAGGATCCTACTAAAGAATGAATGGATCAACCAGGAATTTAAAGAACAATGGAAAAAATTTGTAGAAACAAATGAAAATGAAAACACAACTGTTCAAGATCTTTGGGACACAGGAAAGGTGGTCCTGAGAGGAAAGTATATAGTGATACAAGCCTTTCTCAAGAAACAAGAAAGGTCTCAAGTACACCACCTTACCTTACACCTAAAGGAGCTGGAGAAAGAACAGCAAAGAAAGCCTAAACCCAGCAGGAGAAGAGAAATCATAAAGATCAGAGCAGAAATCAATGAAATAGAAACCAAAAGAACAGTAGAACAGATCAAGGAAACTGGGAGCTGCTTTTTTGAAAAAATTAATAAGGTTGATAAACTCCTGGCCAGACTTATCAAAAAGAAAAGCGAAAACCAAAATAAATAACATTATGAATGAAAGAGGAGAGATCACAACCAACACCAAAGAAATACAAACCATTATAAGAACATGTAATGAGCAACTATACGCCAGCAAATTTGACAATCTGGAAGAAATGGATGCATTCCTAAAAACATATAAATGACCAAAATTGAACCAGGAAGAAATAGAAAACCTGAACAGACCCATAACCATTAAGCACATTGAAACAGTCATCAAAAATTCTTCCAACAAACAAGAGCCCAGGGCCAGACGGTTTCCCTGGGGAATTCTACCAAACATTTAAAGAACAATTAATATCTATTCTCCCGAAACTGTTCCAAAAAATAGAAATGGAAGGAAAACTTCCAAACTCATTTTATGAGGCCACATTACCTTGATCCCAAAACCAGACAAAAACCCCATCAAAAAGGAGAATTACAAACCAATATCCTTGATGAACACAGATGCAAAAATCCTCACCAAAATACTAGCCAATAGGATCCAACAGTACATTAAAAGGATTATTCACCACGATCAAGTGGGATTTATTCTTAGGCTGCAAGACTGGTTCAATATCTGCAAATCAATCAATGTGATACAATACATTAATAAAAGAAAGAACAAGAACCATATGATACTCTCAAAGATGCTGAAAAAGCATTTGACAAAGTACAGCATCCTTTCCTAATCCAAACCCTTCAAAGTGTAGAGATAGAGGGTACCTACCTCAATATCATCAAAGCCATCTATGAAAAACCCACAGCGAATATCATTCTCAGTGGGGAAAAACTGAGAGCTTTTCCACTAAGGTCAAGAACATGGCAGCGATGTCCACCATCCCCACTGCTATTCAACAAAGTACTAGAAGTCCTAGCCTCAGCAATCAGACAACAAAAAGAAATAAAAGGCAACTGAATCGGCAAAGAAGAGGTCAAACTCTCACTCTTTGCAGATGGTATGATACTTCATGTGGAAAAGCCAAAAGACTCCACTCCAAAACTGCTAGAACTCAGACAGGAATTCAGTAAAGTGTCAGGATATAATATCAATGCAAAGAAGTCAGTTGCATTTCTATACACCAACAGCAAGACAGAAGAAGGAGAAATTAAGGAGTCGATCCCATTTACAATTGCACCCAAAACCATAAGATACCTAGGAATAAACGTAACCAAAGAGGCGAAGAATCTGTACTCAGAAAACTATAAAGTACTCACGAAAGAAATTGAGGAAGACACAAAGAAATGGAAAAACGTTCCATGCTCATGGATTGGAAGAACAAATATTGTGAAAATATTGATGCTACCTGAAGCAATCTACACATTTCATGCAACCCCTATCAAAAGACCATCAATTTTTTTCAAAGAAATGGAACAAATAATCTTAAAATTTATATAGAACCAGAAAATACCCCAAAAAGCTAGAGGAATGTTGAAAAAGAAAGCCAATGTTGGTGGTACCACATTTCCAGACTTCAAGCTCTATTACAAAGCTGTAATCTCAAGACAGTACAGTACTGGCACAAAAACAGACCCACACATCAATGGAACAGAATAAAGAGCCCAGAAATAGACCCTCAACTCTATGGTCAACTAACCTTCAACAAAGCAGGAAAGAATGTCCAGTGAAAAAAACAACAGTCTAGTCAACAAATGGTGTTGGGAAAATTGGACAGCCACATGCAGAAGAATGAAACTGGACCATTTCCTTACACCACACAAGAAAATAGACTCAAAATGGATGAAGGACCTCAGTGTGAGAAAGGAATCCATCAAAATCCTTGAGGAGAACACAGGTAGCATCCTCTTCGACCTCCACCTCAGCAACTTCTTCCTAGAAATATTGCCAAAGGTAAGGGAAACAAGGGCAAAAGTGAACTATTGGGACTTCATCAAGATCAAAAGCTTTTGCACAGCAAAGGAAATAGTAAACAAAACCAAAAGTCAACTGACAGAATGGGAGAAGATATTCACAAAGGACATATCAGATAAAGGGCTAGTATCCAAAATCTACAAAGAACTTACTGAACTCAACACCCAAATAACAAATGATGCAATCAAGAAATGGGCAGAAGACATGAACAGACATTTCTGCAAAGAAGACATCCAGATGGCCAACAGACACATGAAAAAGTGTACCACATCACTCAGCATCAGGGAAATACAAATCAAAACCACAATGAGATACCACCTCACACCAGTTAGAATGGCTAAAATTAACAAGTCAGGAAACAACAGATGTTGGCAAGGATGCAGAGAAAGGGAAACCCTCTTATACTATTGGTGGGAATGCAAGCTGGCGCAGCCACTCTGGAGAACAGCATGGAGGTTCCTCAAAAAGTTGAAAATAGAGTTACCCTACGAACCAGCAATCGCACTACTGGGTATTTACCCTAAAGGTAAAAATGTAGTGATCAGAAAGGACACGTACAGCCGAATGTTTATAGCAGCAATGTCCACAATAGCCAAACTATGGAAAGAACCTAGATGTCCATCAACAGATGAATGGATAAAGAAGATGTGGTGTGTATATATATACAATGGAATACTATGCAGCCATCAAAAGAAATGAAATTTTGCCATTTGCAATGATGTGTATGGAACTAGAGAGTGTTATGCTGAGCGAAATAAGTCAATCAGAGAAAGACAATTATCATATGATCTCCCTGATATGAGGAATTTGAGAGGCAGGGTGGGGGTTTGGGGATAGGGAAGGAAAAAAATGAAGCAAGATGGGATCAGGAGGAGGACAAACCATAAGAGACTCTTAATCTTACAAAACAGACTGAGGGTTTGTGGGGAGAAGGGGTTGTGGAGAGGGTGGTTGGGTTATGTACATTGTGGGTGGTATGTGATATGGTGAGTGCTGTGAAGTGTGTAAAAACCTGACGATTCACAGACCTGTACCCCTGGGGCAAATAATGCATTATATGTTAATAAAAATATTTTCTAAAAACGCTTCTGCACAGCCAAGGAAAAAATCAGCAAAATTTAAAGGCAACCTACAGAATGGCGGAAGGTATTTGTAAATGACACATCTGATAAAGCCATAAAGAGCTTATCAAAAACAACACCCAAAAAACAAAAAAAATGCAGTCAAGAAATGGGCAGAAGACATAGACATTTTTCCAAAGAAGATATCCATGAGGGCTAATAGACACATGAAAATATGCCCATCACTCATCATCAGGGAAATACAAATCAAAACCACAATGAGATACCACCTCACAACAGTTAGAATGGCTAAACTTAACTCAGGAAACAACGGATGTTGGCAAGGATATAGAGAAAGAGGAACCCTCTTATACTGTTGGTGGGAATGCAAACTGCTGTGGTCACTGTGGAAAATAGTGTGGAGGTTCATCAAACTACCTTTTGACCCAGCAATTGCACTATTAGGTATTTATCCAAAGGATAAAAAAATACAGATTCAAAGGTGTACATGCATCCTGATGTTTATAGCAGCATTATAAGCAATAGCTGAACTATAGAGAGAGCCCAAATGTCATCAATTGATGCATAAACTGATGAATAGATAAAGAAGATATTTTACATATATATATATATTATTTATTTATTTATATTTTTATATATTTATATATATTTTTTATTTTACATATATATGTTTTATTTTATATATATATTCATGTATATATGTATATATACATATATGAGTATATATGAGTAATATTCATATATATGTATTCATAAATATATGTGTATATATACATATATAAGTATATATTACTCATATATGTATATATGTATACATATATGTATACATATATATGCATATATATATATGAATATTAGTCATCAAAAAAGAATGGAATCTTGCCATTTGCAGTGTTGTGGATCGAGGTAAAGAGTGTTATGCTGGGGCGCCTGGGTGGCTCAGTGGGTTAAAGCCTCTGCCTTCCGCTCCGGTCATGATCCCAGGGTCCTGCGATCAAGCCCCGCATTGGAATCTCTGCTCAGCGGGGAGCCTGTTTCCCAGCCACCCCCACCCCGCCTGCCTCTCTGCCTAACTGTGATCTCTGTCTATCAAATAAATAAATAAAATCTTTTTAAAAAAAGAGTGTTATGCTAAGCAAAATATTCAGAGAAAGATAAATACCATAGGATTACATATATATATACACGCAATTTAAGAAACAAAACAGATGAATATATGGGAAGGAAGAAAGAGAGGGAAGCAAAGTGTAAGAGAATCTTAACTATAGAGAATGGACTGAAGGTTGATGGAGGGGTAGGGGTGGGGGATTGATGATAGGTGTTACAGAGTGTGCTTGTTTTGATGGGCACTGGTTGTTATATGTAGCGTTGGATCACTAAGTTGTACTCCTTAAGTCAATATTACACTATAGAAGGGAGGGGCAAGATGGCGGAGAAGTAGGACATGCTTTTTCAACCGGTCCCCTAAAGTGAGCTAATTATCTACCAGAACACTCTGAACACCCATGAAATCAACCTGAGATGTAAGATTATACACTTCTGGATCGCTACAGGAGCAGAAAACACCAGTGGAGAGGTAAAGCGGAGTGGGAATGATCAGACTGATAATGGAGGAAAAACAGAAGGGGGAGGGAGCCACCAGAACTGACCCATTGGAAAGTAATACCCAGTACAAAAGTGCCCTGTGATTGGGGACCAGCATTAACTTGGAATCTGGTTAAAAGCACTCAAAAAGAGCAAAAGATCTTAGGGGCAACTGGTGGAATCAGGCAGTCACAGGCATGGGCCTAAGCCCATGGACCCAGGACGGCCACTGCCAGCAACCACCTGTGCCACAGAGAGTGCAGCAAAGCCTCCAGGCCATGGTCCTTGAGCCCCTGGCTTTCTGCTGTTTGCACCAGCACTGGGCCAGGTGCACTCCAGGGAGTCTGATGTGTGCACCAGCTGGCACTCTCTAGAACCACAGCCTTTTGTGCTGTGCGCACATGTGCGACTGGGGACTGAACTGCACTCCCCACTGGCACCTGAAAGAGCTCCGTGTGGGCGCCAGTGGACCTAGAGACCAGCTGAGAGTCTGAACACTCCCAGCCTGGGCTTGAAAAACTCAGCCCTAACTCTGGTTGGGATCTCTCAGGAGGCAGCTCTGAAACCCTGAGGTCTGGACCCCAGACAGCAGTCCTGGCAAAGGCAGCCACTGGAAGCAGGCTTCCTGGACCAATAGCACTCATGGTTTTAGTGGAATGGGGGTGCAGAGACAAGTGGGTGCTTTGGGCGACCCCTGAGACAGTGGCTGGGAATATGCACTGCCTGTGGGAGGTTGCACGACTCAGTGGAGTTTGCAGAGGGGGTCTCTGTGTTCTGGACCACCCAGAGGGGAACAGACTGAGGCTTCTCTCTGAGGCAGAGGTCTGGGTACAGTTTGCTTTCCGCTAAACATTGGAAAAGCTGCAAAAAGCTACCAAAGAACAAAAACCTCTAGAGAACAGAAGAGACACCGAATTGCTAAGGAAATGTTGAAAAACAAAAATAAAACTGGCGGCATCACGTTACCTGATTTCAAGCTTTACTACAAAGCTGTGATCACCAAGACAGCATGGTACTGGCATAAAAACAGACACATGGACCAGTGGAACAGAGTAGAGAGCCCAGATATGGACCCTCAACTCTATGGTCAAATAATCTTCGACAAAACAGGAAAAAATATCCAGTGGAAAAAAGACAGTCTCTTCAATAAATGGTGCTGGGAAAACTGGACAGCTATATGTAGAAGAATGAAACTCGACCATTCTCTTAAACCGTACACAAAGATAAACTCGAAATGGATAAAAGACCTCAACGTGAGACAGGAATCCATCAGAATCCTCGAGGAGAACATGGGCAGTAACCTCTTTGACATCGGCCACAGCAACTTCTTTCGAGAAATGTCTCCAAAGGCGAAGGAAACAAAAGTGAAAATGAACTTTTGGGACTTCATCAAGATCAAAAGCTTCTGCACAGCAAAAGAAACAGTCAACAAGACAAAGAGGCAATCCACGGAATGGGAGAAGATATTTGCAAATGACAGTACAGACAAAAGGTTGATATCCAGGATCTATAAAGAACTCCTCAAACTCAACACACACAAAACAGACAATCATATTAAAAAATGGGCAGAAGATATGAACAGACACTTCTCCAATGAAGACATACAAATGGCTATCAGACACATGAAAAAATGTTCATCATCACTAGCCATCAGGGAGATTCAAATCAGAACCACATTGAGATACCACCTTACACCAGTTAGAATGGCCAAAATTAGCAAGACAGGAAACAACGTGTGTTGGAGAGGATGTGGAGAAAGGGGAACCCTCTTACACTGTTGGTGGGAATGCAAGTTGGTGCAGCCACTTTGGAGAAGAGTGTGGAGATTCCTCAAGAAATTAAAAATAGAGCTTCCCTATGACCCTGCAATTGCACAACTGGGTATTTACCCCAAAGATATAGATGTAGTGAAAAGAAGGGCCATCTGTACCCCAATGTTTATAGCAGCAATGACCATGGTCGCCAAACTGTGGAAAGAACCAAGATGCCCTTCAATGGATGAATGTATAAGGAAGATGTGGTCCATATACACTATGGAGTATTATGCCTCCATCAGAAAGGATGAATACCCAACTTTTGTAGCAACATGGACAGGACTGGAAAAGATTATGCTGAGTGAAATAAGTCAAACAGAAAGAGTCAATTATCATATGGTTTCACTTATTTGTGGAGCATAACAAATAACACGGAGGACATAGGGAGATGGAGAGGAGAAGGGAGTTGAGGGAAATTGGAAGGGGAGATGAACCATGAGAGACTATGGACTCTAAAAACAACCTGAGGATGGGGCGCCTGGGTGGCTCAGTGGGTTAAAGCCTCTGCCTTCGGCTCAGGTCATGATCCCAGGGCCCTGGGATCGAGCCCCGCATCGGGCTCTCTGCTCCGCAGGGAGACTGCTTCCCCCTCTCTCTCTGCCTGCCTCTCTGCCTACTTGTGATCTCTGTCTGTCAAATAAATAAAATATTAAAAAAAAAATCTGAGGGTTTTGAAGGGGCGGGGGGTGGGAGGGTGGGGGAACCAGGTTGTGGGTATTAGGGAGGGCACAGATTGCATGGAGCACTGGGTGTGGTGAAAAAACAATGAATACTGTTACGCTGAAAATAAATAAAAAACTTAAAAAAACAAACAAACAAAAAACCTCTAGAGAACAAAAGCCTGAAAAACTGGTTTCCACAGAGCCCAGCCCCTTGATAGGGGGCAGAAGGACTCAACCCAAGCAAGACTGACTCAAAAACAACGTGGCAGGCCCCTCCCCTAGAAAGCCAGCCAAAAGAATGAGAGGACAACCACCACCGGGTCCCCATAAAAATGTGAAACACCAATATCAGGGGAAAACAAGCTATTAAGCTCCCGGTATTACCCTAAAACCTGTATATTTCATAAATACAACTTTTATTTTTAATTCATTCTTTTTATTTTTTTAACCTACTTATCATTACAACTAGAGATTCAATACAACATATCCCATAATAACCTTTTAACTTGAACTTTTTTCATACATATACCTGTGTTTTTCTTTTGCTTTTCTATTTTTTTAAATATATATATAGATATAGGCTTCAAGGTAATCCTCTTTCCCTAATCAATACTACCCCATATATAAACCAGTTTTAATCTCCCTTTATCTCTGGAAAGTTGAGTCTTTTAACAAAGATAACAAGATACAATCAGGAAGAATCAAAATAACCTTCCTCACCCACATCGAGGATTTATAACCACTGTCCCATCTTTTTCTTCATTCAGTGTTTCTGCGTTTTTGTTTTTGTTCTGGTATTATATAAATCTTATCCTTGAGGTTCATTTTGGCTGGGTTCTTTTTTTTCTTGTCACTCACTTTTGTCAGTCTTTTTGTTTGTCCATTTTTTATTGTATACCTTATAAATCTTACCTGTGGGGCCCATTCTAACTGGGTCTTCTCTCTCTTTCTCTTTGCGTATGGGTTATGGCAAAGGCAGTCCTAAGGGGGAAATACATAGTCATCCAAGCCTCAAAAAAAAAAAAGCAAAATCCAGAATGCACCAGCTCCCTTTATACCTTAAAGCACTGGAGAATCAACAACAAATTAAGCCAACCCCACACACAAGAAGGGAAATAATCAAGATTAGAGCAGAGATCAATGAGATAGAAACTAGAGATATAGTAGAAGACATCAACAAAACTAGAAGTTGGTTTTTTGAAAGAATCAATTAGATTGATAAACCACTGGTCAAACTAATCCAAAAGAAAAGAGAGAGGACCCAAATTAATAAAATTATGAATGAAAAAGGAGACATCACAACTAACACCAAGGAAATAGAAAAATCATCAAAAATTATCATCAACAGTTATATGCCAATAAGGTAAGCAACCTAGACAAAATGGATGCATTCCTGGAAACCTATAAACTTCCAAAACTGAATCAGGAAGAAATTGACAACCTGAATAGAGAAATATCTAGTAACAAGATTGAATCAGTGATCAAAAACCTCTCAAAATAACAAGAGCCCAGGACCTGACGGATTCCCTGGAGAATTCTATGAAACATTCAAAGAAGAAATCATACCCATTCTCCTGAAGCTGTTTCAAAAGATAGAAACAGAAGGAAAACTTCCAGACTCTTTTTATGAAGCCAGCATTAATCTGATCCCCAAACCAGGCAAAGACCCCATCAAAATAAGAATTTCAGACCAATATCCCTGATGAATATGGATGCTGAGATTCTCAACAAGATCCTAGCTAATAGGATCCAACAGTACATTAAAAAGATTATCCACCATGACCAGGTGGGATTTATCCATGGGATACAAGGGTGGTTCAACATTTGTAAATCAATCAGTGCGATAGAACAAATCAATAAAAGAAGAAAGAGGAACCACATGGTCCTCTCAATTGATGTAGAAAAAGCATTTGACAAGATACAGCATCCGTTCCTGATTAAAATGCTTCAAAGCATAGGGATAGAGGGAGCATTCCTTAACTTCATAAAATCTATCTATGAAATATCATCCTCAATGGGGAAAAGCTGACAGCCTTCCCTTTGAGATCAGGAACATGACAAGGATGTCCACTCTCACCACTATTGTTCAACATAGTACTAGAAATCCTAGCAACAGCAATCAGACAACAAAATGAAATTAAAAAAATATTCAAATTGGCAAAGAAGAAGTCAAACTCTCTCTCTTCACAGTTGACATGATACTTTATATGGAAAACCCAAAAGACTCCACCCCCAAACTACTAGAACTCATACAGCAATTCAGTAATGTGGCAGGATACAAAATCAATGTACAGAAATCAGTTGCTTTCTTATACACTAACAATGAAAATACAGAAAGGGAAATTAAAGAATCGATTCCACTTACTATAGCACCAAGAACCATAAGATACCTGGGAATAAACCTAACCAAAGAGGTAAAGGATCCGTACTTGAGGAACTATAGAACACTCATGAAAGAAATTGAAGAAGACACAAAAAGATGGAAGACCATTCCATGCTCATGGATCGGAAGGATAAACATCGTTAAAGTGTCTATACTGCCTAGAGCAATCTATACTTTCAAAGCCATCCCAATAAAAATTCCACCAGTATTTTTCAAAGAGCTGGAACAAACAATCTTAAAATTTGTATGGAACCAGAAGAGACCCCAAATTGCTAAGGAAATGTTGAGAAAGAAAAACAAAACTGGGGGCATCATGTTGCCTGATTTCAAGCTTTACTACAAAGCTGTGATCACCAAGACAGCATGGTACTGGCACAAAAACAGACACACAGACCAGTGGAACAGAGTAGGGAGCCCAGATATGGACCCTCAACTCTATGGTCAAATAATCTTCGACAAAGCAGGAAAAATATCCAGTGGAAAAAAAGACAATCTCTTCAATAAGTGGTGCTGGGAAAATTAGACAGCTATGTACAGAAGAATGAAACTCAACCATTCTCTTACACCACACACAAAGATAAACTAAAAATGGATGAAAGACTTCAATGTGAGACAGGAAGCCATCAAAATCCTAGAGGAGAACATAGGCAGTAACCTCTTTGACATTGGCCACAGCAACTTCTTGCTAGACACATCTCCAAAGACAAGGGAAACAAAAGCGAAAATAAAATTTTGGAACTTCATCAAGATAAAACATCCGCACAGCAAAGGAAACAGTCAACAAAACAAAGAGGCAACCCACAGAATGCGAGAAGCTATTTGAAAATGATACTACATACAAAGGGCTGATATCCAAGATTTATAAAGAATTTCTCAAACTCAACACCCCAAAAACAGTCAAGTCAAAAAATGGGCAGAAGACATGAACAGACACTTCTCCAAAGAAGACATACAAATAGCTAACAGACACATGAAACAATGTTCATCATCACTAGCCATCAGGGAGATTCAAATCAAAACCATGTTGAGGGGTGCCTGGGTGGCTTGGTGGGTTAAACCTCTGCCTTCGTTTCAGGTCATGATCCCAGGGTCCTGGGATCGAGCCCCGCATCGGGCTGTCTGCTCAGCAGGGATCCTGCTTCCTCCTCTCTCTCTGTCTGCTTCTCTGCCTTCTTGTGATCTCTGTCTGTCAAATAAATAAATAAAATCTTGAAAAAAAAAGTTCTCTTTAAAAAAAAAAAGAAACCACATTGAGATACCACCTTACACCAGTTAGAATGGCCAAAATTAACAAGATAGTAAAGAACAAGTGTTAGAGAGGATGTGGAGAAAGGGGAACCCTCTTACACTGTTGGTGGGAATGTAAGTTGGTGCAGCCACTTTGGAGAAGAGTGTGGAGATTTCTTAAGAAATTAAAAATAGAGCTTCCCTATGACCCTGAAATTGCACGACTGGGTATTTACCCCAAAGATACAGATGTAGTGAAAAGAAGGGCCATCTGCACCCCAGTGTTTATAGCAGCAATGGCCACAGTTGCCAAACTGTGGAAAGAACCAAGATGCCCTTCAATGGATGAATGAATAAGGAAGATGTGGTCTGTATACACTATGGAGTATTATGCCTCCATCAGAAAGGATGAATACCCAACTTTTGTAGCAACATGGACAGGACTGGAAGAGATTATGCTGAGTGAAATAAGTCAAACAGAGAGAGTCAATTATCATATGGTTTCACTTATTTGTGGAGCATAACAAATAACACGGAGGACATAGGGAGATGGAGAGGAGAAGGGAGTTGAGGGAAATTGGAAGGGGAGATGAACCATGAGAGACTATGGACTCTGGAAAACAACCTGAGGATTCTGAAGGGGCGAGAGGTGGGAGGTTGGGGGAGCCAGGTGGTGGGTATTACGGAGGGTACGTATTGCATGGAGCACTGGGTGTGGTGCATAAACAATGAATTCTGTTACACTGAAAAGAAATTAAAAAAAAAAAAAGATTTAGCCACACACACACACACACACACACACACACACACACAGGAAATAATCTCACTTACAATTTCAGTAAAAACAATGAAATATCTAGGAATCAACTTAACCAAAGAAGTGAAAGACATGTACTCTGAAAAATTACAAAACACTGATGAAAGAAGTTCAAGATGACACAAAAAAATGGAAAGGCATTCCATGCTCATGGACTGGAAGAACAAATGAATTCCACATATGAGTGAAATCATATGGTACTTGTCTTTCTCTAACTGACTTATTTTGCTTTGCAGTATACTTTCGACCTGCATCCACATAGTTGCAAATGGTAAGATTTCATCTTTTTATGGCTAAATTATATTCCAGTGTATATATATACACCATTCCTTCTTTATCCAACTATCTATCCATGGACACTTGGGCTGCCTCCATGATTTGGCTATTATAAATAATGGTGCTATGGGGATACATGTAACCCTTTGAATTAGTGTTTTGTATTTTGTGCAATACCTGGATCGTAGGATAGTTCTATGTTTAATTTTTGAGGAAACTCCATACCTCCATACTATTGTCCATAGAGGCTGTAGCAGTTTGCATTCTACCAACAGTGTACAAAGCTTCCTTTTTCTCCACATCCTTGCCAATGCTTGTTGTTTCTTGTATTTTGGGTTTTAGTCATTCTGACAGGTGTTAGGTGATATGTCATTCCAGTTTGATTTGCATTTTCCTGATAATGAGTGATATGCAGCATCTTTTATTGAGTCTGTGGGTCATCTGGATGCCTTTTTTGGAGAAATGTCTCTTTGTTTCTTCTGCACATTTCTAATTGAATTATTTGGTTTTGTGCTATTGAGTTATATAAGTTCTTTATATATGTTGAGTTACATAAGATATATATATGCACATATATACATACACACACACATATATATGCATGTATGTATCTTTATCAGATATATCATTTACAAACATCTTCTCGCATACTGTAGGCTGCCTTTTACTTTTGTTGATTGTTTCCTTCACTGTGCAGAAGGTTTTTATCTTGATGAAGTCCTAATAGTTCATTTTGGCTTTAATTTCCCTTTCCTCAAGAGACATGCCCAGAAAAATGTTGCTATGACCAATGTCAAAGACATTATTGCTTAACCTCTCCTCTAGGATTTTTATGGTTTTAAGTCTCACATTTATGTCTTTAGTCCATTTTGGGTTTATTTTGGGGTATGATGTAGAAAGTGGTCCAGTTCCATTCTTTTGCATGCAGAAATGAGTTTTTCCAACACCATCAGTGGAAGAGACCATTCTTTTCCCCATTGTATATTCTTTCCTATAATTTACTATAATTTTTAAAGCATGTGTTTTAATTTTAAAATTTCAGTAAAAGTTGATTATCTAATATAAAGTAGAAATACCTGTATTTATGAGTCAGGAATTTCAGTTTCCAAGTTTACTTTCCTTTATATTTAATACTTTTATTGATGATATAAATTGTGACTCAGCTTGTATTCAGACCTCTTTCTATTTCATGAGTGTATATATCCAAATGTTATTAAATGTTTAAATGAAAAAAATATGAAAAAGCTTTTTTCTAATTACAAATTGATCATATAGAAATAGTACACAAGATGTAATTCTGAGACAAACAGGGGCACTTTTTTCTTGTCACTTTAGTCTTTTGTGTTAAAAAACTTCAGTCTTTTGTGTTTTGTTTCTTGGCACTTTAGTCTTTTGTGTTAAAAAACTTTAAAAATGTACTTAAAGGAGGCCAAGTAGCCAATCTTTCAGCCTCAATTCCTGTTTTAGTTTATATTTGAAGACAAATCCCTTATTTTTGTTTTTGTCATTTTGTTGCATGGGTATTTTTCTGTGTGCTGGTTCTAGGGTATCATTCTAATTCTAAGGCATTATCATTAGCATAAAACAATGACAAAGTATTTAATCATTTCCTTCTCCTAATAACCACAGAGCTATCTATACCAAAAATACCAGTAATGATAAAAATACTTTATACTACTTTTTTGAAATATGGAAAGTTAAGAAAAGATACCCTGAGAATTACTTTAACACTTGTAAAGTAAGCACAGAGCATCATCTGTAAAGTCTGACTAAATTTCAGATGATATATTCATATAACTTAAGAGCAATAAACAAAATGCAATGTTTATTGCTTGAAAATTCAATAAACAAAAATAAACTTCTGCTTTCTGGTACATAAAGAACTTGGCAGTCATCACTTACATCTTTACAATAAGAATAAAGCTGAACAAGGGTGCCTGGGTGGCTCAGACGTTAAGTGTCTGCCTTCAGCTCAGGTCATGACCCCAGAGTGCTGGGATTGAGCCCGGCATTGGGTTTTGTGTTTGGCAAGAAGCCTGCTTTTCCCTCTCCCACTCCTCCTGCTTGTGTTCCCTTTCTCGCTGTGTCTCTCTCTGTCAAATGAGTGAATAAAATCTTAAAAAAAAAAGAATAAAGTTGAACAAACTGAAATCCAAACTCTCTTAGACTCATCAAAGAATTGAGATCATAAGACAAACTATTGTCATGGAAACTGAAGAAACAGACAGTTATAGAGAACTACAACCTAATAAGGCACAGAAGCCCATAGCCTAAGTCAGTATATTTAAAGTGTAATTGATGAATTTCTGGACTCTCTCTGTGGACTAGATTAAGATCTTAAAACTTGGAAGGAGCACACTCTTAAGGAAGTGCCTGCACTTTCCATAGATTTTCTTGAAACAACCCTACCAGTTTTTTACTATGAATATCAGAGAAAAATCCTGTAGTGCTTCCCACAAGGGAAGAAGAAAACTAACCATTTTCAAAAAAATATCTAGAGCATTCTTCCCCTTAAACAAGGCCTACCCTCAAAGAAATTATTCTACCATAGCCTAACATAAGAGGATTTTTACCAAAACCTAACCAGTCTCGGGAAGGAAACACCCAAGTCCAGCCCTCTTTAGATTTTGACAAAGAGAAAGGAAAATACATAATTCAGCCCCACTAAAAGACTAAAACCTAATTATAGGACTGCAAAAGGCCTGCTCTCTCCTATGCATTATTACCACATTAATTAGGCTCCTGCACAATAGCAGGGGATTAGAGCTGAAAGAATTGAAACTCTCAGACCATATTTATGGAGTCTATTGATAACCAAAGACAAAAGAGGAGACAAAAACAAGGACAGAAAAAGAAATTTTAGCCTCTAACATCACAGCTACAGCAAATAGTAAACAGTCTTACTCTTAGCCAGATAAACATAAAAGCTTACACTAAAGACCAATCCACCTCAGCATCTTTCATCTACTATAAGAATAATAATTTTATATATATATATATATTTACTGTTAAAAAATTACAGGCAAAAATGGTCTGATGAAACAAAGTAAGCATCTGAACTAGACTCACAATGGGCAGAGATTTTGGAATTTATCAGACTTTGAGTTTGGTTAACATACTAATGGCTTTAATCAGTAAAGTTGAACATATGCCAATAGAAACTTCCAAAAGTTAAATGCAAAGACATAAATGAATAAAAACAATGGAATAGAATATACAAGAACTGTGGAATAATTACAAAAGGAATAACATACACATAATGGGGATATTAGAAGAAGGAAGAGAGAACAAATATTTGAAGAAATAATGACTCAGAATTCTCTAAATAACAGACACTTTAGATCTGAAAGCTCAGAAAACATCAACTATGAAACATGCCAGAGAATGTACACGAAGGTGTATTATATTCAAACTTCAGAAAATCAGAGGCAAAGAAAATATCTTGAAAGAAGTCAGTGGTAGTGATGGTGAATGTGAAACCTTAGATATAGAGAAATAGGGTGGGTATTAAGGAGGGCACGTATTGCATGGAGCATTGGGTGTGGTGCAAAAACAATGAATTCTGTTCCGCTGAAAATAAATATAAATAAATAAATAAAACAAAACAAACAAACAAACAAACAAAAAAAGAATTACTTTGGACTTCTCTTCAGAAACCATTTAATCAAGAATAAAGTAAAATGAAATATTTAATATTGAAAGAAAAACCTCACCAAAATAGATTTTGCATATAATATACAACTTTATGCCTACAAATTTGATAACCTAGATTCAATGAACCAATTTCTTAAAAGGTGCATTCATTAAACACACACAAAGATAAATATATAATCTAAATAGGCCAATATCTATTAAATTAATTAATCAATAATTAATAATCTTTCCAAAAACTGCTCCAGGCCAATATGGTTTCACTGGTGAGTTCTACCAAAAAAATTATGGTGGAAATGACACCAATTCTATACAATCTCTTTCATAAAATACAGCAGAGAAAATAATTCCTATCTTGTTCTCTGAGGCCAGCATTAGCCAACTAAAATCAGGCAAAGACATTACAATTCAGAAAAAGTACAGAAAATGTGAATGTAAGTGCATGATCCCCTTAACAAAATACTAGCAAATTGAATCCAAAAATGTATAAAAGAAATTATGTGTCATAACCAAGTGGGATTTATGCCTAGTATGGGGCGACTTCAATATTGAGAATCAACTGATGAAATCAATGACATTAACAGGTTAAAGAAGAAAACCATACAATCATATCAATAGATAGATAGGGTGCCTGGGTGGCTCAGTGGGTTAAAGCCTCTGCCTTCAGCTCAGGTCATGATCTCAGGGTCCTGGGATCGAGCCCCGAATCAGGCTCTCTGCTCAGCAGGAAGCCTGCTTCCTCCTCTCTCTCTGCCTGCCTCTCTGCCTACTTGTGATCTCTGTCTATCAAATAAATAAATAAAATCTTTAAAAAAATAGATAGATAAAATGCATTTGACAAAATCCAACATGCATTCCCACACAAAAAACTCTCAGGAAATAAGGTATAGAGGGGACTTCCTCAACTTAATAAAGAACATCTATAGACAACTGACAGCTAACTTCCCACTTAATGCTGAAACTAAATGATTTTTCTCAAGAACTGGAAGTCCCAGCTAAATGCATCAGAACAATCAATCAATCAATCAGTCAATAAATGGCACATAGATTGGGAAGGAAGAAATAAAGTATCTTTTTTCATAGATACTATTATTTTCTGCATCCAATAACTGACCAAAAAGAAGCATCTGGAACTAAAAAGTGAATATAGCAAGATTGCAAGATACAATGTTATTACATAAAGCTTAATTACCCAGGGCGCCTGGGTGGCTCAGTCATTAAGTGTCTGCCTTCAGCTCAGGTCATGATCCCAGGGTTCTGGGATCAAGCCCCACATCGGGCTCCCTATTCAGTGGGAAGCCTGCTTCTCCGTCTCCCACTCTCCCTGCTTGTATTCCTTCTCTCGCTGTCTTTCTCTTTGTGTCAAATAGACACAAATGTGTCTATATTGTGTTGTGTTAAATAAATAAAATCTTAAACACACACACACACACACACACACACACACACACTTAATTACCCTCCTAAACCAGTAATGAACAACTGGAATTTGAAATGAAAAACACAGGGGTGCCTGGGTGACTCAGTCAGTAAAGTGTCTGATTCTTGGTTTCAGCTTTGGGTGATGAGATTGAGCCCCATTTCGGGATCCACTTGAAACTCTCTCTCCTTCTCCCTCTGCCCCTCCACAACCCTCCCTTTAAAAACCAAACACCAAAACCCAAAAACACACAGTAGTATTTACAATGAAATACTTAGGAATACATTTAACCAACTATGTACAACTATGTACAAAATCTATGTGAAGAAAACTACAATATTCAGATGAAATAAATCAAAGAACTAAACAGATGGAGATATTCCATGTTAATAAATATATAATTCTCAATATTGTTAAGATGTCATTTCCAACTGATTTGATCAATAGATCCATTCAGTCTCAAACGAAATCACAGAGAGTTATTTTGTAGATACCACCAAATTGATTCTAAAATTTATATGGAAATGTAAAATGTCCAAAATAGTCAACCCAATATAGAAGAACTAAGTCAGAAGACTAGCACTTATCTAAGGCCAAAAATTGCTGCAATGCTACAGCGATCAAGCCAGTGTGATGCTGGAGAAAGAATCAACCAAAAAATTAATGGATCAGCATACAGAGCCCAGAAATAGACTCATACAAACATTGTCAACTGATTGTTGGCCATGGAACAAAGACAATTCAATGAAGAAAAGACAGTCTTTTCAACATTGTTAATAGAATATTTAGACAACCACATGCAAAATACATTATATATTTGTATAAACACACACACACCTTACACATCTCACGAACAACTCAAAATGGATCATAATTCTAAAAACAAAATGTAAGCTTTATATAAAACTTCTATATTATAACATGAAAGGCAATCTAGGTGATTTTGAGTTTGGTGATGAATTTTTAGAAACCTCAAAGCACAATCCATGAATGAACAAATTGCTCAGTTTGACATCATTAAAATTAAAAACTTCTGCTATGTGAAAGAATGTCAAGAGAATTAAAAGACAAGTCACAGACTGAGAGAAAATATTTGCAAAGGTCATATCTAGTAAAGGAATTTTACCTAAAATAAACAAGAACTCTTAAAAGTCAACAATAAGAAAATAAACAATCCAGTAAAAAATGGATGAAAGAGTTGAACAGATACTTCACAAAATAAGATATACTTATGGCAAATAGGTATATGAAAAGAAGCCCAGCATCACATGTTATTACAGAATGCCAATTATGAGATGCCACCACATACCTATTAGAATGGCCAAAATCCAATGCACTGACCACATCTAACGCTGGTGAGGATATGGAGCAAGGGAAACTCAGTCATTTTAGGTAAGAATGCAAAATGATACATTCACTTTTAGAGGACAGTTTGACAGTTTCTTATCAGCTTAAACACAATTTCCACTATATAATCCAGCAATTGCTCTCCTTGCTACTTACTCAATTGATTTCAAATCTTATGTTCATACAAAAGCCTACACACACACACACGCACACACACATGCACACACACGAGTTTTATTTTGTGATTGTAAACACTTGAAAGCAACCAAGATGCTTTTCAATAGAAGAGTGTATAAACAATCTGTGTACATCCATATAAAGGAATTTTATTCAGCTATAAAAAAATAAATGAGGTATTAAGCCACAAAAAGGGAAAAAGCTTAAATGCATGTTCTAACTGAAAGAAGTCAGTCTAAAAAGACTAATCACTATATGATTTTAACTCTATGACATTCTGGAAAAGGCAAAACTATTGAGACAATGGAAAGATAAATGGATGCCAGGAGTTCAGGAGGGGAAATTCAGAAGGGAGAGGCACACATTGTTAGGGCAGTAAAACTGTTCTTTATAGTTTAGGGCTATGAGACTGTGATGATAATGTAATAGTAGATGACATTATTCATTTGCCAAAATCCATAGAACTGTACAACACAAAAAGTGACTGCTGGTATCAATGTGGGCTTTATGTAGTAATACTATATCATTCATTAATTGTAGAAAATGTACAACACTAATGTAAGATGTTAATAATAGGGGATACAGTGTGTGGAGTGATGAGAAGGGATATATGGGAACTCTGCTTTCTGCTCAATTATTTTATAAACCTAAAACTACTCTTAAAAAGTCTACTGGAAATTTTTTTGTGTCCTTAGGTCTCAAATTTCTTAAAAATGTGAGGTATGCATGCATTAATTTTGAAAGGAAATTTACTGGTGGAACTCCAAAATTAACAATAGTGATTTTCTTATTTCGGGTTGTATGTATTTTCATGTATTAGTTGTGTAATTTTGAGCAGCTAGCTTACCCCACCTCTACTCCCCAGATAAACTCTGCCAAGATATGACTCTTACGTTAATTCTTGCTCCATTTTCTAGTATTTGTTATATTGCACAAGCAGTATTCACAAGAGATACTTGTGTGTACCCGGGAAACTTTATTTTAAAAGGTATACTTCTGGAGGGGCAGTTAATTCTCCCTAACCATCTTTCCATCACCACCACTACCACCTTGCTGCTCCAGTTTTTATACTACGCATTAAAAATAAACTCAAACATTCAGAATACTAGTAAAATGAACATCATATACATATTACAACAGTTTTAACAGTTCTTAACTTAGCCATATTTTTTCTAATTGTTTTGCTGAATTTTAGAAAGTAAATTATAAATATGATTTAATAATCGAATATTTATTTTTAAAAATGTTTTTAAGTTTTTATTTAAATCCGGTTAGTCAACATATAGTGCAATACTGGTTGGAGGAGAAGAATCTAGTGACTCATCACCCACCCACACCCACCCACCCTTCCCCCAACACGCAACACCCAGTGCTCATTACATCAAGGGCCCTCCCCAACACCCATCACCTATCCAGGCCATCTCCCGCCCACCCCTTCCTCGCCCCCGCCCCCACCCCAGCAACTCCCAAATCTGCTCTCCATACTCGAGTCTCCTATGGCCTGCCTTCTCTCCCTTCTTCTTCTTCTTTTTTTTTTCCCCCTTCCCCCGTGCCCTTCAAACTCCACATGATATTTCTGTATGTATCTTAAAAAATAAGAACAATTTCCTCCATCCTCCAAAAATTAAATACACTAACCAAAGTAATGGTAATTCTCTTCTGTATTTCTAATATCTAGTCTATATTCGCTTCTCCAATTGTACTCTCTTGCAACTGTTTTTTCCCCACTAGCATCCAATCGAGAACCATGCATGCTTTGCAATATGTTGTCATGTCATAAGGTTAAAGTCTAAACCACAACATCTGAGGATTCAGGAAAAGTTTCCAACGTTCAGATCTCATTGTCACGTCCCAAATCACTAACTGAGGAGGAAACGCTTCTAATATTACTTCCTGCGGTCTCAAAGTTTTATGGGAAATGTAGTCTTAAATGTCATGGGCCTACCGCACAGCACTCTGGGAACGGGACCTGGGCTTTTTCTGCGCAAGCGCATATCCAACCTTGTTTCTTTCGGCCCGTCTTCTTCGGTTGAAAAAGGATACGAACTGGGCTTCTTTGGCTGTCTTCGGGAGTGGAGGCTTCGCACTGGGGGGTGGGAGCACTGGGAACACGGCTCCGGGAGGCCTGGGGCCCTGCCAAATCCGGTAAGTTTGTGTGCAGCTTGCGCGAGAGGGAAGTCCGGGAATTTCCGGGCGGATCCTCCCCTCCCCCAGTCTCTGTGTGCTTGGGACGTCGGCTCCCGCTTGCTTCCGTGGCGCAGGTGGGGCTGCGGCCCCTGTCTGGGGAGGTACTCCTCGCGGACGCCGAGTGCGAAGACTGCAGGCAGTGAGAAGGGAATCCACCTTTATAAAAATGTTTTCGACGAACATGAGGCTACTAACAGCTTTTGGATTACTCTGAGAAATAAGGTGTCATCTGCAAAGCTCTTTGTCAAGTGCTTGTAAAAATCGGTGTGTAAACTGCTATCACAAGACATTTTGTTTCCCTTGGTATTTTACTTAAGCCTCACAATTTCCCTTATAATTATGCCGTTTTAAAAAGTGAAAGTTTACTGGAGGCCGAATAATATACACCAGGGCACAAGCTAGTAGGTGGGAGAGGTTGGATGTAATTACAAGTAGGTTGTACTCCCTACAAAGTCTTGCTCTTCCCAGCATCCTTTCTGGCCCAAACCCAGATTTGCAACCTTCGGAGCTCTTAGAAGCATAGCCTGCCCCTAGATTTCCAGAGATGTGATTGTGAAGTGAATATGGACAGAATCTCACAATGTGGTAAAATACATCCTGGGATTTGTGGATTCTTTTTAGAGTCCTTGGGTCAGAGACCCGGTGGTAAAATATATTCTGGGATTTGTGGATTCTTTTCAGAGCCCCTGGTCGAGAGATTCTTGAACTTTATGGCACCATGTAAGCTGTCTCCATCCTCAAAGGCACAGTCTGATAATCTAATAATGCAGTGCTGGCCAATAGAAAGATAATGGAAACTATAATTTTAAAAAACTTTTCAGTAACAACAATAAAAAGAAAGAGATGGAATTAGTTCTATTGATGTGTTTAACTCAGTATATCCGATACATTATTATCAACCACACTTCAGGTGTAGTAGTTGCATTCAGCTAATGGCTACGTTACTGGGTAGTACACTTGTAGTGGATCCCAAAGTCAGGTTTAGAGTGCTAAATGGAAGTTTCAAATATGGTGAATTTGTTTCTCAGGCCCAGATCCCAGCCCCTCTCTAGTAAAGTAACTTAAGACTTGAAAAAAGGGCCCTAAGAACAACCATCGTTTAGAAGAATAGCTCTTCTGACAGATTCCTCACTGGAGGTTCAGAGCAGAGGTAGAAATTTCAAGAAAGGCACAGGTCCTGACTTGCTCCACCAGAAGCAGTTTTGATCCCTGTTAAGCATGAGATGAGTCAGACTTGATGATCACACACAGAAATCATCACAAACTGTGTGACAGTGGGCACTGGACCAGCTTGCAGAAGGTGGTAACCTGAGGTTGAAAGGGATGGGTGGCTCTCAGTTTGTGCAGGAAAAGGCACTTCACTGGATGGCAGGTAAGGACATGATGCCCAGGGAAGGTATAAGCAGCCAGAGCTGATGAAATCCTAAACAGCACCCAGTTTCCTTCATTCTCCCCTCATTCTTTCCAGATTCTGATCTGCCGTCATACCATGTCCATTACCACATGTGGCATCTAGAGTTACACTGATGCTCCCTCTTTCCTAAGTTTAGGGAATGACAAAAGGATAGTAGAACAAAAGTTTTCTTTTCTTTGGAAGCTCAAAATTTTGGGCCTGAAATGAATGATTTTTGTAAAGAAACCCAGGGTAGAATTAAGCACTTAAGCACAGTCCTGTTTATTTACACAGGTAAGTACTATAGGCATCTTGCTAAGAAATCTGTTTTAGAATTTGCAGCCAAGTTAGAACAAAAGGTTAGGAAAAATATTTCTTTCATAAAGCATCCCATCTTTATTTTGAAATTTTCTGGGGAAGCTCTAACTCAAGGTGTAAAGACAACACAAATTTGATTAACAATCGCATCTAATGGGTTTTTTTTAAAAAACAAACAAACAAACAATTAGTTTAAATGAAGGTAGAAGGTTTTACCTTTGTATACCTGAATTTACTTAACCAATATCCTCTTGTTTTATTTTGTGTTTTTTGTTTTTGTTCTTACTTAGTCAGAAGGGGACATAAATTGTTAATTCATTGACTTACGAGTTTCCCTGCAGTGAAAATGCAAGGTCAAGCCTCTATAATCATATCGCAGATGCAGTTGTTCAGGTATTACCTCTGTGTGGTCTTTCTTGTTCCCTCTCAAGAATGTCAAAAGGATATTCTTCTATAGGGAAACCTTTTTTCCAGCTGATGTTATGAGATTTTTAGGTAAATGAAAATAGTTGTAAGGCAGACCAGGTTTCTTATGACCCTATTTCTCCTTCCTCTTTCCCAGCTGAGCCTTTTCATTTCTTTACATTCTTCAAGGAGCAGCAGAAAATGAACATAGTGCAGGTAAGTTCTATTTTTAATAATCTGTTTTATAGTGGATTTTATAAGGGTTTTAGAGTCTATTAACGTGAAAAAGAAATAGAAATGAATCAGATGCATTTAGTTGCAAAGGTGGCGTGTGGATATGAAATTGGAGCTCCAGATTTATTTCTGAATTTTGGTAGCCATGTCAGACAGACTGTACTGCTTTAAAGGTTGGCATGGATGAGAAGATTAAGCAAACCAATACCTCATAGAATGTTAAAACATTTCAAGTTAAAAAAAGATCTCTATTTTTTGAGTAGGTGATTTAATTAACAACTTTTCAGTAATAATTCTAAAATAATATAGAACATTGTCTCTACTTGTTCTTCAATAAAAGTAGATGCAATGCTAAATGTGAACTTGGTCAGTTCTTTGTTTTCCAGAAACTCAAACATTTCTTCTGTTGAATCAGCTGAATATCCCTTAAAATTACTCTCCATAAATATTTTGAGTGCCCATGATATTCAGGTTTCTCAGGAGTTTAAAATCATGATGCTTTGGTTTCTCTCCCCACTTGCCTGTTATATCTGGTGACCAGAGACTTGATTATAAGCAACTCCATTGGGTCTTGTCTAATTATTTCTGTACCTGACATCTCTGTAGCATTTGCCTCTACTTCTCACTCTGTCCTTCTAGCAAGTTTCTTTGTTAGTGACTATGATACACTCCACTGGCCCCATCCTTACAGTGCTGATATCTTTTTGAAGTCATCTCTTTCCCTTGTCATTTTACGTGGATCATTCCCAGTTTCTGACCTTGGCCCTTTAATCTGCTCTGTTGGTTTCATTGTCTTTATTTTTTTTAAGCTTTATTGAGATTCAGTTCACATGCCATGCTGTTCACCCATTTAAAGTGTAGAATTCAGCAGTGTTTTAGTATACTCACAGACTTGTGCAAATACCACCAGAATCAATTTTAGAACAGTTTCATCATCTTAAAAAGCAACTCTACATTTTATCACCTCTCATCTGCTCATTTCCTCCAAGCCCCAAGCAACCACTAATCTATTTTCTATCTGTATAGATTTGCTGAACCACTCCCTGTATTATTTCTTATAGGGCAGTTCTGCTGTGATAAATTTTATCTGGGAAGGTTTTAATTTTTCTGTTTTTGCTGGATATACAGTTCTTGGTTGACAACTTTTTTTCCCCAGCACTTATTTATCATATATTTATCATATATCATTTCACTGTCTTCTGTCCACCATGGTTTCTGATTAGTAATCTGCTTTTAATACTTCTGTACGTGATGAGTTACTTCTTTCATGCTGCTTTCAGTATTGTTTCTTTTTTTTTTTTAATTAAATTTTTTATTTATTTTCAGCGTAACAGTATTCATTGTTTTTTCACCACACCCAGTGCTCCATGCAATCTGTGCCCTCCCTAATACCCACCACCTGGTTCCCCCACCCTCCCACCCCCACCTCTTCAAAACCCTCAGGTTGTTTTTCAGAGTCCATAGTCTCTCATGGTTCACCTCCCCTTCCAATTTCCCTCAACTCCCTTCTCCTCTCCATATTGTTTCTTTGTCTTTATTGCTTGATACTATCCCATATTTTATTTTTTTGTCATTATTTTTCTTTCTGTTTTCTCACACTATGTAATTTCAATGGGCATATTGTCCAGTCTGTTCATTCTTTCTTTCACCTGCTCAAATCTGCTGTAGAATCCCTTTGGTGGAATTTTGATTTAGTTATTATTGTTATCAACTCTTGAGTTTCTATATAATTTCTATTTGTTGTTAAAATTTCTGTCTCTTTATTGATACATTTAGTGAAATATATTTTATTTTCCTTTAGTCCTTGGACTTTTTTTTTCTAGATATTTGACCATATTTAATATGGCTGATTTAAGGTTATTGTCTAGTAAATTCAGTGTCTGCTTCCTTAAGAGCAGTTTCTATTGCTTATACCTTTTCTGCATATGGGCCTTACTTTCCTGTTTCTTTCCTTGTTTACTAAACTTTTTGGTTGAAAATAGGACATTTTAAATAGAAGAATGTGCCAGTTCTAGAAATCAGAATTTCTCCCCTCCACTGGGGTCATTGTTGAAATTTATTTGTTCAGTGACTTCTTAAAAAATTCTGTAGAGCCTGTGTTTCTTTCATCTGACAGTTGAAGTGTCTACAGAAGTTTCTCTAAATGCCTAGAACCAGTGAGTCTCCCAGTCTTTGCTAAGGGGCTCTGTGCCTGTCAAGGAATTCTTCAACAGTGAGACAGATGGTTTATAACTCTGCATTAGCTTAGACTTCCTTCTAAGGACAAACCTCAAGGTCACCTATGGGTGACAGCTGAGAGCCTTCTCATAGCTTTCTTGAGTATGCTCATAACCTTAGGCATATGCACAGCCCTTTGCAAGTTTGCAGCCTCCTTGATTCTCAGGAATATATCAGAGCTTTTCAGAAACGTTTATGGACATCTCGTTGTCCAACTTTTCCTTTCAATCTTCTTGGTTAAGTCATTATTTGCTTCAGCTGTTATCTACCACCTCAGGTAGCCATTAAGTTAAACAAATGCCTTTAGTTTTTGACAAATGATGAGTGAGGATAAGGCTTTTCACACTGAGCTCTGAGTTAGCTCAAATAAAGGCATCCTGATAAGTGGGGTCTTTCAGGAAATCACCAAACTGGCCAAATAATGACAGTTTTCTGTGAATGAGGCTTTGATGGGTCTCCAGTCCAGTTCTGCTGTTGTGATTGCCAGGCTGCTGGCTGCAGACCATTGGTTGTCAAACTATTGGAGAGTTGGAAAGAGAGGGATGGGAACAGGGTATCACCATTCTTACTATGGTTCAGCTGTTTTGTTTTTGTTTGTTTTTTATAAATGTTTTGAAGATAGCCTTTGTTAATTTTTGTAATTTTTGCTAGTTTCTTTTTAAAGATTTTATTTATTTATTGAGAAAGCAAAAGAGTGTGTGAGTGTGGGGGGGCGGGGAGGGGAAAGAGAGAGAGAATCTCATTGCAGACTCTGCTCTGAGCATGACATGGGGCTTGATCCGACAGCCCCGAGATCATGACCTGAGCCAAAATCAAGAGTTGGACACTTAACCAACTGAGCCACCCAGGCACCCGTTTTTGCTAGTTTCTTCATAGTTTTTATGAAGGAGAGAATTTTTTGGATCTTTACTTAACCAGTTTGATTTATGTCACTTGTTAGCTTTTTTTTAATCTGATTGATCTTATTAAGTCATATATTAAAGAGATAAAAATGAAAGCAGTGCAACTTTTCTAATTTTTTTAGTTTTGGAGAATATAATTACCTTTTCTTTTTATCTTTTTTAGATTAAATTTTATAAGAGATGTTCCTGTTCTTTTATTTATTTGTTTTAGTTACCAGCTACTACTACTGAGTTTCACATGCAGGAGGTACTCACTTAGTAATACTGAAGACATGAATGAACAAATAATTGGATACATAACATTGAGGGGAAAAAGAAACTTGTTTCTGTCCTATTATCTCTTGGTTTTCTTCCCTTTCTTTTCTACTTTTAATTGTGATAAGAATACTTAACATCTACCCTCAGCACATTTTCATGTGTATAATACTGTACTGTTAACTGTAGGGATGATGTTATACAGCAGATCTCTGAAACTTAATGACTTTGCATAACTGAAACTTTATACCTGTTGAATAGCAACTCCCCAATTCCTCCTCTTCCTAGCCCCTTTGAAGTCTTTTGTTGTGGAAGTTTTCCCTTTTTGCATTTTCCAAGATTCTACCCTTTCCTGACTCTTACTACTTTTCAAAAAGCTTTTTCTTTGGCTTTGTGGCCTATCTATACTTTTTCTGCCAGCCTCTTTAATATTCATGCTTCCCTGAATGCTTTTTGGTATTTTCTTTCTTCAGTTCATATAGGATGTATAGCATGTAGCTCGAGTTGCTGTCTGATTGCCTCTTAAAATTTTACCACCTAAATTGCTAGTAATTCCTAAATGCTTGTCTTCATCCTTAGACCTCCCTTCTGTAGTCTAAAACCATATGTATATTAGTTTAAGGGATGGTTCCAGCTTTATGTTCACAGACCATTCAAGAGCAACATGAACAGATCTGTCTCACTAGAACTTCTAACACATTTTTTTTCCTTTTGTTTCCTAAATGTCAGTGTTTGGCATCAACATTCCAGAAGCTGCTCATTTAGTTAAACTGGGTGGTTGTACAGGAAAGTAATTATAAAATTGTACAAATTGTAACAGTTGTACAGTTGTACAACTTGTACAACTTGTACAGTTGTACAAGTTGTACAAGGAAGTAGTAATCAAATTGGTTGCTGCTGCTACTCTGTAATTAAAGCCCTATCCTTATATTCATTGCTGTTACTTCAGTGTAAATAATATCACTTATATTGGCCTCTGTAATTCCAAATCCTTGGTAAGTTGTTCTTTGCTCTTCATGAGCTCTAGAGTTATATATCTTTATATATGTATTTATACCTTAGTTTGATCATGTAAAATATCTCCAAAGCTTACATGTGTCTTCTTTGTCTCCCGTTATTTACAATGATGATGTCTGAGGAGGGAGTGAACATCTTAGAATTCTCTAGAATACCCACAGTACCTTGGGATGAAGAGGAAGAGTTGTAGGAACACTTTACATTGAATTTTTTGGTCTTAAAAAATCTATAGTTCATAAACATATAAGGAATTAATAAACATATAAGGAATTATAGTACATTAAAAACCTTTTTTTTTTTTAATTTATTTATTTGTTAGAGAGAGAGCGAGCAAGCACAGGCAGACAGAGTGGCAGGCAGAGGCAGAGGGAGAAGCAGGCTTCCCGCCGAGCAAGGAGCCCGACGCCGGACTCAATCCCAGGACGCCGGGACCATGACCCGAGCCGAAGGCAGCCGCTTCACCAACCGAGCCACCCAGGCGTCCCCGTTAAAAACCTTTTTAACTGAGCACCTCCCCAGTTAAAGACAAAATTAGGTCAGAAATAGGTGTATTTGATAACCATATCTTTTAGAGCTTAAGAGTAAACAGGAAAAGTAGTTGTTCTCAAAGATATTTTCCTTGTCATATGATTCTGAATCTTTGAACAAACTGTGTTGTTACAGGGATCCATGTCATTTGGGGATGTGATTGTTGAATTTACCCAGGATGAATGGCAGTGCATGAGCCCTGCTCAAAGGACCCTGTACAGGGATGTGATGCTAGAGAACTATAGCCACCTCATCTCAGTGGGTAAGCAGACCTTATTATGGGACTTCGTCTAAATTAAATTTCCATTTTTTAAGTTATCAAAATACATGGACTCCTTGTAGAGATTAATATTGTACTGGCTTTTGAGCAGGAGGTCTAAGGTACCTGAAGCCTTTAGGAAATAGACCCAATGTTTATGTTATTATTTTCCCATGGGGTACTTCAAATATGCACATTTATTTTGCTGCTCTTGTTGCTATATCTTTCACCACTTTTAGAAACCAAAAAGCCCATGGATCTGGTGTGTGTGTGTGTGTGTATATATATATATATATACATATATATATATCTCCTCAATTGTCACATTTACAGGGTGTTGCACCACCAAACCTGAGATGATCTTCAAGTTGGAGCAAGGAGAAGAGCCCTGGTCCTTAGGGGACGAATTCCTAAACCAGAGGTACCCAGGTGCGTGAGCACTGACAGAAGGAAACACTTGGGGTAGTTAAACTTTTAGGGGAATACCTTTGAAAGTTTTGTTTGGTTGGTTGTTTTACCCTTTTAAACAGCTCTATTGAGATACTATTTACATATCGTACAATCCACCCATTAAAGGGTACAATTCAGTGGCTTTTCATGTATTCACAGATATGTGTAAATATCACCACACTCCATTTTCATCACCTCAAAAAGAGACCTCATACCTTTTAGTTATTACCTCCATATCCTCCCTTCCTCTGCAGCCCCATCAATCACTAATCTACTTTCTGTCTTTATAGATGAGCCTGTTGCAGACATTTCATGTAAATGCAGTCACACATTATATGGTCTTTTATGATAGGTTTCTTTCACGTAGGATTACAAGGTTCTTATATATCAGTACTTGATTCATCCTTTGTATGGCAAAATAATGTCTCATTGCATGTATTTGCCACATTTCTTTGTCCATTCTTCATTCAGTTGACATTTAGGATTCTACCTTTTGGCTATTGAGTAATGCTGATAGAAACATTCATTTACAAGTTTTTGCACAGATTTTTTTTTTTTTTTGACCTAACGTTTTTATTTCTCTTATTGAGTTGTACTTGATTCAAATGGCTGGGTTATGTCATAACTGTTTCAAGAATTTCAAGACTATTTTCCACAGTGCCTGCCTATTTTTTTTCATTCCTAGTGACAGCATATGAGGGTTCTAATTTTTCTACATCTTCACCAACACTTAGTATTATCTGACTTTTTTATTCTAGCCATCTTAGTAGATGTGAAGTGGTATATCATTGAAGTTTTGATGTGCATTTTTGTACTAGTCATTTGGCCTGGCATAATAAATATCATAGTCTGGGTGGCCTAAATAGTAGAAATTTATTTCTCATAGTTCTGAAAGTTGAAAGTCCAACATCAGGCTGCCAACATGATTAATTTCTGGTGATGCTTCTTCCTGTCTTCTACTGACCATGACCCCTATGGCCTTTCCTCTGTGCTTTCATGGAGAGAGAGCTGTGGTGTCTCTTCCTATTTCAAGGACACCAAGCCTATAAGTTCATCAAGCCCCACCCTGATGAACTCATTTATCCTTAATTTCCCCAAAGGCCTTACCATCAAATACAGTTACATTGAGGGCCAGGGCTTCAACATAGGCATTTGGGGGGGAGGTATAATTCATTCCATAACAACATACCTGGTCACTAGTGATGTCAAGCATTTTTTCATATACTTTACTGTTATTTTGGTGTAAACTGATAAATTCAGGAACTTCAAAAATTAGAGTTTCAAAGAATTCTTAGAGCAAAAGAGTGAAATCATCCTAAATGTGTTTACTGAAAGTTTTTGTTGTGAAGCTGTTGAGCCAGACAGCATAATTTTTAGATTAAGCATATTTCCTAGTCAGTGTATATAAATGATTTGATCGTATTGGTTGCCTAAAAGAAATAAGTATGTTTGAAAGATTGCAGTAAAAGAATAGTAAAGTTATTAAGTCAAAAATGAAATAATTTAGAGTTTCATGTTATTCAGGCTTGAATGTAGACAGTACATGCAGTAACTTAGGAGTGCCTGGATGGCTCACCAGTTAAACATCTGCCTTCAGCTGAGGTCATCCTCTCAGGGTCCTGGGATTGATCCCCATGCCAGGCTCCCTGATCAGTGGGGAGCCTGCTTCTCCCTCTCCCTCTGCCCCACACCTTCCTCATGCTTTCTGACTCTCTCTCAAATAAATAAATAAAATCTTCATAAATAATAAACAAGTAAATGCATTAACTTAAAAGAAGGCCCTTTTTTCAATAGCACAGGTGAAAGTAAACTCTTAAGCATTTGAATGACTGCACCAAACAGTATCATACCAGCTATCATAAAACACAAAATAATGAGGTCTAAGAATTTAAAATTCACCAGGGTTAGGAGATAATAATGTACCTCATCTGATTAAAGATACTATGAACACTAAGTAAGTATGCCTATATGGGATGTAAATGATATTTATATTAGAGTGAACCCGGGGTGCCTGGGTGGCTCAGTCAGTTAAGCATCTGCCTCTGGCTCAGGTCATGATCTCAGGGTCCTGGGATGGAGCTCTGTGTTGGGCTCCCTTCTCAGCAGGGAGTGTGCTTCTCCCTTTCTCTCTGCTCCTTCCCCATGCTC
The DNA here is from genome assembly GCF_963455335.1 of Martes martes. Taxonomy (NCBI): domain Eukaryota; kingdom Metazoa; phylum Chordata; class Mammalia; order Carnivora; family Mustelidae; genus Martes; species Martes martes. The sequence goes on from NC_137900.1 coordinate 31,739,082, forward strand.
CTTCTCTCCCTCTCTCTCAAATAAATAAAATCTTAAAAAAAAAAGTGAACCATGTATTTGTACGTGTATCCTGATCAAAGAACAAGCCTTTCACCTTCCCATAGGTTAATCATAAGATAGTGAAAATGTATTGTTAATCTATAAAGAAAACCAGTTAAGTTTAGAATATAAGTTTAGTTTAGAATCCCATAAGTAGTATTCTCAACATATTTTGATAAAGCTAGAAATTAATAAGATGAGTAAACAAAAAACTCTTAACATGGATATTTTTAAGTTATCTCTTTTAAACAATGTATAAAAAAGGCCATCAAGTCCAAAATTGTGTGACATTTATAAAATAAATGTGTGCATTATAAACCTTAGGCTATAGCTAAGTTAGTGAACAGAGTTAAAATGGTAGTCTTGTAATTAAGCAAGAACAATAAAAATATACTAACACAAGGAGAATTTAAAAGTGAAGTTAAAAATTAATAAACTGGAAGACTGAGAAATTATAGAATGTTTCTTAGAATAAAAAAAACAGTGAAAGGGATGAAATTTTAGCTAACCCTAACAGACAAAAGAAGCACTTATATAATAAATTCAAAATTATAAATAGTTAATTATTTGATATTCTTATCAAAGAAAATTTCATTCATAGGAATGTTGTAGTAGGATTTGCTCTATCTCATATGTAAAGCTCTGAGAGTTAAGTAGTATGGAACTGGAAGTGGGACAGTTTAATAAATTAGCGAAACAGAAAAGGAAGTTCAAGGAAAAAAAATATACTTCATAGATAATTGGTCTTGTTAGATGGCACTATCCCCACAAAACAGGGGAGAAGGAATCGCAAAGTAACCTTATGGGTCTAAACGAAAAATGGGATTCAGGTGGCTTAAAGGCCTGATTTTTCTTCAAAGCAAAACTAGAAATATTCTATAGGATAATAAGGAGAATGTGTTTGTGACTCTGCTTGGGGAAGGAATTAATAAGATATAAGAGTATTAACCAGGGGAAGGATGGAGTGAATGTATTCCATGTTAACTCTCCACTAAGTACAGCTAAATGTGTGTGTGTATTTATGTGTGTATTTATATATGTGTGTGTATTTATATATATAAATATATATATGTATACATATGTATATATATGTATTTATATATATGTGTATCATGTCAATACATATGGTGCCTATATATAGAATAAATGTAATATTCTGAAAGATTACAAAACAAAGAAGGTGAGCTAGGGACCGTGGTACCTGATGAAATACAGGGTGGTTACTGTTAGGAGAAGGATGGTAGGGACCCTGATATCTCACCCCTCCCCATTGTTAATTTGGTAGCCTACTCCTCCAATTCCCAAAGGTGTCAGTGGAGGTTTAGTGGGGAATGTGGACTTTTGTCCACCCTTGGCAGTAGTGAAACTGCATTGCACTTCTTTTATTGGCGTGATTTCAGAGGAGGTTGGCTAAAATTGAATGTTAATTTTGATAAGTTCAATTTATTAATTTTCTCATAAAGATCATGCATTTGTTGTTTTGTCTAGAAATATCCAAACTCAAAGTAAGACAGATTTATTCATGTTTTCTTCTAGAAAATTTTACATTTCACATTTTACATTTTGTGATTCATTTGGTTTTAGTTCTCATAGACAGGATGGGATAGTTGTCAAGTTTAAATTTTTGAAAAGGAGAGTCCAGTTATTCTAGAACCATTTATTGAAAAGATTATTCTTTCTCTACTGAATAGCATTTCCATTGTTCTTAGAAAATGGGTAAATTTATATTTTGTATATGGTACCTAAGTTTATGTGTGTGTGTATATTTGTACTTATATTCTATACATGTGAGACTATATTTCTGTGTTATCTGTATTTTTAAATTCATCTACCTATCCTTATGTCGATACATTAACTTTATTATTATAAGTTCTTTTTTTTTTTTTAAGATTTTATTTATTTATTTGACAGAGATCACAAGTAGGCAGAGAGGCAGGCAGAGAGAGAGGGGGAAGCAGGCTCCCTGCCAAGCAGAGAGCCAGATGCGGGGCTTGATCCCAGGACCCTGAGATCATGACCTGAGCCGAAGGCAGAGGCTTAACCCACTGAGCCACCCAGGCACCCCAGTTATTTTAAGTTCTTAATTAGACCTTGAAATCAGCTAATGTCCACCAACTTTCTTCTTTATAAATTTTAAAATGAACTTTTTGCTCTTTACAAAAAGCATGCCAGCTTTTCAACTGGGATTTTATTGATTATAGATCAAATTAAAGAGGTTTAACATCTTTTTTTTTTTTTAAAGATTTTATTTATTTAGTTGACAGATCACAAGTAGGCAGAAAGGCAGGCAGAGAGAGAGGGGGAAGCAGGCTCCTTGCTGAGCAGAGAGCCCGATGTGGGGCTAAATCATGACCTGAGCCGAAGGCAGAGGCTTAACCCACTGAGCCACATAGGCACCCCCAGAGGTTTAACATCTTAAAATCCAATCCATAAAGAAGTGCACAACTCCCTTTATTTGTAATTTATTTTATTCCTTTTATCAGTAGTTCTTGGAATATAGATACCACCTAATTTGGGGTTTGTTTTTAGCACCATGGTAAATTATATTCTTTGTCTGATTTAAAATTCCAGTGATAATTGTTTGTACATGATTGGCTTTTGTGTATCAGCTTTGTATTTTGCCTTTGTATTTTGCCCTTGCCTTTGTATTTTGCTACTTATTAAGGAGCTTTTTTGAAGATCTTTCTGTGGTTCTCTCTATAGATTTTGTATCTTTATTTCTATTCTTGCCGTACTGCATTGGTGGGAAGTTCCAGTACAGTCTGGAATAGAGGTGCTGAGGCTAGACACCCATATTTTTCCAATCTTAGGATTTAAGTATTCAAACTCTCTCTCTTTTTTTTAAGATTTTTTTTTTTTTTTTTATTTGACAGAGAGAGATCACAAGTAGGCAGAGAGGCAGGCAGAAAGAGAGGGGGAAGCACCTCCCTGCCGAGCAGAGAACCCAATGTGGGGCTTGATCCCAGGACCCTGAGATCATGAGCTGAGCTGAAGGCAGAAGCGTAACCCACTGAGCCACCCAGGTGCCCCAAGTATTCAGTCTCTTAACCATAATGTTAGCTATAGGCTCTTTTTAAATTCCCTTTACAGTAGGTTAATGGATTGATTTTGAAACTTGTGAAATATCTTTGCCTTCAGTTATCTGATTATGTGGTTTTAATTCTTTAGATGATTAATATGGTAGATTACGTTGACTTTTAAATATATCAACAGTTTGTATTCTTGGTATGAATCCCCCTTGATCCTGATATATCATTTCTTTTTTACATCTTCTACATTGCTCTATTGTTTTTTTAAATTAATATATAATGTATTAGTTACCCCAGGGGTACAGGTCTGTGAATCATCATTCTTACATAATTCACAGCACTCACCATAGCACATACCCTCCCCAATGTCCATCACCTGTCCACCCCATCCCTTCGCGCCACCCCCCCACCCCAAGCAGCCCTCAGTTTGTTTCCTGAGATTAAGAGTCCCTTATGGTTTTTCTCCCTCCCTGGTCCCATCTTGTTTCATTTTTCCCTCCCGTCCCCACATGAACCCTGACCCTGCCTCTCAAATTCCTCTTATCAGAGAAATCATATGATAATTGTCTTTCTCTGACTGACTTATTTCACTTAGCATAATACCCCCTAGTTCCATCCACATCATTGCAAATGGCAAAGTTTGGGTTTTGTGTTTTTTTTAAAGACTTTATTTATTTACTTGAGAGAGAGAGAGAATGAGAGGGGAAGGTCAGGGGGAGAAGCAGACTCCCCGTGGAGCTGGGAGTCGGATGCAGGAAGCGACTGCCTTCCTGCAGTCAGGATCATGACCTGAGCCGAAGGCAGTCGCTTAACCAACTGAGCCACCCAGGTGCCCTGTGGTGTTTTTTTAATTGCTGCATAGTATTCCATTGTGTGTGTGTGTGTGTGTGTGTGTGTGTGTGTGTGTGTACATTCATTTTCTTTATCTTCTTTATCCATTCATCTGTTGATGGACATCTAGATTCTTTCCATGGTTTGGCTATTGTGACACCTGTTGTTTCCTGACTGATTAATTTTAGCCATTCTGACTGGTGTGAGGTGGTATCTCACTGTGGTTTTGATTTGTATTTCCCTGATGTGGAGTGATGTTGAGCACTTTTTCATGTGTCTGTTGGCCATTTGGATATCTTTGCAGAAATGTCTGTTCATGTCCTCTTCCCATTTCTTGATTGGATTATTTGTTCTTTGGGTGTTGAGTTTGATAAGTTCTTATAGATTTTGGATTCTAGCCCTTTATCTGATATGTCATTTGCAAATATCTTTTCCCATTCTGTCGGTTGTCTTTTGGTTTTGTTGACTATTTCCTTTGCTGTG